>NC_051309.1:35657553-36298109 GCF_015220235.1 Choloepus didactylus | reverse complement strand
ATTGAAGAACTAGAAATAAAACCACAGGACTGGTTGCTAGTTTAACTGGGTTCATTGTGATTCAGACTTGAGCTTAAACTGTGTCTATCATCTACTACCGTAGGCTTCCTTCATGTACTATAGTAATGCCTTTGGTTTCCAAGTATTAGGATCAATTCAGACCCTGTGTCTAAAAAATCCTGAAAGATCTAGCCGTTTCCTTTTCCCCAAAGCAGAGAAAGAACTCTGCAATGATTTGGAAGTTGATCTACAGTATTCACTTACAGCCATGGTGCACAGACCTTTCTTAAGGGGAACCACCCTCTCCTACACTCAAATGGCTTTGGGTATATGAATTAACTCATGACTGGAACCAGACTGAAAAGACCATATCTCCCCACTGTGGTGACTAAAGTCAGATTTTTTCCTTTCAGACTTATAGTTTGCTCTGTTACATGGATCAAGCAATAATATAGCAGGCTGCCCATGTATTTTTTCCCTTGGGACCCTGTAATTTCATATATGTATATATAAATTAGTCCCTACCTAAGATCTCTTTAGAAAGGGATTCTTATTACCTGTGCATCCGTACTTAATTTATGGTAGATGCTCCTACAGTGTTTTTGTGTTTTGTTGTGTATTGTTTTGTTTGTTTTTGTTTTTGTGTTGTTTGTTTTTTTGTAGTTAAGTGCTGTCCCTTGATTTCTTTTATTCAGGGAATCCTATAACCTCTATTGAAATCAGGGAGCCCATGCCCCTGGTGGCATTTCCCATGCTCATACCTGATTTCAAAAGGAAAGAAACCACAAATCTTTTCAAGGATGAAGGTGCTTCCCTCCCTAAGGTATTTTTCAATATCTTTATTAAAGATGTTATATTATGAACCTTCTTACAGAATGTAGTTAAGTGACAGGTATTCATAATGCATGCAATAGATCCATACCAACATTTATATCTCCCTAAGACTTTGTATTCTATCCTCTACATCATGCCAGGAATGCTCTGACATTTAACTCTCTCTAAATATAGGCTCCCTTTGAGTCAAACCTACAGGCAACCAACCATATTGTTTGTGAGAACCACTTTCAGCCATACAGCATAACACACTGAATCTACAGTCCCTATCAAGCATGTTCATATCAATAAATATTGCAAAACATAGTTTATTTCTCACCCTTCTTGATGCAATGCACTTAAAATACACGCCTACACATGTTCCCCAACATTCTGCTGAAATACACTTGCAAAATTTGCAATTCTTTAGTGTGTAAGCTATTTCTTCCTCAGTTATGGTGTGTCCCTGTCTGTGCCAGTTTAGATGTATTATGTCCCCCAAAACACCATTATCTTTGATGTAATCTTGTAGCAGCAGACAGTATTAGTGTTGATTAGGTTGGAAGCTATTGATTGAGTGTTTCCATGGAGATGTGACTCAGTCAACTGTGGGCAACACTTTGATTGGATAATTTCCATGGAGGTGTTACCCAACCCATTCAGGATGGGTCTTAACTAAATAACTAGAGCCATATCAACAAGCTGACAAAGAGAAGGATTTGAGAGCAGCTCTGAGTTACACTTTGAAGAGCAACCAGGAGTGACATTTTGAAGAGGAGCTGCAGCTAATAGAGGGCAAAACACCCCAAAAGCAACATTTTGGAGAGTGCCATTTTGAAATGCAACCTGGAAGCAAACAGATGCCAGCCATGTGCCTTCTGAGCTAACAGAGGTTTTCTGGATGTCAATGGCCATCCCTCATTGAAGGTACCCTATTGTTGATGGCTTACCATGGACACTTTATGGTCTTAAGACTGTAACTTTGTAACCAAATAAACCCCTTTTATAAAAGCCAATCAATTTCTGGTATTTTGCAAAACAGCAGCATTAGCAAATCGAAACACTGTCCCACTGATACATGCTGAGATTTTACACTGTAATTATGGGTCTAGTGGAAACAGAGGTGGTTCTGGTGGATGTTGAAGAGAATGAACATCCTCTTTCAAAATTCTGCTTCACAGGGTTTTCAATCACAGGATTAGTGCAAATTAATTCTCTTGCCGTGGAAAACTTAGCATGACTTGATGGTTCAGAATTTTCAGTTGTGTCTGGTTCTAATCAGTTGTTTACTTCCAGGTTTCAGCATACCATTTCTTCCCCAGTGAACACCCTAAACTTCATACTAGAAACTGAAAAACTGAATTCAGCTGAGTTTGCAATTCAGCAACCTGCAGAAATAAATTTTGCATTTTATTTTTGGAAATATCAGCCCTGTAGCTCTGAGAAATGAGATAATATTTGGGGGCTGTCATGGAAGGTCTGTGGTTCTCAGACTGTGACTTGATCTGGAGTTAAAATTCTGGATCTTTTTTTCATCTTTCTGTAAGTACACCAATGCACTCAAAAAATTATGACCCTCTAACAAAGTCTTTGTAGTTATTATTACCAACAAGTTTTGCAGTCATTAGGCTTCTGAAGAACTTGACTCAGTTGGTACTTTATCACAGGAAGTCACAGGTGAAATTTTGATTAATTGCAGTGACACTACATGCTACAGATTACTACCCCCATTTTTCTCTTCAGCAAGGGTCTCACAGTGCACTCAAGCTCAATCTCTTCAGATCCATCTCCCAGGACCAGCCTACTTCCTCATACCACTTCTGATTCAGTCAGGATCCAATTAGGAGCTAGAAACCACATAGAAATTTGAACAGGTGTTACTGTAAAGAATTATTAACTCTCATGGGATTTTCTGCTTTGGGGAATATGACTAGCATATGTAGGTAGCAGCTACAACACTCAGAGCTTAGGCAGAGTATGTAAGGAAGGAACAAATCTGGATGAGCTCTCCTCTCCCAAGGTATGAAACTCAGGCCTCCTTGGAGAAGGTTCAACTAGGGCCCACCAGAGTGTGGAGAAGTTCTCTTAGATGTTGCACAGAGGAAGTCACCTGGAAGCTGTTCCCCAGGGTGCCAAAAGAAACTGTTTAGATGAAGGTACCATACCATATAGCTTGCTGGGAGTCAACTGCAGGGATGGTGTACTTAGAAGCTTCCCTCTACCGTGTTGGGGAAAACTGCCTACATAAGATATCAGGTATTTTTACCATCTTTTCACTGTTGGTCACAACATAGCTTTGGCTGTTGTGCATTTCAAGAGAATGCCTAAGGAGACAATTGGAACCCTAAATAGTAGACTCTGTCATCCATAGTATCCACCAGTGCCTCCTATTGACAAAGCTTACCAACATGCCAAATGGTAAAAGAGAAATGTTTACTTGGTTCAGCTCAGTTATTACAGATCAGGTAGTGAAGAATGGATTTGAGCTGAGAGGCAACAAACTGATACTTGAGCACTACAAAGTAGATAGTAATTATGAAGGAATACCCAAGCCATAGACGGGCACCAGGAGAGTCAACACTGGTTGAAAAAAAGAAAAAAAACACCCAAGTTTTCAAAGCACAAACTCAATACAGGCACTAAACCCTTCAAACAGAGTTTTTGTGTGTCGCTAGCTACAGAAAGCTACAAATGGAATAGAAACCCATATACCAACTTTGATTTCTTCTATAAAATATTTCACTCATGGAAAGCCCACACTAAAATGTGATAAATTTGATTTGTGGGTTTGTATAATAGAAAAGTAGTAGAAGAAGAAATGAAGGATGAAACTTAAGACCAGGTTCATCTTTTTTGTCTTCATAAATGATATGTGGATTTGGTACAATTTGAGCAATATAGAATATAATTAGATGGTTCCTACCTTTTCTTGGAAAGTGCTTGGAAGATTGCATTTTCTCAAAGTAAAATATTGGGACTGAATATTTACTAATATTTACTTATTGAATATTTACTAATAATTGGCATAACTTTTAGTCTCCTTTTTCAAGGAATGAGTTCTGGGACAATAAAAAGGAGTTTGATCACATTCTAAATAGTTACGTTGATGCCATGTGCATTTAGTTCAATGTATCTTGAACTGTTTTCAAGATAAGTATTGTTTTCTTCAGTATTGGGTAAAATAGTGGGTATTATGAAAAACCTATCTAAGGCTGATGTGTAAATTGTTTACCTGCCTTCATAAGCTCTGTGTGTTTCCATTCATTTGAAAGAACATCTAAAATTACCTCTGAGACTCCTATAATTCTTCAGGGGATGATAATCATTAACAATTATTGAGTAAATATGGTATGCCAGGCAGTGCAATTAAAGCTTTCCATATATTAATGCATTTAATAATCAAAGGAACCTAGTGAGAGTAAAAAAAAAGCCATCACATTCATCGCCATTTTACAGATGAGGAAACTGGCCAAAATCCAACTTCCAAAAGTTAAAGCTCTATGTAATGGAAAAGCAATTACATCCAACATAGTTCCATAGCTTGATATTTATACAATACTCTCTCCATAATGAAAATGTAATTGAAAGCAGGAAGAAGTTGGGAGTGTACTTCTATTGTGATTACAAATCCTTTCTTCAGAACTCTAGAAAAGATAAATGACCTCTTAAGGTTTTTAGCACTATAGGATTAGAAGGGTAAAGTTTTGCAATCTGTGATAATGTATTTTAATCATGTGAAAATAATCCACTTTTTCGACTGGCTCCTATTTTTGAGAATTAAAAATTTCGGTGTAATAACTGGGGAGAAACTTGTGATTAGCATTTGAGGCATTGATAAATTGTCTAATTGCAAACTCCCGATTTAGCCTTTGCTGATTCTGTTAAAATTCCTTTCATTTCCTGCAGGCAGAATTTTTTACAACAGCCTTTTTAAAGTGGAATATCAGAAACCAATGTTGGGATTTTAGGGGAATAATTGAAAAGAATCCTTTTATTTCCATTTGGATTTTGAAATAGATTGAAAATACAGGTCCCCCACCAGTAGAAAATGACCAAGATATATTTGTCCTTGGGGTAGATGGACTCTGAATGAGAGTCCCCGGAGATGGGAACTGAGCATGTTCTGCTTATTCTTTCAAACTCATCATGGAGATAATTCATACCTTTTCTTCTTGGGATGAGTAAGTGTGAGATTAGAGAAGATATGGAAGAATTCCTGTAAACCTTTCCCTTATCAAGTACAAATGTTCTTCCCTTTATAAAAACATGTTGATTGGGCTATATTTTTTTTCCCAAAATCTTCACTCACAATTTCAAATTTCTAGCCCTCTTCCAAAAATGGGTCAACATTGGCAAGCTTTGAAGTACATATGGAGGTATCTTTTAAAGGAAGGATAAATAATAAATATTTTATATGTGTATCCTAAAATAGACTATGGCAGCTAGCTACCTTAGCTGATAATAATTTCAGAATATGTTACAGATTAGACCTCAACAGCAAGTATGGTTGCCCTTTCCCACCAGATTCCAATGCAGCAAATTAGAACTACTTCATTGCAAGGGAGCAACATAATTTATTAAGCAAAATGGGGCAGAGCATATTCCTCATAGAGTATGGTACAATGTTTGCAGTTACTCCCAAGGGAGGACAGATGATGAATATTCATAATCATCATGTTAGATAGAGTGGAAGGGTTGAAAAAGCCCCAGTAGAATGACCCAGAACTAAAGTGGTAGTAAGAGGAAAAGCCATGTGCACGTAGCCAAGGGTTAGCTCTAAGGCAGTCAGATGTTGCTGTGATTCTGTAGCAAATCATGTCTCATTAATGAATTGAAATACTGAGAACTGGCAATGCCCAGTTTGAGCACAGTTAATTGGTGTTTTCAGGAATGTCTTTGGTCATGGGCAAAGAAGATGGCTCAGTACAAATGGAGCCAATTTTTTATGGCTCAGAAAAGCACAAGAGGTCTAGTCCAAATGTGAAATCTGTGTGGACTGCATCCAAAGGACAAACCTATCCACATGGCAGTTTAGTTGGAGAATATTCAAACCATAAAATTATCAGTCAGTATACCTAGATATTCTGCCCTTGGTACCCAATAATCAGAAGCTTAATCTTCAAGTACCTTGTTCAAGTTCAGAAAAAATAACAACCGTTTAAGAATATTGAGAATGAGTGAGAAACTATGTTAAAAAATACTAATTTTTGTGAGACTGTGACACCAGTTTCAGGATATAATCCATCTCACTGCAATGTTGAAGTCCGAATCTATTCCCTACTATACACAATAGAATGTGGCAAGATACGTTGACAACAATTTCTCTAGCACAGAAAGGACCCTGAAGTCATTGTGCAGGATTATTAGTTCACACATAAAATGAAATAAGTAACAATATTAGAGATTTTGCTCATTATTTCAAGCTGTTTAGTTTATCTACTGAATTTCTGTTTTGTGGGTGAGGGAGGTAAAATATCAAGAATCACTATCATTCTTAGTATATGCTTTATTACTGTTTCTCTTCATTACGGACACTACTCAGTTAGATGAAGAAATTTCTTAGTTGAATGACACAAATTATTTGGTTGATACCAAATGATTTCCCTTCTTTACACTGACTGTTGATTGATCCAAATGTTACACATAGTTCACAAGTAATAAGAGTAGTTTTTGGATAGGAATTGGGAAATTTCTAAAAAAAACTTACAAAGTAGGAGGTGAATATTTTCAGTATATATAGTTTGAACCTTTACTTGGTCCTACCTTCCTAAGTGAAAGGTTACTAATTAATTAGTCCCTTTCCAAGAGACAGTTTTCTCATCACTCTAATTTTCTAACTTATTTTCCTTGTTCTCACATTTATGCCCTTCCTAATCTCCAGAAGAAAACCTGACAATTGCAAACATGGAGGGGATGTTTGCTAAAGCATTAAGATCTAAAACAATCTGTCTAAATTAATGTCTGGGCTTCTGGATAGTGACAGCAATTGATGCCCAAGTGTAGCATAATAGTTGCTGGATAAGAGTTCCAGCACTCTAGACTTTTTCCTTATTATACTTGTAGTTCTTCTAGGTCTGATTATCCTTTTCAATATTTCCAGTGTGAGCTTCAGCCACAATAGTAAAATAAGTTCTTTTGTTCTTGAAGATTCTAAAGCAAGTACATGAAAATTCCATGAGGAGAAGCAATAATTAGGGTGAGAAGATAGGAAAGTGTAGTCTAAGTTCACTGATAAAGGATATATTCCCTTAATTAATATTACTCAACCATATGGAAAGATTTTAAATGGCCACATGTTAAAGTATCAATAAGAAAAAAAAAAGAATTTTAAAACAGCATTTGGATTTCATGATACCAAGCACATTAGTGTAGTTGCTTGTTTTTCTTGAGGAGTGGGGTGTTGAAAGAGGCTGATGATTATTAACAGATGTTCAGGTACTAAGGGTCAAGATTTTCAAGCTCAGGGAAAGGAAGGGATCTAAATGATGCCACTTCCTTGCAGCTAAAGTTGACCGTCATGAACCTACTGATATATCTATAAAAAAATCTGGAGAACTGAAGGGAAATTTCTCAGCTACACCACAGTTGAAATATCTTTACTTTCTGTATCAGCTGTTGACATTTCTGGAACAACAAAGCATAAGTCTATACCTTCACATACAGATAGTTGTGAGGTTTAATCACAAAGGAAAAAAATATATATACTGGTTATGAGTATAGTCTCTGGAAACTAACTGTCTACACTTAAGACTTGGGTGTTCCATTCACTAGCTGCAAAATATTGGGAAAGATAACCCTATATAATATCCTATACTTCAATCTCTTCAACCTTAGAGTAGCATAATAATGGCACCTATGTTATATGTATGTTTGGTGTATTAGATGAGATAGCATGTGAGTAATATAATCTAGGATTGTGTCTGACAGAGTATGATAGATATCTAAAATAAGAGTGATTTAAACCAGCAAACAGATGCAATAAATTTTATTTACCTTTTATGTAGAAGTTTGGAATCACTTGCAATCGGGAAGTCTAGTGCTGTGATGACAGTTCTGTTTCATGAGATAATTGAGCACCCTGGCTTTTTCCTCAAGAACAAATCATGATCCAACATGTCTGATCCTTCCCTGCCACTGTGTCTACATTCCAGCTTGCAGGAAAAAATAAAGCATGATGAAAGGAGAAAAATGCCCACAATTGCTCTCTTTTAAACAAGGTTCTTGAAAACTTCCATGTGACTTCTGCCCAACCATAACCCATTGACCAAAATTTAGTCACAGCATACACTTGGCTAAAAGAAAACTGCAAAATGTGATCACTGTCTGGATGCTTACGTGACCAGCTAAATATCAGGAGTTCAAATACCATTAATGATGGAAGAAATAGATATATAGGGAGAAACACTCTGTCATATATTATTTCCCAGCTCATACTAAACCCTGAGTAAGTGTTAGAGGCTGTGTAATAAGTATAAATGATCAACCCACATCACTTTACTGAAACACAGTGATTTCAGCTATTTGAATTGATCTATTTTGATGGTTACATTAGACAAACTTTCTAAATAATGGAAAGAAAGTTACTCTCTTACTTGTCTTTTTTGTTTGTTTTTTGGCTTAGAACTACAACCAAAGAAAAATTTTCCTCTACCTTCAGTAATGAGCATCTACTTAAGGTTAGTACTGACAGGATGTTTCAGAAGATCAAAGCTATTAACGTAATAAACAGATGTATATGTGGAAAGTGTGCTAATTTCTAGAAAACAGATTCTAAATGGGAATTTATTTAGGAAAACCACTGAAAGTCTATTCAAACAGACTTTTCAAGAAGACCAGAAAGAGCAGAACTATATCATAGTATAAGGCTCCAGGCAGTCATTATTGCATAAAATTGAGTTTAGAAGGATAATCCATTAGAATGGATACTGATTTCCCTGCTGAATGTATCCTCATGTCTCCTTATATCTGTGTCAATGGTCTGTAGCCTAAAATAATATAATATACTCCCATCAGAGTCCTATCTTTTTCACAAGAATTTGACAGTCATATTTTATTTCCCCAAATACTTTGGCCTTTGTATTACACATTGTGGATTCAAATGGCTGGATCTCAGTTGATGATTCTTTATTATCCTCTACCACTGCAGAGGAGGATGGAAAGACAGATGTGATTAATGCTTTACTCAACACACTGTCAAAAAGCAAAGAGAAGCATAGTGATTGTAAAGCAAACTGTTATTCCTATCGCAGGCTTTATATTCATTATTTATGTAAGATACTGGTGTTCTGTTGGCTTATTATTACTCAGAATTATTAGATTTTGTGAATAGTGAAAGATAATGAGACTCAGTATGAAATAATTGTGTTTTTTTGTGTATATTAATACATCACTCATACATATATAATTTATTTGTGGAATGCTATAAAGAACAGAGAGAGAAAGAAGTAAACTGAAAAAAAAATAGCGCACTAGCTGGGACTAATTTTATAAGCTTTCAAATTGAAATTCAAAAGTTTTAATTTAAAAGAAATCATCTGCCATTAGAAAATAGAATTATAGGAACATCTCTAAAACTGTCACACAAATCAGAGGGTTTTTTCAATATATATGAAATAAAAAAGAAGTTGCAGATTTCTACATTTCTACATAGCATCACTCAAACTTTCAAGAGTGCATTTTGGACAAAAACCTGCTTCCATAATTAAGGATATAGGTAAAGGGAGAATAAATAATAAAGCTTTCAAACCATGGGATAAAGTTAACCAATTGTATTTAACCTACTCTCAAAAGGGCCAAAAGAAAAGAATATCTGCTAAGACACCAGTTAAAGTCTGAATTTAAGTAGTGAAAACTTTATAATACAAGCAGGATCAGAGATGACTGAATAAAATCAAGAAACCTTCTAAATGAAGCGACATGTAGATGTTCCAATTTGATCAAACTATACTGGGTTCATTTTTGTGAAATGAAATGCTTACCTAAGTGGAAATAAAAGGGGGCCCAGGTGTGCATTTAATTCTAACATATATTTGTCCAAGCAATATGTTTCAAGGCTATCAAGACAAGTGGTATGGTTTTTAAATGTACGTTAGCATTCCGCTTACAGAGTACAAGTGTGCTTAGCAAGTTGCATCAGAATCACTGTGAGTAATAGTCAAAAATATAGATTACTGACACCTGAGCCAGACTGAATAAATCATATTCTGTGGAGGATAGGTCATTAGTCCTATATTTTAATGAGTTTTCAAGATTTTCATGTTCATCAAAGTCTAAGACCTACTCCATACAGTATAATTTATATTTCATTAGCACCTAATATCTATAATTTGAGTTCATATTCTTCATTACAAATCAATAACATGCATAGTTACCATGTGTATTAGACAGCTATTGATTGCTGTAATAATGCTGCATAACAAATCACCCCAAAGCTCAGTGGCTTATCAAAACAAATGTTTTTTTTATTTGCTCATCAGTCTACCCATGACTGGGGCAGATTAAGACATAAGTCCACTGTGTTTGGTTACAGGCGTCAATTCAGGATGTAGTGTGCTCCATGTTTCCCAGTCTGGGGCACATTCTGAAAGGACAGCCAATCTCTGGCATGTGTTCTCCTGGAGATCACAAGCACTCAGGAATATGCATGCACAAACACTTGTAGGGTCTCTTCTTGTGTTCTGTCAGACTTCATCTGTTGTTCTCTGTTCAGAATGATCTTCCCCAGGTTTTTCCTGCTGACATGTTTTATTTTATTTTATTTTATTTTATTTTATTTTTATTTATTTATTTATTTATTTTTACTTTTTAACATACATGTCATCTCCTCAAAGAAACCTACCCTATCTCCACTCTTCCAATTCACTCTTTTGTTAGGGCTTCAAATTTTCTTTCTATGACTTATAATTACTTGGTCCTTTCTTGTTTACTAAGTTTTATTTTAATGCTACCCTTATTTTATTGAGGTATAATTTAGATATGTTAAAATGCATAAATGTCAAGGGTACATGTCAATGAATTTTGACAAATGTACAAGTGCATATTACAATCACACAGATGAAGATAAATAACATTTCCGTGACTCCAGAAAGTCCTTTGTGCCCTTTTCTAAGCAAATCACATCACCATAGGCATCTGCTCATCTAATCTCTTTCACCAAGGATTTCATATAATTTAATTTCATATAATAGGATTCACACAATATGCATTACTTTGTGTTTGGCTTCTCTCCTTCACTATAATGTTTTTGAAATTCAGATATGTTTTGTGTGCATCAGAAGTTCCTTTTATTTATTGCTAAGAAGTATTTCATTTTATGGATATACCACAGTTTGTTTATTCACCTTTAGGTGGATATTTGACTTTTTCCTGTTTCTGGCTATTATGAGTAAAGCTAATTGAGGATATTTACATGTCTGTGGACACAATTTTTTTTCTCCTTGTATTTTTCACTAGGAGTGGAGTTCCTTGGTTAATGTAGGGAGAGCTTTATTGGAAAATGACAGAGTCTTCCAGGGTTATTACCACCTTTTACATTCCCACCAGCAATGTATAAATGTTCTCATTACTCTACACTATTATTATTGATTGTTTTTAATGTCAGCAATTCTGGAGTTTTGTGCTGATATCTTGTGACTTAAATTGACATTTTTGTTAAAAACTGTGAGAATTACCACCTTGCCATATAATTCTTGCTATTTGGTTATCTTCTTTGTGATGATCTTGTTGAAATATTCTGTAAAATTTTAATGAAAATATTTGGCATTTTAGTACTGGTGTAGAAGGGTTATTTTTATATCCAGAATATGAATCTTTTGGTAGAATAGCTATTGCTAATATATTTGCTCAGTCTATGATGTGGATTTTCACTGCCTTAATGGTGATTTGGTGAGTTAAAAATTTTTATTTTGATGAAATCCAAATAATATTCTTTTCTTATATACTAATTCCCATTTTTTGCATCCTAGGAAATATTTGTAAGCCAAGATAATAAAATTATTATCTTACTTTTTCTTCCAAAATTGATGTAGTTTTAACTTTCAAAATTATGTCTGTGATCTATATCAAGTTAAAATTTCTATATAGGGTGATATGGTGGGGGCAAGTTTATTTTTCTTTTTTATGCATGTATACAATTAGTTAAGCATTAGAAAATATGTTCTTTTTCTGTTGAAATCAATTGGCTATCAATGCCTGGTTCTACTTCTGATTTCTATTTGTTTCCATTGATCTATTTGTCCATTCTAATATAAATAGCACATTGAATCAGTACAGTTTTGTAATAAGTTTTGAAACCAACTCTGATCTTCAAGATTTCTTGACTATTCAAAAATCTTGGAATTTTGTATAAATTTTAGATTCAAGTTTTCAATTAATGCAAAAATCTTTTTATGTTGAGAGTGTATAGAATCTGTAGTTCATATATAATTTTTGACAGATAGATAATATTGACTATTCATATTCATGAACATGGTATAGATCTATATTTATCCAAGTTCCAACAATGACTTAGTTTTAATAAAACCTTTTATTACATTTATTTGTAAAATTTAATGTTTTTGATACCAAATAAATGTTTCAGTTATTTTTCTATTTGAGAGTATGAAAAAATACAATCATTTCTCATTGATTTTTCCTGCTAAATTCATCAACAATTTCTATTAGTTTGTGTATTGTTTTTATTTTTTGTGTTCATGTACATGACAATAATGACTAAAGACATTTGACCACTTCTTTTCCAATGTTATCTTTCTCTATTTGTCTTGCACTACCTAGGATATCTAGCACAGCAATGAATAGAAACAGTGAGAAGAAATGTATTTGCTTTGAAGATTAGGGGAAAATATGAAATATTTTATTACAAAATATAATTTACTTGGAGTAATAATATGGCTATCCTATAACATATTAAGTCTATTCCCTCCTATTTCTAGGTTGTGAGAATTTTCTTATAAATGGATATTAACTTTTATCAAATGCTATTTCTTTGTGAATTGAGATCATGTATTTTATTCATGTTATTAAAATGATGAGTTACAATCTTTATTTTTTAATATTAGGCCAACTTATCATTATGAGAATAAATCCCACTTGGTCATGATGTGTTACCCTTTTTATATATTGCTGGATGTGATTTCCTGACTTTTTTCTATTTAAGATTTTTCTGTTTATGTTATAAGGAATGTTGACCAGAGATTTGCTTTTCTTTAATATCCTTTTTTAGATTTTAATGTAAAGTTATGCCAGTCTGATAAAAGTTTTATTTCTTGGTTCTATGAAATGGTTTGCATGAAATTGGCATTGTCTTTTCTTTAAACATATATTAAAATTCACCTGTGAAGCAACTTGAAGGTAATAATATATTTGTGAAAATGTCTTTTGATAAATTCATTTTTTTTCACAAATATAGGGCTAGTAATAGTTTTTTTTAAATTTCTTCTTTGTGAAATATGAAAGGCTATTTTTTTCCATAAAATATGTGCAGTTTCTTTCATTTGTCAATTTTTTGGCATAAACTTATTTATATAATATCACCTTATTGTCTTATAAAATTTATATGACCTGAAGTGATATCCCCTTTTGCATCCCTGAAATTGGTCATTTATATACACTTTCTTATTAGTCATATTGTGCATTTCTTAAATTTAATACTATTTCCAATACAATCACTTGGCTCTGTTGTTTTTTAATGTACTGTTCCTTTTGTTTGTTTGTTTTGTTTTGTAATACAGATTTTTCTTCTTATTCTTGTCATTCAGTCTACATTATTTGGTAAATTGCTTTTCTTTATCCAACTACTTAGAGCAGAGGCTTAGATAATTGGTTTTGAACCTGTCTTTTTCCTCATCTACACACTCTGAAGTTTAAAAACTCCCTATAAGCACTGATTTCATTTAATCCATAGATTTTGTTAGTTTTTGTTTTCACTGATGTTCTGCCTGAAATATTTTCTGATTTTCAATGTAATTTGTTTTTGTACCCTTAGGTATTTAAAAGACTGTCTTTTATTTCCAAATATTTGAGGAATTTCTAGATATTTCTTATAGTTTTCTAGTAATTTCTATTTTGCTAATATTACAATATCCATGTTTTTAATCCTTGAAAAATTACTGCAGCTCATTTTCTGCTTCAGCCATATGGTGAATAGTCCCTGTGCTCTCATTGAATGTCGTGCTTCATAAATATCAATTATGCCAAATTTGATGGTTCAAATTTTCTATATCCTTAATGATTTTTCTTCAACTACTTATTCACACAATACTGGGAAACTATTGTTTAAGTTGCCAATTTGGTTAACTTTCTTTTAGCTCATCTAATTTTTGTTTCCTGTATCATAAAGCTCTGTGGTGAGATGCATACACCTTTAGGATGGTATGTTCTTCCTGATGAATTGGCTCTTTTGTCATTATAAAATATCTCTATATTTGGTAATATCTACTTTATTTATTATTAACATAGGATAGGTTCTATAGTTTTCTCATCATTATTGTTTTCATTACACATTTTTTCCTATCCTTTAACTCTCATTTTCTCTGTGTCCTTTTAATTCAATTTTGTCTCATATAAATACAAAATATTAGTGGTCATTTTTATTTCTTTCTGATAAATCTTCATCTTTTAATGACAGTGCTTAGGACCTTTGAATTTTTTTAATTTTTTTTTAAATTAACTTTATTCAAAAAATTAAAATAAAAAGATAAAAAAAATTTCAAACAAAACCAAAACAAAGGAATAAGAAAAAACAAATAACCTAAAATAACTACATTGCTTCCAACGTGTCCCTACCCTACCCCAAGAAAATAAACAGACTATAACCCAACAAAGGAATAAGAGAAACAAATAACCTAAGATAACTACATTTCTGTGAATTTGTTCCTACCAATACCCACCAGAAATTAACAAATCATAGCCATTCCTGAACATTCCCAGAGTGTTAATTTTACTGATAACTTATCTGTTCTTATCAGATTATCTTTCCCCCTGCATTAATTGCTGTCTATCACTCGGTCCCCTACATTCTACATCATAAACCATTTATTTTACATTTTTCATTGTTCACGTATAATATTTCTCTTTTTGTGCCTGGCTTATTTCACTCAGCATTATGTCTTCAAGGTCCATCCATGTTATCACACTTTTCATGACATCATTCCTTCTTACTGCCTTGTAGTATTCCAGTGTATACACCAAATTTTATTTATCCACTCATCTGTTGAAGAACATTTGGGTTGTTTACATCTCTTGGCAATTGTGAATATTGCTGCTATGAACATTGGAATGCAGATATCTGTTCATGTCACTGCTTTCAGATCTTCCAGGTATATACCAAGAAGTGTGATTGCTGGATCGAAGGGTAATTGTATATCTAGTTTTCTAAGGAACCGCCGAAGTGTCTTCCAGAGTGGCTGAACCATTATAAAGTCCCACCAACAACGAATTAGAGTTCCAATTTCTCCACATCTGCTCCAGCATTGGTAGTTACCTGTTTGTTTAATGGCAGCCATTCTAATTGGTGTGGGATGGTATCTCATTGTGGTCTTAATTTGTATCTCTCTAATAGCTAGTGAAGCTGAAAATTTTTTTCATGTGTGTTTTGGCCATTTGTATTTCCTCTTCAGAGAACTGTCTTCTCCTATCTCTTGCCCATTTCATAATTGGGCTGTCTATACTATTGTCATTGAATTGTAGGATTTCTTTATATATGGAAGGTATCAGTCTTCTGTCAAATACATGGTTTCCAAATTTTTTTTTTTCCCATTGAGTTGGCTGCCTCTTCACCTTTTTAACAAATTCCTTTGAGTACAGAAACTTCTAAGCTTAAGGAGTTCCCATTTATCTATTTTTTCTTTTGTTGCTTGTGCTATGGGTGTAAGGTCTAGGAAGTGTCTGCCTAATACAAAGTCTTGAAGATGTTTCCCTACATTATCTTCTAGGAATTTTATGGTATTGCCTCCCATTTAATTTTCATGTAGGGTGTGAAGTAGGGATCCTCTTTCATTCTTTTGGATATGGATATCAAACTCTCCCAGACCCATTTGTTGAAAAGACTATGTCCCAGTTCAGTGGCTTTGTGGCCTTATCAAAGACCAGTGAACCTTATATCTGTGGGTCTATCTCTGAATTCTCAATTCAATTCCATTGATCAATATGTGTATCTTTGTGCCAGTACCATGCTGTTTTGACTACTGTGGCTTTATAATAAGCTTAAAAGTCAGGAAGTGTAAGTCCTCACACTTTGTTTTTCTTTTTTAGAATGTTTTTAACAATTTGAGGCATCTTCCCTTTCCAAATAAATTTTATAACTAGCTTTTCCAAGTCTGTGAAATAGATTGTTGGAATTTTGATAGGGATTGCATTGAATCTGTAGATGAGTTTGGGTAGAATTGATATCTTAATGACAGTTAGCCTTCCTATCCATGAATATGGAATATTTTTCCATCTTTTTGGTCCCTTTCTATTTCTTTTAGTAGCGTTATGTAGTTTTCTTTGTATAGGTCTTTACATCTTTGGTTGAATTTATTCCTAGGTACTTAATTTTTTTAGCTGCTATTGAAAATGGTACCTTTTTCTTCAGTGTCATTTCAGTTTGGTCATTTCTAATGTATAGGAACATTACTGACTTAAAGTGCATTAATCTTATATCCCCCTACTTTGCTAAATTTGTGTATTAGCTCTAGTAGCTGTGTCATCGATTTCACAAAGTTTTCCAAATATAAGATCATATCATCTGCAAATAATGACAGTTTGACTTCTTCCTTTCCAATTTGGATACCTTTTATTTCTTTGTTTTGCCAGATTGCCCTGGTTAGCACTTTTAGCACAATGGTGAATAACAGTGGTGACAGTGGGCATCCTTGTCTCATTCCTGATCTTAGAGGGAAGGCTTTCTGTCTCTTGCCATTGAGTACTATGCTGGCTGTGGATTGTTCATATATGCTTTTTACATATTGAGGAAGTTTCCTTCAATTCCTAACTTTTGAAGTGTTTTTATCAAAAAGGGATGTTGGATTTTGTCGAATGCTTTTTCATCATCTACTGAGATGATCATTTGATTTTTCCCTTTTGATTTGTTAATGTGTTGTAATACATTGATTGATTTTCTTATGTTGAACCATCCTTGCATACCTGGAATGAACCCCACTTGGTCATGGTGTATGATTTTTTTTAATGTGTTTTTGGATTGTATTTGCAAGTAGTTTGTTGAGAATTTTTATTTCTATATTCACTGGGGAGATTGAACTGTAGTTTCCTTTTCTTGTAGCATCTTTACCTGGTTTTGGTATTAGACTGATGTTAGCTTCATAAAGTGTGTTAGGTAGTGTTCCATATTCTTCAATGTTTTGAGAGAGCTTAAGTAAGATTGGTGTCAGTTCTTTTTGGAAACTTTGGTAGAATTCTCCTGTGAAGCCATCTGGCCCTGGGCATTTATTAGTGGGAAGCTTTTTGATGATTGATTGGATCTCTGCTTGTGATTGGTTGGTTGAGTTCTTCTATTTCTTCTCTGGTCAGTCTGGGTCATTCATGTGTTTCTAGGAAATTGTCCATTTCCTCTATATTATTTTGTTTGTTGGCATACAGTTGTTCATAGTATCCTCTTATAATTTTTTTTTAATTTCTTCAGGATCTGTAGCAATGTTGCTTCTCTCATTCATTATTTTATTTATTTGAGTATTCTCTCTTTCTAGTTTTGTCAGTCTAGCTAGGGGCTTGTCAATATTGTTAACATTCTCAAAGAACAAACTTTTGGTGTTATTTATTCTCTCTATTGTTTTTTTTGTTCTCTATGTCATTTATTTCTGCTTTAATCCTTGTTATTTTGTTTCTTCTACTTTGTTTAGGATTACTTTGCTATTCATTTCGTAGCTTCTTCATTTGCTCCATTAGTTCCTCAATTTTAACCTTTTCTTCCTTTTTAATGTATGCATTTAGAGCTATAAATTTCTCCCTCAGTAGCACTTTTGCTGCATCCCATAGGTTTTGATAGGGTGTGTTTTCATTTTCATTCATCTCTATATATTCAGCACTTTCTCTTGCTATTTCTTCTTTAACCCACAGATTGTTTATGAGTGTGTTGTTTAACCTCCAGGTATTTTTGAATATTGTTTGTCTCTGATGCTTATTGACTTCTAATTGTATGCCATTGTGATCAGAGAATGTGCTTTGAATAATTTCAATTTTTTGAAATTTATTGAGGCTTGTTTTATGGCCCAGCATATGATTTATTCTGGAGAAAGTTCCATGAGTCCTAGAGAAGAATGTGTATCCTGGTGATTTTGGATGTAATGTTCTACGTATATATCTGTTAATTCAATTCATTTATCAGATTGCTTAGGTTTTCTATTTCCTTATTGGTCTTCTGTCTGGTTGCTCTATCTACAAGAGGGAGTGATATATTGAAGTCTCCCACAATTATTGTGGAAACATCTATTTCTTCCTTTTGCCAATGTCTGTCTTATGTATTTTGGGGCACCTTGATTGGGTCCATAAATTTTTATGATTGTTTCTTCTTCTTGTTAAATTGTCCCTTTTATTAGGATGTAGTGGCCTTTGTCTCTCATAACATCCTTGTACTTAAAGTCTATTTTCTCAGAGGTTAATATTGCTCCTCTTGCTTTCTCTTGGCTATAGCTTGCATGAAATATTTTTTCCATCCTCTCACTTTCAATTTATTTGTGTCCCTGTGTCTAAGATTAGTCTCTTGTATGCAACAGATTGATGGTTCATATTTTTTAATCCATTCTGCCAATCTACATCTTTTAATTGGGGAGTTTAATGTGTTTATATTCAATGTTATTACTGTGAAGGCATTTCTTGAATCAGCCATCCTATCCTTTGGTTTCTGTTGGTCAGATATAATTTTCCCCTCTCTCTCTTAATGTCCTTTAATGTACCCATATTGAATCTCTTTAGTTCTGAACCTTTCTCCATACCTTTCCATTTTTTTGTTTCTCTGTCAGTAGGTCTCCCTTTCATATCTCAAGTAGGGCAGGTCTCTTCTTAGAAAATTCTCCCAGCATATGTCTGTGAAAATTTTAACCTCTCCCTCAAATTGGAAGGAGAACTTCCCTGGATAAAGAATTCTTGATTGGCAATTTTTCTCTTTCAGAATTTTAAATACGTCATGTGACTGCCTTCTTGCCTCCATGGTGCCTGCTGAGTAGTCACAGCTTAGTCTTATGCTATTTCCCTTGTGAGTGGTGAATTGCTTCTTTCTTGCTGCTTTCAGAACTTGCTCCTTCTCTTCAACATTTGACAATCTGATCAGAATATGCTTTGGAGTGGGTTTATTTGGATTTATTCTGTTTGGAGTTCATTGGGCATCTATGGTTTGTATATTTATGTTGTTACATAAGGTTTGGAAAGTTTTCCCCAACAGTTTCTTTGAATACTCTTCCTAGCCCTTTACTCTTCTCTCCCCCTTCTGGAACCCCCCTGATGCTTATATTTGTGCACTTTATGTTGTCCATCACATCCCTGAGATCCATTTTTTCCCCATTCTTTCTTTTGTTCTTTCACTTTCTGTTCTGTCCTCTTCGAGCTTGCTGATTCACAGCTCAGCTTATGCTAATCTAGTACTGTGAGTATCCAGAATATTTTTAATTTGATTGACAGCTTCTTTTATTTCCATAAGGTCATCTATTTTTTTTTATTTACTCTTGAAAATTCTTCTTTATGTTCTTCTAGGGCCTTCTTCATGCCCTTTATATCCTGTGCCATGATCTCATTGTTTCTCATTAGTTCTTTGATTAATTGCTCCAAGTATTGTGTCTCCTCTGATCTTTTGGTTTGTGTGCTTGGATTTGGATTATCCATATCTTCTGGTTTCTTTATATGCTTTAAAATTTTCTGTTGTTTTTGGCCTCTTGGCATTTGCTTATTTTGATAGAGTTCTTTTAGGATATGTATACTTATTTGAACAATTATTTCTAATTTGTCGGAGCTACATCTTGATGGAGTACACTTTCTCTGATTAACCAGCAGGTGGCTTCCGTGAGCCACCTATTCCCATTAAGCCAGTTCTCCCCAACTTTGTCTTTGTTGAGTGGGGGCCTGAATCTTGTGGGTGTCCAATTGGTGCACCAAATTTCCAAGTGTAGTTGGTGCTGCCCACCCTGAATGTGGTGGGTGGGTCTGAGCAGTTAGGAAGTGAGGGCAGTCTTAATAATCAAATCTCCCAAGTGTTCCTGGATACTTAAAGCTGTTGCAGTAGTCCAAACCCTCAGTTCAGTCTCTGCCACAGACCCATAGGTCCCTGGTATAGGGGTATGGTCCCTGGGACTTCTGTGTGGGTCCCTCTTCCAAGCTATGCCCTCCTAGGGCCTCTGTTGAGGGAAGACTATGCTATGTCACAGGTGGGCTCAGTCCCCAAGAGAAGCTCTGGGCCACAGGGCCATGTTGGGGCATTCCCAGCTGGCTGACAAGATGACTGTATGGGGCATGGTAATTTCACCCTTTTCACAGACCTCCACCTTCCTCTGGAACAATTAGCTGTGGATGTGTGAAAGGCTATTGTCCATGCCAGATACTGAGTCATGTGCAAGGGGTTGTGGGAGGCACTTCCTGCCACACTGGCAGCTCTTGTTGCTGGATCCACAGCTGCTTTTAGGCTTTTAAACTAATCCACCTCCAAATGCCAATCCCCAGTTTCTCCTGACCATGGTGTGGCTGCCAGTTCTCCAGCAGGCTCACTCACTCATTTCAGAATGCAGACTCCCAGTTTCACCAAGTGCATGGTCCCTGTGGATTTAGCAGATCTTGCCCAGCCAGTATGTTACTGGAACTGGTATTCTGGAGCCTTTTTTGTCCTTTATCTAGTATTTTTCACAGAGACTTTTTTTGCCCTGTCTCTCCTAATCCACCATCTTCTTGCTAAGCTGCATTTGAATTTAATGTAGTTGGTGGCATGATTGGCAGTAGGTCTATCATTTTGCAACTAATTTTCTATATGTTCCATTTCCACGTTTTTTTTTCTTTCCTGCCTTCGCTTGAATTAGTAGTAGTATTCCATCCTAACACTTTTATGATATTCTTTGTTATAACTCCCTTGTGTTATGTTTTTAGTGGTTGCTCTAAGGATAACCATATGAATTCTTATTTTATCTTGAATTAATATCATATCATTCCATGTGCAATATAAGAATATTATAAGATGACATAGCAGGCCCTCACTTTGCACAGTTGTGATATGCAAGAATTTCAGATACCATGGCAAAAACAACATGAGGTCCTACTACACAGTTCAAATTTCATATACCAGCTTATATTAACTGTGAGTAAATAACAAACAAACTTAGCTAGCTTTTTGATCCACAAACCCCTATCAATAACATATCCTTCATCATCAGTGTGATGCTTTGGTTGTATTATGTCCCCCAAAACTCCATGTTCTCTGGTTCAATCTTGTGTGGGCTGATGTATCAGTTTTGATTAGATTGGAATTCTTTGATTAAGTGTTTCCATGGAGATGTGACTCAATCAACTGTGAGTGAAATGTTTGATTGGATAATTTCCATGGAGGTGTTACCCTGCCCATTCAGGGTGGGTGTTAATTGAATCTCTGGAGTCATATAAAGGAGTTCACAGAAAGAGAGACCTCAGAGCAACTGAGAGTGACATTTTGGGAAGAAGCTGTAGCTGAGACAGACATTGTGAAGATATCCATTGGAAGCTGATGCAGATATTTTGGAGAATGCCATTTTGAAATGCAACCTGGGAGCAAGCAGATGCCAGTCACATGCCTTTGAACTAACAGAGGTTTTCTGGATGCCAATGGCCATCCTTCAGTGAAGGTATCTGATCGTTGATGCCTTACCCTGGACACTTTATGGCCTTAAGACTGTAACTTTGTAACCAAATAAACCCCCTTTATAAAAACCAATCAATTTCTGGTATTTTGCTTAATAGCAGCATTAGCAAACTGGAACAATCAGTAACCAATCTTGTCACTTCTTTCACAGTTTGCTGGCAATTGGTCACTGTACAATAGTTATTCATTTCATGCATAAACAGCTTGTAGATGGATTGCCTGAGAGTAAGAGTTTGTAATGTTAAGATAACATTTTCAACTACCACAGAACAATTTTTCCCATTGATTAAGATGGCTTGATCAGTTTCAGCTTACAAAATTAGGACTACCTTTAATTACTTTTATCCCCCCCCCATATACTGTGCTGGTTTTATCCTATATTTTACTTCTATATATTATATATCCTACATTATTATTTTGTTTTAAACAATATCATTTTAAGAAAAAACTGTATCAGGATTTTATAGTTATGCATATTATTACTTTTTGGGGTTCTCTTCATCTTTTCTTGAGATCCCAACTTCTCCATTGCATCATTTCCTTGAATTGTAAAAATTCTTCTGTATGTACTTTATGCAATGAATCCCTCAGCTCATTTTCTAAAATATAGATGTATGCATGTATGCACGTGGATATGCATGTGTAACTACTTTAATTTTTTAAGGAGATTTTCACTAAAAGTGGATTTCTAAGTGGATTTTTTTTTCTTTTGGCACTTTAAAGTTGCCTTTTGTTGTGTCTGTCTGGACTGTACTGTTACTGAAGAGAAGAAAATCATTGTTCACAACATTTGTCCACTTGAATATATTAGGTCATTTTTGAGAAGAGGATTCTTCAAGAATTTTTTTTTTAAATTTATGTTTATTTTTAATCAATTTAGCAATGCACTCAAATGTGATCTCTCTGTCTATCCTTCTTGGACTGTAATAAGCCTCTTGAATCTGTGGGTTTACTTCTTTTGTCCATTAGGGAAAAAATATCCATGTATCTTTAAATATTGATCATGCTCCATTCAAATATTCATTCTGTTCATTCTTCACTGTCCATTTTCCAATGTGTGAAAACAGTTTCTTTTATATTTTGTCCGTTGTTACAGTTGTGTATTTGGTATAGTTATGCCTGATGTCTATCATGGTCAGAAATAGTGTTTATTGTGTTTTAATGGGTTTATTCTTTTAGTCTCCTCTTTATCATGTCAGACCAGAGGAAAGAGTTCATCTCTCTTGTTTTCATTTGTTTTCTTGGCACCCATAATACTGATCAATACACAGAATAAAATAATTGTATGCTCTTATTGGAAGATACTATTTCATGATTTTATCACCAGATGACCCAAAGTATCATCAGTAAGGGTATTGAAAAAAAAATCAAAATTCTCTAAAACTCAGTGCTGATATTCAGTTGGCACACACTGTTAGAGCTAGTCTCCTTGTTTACAGCTAGAATTAATTCAAAGTGCATGGTGTACATTGAATTCTACTAATTTTTAAAATATTGATAAGTGAATTAGGCTGTAATTTTACCTAGAATATTATGCTGCAGTTTAAAACAATACATTGTAAGAAAAATCACATGGGACTGGAAAAGACCACAACAAAGGCATTTCAAAGTCATAACCCAAAATCAAAATTATAGTGCATTGAGGGAATTTTATATCCAAATAGACTGCATAGTATTTGCCATGAAAAGATGGTGATTATTAAGAAAGCTGATAGGGGACAAAAAACACAATTGCAAATTCCATGACTAAACTTTCCATGGTTTATTACATCCAGACTTGTTTAAATTGTCTCATCTCATGGAGCCTCAAAAGGGGGTTCCAAGGAACTTAAGGAAACCTAATATATGGATAATCCAAAGAAATAGAACAAGTCCATATCCTTATTGGTAAAATGCAATATACATGTAGTTGTATTTTATGACAAATGACTTGTCAGATCCTAAAATATAATATTATTTGAGTTTCTAATTATTAATGATAGAAGATAATTAGAATGTTATAAAGAAAATAGAATATCTGTCCACATATCTCAGCAGGAATTATAACGTGCATTTTGCTTTGAAGTTGATAGCTATAAACTATTTTCCTTGAAAGCCCTCGCTGAATGTTACATTTCCATATTTATTTATAAGTTTCAGAAAGAACTATAGAGAAATGTTACTTTATTTTTGGCACTGAATTGATTCAGATAAAATATGTAGTGAGTGCTGTCAGCAAATTACATGTATCTATATCTATCTATCTATCTATCTATCTATCTACCTATCTATCTATATGAAATTCTATTCTGGTTTAAAGTTTTTCACTTCACATTTCCCCTTCGTATCATTTATGAAAGAAGAATGAAATCAGTACATTTGTGTCAATTATTTATTTCTTAATTTATAATTTTTCCTATAAGGGAAATATTTTTAAATCTTATGAAGTTATTAGTTTACTCTGTTTATTTTATTATACTAATTTATTACTCAAATTAATTAATTCTCATGTACCAACTATTTCCAGCCCCATAAACTTTTTGTTACATAAAGCTTATTATTTAAAATTAAAGGTTTTTGCATATGTAGTTAGGGGACCTTTTTGCTTATTTTCTAGCCTTTGGAAAAGCACCTTTTTAATTCAACAACAATTGGAATTGCATAATTCCATTTTTGCATTGTAAATTTGAGAAAATTTAAACAAAAATTTAGGATAACATAATTATGACTGCAATATATCTTAAATATCTCCACACTACATTGTAAAATTGTCAGTTGCCTTACATATCACTTTTTTCATCGTTAGAGTTTTGAAGCATTCTGAATTTTCCCACACTAGTTCTGATTTATTTGTTCATCACAAGTTGCAAGTTGCTTTACATTTGTTTTTCAATTATGAAACTATTGTATGGAAGTTTAAACACAAACAGGCATTAAGTGGTCCAGAAAGGGAAGAGAGAAGAGGAAAAGCACCATATCTATGTTGTTGGTACTCAGAACTTTTTCTATGCAAACAAACGTACACTGACAACTCTTCATTCATTCATTTATTCACTCATATAATAAATTTCTCCTGGGTGCCTACTAAGTGACAGGTATTATTCTCACTGAAAATTTTAACTCTCATTGAGTTTATATTTTAGTGAGGGGAGACAGATTGAAAACAAATAAATACATAATAATAGAGTAAGATTGTGATAAGTGTAATGAAAAATTAAGCAGGGGATGGGTATCAAGTATGATGAATATGAAGGGTTAATTTATGTTGAGTGATCATGGAATGCTTCTATGAGTAGGTGAGTCAAATAGAGACCTGAAAGACTGGAGGGAGAGGCTATGTGAAATTCAGAAGACAGGAAGTTTCAGGCAGTAAATTAACCTATCTTGTCATTGTACTATACATTTATTAAACTACCCACCATCAATACCCACACACATGAAACAAATCTCAGTACATATCCATGAGTATTTTTACAGAATCAATTCATAAAAGTGACCTTTCTCACACAAATGAGATGTACATTTGACATTTTAAACATATTTCCTTCAAAAATATTACAAAATTTTAATTCCTACTATGTTCAGATATATTGGTACTGGTTTTAGCATACACTTACACATAATACACATTATGAACTTTTTCCTTTTATTTAATCTGAAATCTCTATACTGATTCCTCATTGGTTTAAATTTCATTTACTTGATTAAAGGTAAGGCCAAATATCCTTTGGGTTATAATGATTAAGAGCCCAGCCCGGAGTCAGACTTGCTTTTGTTTAAATTCCAGTCCCTCTGCTTACTAGTTACATAATGTTAGGTAATTTGTGTAATCCTTATGCCTTAATGTCATTATCTGAAATTTGTAATAATGATCATAGCATCTACATCATAGGCTTGTTTTGAGGAAAAATAATAGTGTTAAAATATTAGAAGTGCACCTGCCTTATAGTAAGCATTCATTAAATGTCAGTAGTAGTAGCAATAATTATATATCTGCATTTCTGCTGTAAATTTCTCTTCATATCCCTTCCCATTATTCCTCTGTATGTGGTTGGCTTTTTAAAACATTGATTTTAAGATTATTTTAACTGTCAATCTGCCCTCTTTGCTTCAGTTTTCCCAGTTTCTTCCTCATCTTCTTCTTTAAAAAAACAAAAAAAAACACAAAAAAACAAAACAAAACAAAACAAAAAAAACTTCAGTTGTGGAGTATTTTTTTCCTAATCATCTATCATATTTATATTGTCCAATTAGAAATATTTCCTTTACAGCTTCTGGTTTTAATATTGTACCTAGTACATATGTCTACAAATTAATTTTATTTCAAAATATCTTCTTTTGATTTTCAGTTTAATGCTTTTAGGTATTGGCAAATAAAATCACTGTAATCCATACTATATATATTTTTCTACCAGGTCTGCTTCTCTGTCTCTAACAATGAGTCCATAAATCCTTTTCTTTTACATATTTATCTGCTTAATTTATGGATGTCTTAATATGAATCATTCTTGAGCCTTGGTTGGTCATAGAATAAAATTCTTTTGATATGTAGCTATATTTCATTTGTAAATAGTTTATTTATGATTATTTCATATATATTCATAAGTTTTACTGGTCCATAGTCTCCTTTTTTCTTTTTTCTTTTATTATTGTTAACAAGCTTTGACATCAGGGTAATATTGACTTGTTAAATAGGAAATCTACCCCTGAAACTACTTTAAAAGTCTAGAAAAATATCTTCAGGGTGTGAATGTACTCATCTGCCTTTAAATGGTTTCCTCTGCCATCTTTTAATATATATCTATAATTGTATAAAGATATTTTATAAATTTGCATTTGAAATGTCAACTCAACCCAATAATGACTTAAACATAATAGGTTGCAAAGTAGTAATGACTTAATATAATAAATTAGTGGCCTAATCAATAAATAGTAAAATTCATTAACTTATTATTCTTATATTTAACTTTGTATAACACAAGTAACACCTTGCTAACATTTTGGCTAATTAATACACATACTTCAATCATTTTTATAAAATATTTTCTGCAGCAAAGTTTTCATCATTCTACACTAGCTCCCTTTTTTTTTCTACTCACAGCTTGCCTGGAAGCAATACTGAGCCTTTACAGTAAATAAATGTGGTAATATCTATTTTGGACTTCCTGAATATAATCACCACAGCTGTGTTTTATTTCTGGGAGGGTTTCATTTTACAGCTTAGGAAATTGTAGGGAAGATGATGAGATAAGTAGAAAGTAAGTAAAAGCTCCATCTCTAAGGATGAGAAACATTTTGCTTCTGCTCCCTGAAGATAATGATAACAGAAAATTTGTTTTACCCCTGATGGAATGGAATTTTAAGATAGAAACAATAACAAAGGTATTCAATCATAACCCTCTGCCATGAAAATTACTGACTTGCAATTATTGAAACTGAGTATCACAATAACCATGTGCTGATATGAAGATCAGAATATGTGAATCCCTGTATATGTTTTTAGGAACTTGGTATATTTTTGGAACAGCTAGCAATGATTTGCATGTCACTATAAATTAATAAGTCAAAATGGCATGGAAAATGTAGCTTGAGTAATCAAACACAGAAAAAAATACATATTATCCTCCTTAAGCAAAATAAATTTTATGCTAGAAAATGTGTATCTAGAAAGATGTTCCCACATCTACATTTGACATCTAAGCTTATTTTTATCATAGGTTCTTAAGTTCCTTAACCATATTTTCTTCTATCAAAAATATTTATCTGACCACAATTATTTATATATAATTTATAATGTCTGAAACTAGTCACAACAACATTTTCAGTTTTGGGAACTTTGCCACTCTATGATTAAAAAGGGATCTGTTTTATGTCCCATCTCTTATTCCTTCCCCTTCAACCTGGGCAGAACTTTGACTCAGTAAAGGTGTGATGTAATTGACGTTACATAACTTCCATGGCTTTGTCACTAAAATCAATGGAGTTCTCACCTTGTTTTTTCTCTCTCTCAAGACATGTTTACTTGAAACCAAGAAACCATAGTGTGAAGAAGAGCAGACCACATTGTGGTTAACCAAAATCCCAGGTCATTAGTGTATCTGAGATCTCACCTAATAGTCCACACCAACCAACTTGCCAACCTTGTGTGCAAGCCACCTTGGGAATGGTTCTTCCAGCCCTCAGTCGAGTCACCTCAACTGATGCTGCAAGGAACAGAAAAGTTCCCCAAGCCCGTGCCGTGTCCAAATTGCAAATTTGTGAAAAAAATAATTAATTGTGGTTGTTTTAAGCAACTAATATTGTGGTAATTTGTTTAGCCAAAGGTAACCAGAATGGTGGAAGCAAGAAAAAGGTTTTGCAAACTTTCAGCAAGATATACTAATAAAGGAATAGAAATAAATAGAAAATATGGTTTGAATCCTACTGTCAGCACATTAAATCTCAGATTTGTATTAGGGATATGCTCATCTACAATCATTTCCACAAACAGCCCACAATCTACTCAGTTTATATTTGATATATGTGAGGAGATTTACATGAAGTTTGAAGAAGTAAACTTTAAGCAGGAACAACAAAGATGTTGGATTTGAACATAAATTAAAAAAAAAAAAAAAAAAAAAAAAAAAAACCTGACATGGTTAAACTTTACCTGAGCCCCATGCTCCTAAAAAACAAAAACAGAAATGGTTGAAAAATCCTCCCCTAAACAACCTTCCCTTCCCTACCCCAGGAAATGATGACTGCAAAGAACCACTTGTCTCCATATGAGTATGGAGACAAAACTCACAGATGACCCCCTTGTTTACCCATGACAAGGCCACACACAGATGTTCCAAATTCCCATTCTTTGTCTCTAAATGATTATTTGAACTGCTTAATTTACTGATCAATTAGACAAAATGCCCACTAATTTGACTTCACCAAACTTCTGTTAGGTTTTGCCTATTCCCCCACGTCCCTGAATTTTGGCCCACCCTTCAGCAATGGAAAATGATGCAATAGACCCTCCTTAAGAGCCCTGCTCAGAATTGGCTGACCTTAGGGAAAGCACTCCCTGAACAGTGGTCTGATCTTGCCACCAGCTCATCCGTGGAGGGGGTTGCTATATGCTGCATCGTGGTAACACAGGCTCAGGCACAATAGAGATTCTCAACAAATGGCCACTTTGTTATTTGCACAGCACAAGGGGTCCAAAAAAGCAGGGAAAGGGAAAGAGTTCCCACTGTAGCTGCCCCTCTGGGGAGAGCAAATGCTCAGGTCAGGTTTGGTGGATGACAGCTCTGCTTGTCCCATTTTGCATCAGAGACAAGGGTCCCGTGGGCTGCCTTGAGCTAGGTATTTATACCCCCAGGGGGAGGGGGCTCTGCCACTGAACCACAAGAATATATCAAACAACTTTTGTACAGAGTTTCCTGTTTGGGTTCAAGGCACAGTCAGGACATTCCACTCAATGTCTCCCTGCAGTTGTGAAATGGAAGCATAGTGAAACATAAAATAAAAGGAACAGATAGGCAAGAGCACGGAGATGGCCACTGAGCTTATCTGTGACTTCCCAAGAATCATTCTACTCCTACACAATTGATTCCTTCTAGACTTGCTTACTCTTCCAGATAAAGGAAAGGGACTTTTTATTTTTAAGGCTGAACTTTGAGACCTTTGCAAATTTCATGACAGGTGGAGATTTCTCTTTATAATAATAGTCCCTCCTCTTATTGCAATAGCCCCTTTCACCTATTACAATAGTCTTTTCAAATAATGTCTCTCCTACTGTGCTCATTTGAATGTATTATGTCCCCCCAAACACCATTATCTTTGATGTAATTTTGTGTGGGCCGAGGTGTCAGTGTTAATTAGATTGTAATTCTTTCTTTGAGTGTTTCCATGGAGATGCGACCCACCCAGCTGTGGGTGATGACTCTAATTGGATAATTTCCATGGAGATGTGGCCCTGCCCATTCAGCATGGGCCTTGATTAGTTTACTAGAGCACTATATAAGCTCAGACACAGGGAGCAAGCTTGTTACAGCCAAGAGGGACACTTTGAAGAAAGCACAGGAGTTGCAGATGAGAGACAGTTTGAAGACAGGCATTGAAAGCACACTTTTGATCCAGAGAAGATAAGAGGACAAATGCCCCAAGAGCAACTAAGAGTGACATTTTTGAGGAACTGCAGCCTAGAGAGGAATGCCCTGGGAGAAAGCCATTTTGAAACCAGAACTTTGGAGCAGATACCATCCACATGCCTTCCCAGCTAACAGAGGTTCTCCGGATACCATTGGCCATCCTCCAGTGAGGGTACCTAATTGCTGCTGTGTTATCTTGGACACATTATGGCCTTCAGACTGTAATTGAGTAACCAAATAAACCCCTTTTTTATAAAAGCCAATCCATCTCTGGTGTTTTGCATTCTGGCAGCATTAGCAAACTAGACCAGATTTTGGTACCAGAGAATTGGAGTGTGACTGAGTTTGCAAATACTAAACATGTTGAAATGGCTTTTTAAATGGATAGGGGGAAGATTCTGGAAGAATTGTGAGGAGCTTGATAGAAAAGGCCTAAACTGCTTTGAAGAGGCTCATTGTGGAAATATGGACTTTAAAGATACTTCTGATGAGGCCTTGAGCAGAAATGATGAATGTGTTGTTGCAAACTGGAAGGAAGGTGATCCTTGTTTTAAAGTGGCAGAGAATTTGGCAAAATTGAGTCCTGGTGTTGGATGGAAGGCAGAATTTGAAAGCGAAGACCTGGAATATTTAGCTGATGAGATCTCCAAGCAAAATATAGAAGTAGCCTGCCTTTTACTTGCAGCTTATAGTAAAATGTGAGAGGGCAGAGATAAGCTGAGAAATGAACTCTTGATTTCAAAGAAACCAGACATTGATGGCATGAAAAACTCTGGGCTTCCAGGGGTGAAACACCAGAAGCTATAGCCCAATATGAGGATGTAACCAAACATGGAATCCAGCCACCATTTCAGTACAAGCCAAGATTGGAGAAGGAGATAAGCACAAAGGATTTCTGGAAAGTCCTATTTTCTGACAGCTTTGACTCCTGTGTGCTTCATGAGAAGCCAACAGAATTTTTGTGAGCTCTTTACAGATAGAGCCTCTGCCGGTTGGGACTAGAGGAGACAGACAAGGAACAAATTGAAGGAAAAAATTCTTCAAAGACAGAGCCATGGAGGTTGAGGTCTGGAGTCAAGCGGTCTCAGGCTGGGAGAGCGGAGTGGCCCACATGCATGGAAAGGGTTAGTTTGCCCTGGAGGTCGAGGGTGGGCCTTCCATCTCAATGTTCAAGAAAGGTGTTGCCACCTCAGGCCTTAAGGAGGGTGGAGCCCATTCCCAGGGGACTGGGGAGAGCCTGATCACCACTTTTCTGAAGGGGTTGAGCATGTGCCCTGGAGATGGAAGAGGATCCAGGTGCTGCCCCAATGTTTGAGGAGGGTGGGGCCAAGAAGCTTGTCTCCCCAATGTGTGGATGTGTTGGAACACTCACCCCAGCATTTGGAGAGGAAAGGCCTGCCACAAAGGCCCTTAGGAAGGGTTAGACTCCCACTCTCTCAAGCCCCAAAGATAAATGACTCTCAGACTTTGAAATGTAATGAAGTTTACCCTGTAGGCTTTAGGAATTGTTTTGGTCCCTTAAACCCTGTTTTCTTTTCAGTTTCTCCTTATGGCAATGGGAATGTTTATCCTATGAGTGTCCCTCCTTTGTATATTGGAAGCAGATAACTTGTTCTAAGTTATACAGGTCCAGAGCCAGAGGGAAATTTTGCTTTTGGACAGACTTCACCTGTAATTGATTTTGATGGGATCTTGTACTTAACTATTGTTACTGAAATTATTTAAGTTTTTGTGATATTGTGATGGGATGAATGTATTTTGTATATGGAAAGATCGTGTCATTTTGGGGTCCAAGGGGTGGAATGTGCTGATTTGAATGTATTATGTTCCCCCAAATGCCATTATCTTTGATGAAATCTTGTGTGGGCAGACATGTCAGTATTAATTAGATTGTAATTCTTTGAGTGTTTCCATGGAGATGCCATACACCCAACTGTGGGTGATGACTCTAATTGGATAATTTCCATGGGGGTGTGGCCCCACCCATTCAACATGGGCCTTGATTAGTCTACTAGAGCATTATATAAGCTCAGACAGAGGGAGCAAGCTTGCTACAGCCAAGAGGGACACTTTGAAGAAAGCACAGGAGCTGCAGATGAGAGACAGTTTGAAGACAGGCATTGAAAGCACACTTTTGATCCAGAGAAGATAAGAGGACAAATGCCCCAAGAGCAACTAAGAGTGACATTTTTGAGGAACTGCAGCCTAGAGAGGAATGCCCTGGGAGAAAGCCATTTTGAAACCAGAACTTTGGAGCAGATATCATCCACATGCCTTCCCAGCTAACAGAGGCTCCCTGGTCACCATTGGCCATCCTCCAGTGAGGGTACCCAATTGCTGATGTGTTACCTTGGACACTTTATGGCCTTCAGACTGTAACTGTGTAACCAAATAAACCCCCCTTTATAAAAACTGATCCATCTCTGGTGCTTTGCATTCTGGCAGCATTAGCAAACCAGAAACCTACCTAAGTCCGTATTTGTTTATTAGATGTAACAAATAGAGAACCATTGAGACTTCCCTATTCCTACCTAAGAAACATTAAAAAATTATCAATTCTATTCAATGCTTTATTTATTTCTACAATAGATTGTGAGCTAAGGGCTGAAAGGTTGATATTTTCATCCTTGAACAAATTTTCTGATCACTAATTTCAAATTGAACCATTCTCATAAGATTGAGAAAAAAATAGCTAGAAAATGATTCATACGGCAGTTTTCTGGGTATTTGTCCCACAGCTTTGGAAAGAAGATGTCCATGGTTAAAACTGTTTTTTGCTTTTCTGCAGGGGAAGGAGCAGTTTATAAAGACAAAACATAAATAAAACTGCTTGAGACACTCAGTAATTTATACTGAAAAAAATATCAACAAAACATGGAAACAAGTTAACATTGTGTACCTGCAATAACCTGTGAGCAGCCAAATATGCTAAGAAAAAGAAAGTTAATGCATTGAATAATTTCTGTGGTGTTTGAAATATGCCAAAAAATAGTGAACTTTCTTGAAAGAATGCTTAATAAAAGACAGCTATGCTTTGGCAGGCAAGTGGGTGAAGAATAATGTTTCTAAGCAATAAGAGACAGCAAGCCTAGGGGAGGGTGCACTGCTCACTACCCACTGAAACACAAGATTGGACTGGATTTCTGGACCATTATTTTCTAGATGTTTGAATTCAGGAGAGTCCTGAATTCTCTAATCATGTCATGCAACCATTATGAAAACACGTAAATTGAAAACACACACATACATTCAATAAATACATTGGCAAGGTGGTGATGTTTAAAACCCAGCTTTCAGAGAAAAAAGGGAAGAAAAATCACAAAACCCTGATTTGTGGTGTTTGTCAATTTCCTTGATGTAAATGTTGATAACATTGACAATTTCAAGCTTCCAATGAAAGAGCAATCTGATCCATCATCCTACTGAATATATATGTGTATTTATATGTTTGTGTATTCATTATATAAATTCCATATATTATGTGTTTTGTATATATGTGCTACATATGTATTTATATCATTCATGTGTGTGTATGTGTGTGTACTGAAAATTAACAACTGAAATGTCATTTCAAAGTTGGAAAAACAGTGAGACATTTTGAATAAAGGATTAGTCATAAAAGTAAGATATTGGGTAACAAGAAACTAGCAGCCTTAAAAACATCTTATCAGAAAAAGATGATAAGAAAATATTGCAATTGCTGCACATTGGTAATACTTACATAGTTAGATAAATGAATACTGAAAAAAAGTTTTGAATAGTCTAGTATTCATATTTCTAAATAAATTAAACTACTTAATCTCTTTTTCAAGTACCTTGCAAATTTCACCTCCTACATAACTATTTAGTAAACTTTTCTATTATTTTGGTCTGGATTACTGTATTAAATGTAACTACATATAATGGAAACATAAACAAAGTGATAAAAATGACTTTTCTGAATTTGCCTTCCAGAGAAATGCATGCAGAGCTTACAAACGCTGGGAACAGGCTGCAGCCAATGGAAATTTACTACATGCAGTTGTCAGCATTGCCATTACTATAACAAACAAAGCACTTTGAGAAATCTGGTGGATTTGTTTTGAAAGGAGGGGAATCAATAAGTCTTAGATAGGAATATGGTAATCTGTCCCTCAACAAAACATATTCATCTAGATGGTTAATTTTAAATAAATTCAAAGAATGAAAATAATTCCATTGTCTATAACTTTAACAGAAGATGTGTAAAGAATTAAGATGAGTCTGAGACAGTTATACTTACTCTCAAAGAAACGCTTTCCTTCTACTCTTCCTTTGCAAATAAATAGGAAAATTTGATTATGTCATTTTGTCTCTATCAATCCAAAGCCACTTTTAAATGGATAATAGCTGAAATCAGCCTCCAACATTAAAGAAGAAAAAAGTGTTCTGGATTTAAATAAATTTCAATCACAAAGCCACAAGGCAGAAATAGAAGTAGTTCCTCAGAGTTTACCTTGTGGAAGAAATGACCATTGAACATACATAAAGAATGCCAAAGGAAATACCATAGGAAATGTCCTTTGCAAGTTCCCTGGGTTCACATACTTATATTTTAAAGGAGTGGAATGGGACATGCCACATAAGAGTCCTGCTAATATGTAACTTTTATTGCTTCATTTTATATAATTTTCATCTTCAGAGTGTCTATGAATTGATAAAATATTTTTAAAACCTTATCACTAAAAAGGAGATAATTTTAAATAATATAGGAAAGGCAACACTTAAGTGTCCGGCGCCGCCCCGCTCGACCCCTGTTCCCCGGCCGGCGAGGGGAGAAACAAGGGATGAGAGAGAGAGAGATGCAGACCACGCAAACTGACCTGGCTGGAAGTCACGACTCGAGCCACACGGCGGTTGCGAGAGCAAGTCTTTTACTGAAGCTAGATAAGCATTCTCTGTTACAGGTTTCCACGCGGGGCAGAGTGCCTCGCGGGAGAGCAGCCTCGATGTGGCCGTCAGGTACGGCTCCTAGTGGGCTGTCTCCCCGAGGTTCGCTTGGGCAAACTCTTAAGTACTCTACTCATAACCAATGATCTAGCGCCGCGCATATGCACTCAATTGGCAGATAGGAATAGTGAGTGTGCACGTCATAAGCGGAAGCAGGATATGGGCGCCATCTTGGCTCATTCGATGGGCGGGGGGACTTTGGAGCAGGTTTACAGCGCATGCGCTATGCCCGTCCCGGGAGACGGCTCTCCACATCTCCCCCTTTATTATTTATATCGACCCAGTGTCCCCAGTGATGAGTGTGCTCCCGTGAACCCAGATGGCTCACAATTTGTTCCGGTGCTTTGGGGAGTCTGGACTAGGTCTCAGCCATTTAGCGGCGGAGCCTCTAGCACCGACCAGAATGCTCACCTCATATGGAGACAGGAGAGTCCGTGAGCTGGAAACAACATGACTCTCCCTGCAGTGCTTTGCCTTGCAACTGGGGGACAAAGGCGGGGGCAGGGATAGCATTAACCAGAGTCGGAGGCGTCACTAGGCGTCCCTATGCATTGGCTAGAGTCAAGTCTGGCCACAACTATGACTCTGCCTTAGGGACCTACCTGAGACAAAAATTATGACTGCTGGCGTCGCCCGTTATACCCGGGACACAGCTGCGCGCTTAGCTACAAACCTCGCTCCCGAGTGCCCCGCCCGAGGCGGCCAGGATGGGGTATGGCCATCAGAATGGTCGCTGTTGGGGGTATCAAAGGTGGAGGACATAGCCATCATAATGGTAACACGGTACTGCCGCGCTTGAAACAGGCGTTCTAGCAAAGATTTAACAATGACTAATCCCACCAATAGTCCCACCATCAAGAGAATCCAATTAGTCAAATTGGGCCAAGAGAACCAAGAGGTGACTTGGTCTCACAGATTTTTTACAGTCTCGCCCAGTGTGGAAAGGTCGAAACTAACAGGCTTCAATTTCCTAATGTTCTCAAGTCCCTGAAGGTCGGATTTCACTTGGCCGGAGAGATTGGTGAAGTTGGGGAGATAAGTGTCCTTGAGCCACTCGGCGACATCTTGCTGCTCCTCTGTCAAGTTCACCCTAACCGGGGTGACACAAAGCCTCCCGAATAACCATCGGGTATCACACGTCTGCTGGAGAACTCTCCAGAGTCCATCTATTTCTAGTCCAAGTTCATCTATCTCCGCTAGGAGTTTCTGAATGGCCTGGAAATTTAAGTTCAGCATCTGATTGTGGCGGCGTAGCACGCCTCGGGTAAGGTATGCCTCTTGGACGCCTAGACTTAGAGAAGGGGATATTGTTAAGTGAAACAACTTGAGAAACAGGGCCAACCCAGTCGGTTGCCTTGACGGGGAGCCAGACATAACTTGGGCAATACACTAGGATAGCGGGGCGGCGAGGCATCCGGGTCTTTGGAACGGTTGCAGACTGTAGGAGCAAACCCCGGAAGGAAAAGGCACCTTTGAGTCTCATTTTTACTCAAGATCCCTTCACAAGACTGGCGGCTCTTCCCTGTAACGTTAAGAAATTCAAGCAAGACTCCCTTACTTAACTCGCCATTACCAGTTTCACAAGTAGCATTCGCCGCAACTGTGGTGTTGACAACCTTGACAGAGAGGTTAGCAAAAGAGAGGATCAGTGTGTCATTGGTGAGGGGGAAGGACTCGTTGAAGCTTGTGGAGGAAATATTTCTGTCAGAAGGCAGGTGGTGGAGACCTAGAGACAGGGTACGAGTGAAAAACACAGGAGAGGCGGGAGACCCAGCAGAGAATGGGGCCAGGGTCGGGGGATGATGCCACAGGCCCCAAAGACCACTCTCCTGCGCTACCACAGTTCCACTAAAAAAAGAAAAAGGCAGATTAGAAGGATTGCTATAGGAGAGCAAAGAACAGAGTTACCGATCCTCTTTTTGGGCAACCGCGGGGTGGTCAGTCCTACTATTATCGTCTTGTCGGTCGTCGCCATCATCAGCAGGGTCGGAGGCTTGGTCTAATGGTTCAGGTTGTATATTCGTTGGCGTTTCTGACAGCTGTTCCTTGGCTTCTTCAGGTGATGTCGCGGTTCTCACCAGTCTTTCCGGAACCCACACTGGTTGACGCCCTGGTTCCTGGGGAAAAACACAAACAGAGCCTCTGGCCCAGCTGAGCACCGGGTCAGGGCCTTTGTGGCAACGGCCACACGGCCTGGTTACTGCACCTGGTTCGCCAAACCGTTGAGTGGCAGGGGGCTGACGTCTATTGGGACAATCTCTCTTAAAGTGCCCTGATTGGCCACAGCCATAGCACCCGTTAGACTTTGCCCCTAAGGTTCTCGGGCCTTTTGTAGCCACCTGTAGGGAGCTAGCTAGCATGGCAGCTAGACCTGCATTAGTTAAAGGGCTGCCAGTATCTCTACAGAGCCTGACCCACTCTGTCAAATTTTTTGCTCTGTTTTGTGCCAGGATAACTTTGCACTCCTTGTTGCACTGCTCAAAAATCATTTGCTTAACCACAGTCTCTGCTACTCCTGGATCTGAGAAGATTCTCTCAGCTGCGGTTTGCATCCTGGCTACAAAATCCGCAAATGGTTCTGTGGGGCCTTGGTGTATATTGCTGAGTGAGGCCTGAGCCTCTCCCTTACCTGTTAGCTTTTTCCAGGCACCCACAAAACAGCGGAAGATCTGGGCGTAGACCTCTTGTGGGAAACCCGTTTGGTTCTGGGCATGGGCGCCTCTCCCCAACAGCATGTCAGCATTCCACCCGCCACGTCTCCCCGCCGCATTCCTTGCGGCCTGCTCTTCAGCTAACTCCTCAAACCATGCTTTCCAATCTATGAATCGGCCTGACGGCAAGCAAGCACGGGCCAGCTGAAAAATATCTGCGGGTGTATGATTTAGAGCAGAGAGGTTCTCGATCATGTTCAAGGTATAAGGGGCATTGGGGCCATACTGATGGACGGCCTGCCTCAATTCCCTCAATAGTTTGTAATCATATGATTCGTGCTGATTGCCACCTTGGGGATTGATAATAACCGGGTACATTTCTGAGACTGGCTGCGGCTCAAGTGGCTGGTAGCCACCCAGCATGCCAAAAGGTCTAAATGTTGTGAAAGGGTTCCATCTCCAGAAATGTCTCCCACCACTACCTAATGGCAAAGGGTCCTGAGGGCCTGTGTACTCGGGCGGGGGGTACGGCAAAGGTTGCCCCTCCCCTGACCGGCCCATCGGGGTTTCCGGGTCTGGCAGCAAAGGATAATTACATTTACTGGGCATGGCCACTAGAGGGAGCTCTCGGCGAGGTCCTTTGGTGGGACCGCCCAAGGCGTCAGTTGGGAGCCGGGGTGTCCCTGGGGGTGCAGCGGTAGACATTGGCGGGGCGGAAGGCCGCACGGGTGTGGCGGGAGGCTCCTCCCACTCAAGTAGCGGGGATGCTTCCGCCTCCTCGCCAGTATCGCTATCTGACTCTGAGTCAGAGTCACTGGACTCCGGCGGTTTGCCCTTATAGGAGCCGTCCGCTGACGAAACTGACTGGGTTTCTTGGAGCGCGCACCGTGCTTCTTGCAAGGCAGAGGACGGGCTTAGGCCGGCAGCCGATTCTAGTTCAAGGACCGCACGGACGGTCTCCCATATGGGTACTAGAATCGGGTCCATACACACGCCCGTCTGGCGCGCTCGGTCTATGTCGCGACCGAGCTTCATCCAAGAGGGTAGGCTAAGGCTGCCGGTGCAGGCAAACCAAGGGGCAAAAGTATCAACATCATCAAGAAAACGCTGAAGGGAGCTTTTCCTGACCGAGATACCCCGTTGTTTCAAAAGGTTCTTTAAGGGAGCTAAGAGAGATGAACTTCCGGACTGCCCCATGATTGCAGTCGGCACTATACTTCAGTCACTCGGAGAGCTCTTCCGAGTCCCCCGGGGTCACCTGAAAACCCACGGGCCCTAACTATCATGTAATAAGACGCACTCACCTTCTCGCGTTGATCAGGCGCGGGAAGTCCGCCGTAAGCTCGATGCGCAGCGCTGCTCTCCTCACAGAGGGACCGTCGAGAGCGAGGCAGGAGGAGGAGCGTTCCCCGTACGGGCCACCACTTGTCCGGCGCCGCCCCGCTCGACCCCTGTTCCCCGGCCGGCGAGGGGAGAAACAAGGGATGAGAGAGAGAGAGATGCAGACCACGCAAACTGACCTGGCTGGAAGTCACGACTCGAGCCACACGGCGGTTGCGAGAGCAAGTCTTTTACTGAAGCTAGATAAGCATTCTCTGTTACAGGTTTCCACGCGGGGCAGAGTGCCTCGCGGGAGAGCAGCCTCGATGTGGCCGTCAGGTACGGCTCCTAGTGGGCTGTCTCCCCGAGGTTCGCTTGGGCAAACTCTTAAGTACTCTACTCATAACCAATGATCTAGCGCCGCGCATATGCACTCAATTGGCAGATAGGAATAGTGAGTGTGCACGTCATAAGCGGAAGCAGGATATGGGCGCCATCTTGGCTCATTCGATGGGCGGGGGGACTTTGGAGCAGGTTTACAGCGCATGCGCTATGCCCGTCCCGGGAGACGGCTCTCCACACTTAAGCCCTTCTGCAAAATTTTTTTTTTCTTTTGTTTTTAATTTATGTTAGAAGATTCTACAGAAAAGGGAATAGACTGCTTTATATAGGTGGCAATCCAAAAAAGTCCTTTTTGATCAATAGATGAGTCCAGTCTTTCTCTCCCCTCCAGTACTCCATGTTAATAACTGTTTGGTTCCTACTAAGAAGCCATCTTTTCCCTTTTATTCAGAAGGCAGCAGTTTAGAGTTTCTGAGCTTATCTGGAGAAGGCCTTTGGTAAACCCTAAAATATTTTTACTGTATTTTTCATTTGACAGAACTCAATAGTATAAACATGTGGAAGAGCAGATGGGCCTTGAAACCAGCATGTCTAAAGCAGTTTTTGTCCAAGTACAGGCTTGGAAATAGACATATAGGGTTTTAATAATACTGTGGCCTCTTTAGAACAGCCTAGATGAACTATTTCAGACTTTATTGGGATTGGATTTGGAAATCTCCAATGTTACCAAATATTTCAAATGATTCTTATACATATTAATGCTTTAAAACCAGTAGCCTAGAGGAAGACTGAAGCCATCTCTCCTGTGCTCATAATAATTTGTGGAAAAGCCTCATTAATCTCCTTCCTAAAACTAGCTTTAATCCTGGCAAACTCATTTAATCAGTACAAAATATGGCAAAGATAGAAGACTGTGTTTTGCCGCATTTTAACTGGGATATGATTAATATTTATTTTTTTTTATTTTTGCTGGTTGGAATGCCTAATGAAAATTGGTCATTTGTTACAATGCAGCATAAGAAAATGTGTCATGAGTAAGAATTCTGAGGTTCAGTCTTGACTTGGGCACTAATTAGCTTTTTCACCTTGGGCAATTCACTTAAATTTTCTATTGTTTAATAATTAATTTTGATTATATGAATCATACATGAATATATTATCCTCTTAAAAAGGAAAATTCAAATAGTATATATAAAGCTAAATTTTCCTTTGACAACCAACCTCAGTCTAAATTCATGTCTCAGAGTTAACCACAGTCATTAATTTGGTTTATATCCATCCAAATCATTATTGATACATGCATGTGTATGTGAGTGCATATGTAATATATGTATATATATACACATATATACACACACATATATATATTTAGAAGTTGCATAGTAGCATAGTATACTTTTTATACAGGGCATGCTATTGTACATTTTGTTACAAATTGATTTTTCCATTCAATATTATGTCTTCTAAAATTTGCTGTGATTCCATTGAAATCACAATTCTTAAACCTTCTATAGTGTGTTATAATATGAATATCGTGTATGTTATTTATTTATCCATTTCCTTACTGATAGCATTTAGGGTCTTTATCTCTTTGTTTTTACTTATTATTATTAATTGTACAACTAATATTCTGCATAACAGTGCAAATAATATTCATAAAATATCTTTGTAAGTACTTCCCTGTATATATGTGTGTGTGTGTGTGTGTGTGTGTGTGTGTGTGTATGTATAAATTCTTCTCCAAAGTATATATCACAAAGTAGAATTTGGTCAAATAAATATGCATTTTAAATTTTAATTAAAATAGTCAAATTGTCTTTCAAAGTTACATTAAATAAATAATAAATAAAATCCCAGAAAACCACCTATATGACTACATCACTCAAACTTGTTCTTAACTGGATTAGACATCACAATTTTTTCCAAAAGAATCAAATAAGGTACAACTCTACCAGGAAATTTCACTGGTAGCTGGCTCCTGCACTTTTGTGCATTTAACTAACACTCTGGCATGCATGTTTTACCACAGCAACTAACGTGCCTGTTTCTTCAGGCTCCCCATTTCCAGTTTTTAGCACTATGTCATTTTAATATCTTTTGAAATTGGGAAATGTTAAGGTTCCTCTGTACTAAATCTTGGCAGAAAGTTGAAAAGTTCGTGTATAAGACAGAAAGTTAAGTGTGCAATGGGTTGCTACAACAGTGTGTCATGGGAACATATGTTCAGGGCAAAACAGAAACTTTCAGCTAATGATCCCTTTATTTACAGAATAAAGAGCCCAGAAAGGGCAAATAATCTCCTTGTCACTTACATAGCACAGAGTCCAAAAGAGCAGGGAACCCTGGGGTGGCCAAAAACTGCTCCAGGTTGGGGTCCATAGATGGCAGCTCTGCATGCCCCACTTGGCACCAGACAAGAAAAACGAATCTATGCACTTTAAGTGTGGTTTTAATTCATCTCAGGGGAAAGGGTCCCTGCCCTGAAAACTCCTGTTCTGATAAGCATCTGGGACAGCTTGCTTCCTGATTTCTGGATTTAAGATCCGGCCTGACCTTTACATTAGAATTAAAATCTCCCCTGGGTTGTGGAATGGCACACAATAGAGAAGGAAGTGGTGGGAGTGGAAGGCTGGGAGGATGCATTTAGGGTGCATTTGTGACTTCCTCAGAGAAGGAGGTGAGTATAGGTGAGTTCTGGGCAATGGCAGCTTAACAGTTGTCTGTGACTTCCCTAACCTAAAGGATAAAAGCTATCTCTGCCAGATAAAAGCAAAATTATTTAAGATATTATCAGTCTAGATAAATGTAAGGGGAAAAACCATGCCCTGGTTCACTAGTGGCATTCCAGTGTCCATAAAATGATTGTTTATAATAAAAAGACCACACTTGGACTAATAGCTACTTATGCTTATTATACTTAACATGCTTCCAACTCCTATTCATTTCCATTGGAAAATTTAGGGAAATAAATGTGGATGGGATAGATATCACCTTCTCTGCATTATTCAAAGTTTTCAGTGAGACAGAAAAAAAATCAGATTTACAGTCATTGAATAACCAAGGCAACTTTAGAGTCTACAGGAATAGTCTTGCAATATTTAATCTGTTGAGATTAAGAGTCATGCTGTTGCTTCTATGCTTGCAAGGCACACTCAAGATTCAGGGTCTTTTAAAAGTATTCTTTTGGATTGAGCTTAAGTCTTATAACTACCCTTGCTGAACTGAAGAGGTGAAAACAAGACTCTGTCCCATCTACCAACATAGCTGCACACAGACACCTAAAGGAACCATCCCAAAATGAAAAAAATGATGTGCTGTTAAAAGGACAAATGGAGGCTGGTGACCACAACATGACCAATGCCCACTTCCAAGGGCTCTTTTTCACTGTACTCTTTTGCTTAAATATTTGTTAAATCTAGATTATACATTTATCTTTGTAATTTTAAGACCATATTATATTATCAAGCATAACCTTATGTTGGAGACTATACTAAGGGGAGGAGGGAATATATAACTGACTTGTTCTCTGATTGATTTTTATTGGAAAAGAAAAAACATAATGTATTTTAGTCATTTAGGGAATGAAAAACTTTTTGAAGAATGATTTTACATTGAATTTTGACCTATAGCTTTTTAATATTTAACCTGTCTACAAACAAATGTAGCAATAAATTGCTCTCATCTCAGAAGATGAAGTGATGAAATTTAACTCTGAAACCAGAGAAAAATTAGACATTTTACTTTTTATCAGAACATCCCTGCTCACCCACCCCACCTCCACCCCCACCTCCTCACCCACCTGCCCCCTACTCTCTTCTGCCCCCACCCACCTCCCACCCCCATCCACAGGCACACCAGTGCATGGCAAGAATGTTGTTTTATTGGGTGCATAATGGCTATCCTTCATAAGAATATTGGTCCTATATTCTTCTATCCATTTTACAAATTTGTATTTTTATGCCAAATTGAATAAATTGTACTTACATGTTTCTGAAGACTAAAATTCTGTCTTGGAATTCAATTTTCTGCCTTCCCTTATGAGTTCAAACACTGGAGGTTATTTCTTTGAATTTCTGAAGAGATTCTTAAGATCAAGAAATATACATCAATTATAATTATTACATAAAAGTAAGAATATTGCAGACCCTTAAACCATATATTTTAATAATAGCAATGATTTATTTAAGTAATTCAATATGTGAGTCTTACTTTGGGAAAAATGCCCTCTTATTCCCATAGAAAGTAATAATTGCAGCTATAAATAAGGGTAGTTAAACTTTTTATTAAACAAGCAGCACATTCTACAAAAAAATATGAAATTGAGATAAACCAATCAACAACAAAAACAAATGTTTAACAGGATTTAGAATATGGATATCTAACAACACAATGGACACTGTAAGTAGCATCATACAAGTGTAATCTGGCTAGGGTCAGCCATGACCAAAATATCATCCTCTAGGCACAGCTACTTTTAATCTTTGGATGCATATCTTATAAGTTCCATTGATCTTAGGCAATTTCAAGTTTTACACTGTTTGATAATACATTAAACGTCCTCAAATATGTTTCTATATTATACAGAAAGATATGTTTCTCTTCTAAAGGGTGTAAAGCAATAATCACTTTTGCAAAAACTTTAACAATGTGTTTTACCTTTCATGTTAATAATATACTTAACAGATTGATGAACATTTCTACCACAATATCCATTGTATTGAATTATTTAACCAATTCCCATGATTGAAAATGTAATTTTTCACCAATTTTTCTTATAAGCATTTTTACAAACATCCTTGTATAAGCATGTTCAGATACTTATATATAGATTTTCACAGGGAAAATTCACCACAGTAGATTTGCTCTGTTAAAGTGAATTAATTCAGTTCTCTATTTGAATCAAGTTTTATCTGTAGCTGCAGGTGCCTCAAAGCATATGATAACTAATTTTTGTGTCATTTGGTGTATATTTCCAAACGGTCCTCCAAAAATTTGTAACCATTATCCCCTATTAATACAAAAATTGTCATTTTGCCAAACTCTTGCTTCCATAGTGATGGTATTGGTGCCCCACATGGACTCCTATTAACAGGATGTCAGATACATCCATCCCTCAGCTACTAAGAATTCTGGCTGCTAAAAACTCATGGTCACTGATTTCTCTGGAGTACTGATACAACTAAACAGGAGCTGCCTCACTAAGGAATGTATGATTACTCCCTTTCTGGGTCACTCAGGAGCCAATGACTGACTGACCTAACAGGATGATGAAATAGTTCAGCTCTCTTGCTAATTCTGTATTATATTTTGTGCTGCAGCACTTCTACAAACATTCCTGTCTTAGGCGCTGCTTCTAGAGAGCTTAACCTAAGACAGCTAGTACAAGGAACAGTCCTAGGAAGCAGACTTTAACAATGGAATTCCAAAAGTGAGCCACTTACAGGACAGATGTCAGTGAAGTCCTGCTATTCATGGCAGTTGCAGTATTGATAATCCATGGAAGGATTTCTAAGATTTTTACCTGCAGTGAATGAAAATGGGAAGCAAGGGAAAATGATTTTCAAACTGGAACAATGTTATGAATGTTTGAGAGGCTCAGGGAAATAATATTAAGAGCTCTATGGAATTGGATGACTTTTATTAAGTATCATTGGTGCATGAAGTGATGTATTCAACCACAAAGTGAAAGAACCAGAGAATTTCTTTGGCAATGTTTAAGAAGGCAACTGGGGGGGGGGGGGGGCAGACAGAGTTGACAACTTAATTGTAAGTAGAGTAGGCATATCTGAAAATAAGGCTGAATTTTCAATGGACACCAATCTCCTAAGCCAAATTCAAGATCTTGATTGCGAAAATGTGGGATCCTGAGGCTCAAAATAGGATCCTTAGGTAGAAGTACTTAGAAACTTCAAGTACAAATGGCCCTGCTTTCCATCTCTCCCAGTGACCAGTTTGGGGAATTTCAGTTTCCTGTCCCTGTATCTTGATAGTCTGTAGCTCTAATGGTTGCAGGTACACAACAGAAATACTTCTTTCAGAGGATACAGAAAGAGTACCACTAAATTGGAAGATATGCTATTTTGGGCTACTTTGTTGCCATCAGTACCACAGGCACAGAAAGGAAAGGTGTAAATAACCTTACACTTCGAAGTAATAGCACTGCTGCTGCATGGTAGGGGCAAGGAAGAATGTGCTGGTACTCCACTGTCACACTGTCTGCAAAGAGTATTTTTAAACGTAAATTGGGCATTATAAAAATAAATTCCTGTTAAGGGCATGGTAAGGAAGAACTCAGACATCTCAGAGATCAATGTTTGTGTCACTGTACGAAGCAAGCCACCCATAGAAGTACTAGTCAAAACTCTAGAATGGATGGTGGAGGAGGAAGACCATGGCCATCAGAAATAGTCTTAGGACCAACAGTAAGTGTTAGGCTGGTACTTATAATTTTGCCTGAGTCACCCCCAGAGAACCTCTTTTGTTTCTCATATGTGGCCTCTGTCTCCAAGCCAAGTTGGCAGATAAACTCACTGTCTTCCATCCTCCATGGGATATGACTCCCAGGAGTGTAAATCTCCCTGGCAACGTGGGACATGACTTCCGGGGATGAACCTGGACCTGGAATTGTGGGACCGAGAAAATCTTCCTGACCAAAAGGGGGAAGAGACATGAAAGAAAATAAAGTTTCAGTGGCTGAGACATTTCAAATGGAGTTGGGAGGTCATTCTGGAGGTTATTCTAGTGTATTGTATAGATATCCCTTTTTAGTGTTTACTGTAATGGAATAGCTACAAGGAAATAGCTAAAACTGTTAAACTGCAACCAAGTAGCCTTAATTCTTGAAGACGATTGTGTAACTATGTAGTTTACACAGTGTGACCATGTGACTGTGAAAACTTTATGTTTTATAATCCCTTTATCTAGTGTATGGACAGCTGAGTAGAAAAATGGGAACAAAAATTAACTGAATAACAGGAGGGGGTGGGGGGATAGGATATTTGAGGTGTTCTTTTTTACTTTTATTTTTATTCTTATTTTAATTTTTTTTGGAGTAATGAAAATGTTCATAAATTGATTTGGTGATGAATGCACAACTACATGATGATACTGCTAACGATTGTACACTGTAGATGATTGAATGGTATGTGAAAATATCTCAATAAAACTGAATTAAAAAACAAAAGAGGCCAGTATTTTGTCTCACTAACCCCTTTATTATATGATTCTCCAGAAATTGTGATAAACCATAATCTGGGAGAAGTTGTTCTTGTGTATAGTGAACTTAAAGTAAAAAGGAAGTAGATTTGATTTGTGCAAAGGATTGACTATGGTGGATACTGTTCATACTTGTTTTTGTTTCTTACGCTGCTTAAAGCAAATTATCACAAAATGGTTTGGCTTAAACAATTGGAATTTATTTGCTTATGGTTAGAGTCTGGGAAAATGTCCAAATCAAGGCATCATCAAGGCGATGCTTTCTTCCCAAAGACCAGCTGCCTCAGATCCTTGGCTCTTCTTTCACATGGCAAAGCACATGGTAGCATCTGCAGGTCTCTTCCTTCTTTTCCAGGTTTTGTTGATTTTAGCTTCTTGCTTCTATGGTTGCTCTCTTTGTCTGAATTTCAATCTCTTAGAAAGGACACCAGTACTAGGATTAAGATCCATCATGAATGAGGTGGGTCACATCTTAACTGAAGTAGTCTCATTAAAAGATTCTATTTACAACAGGTTACATTCACGGGAATGGATTAATTTTAAGAACATGTTTTACAAGATGATATGGGAAAAATAAAAGAAATAATTTCTCCACCATAAACAATATTATTCCACATTTTATAAATGGGAAGTTATGATGAAATCGACATACACACACATTTGTATGCACATGCACATGTGCATGCACAAATGAAAAAGGGGCATTTAATCTTCCTCTAGGAAGCTATATAGGCTAATGATTTTCAAATTTTAGCATGTGTGAGAATCACTGGAAGCACTGACTAAAACTAGGTATTCCCAAGTTCAATCTGAATAATGCCTTAAATAGTTGAACTAGGTGTGTCCTAGCATGCTACAATATTATTAAACATTTTATGTTATTCTGCTAATGCTGTCCCCTAACCCATTCTTCGAAAAACTCTTCTTGAACATGGCTAGTCTCAAGTCCCATCTGCCCTTCTACATGTTTGTGTTATTGAGTTCTATCATCTGAAAAATCCAGGAATTACACTTACTAAGGGTCCCACACCCAGGTCAGATCAAAACTCAAAATTGCTGTCACCTAAAGAAAAGGAAACAGATGGCTTCTCAGTCGAAGACAAACACTTTATGGAGGTGGGGGTGGTAGAAAGCAAACTTTCTGTTTGAGAAAGACCCGAGTGATCCAAAGTGGTTTTTCAGGATTGCTGCCTATGTAAGGAAACCTATCTCCATTTTTCTGGGATCAATTTTATATTGCAACATTCTTACATTATTAAGTTAAAACATAGGTAATAAATATTTACAAAGGCACTCAAGTGTCTTTTTTCCTTTGCTATTTGATATTTTCTCCTTTTTGGTGACAAGTATTTTTTATGTTCCAGTTATCTGTTCTAAGGCAACAAAAGGAGATAATAAAATAACATTAAACAGTAACATGTCTTATCATATTCCATTCCTTTAAAATATAAATATGTGAACCAAAGGATTTTGCAAAGGGTCACTTCCTTTGGCATTCATTGAGTATACTCCATAATCATTTCTTCCAAAAGGCAGCCTCTGAAGATCTTTTTCTAAGTTCTATTTCACCCTTGTGGCTTGGTGATTCAAATTAATTTTTATTTCAGAACACTATTTCTCTTCCTTGAAGTGGAGGATAATTTCAGTTAATTTAAGATATTAGTCCTTTAAAAGTATATCTAGCTATATTCAATTTTCCTATAAGCAAACATTTTATATCTAGCTGTATTCAATTTCCCTATAAGCATACACTTTATGATCATTGTGGCTTTATATTTATCTTGATAATCATATATAGGTAGGATTCTAAAATAGAGAAAAGATAGAGTAAGTTAATATATTCTAAATGAGTATTTACATCACTGTTTGAGGAGCTATTTAAAATTGCAATGAGAAGTAATAAGTAGTCTGCTTAACTACCATGAATTTTATACATCAAAATTGTTCTTTTTGGCAGGAAATTTTCAAATTTATTATACAGAGGTAAATATGAAAAAAACTTTAAGTAGAATGTGAACAATTAAAATAATATTATCAGCTGCTGTCCACAATCCAACTGAACTGAGCAAAAAGAACTGTTTAGTGAAGATGACCAATAAGTGTTTGTTACCTAAATATGATTTACAATAATCCATAAGAAGCATGGACAGTATGAAGTTTGTTTTATGAGCTTGAGTTTATTCACTTTTCAAGACTTCAGAGTCTGCCTAAATCTTCACAGGAGCAACAGATATGTCATTTTGATGTTCTTCTGATGTCAACGCAATCTTTGAAAGAGCAAAATAATTTATTTGGCAATTTTGGCCTTGGGAATCAATCTAAAGTCTGCTGATTCTTGAATAAAGAATGAAAGTCTCATGGTTGTACATGTCTAAATTCTCAGTAAAAGACAATACATTAATGAATAATAGTTAAATGATATGCCTAAAACCCATCTTTGTTAAGATCTCATATATGCTAATGTATAGGTAATCCAGTAAACAATTGGTAAGATAACTTGAGTGGAAAGACTTGAAAGGAATCCTCTGAAAAAGTTTATGACAAAGAGGTTTAAACTCATTAATCATGTAAATTGAGAAGACTAAGAAATTGGAGGTTCTGGATTTTCTTTAAGAAAATATAAATAAATGCTTAATTAAAACTTCCACACTAGGAAAACCAAGGATTGTTGTCCAATGTTTCATCAAGATTGAGATTCTCTAATCATACATTATTTGGTTTCTAAAGTGTTGATAACTTTTTACTCATTGTTTTGTCCCTTAGCTTCTTGTCTTTTGGGCCATTTTGCAAGTCATTATCATCTTCAGCACGAAGAAGGTGCATAATTAATAAGAAATAAAATCTCAAATTAGTTAATATTGCTATGTTTTTAAAGATGAAGTAAATTAAAAAGGTTTCTATAATTGGTGGATTATGTCCTTATGCCAGCCTTCTTCTCAATCAATTAGCCACTGATGGGGATTGAAAAAATGTCTACAAAAAGGACTGCTTAAGTCTTAATCTGTGTTCCTGTGGGTGTAAACCCATTTATAAATAGGACCTTGCAGATGTTATTATTATTTATGGCATGAACTCATTTGAAATTCAGATAAGGCCAAATTGAATTGGTGTGGACCTTAATCCATAATGCTGGAGTCCTTACAAAGCAGAGGAAATTTGGATGCAGTCAGTAGAAGACTGATGTCAAGGAAAGTCATAAGAGGAGACCAAGGAGACATACCACCAAGTGATGGGGGCAGAAATGCAAGCCAAGTATCACCAAGGATTGTGGCAAGTCAGCTCCAGAACACCAGAGCCTCTGGGAGAAAGTGTGGCTTGTTGAGATCTTGATTTTGGACTTCTAGCCTCACAAATCATGAGACAATAAACTCCCATTGTTCAAGCAAACCCATTGTGAGGTATTTGACATAGCAGCCCTGGAAAACTAAGATAATGATTTAATCACATTAATTGTATTGAAGAAAACAAAACAAAACTGCAGCAAAATCTCACTGTGGAAGAGAAAGTTGAACCATGTCAAAGATGGATTCAATTTCATTTAATTTCTATTAATAAAAAAGCTAGAGTCCACTGAAATAAAACAGGGAAGGTCATTAATAAAGTTGCCTTGTGTTATGTCTTGTATTGGTAGACTGCCAAACATTGCTTCCATGAAGTTCATCTAAATAATAGAGTACCACTAGCCAGATATCCAGTGAATTTTGCTAATAATTGTCATACGGTATGTGCATAAATATTTGTTTGTATTATACCAGTTTTTACCAGAGCAGTATATTCACAGAATAGAACAGATTTTCAGAAAAATAAAACATGAAATGATCATTTGAACTAAATGACTAACTGCCCTGTGTTATCTCTTTTCTTTTCTGTTCAAAAAAATTGAATTTCCCATGCATTTTACTCCTAAATTTTTCTGATTATGATTTAAAAGTCATTGAAGATATAAAACTATGTATGTAATTTGGAGAGATCTAATTATATGTAATTTAAAATATGTTTTATGATTATCATATACATTTTTAATTTCCTGATACAGTGAATGAACAAGACATAGAATAGTTAATTAAATCAGTTAATCTGTATGGATGTTTTCCCAGCTTCATTTTTTTCTTGCTTTCTACATTTTTTTTCAGCAAGATTTATGTGAGTATTACTTTTCAGTAGTTTTTATTTTGAAAAAAGCTTAGTTTTAGGCAATAAAAATACATTATTAAATGTTTTCCTTAATAATTATAGTACTGTTATTTGAGTCACTATTATAGATACAGTAATAATTCACACATCTTATTTAATTTTATAATGATCATGTAAGATTCTATTATTTTTATCAAATAGAGAAACTGCAAAGCATAAACATTAACTATTATTTATATAAAAACCCAAGTTTTGATTTTATTTTAAGATTTATTTAATTTCAAAGTCCTAAAACTTTTCATTAACATTCTACACTAGCCAGATTGCCAAATTATACTCAAATTAAGCCAGTCCTAAACAAGATAAAAAGTAATGTTCATGAATGAAATAAAGAAGTATCTTTAAACTATATAGGAGAGATTAACAATGCTGTTCCAATTTGTTGATGCTGCCATTATGCAAAATACCAGAAATGGATTGGCTTCTATAAAGGGAATTTATTTGGTTAGAAATTTAAAGTTCTAAATCCATAAATCTGTCCAAACTAAGGCATCAACGAGAGGATATCACCACGGAAGGAAGGTTGATGGCGTCAGGAACACTTCTGACAGCTGGGATGGCCCGTGGCTGGTGTCTGCTGGTCCTTTGCTCCTGGATTGTTTCAAAATGGCTTTCTCCAAAATGTCTTTGGGCTTCTTCCTTTGCTTTCCTCTTTCAGCTCCTGCATGTCCTTGCTTCTTTATCCCAGGGTGTTTTTCTTTAAGTGTCTGGGGGTACTCTCTTAGGTTCCCTGGGGAAAACTCTGGGCTTCATCTCCAAACATCCTTCTGTCTGCATCTCCAAGTATCTCCAAGCATCAACTGTGTGGGCTCTCAGCTTCTCCTGGGACATTTTGTCTTCTCTGCTTTCTGTGTGAGCTCTCTTTAAAGGACTCCTGTTATCTAATTAAGACCCACCCTGAATGGCTGGGGTCCACATTTTCATGGGAATAATTTAATCAAAGATATCACCCACAATTGGGTGAGCCACATCTCCGTGGATACACTCAATCAAAAGTTCCACTGAACAAGATTGGATTAAAAGAACATGGCTTTTCTGGGGGACATAAAATATCCAAACTGGCACAAATGCTAAAGCAAATTTCAATATCTTACTATACATTATGGGAGGGGGGTAGTAAAAGTCACCACAAATAACTTGGGAATAAGAATATTTAATTGAATTAAACTTTAATTAATCAAAAAAACATGGGTTAAAGCAGATATATGCAACATTACATAAAGAGGTAAAAATGGGAAGTATGTTCTAATAATTCAGTCAACTAAATGGGCTCCCTTACTTCAACCCCCACATGTCTCCTGAGATAAATAATGAAAGGCAGCTGGAGGCTAATAAGCTGAAGTCTTTATTGAAATCTCAGTAGACACTGCTAAAGCCCCTTCTCCATCACAGGTTGTACTAATTATAGCAGGATAGTAATGAAAACCAAGGGACAGTAATTAATATATCTAGGATAAACTTGACACTCTGATCTTTGTGTGTCACTTAGCAAAAGATAGACATGAAAACTCTATATGTATGTAGATACCCCTTAACCCCAAGACATGAAAAGATGAACAGGCAGGCTGAGTCTTACTTTATCTGGTAAATGAGTTTTATTATTTAAAAGAAAGTAGGGAAGCTTCTGTGGCTTGCTTTAAAAGATTAGTGGGAGACTATCTGCTCCCAAAAGTTGGGCCACAATTGAAGTGACAATTTTGCCTCCTAACTTATAAAGATTTATATCCTCTTTACTTTAAATCTAAACCTGAACTCTGATGAACTGACAAATTAAACATTAATACCCTTTTTAATGGAGGTGGATGGGTGGGGAGATTGAGGAAAGACAGTGGCTAAAGAGAAAAATGTGAAGAAGGGAGCCTACTCTGTCCTCTGTGTTCATGCAAAAGAAAGTTTTATTCTACTCATTTCTACAGGTTTTTATAGCATACAAGGTAGTCTCCTATGTGACTGTTTTCAGGTATTTCAGGGAGGGTACATTTTTTCTAAAGCCATAAGGTGTGATTACATGTCTTTAATCTCAAGGGACAGTTTCTTTGGGGCTAGACGGGAAACGTCAGGAGCAGGAGACAGGAGCATGGAAGGAGCCCAGCAACTATTCCCTTATCTAAATTGCTGCCTGCCTTCAGGCATGCAAAGCTTCTGGCCTTCCCCCAGCCTGGTGCCCGCCTTCAGACTTCCAGGGCTAGGAAGTGGCCCCCCGCTGTATAACTTACTGAGCCAGGGAACCTTCCCTGTCTCCACAAAAAAAGTCATTTAAAAGAAAGGGAATAACTGCATAGCAAAGTCAAATGTGTATGTGTGTGTGTGTGTGTGTGTGTGTGTGTGTGTGTGTGTGTTTTATGTATATTCAATAAAAACATAATACAAATGCTTTAGGTGTTTCAAAGATAGCACAGTGCTCTTTTGTAGCTAAAATAATGATTTTAAAATTGAAATTTAAAACAATTGTAATCCAGTACATGCCAATTGTTCATATAGAAGTAACATACAATTGTTAGCAATTGGCACCAAAATTAGTGCCAGGATGGAAAGAAAGACAGAGATTTAATGTATGAATCTAAAATGGCCATCAAAAGATTAAAGAGAGGAAAGTAAAAAATTAACTAAAAAAGTAAATGCAATCTTTATGGGCTGGAGAAAGACCTAAATTTACAGGTTGAGCATATGCAAACTTCCAAATAGATGATGGAAAAGTAGCAAATATAGATATGACCTAAAAAATTCCTGAACACCAAGTGTTTTTGTTTCCTCAATGATAAATAAATCTGAAATGGGTTGGTTAAACAATGGGAATTATTGGCTCACAGTTTAGAGGATAAGAGAAGTCCAAACCAAGGTGTCATCAAGGCAATGGTTGACAAGCAAGCACTGGCCGGATTGTTACTGTGAGGTTACTTCATTGATTTAAATCATTGGTCATTTGACTGAGTCTATGGCTGATTTCATCTAAAATTAATAAAGGAGATTTCCTTCAGCAATGAGAGAAGTCTTATCCAATAAACTGAAGGACTTAAAGGGAGAACTGATGATCTAAGTAGTCAGAAAGAAGAATTTCTACTCTACTTCAGCCAGCAAGTTTATCTTGGGAAATTCATTAACACATTCATCAGTGTTTCAAGTTTGTGGCCTGCCCTAAGAAGTTCGGGTGTATCAATCCCCATGCTTGCATAAGCCAATTCCTATAGCAACTCTCTTGATATTTACATATACATAGACATATATATGTGTGGGTGTATGCATATCTATGTGTATATATGCTGTTGGTTCTATTTCCCTGAAGAATCCTAATACAACCCTAGAAGGACTATGCAAGATAAATTTCTTAAAATTTATTAGTGATGATAGATACATAGATGATAGAGATAGATGATACATACATACATACATACATACATACATACTATGGCACTTTGGATTTTTTCAGTGATAAATGAATCAATGGGTTTTTAAAGAAATGGCAGTGTCCAAAATTATATAATTTGTCAAATTCGAATCCTACCTTTTTTGCTAAAGTAGTATAATTTTGGAATAAGTCATTCTTCTTTCTGTGCCTTAGATTTATTATCTTTATTAATGCAGTTATAAATGAACCCAGGAATTTTGGTTTAAGCCATTGGGTGGGTCTAACAGAAAAGAATAAATGAACAAGTTTTTCAGGGTAAGGGAAATCCATTTATCTTTTTTTTTTTTCATTTGTTATAGCTATTAGATATATAAATTGTAATATAAAATAGAAAGTTAGACATGCACTGTTTGAACTTGATCTGTCTAATAAGTTATTTTCTTAAAATCTTAAGTCTAAAGATATTTATTCTGACATAAAATGCAATATGGAAATATGCCTCAGAAAATGGAAGCAGAAATAGTTTTTGAAACTAAAATATTTTTCTTGTTTCTTGTCGTTAATGTTTCGATATTATCAATTATTATTTTCTAGGAAGAAAAGTTATGACCATATGAGGTGTTTAAAATCACTTTTAATAAATACTAGAAAAAAGAAGAGATATTAAAAATATCTGTTTCATATAGTTATAGAGAGAATTAAATTAGTTAATATATGTAAAGCATTTAGAACAGAACCTTACACATTATAAGTTTCCATGGTTCAACCTCGGTGACCTTTTCTGTATGCCTACTCTTTCCATTATGAAAACCATTTCTACTCTTCTCTTTGTTCCTTCAGATTCAGAAATGGTAAATACTCCAGCTCTGACTAGCCTTAGGATATGTACTGTCCTTTGTTCATTTACCTACACCAAAACTCTCTTCAAATTGCTCAGTTTGGAAGTGTCATCTGTTTCCCAGAACACTGACTACTAGTACATGATCGACTCAATGCAATCAGATGAATGACAGACTCAGGAATAAGTGAACAACTTAACATTTTGGATAATACTAAATACTGAGAAGAAGATAAAGCAGAATAAAGGGAAACACAGTAACTGAATTGGGTGGGACTTAACCTAGATGAGGTGGTCAAGGAACATCTTTCTGCAAAGGTGACATACAGGAAGAATGTGATGATTGGAGAAAGATCTTAGGGTGATCTGGGGCAAGAGTGGCAAAAACGTATCATGCAGATTCATGTTGGCCTTGATAAAGTGTTTAGAATTAGGGTAATGGGAAATTATTAGACATGGAGTTAATTAATGAATTGATGTAATGTTTTCTTTACAGCAGTTTAAACAGATAGCTGGCTGCTATATTGAGAACAGATTAAAAGAGAAAAAACCAGAAATACAAAGATAAGCTAAGATCCCACTGCTGTAATATAAGTAAAAGATGACAGTGGAACTAGGGTGATAGTGTTGGAGGAGAAATTTTAAACTTTATTTTGACAGCAGAGCCACAGTACTTGATGACTGTATAAGTGGGGATAGGAAATAAAGGCTTAATCAACTGTGTACTTGATAGTGCCATTTCCTGAAATAAGAAAGATTAGGAGAAGAAGAGATTTGATGGGACAAAGAATCAAGAGTTACATCACATTCGTGTTAATTTTGACTAAATCAGACTAGACTAGGTAGAAGGAATCAGCAATGTGTGTTGGCTACATCTGAACTAAATGCTTAGCATGAAAAGTGAAAAAGGATTCCAGAAGAAATCAAAAAGACCAGTATGCTGCAGTTGCCTGAATTTAGTACTGTGGCATCCATCCTAAGCATTTACATAGTCCAGGTGTAAGGAGTAACTTGCAGCAGTGCAGCCTGGTTCAAGTGAAGGAAATGCGTGCAACAAAAAGCACAGCCCTGCCCTAGCTTATGCCCATGTGCTACACCAAACAAGGGAAAAGAGATTTCCACCTCAGAGACAAATTCTCTGATGGGACTGTCTCTAACTCTGACCCTTTCATGTAACTCTCCAGGTTTCTTACTTGCTAAACTACAAAATAAAACCATAGCAAACTTTCTGTTCAGCTTTTCATTGGGCACAAGAGATTCAGATTCCCACACTCTCCAATAGAAGCATCATTGACTTTCTATTGAAGAAGCATGGGTCAAAGCTTTCTTTAAAATGAGAAAATAGAAATCATGCAATAAATAAATAAATAAATAAATACCTCTTTAGTCCAAAAGATGGGGTGCCATTCTAATAATATCTCTTATAATGCAAAACAGTTATTTCCGGAACTCAGAGAAGCAAAATTTGTAAGTTTCTTAACACGTTTTAATAAGAAACTGTTCCCTTAATAATAGAACATTGAATTATGAAGATTAAAATGTATGAATAAGGAATTAACCTTAATGTAGAGAGGGACAAAAATAGATTGGCTACTTTTGAAAATGTAATTCAGTAACTTAAAAGCATGTTTGAGAATTTCTGCTACAGCTAGGAAGAAAAAGGACAAAGAAGGGAACATGTTTAAAGAAAGAAGATTCTGTATGAGAACAGCACCAATAGTTCTGATGTATAATAGGGATCATAGCCATATTTATTGAGAACTGGGTTAGTATATTACATGTCTTATAAGATTGATCCTCTCTGCTTTTCTGTGAAGTAGATATTTATAATATTCCTATTTTACAGATGAGAAATATGGAGCACAAAGACATTTTGTTGTTTCTTAAAGTTATGGTAATTAAACTGCAGAATAAAGATTTGAATATAGCTAGTTTGCCTACAAAATCTGTTTTGATAAAATTTACTCATTCTGCATATATTTATTGTCCACTATGTACTAGGTAATGTTCTAGGTATGTGAACATTATTTTAAAAAATCAACAATAATGCTTCTAATCTTGTGACACTTATTAATATTGACAAAAGAGAGCATAATAAAAATGAACATGTGCCGGTTTGAATGTATTATGTCCCCCAGAAAAAGCCATATTCTTTGATGCAATCTTGTGGGGCAGACATAATAGTGGGGATTAAGTTGGAATGTTTGAATTAGGTTGTTTGCATGGAGATGCACCCCACCCAACTGTAGATGATAACTGATGGGATATTTCCATGGAGGCGTGGCCCCACCCATTAAGGGTGGGCCTTGATCAGTGGAGCCATATAAACATGCTGACTCAGAGATGGAACAGAGTGCAGCTGTGAGTGACGTTTTGAAGAGGAGCAAGCTTGCTAGAGAGGAACGTCCTGGGAGAAAGCCGTTTTGAAACCAGAAGTTTGGAGCACGCACCAGCCACGTGCCTTCCCAGCTAACAGAGGTTTTCCGGACGCCATTTGCCATCCTCCAGTGAAGGTACCTGATTGCTGCTGTGTTACCTTGGACACTTTATGGCCTTGAGACTGTAACTGTGTAGACAAATAAACCCCCTTTTTATAAAAGCCAATCCATCTCTGGTGTTTTGCATTCCGCAGCATCAGCAAACTAGGACAGAACAAATAAACAAAAGAGATACAATATGTTAGATGGAGTTACATGGTGAAAAGAAAAATAAAGCATGGTTAGTGGGGTGGCCAATAGAATAGAATTCAAGAAAACTATAGAATTATATAGATGTAATTCTTACTTAGATTAAAAAATTCTGGAGCATATAATTCAAACATCTCACTAAACACTAGTGGAAAATCCTTTAAAATAAATCAACATTTTGATATATAGTAGAGTGTGTATATAAATATAGATAGATATTTAATATTAATATATACACACACATGATTCTAATAGTTAAGGAAAAATTCTGAGTGCTTATTCTGGAATAACATTATTAATAAAGTTGCAAAACTAGGGATGGTTTTAGAATTTACTTCCTTCAGATTAAATATGAACAGACTGGGGAATTGTGCCCATCAATTTTGGGGGAGAAAGGGTCATGACCCAGGAAGTGTAGACCCATCCAAGCTGTCAGTCATGAGCAAAGGAACAAAAACTGACATTCAGAAATACACAGGCTCACTAAACATACTTTCTCTTTCTAGTAAAGAAAAAGTCTATTTTAAAATCCACACATTAAAATTCTTGGTTTTTCATTAGAGGTATGGTTTCAGCTTCAAGTGAAATATATTTCAATAAAGGTAAGAAATGTGACCTTAGTGATATGTTTCTCCTAAGAATTCTAGACAGTGACAAGTTCCAAAAAGTTGTTTTGCCCCAAAGTCAGAAACTATCCTCAACAAAACTATTTTCATAGTTCAAAGTTGGAATCAGAAGTGTATTCGCATGATGCAGTCTCTGGTATCAAGAATTTTCTTTCTTTTTCACACAGAGTATAAAAACTATTCTCCACAACCACTTAGGCACCGAATATGGGAACACAGACACAATCCCAAAGGTCAGCAATCAGTCACAGCTCTGCATTTTGTAAACATCAGGGCAAATTTCCAAATGCTTGAATCTTATGGTTCCATTTGCCAGAATTAATATATTGTACTGTTCTTGCTTTCTATTCCAAAAGGATATAGAAAATACGAAGGTAGATTGAAAAAAAAATCATTAAAAAGACAAAAGAAAGAAGCAGCAAATAGAAAGTTGAAATAAATGAAAGGTTCTGAGAGAGTGAAATAAGGAAAACAAGGGTAAAGTGTAAAAGACTAAGGGCTCTATGGTTCCTAAGGGAAAAATGCATATATATTTCTCTTTCACACAGAGATTGAATCTGATGATTTTCTCATACTGTGTGTTGTCCTTCTATCCCAATTCTCATATAAAATATTCCAGGATGACAAATTGCTCTTCTGGGTCACATTTTAAACAGGTGTATCACTTTCAGAAATAGGCAAGGTTGATCCTAGGAAATATTGTGATGTAAGAGAAACGTGTTTGGGACGACTACTTTTCTCTCCTTCCTAAGCTCTTCTCTCTGCAGGTTTCCATTTCCTCCTCTCCATAGCCACATCAGCCATTCTTTCACCTAAATCTCAATGCACAAATTACTTAATACCTTCAAGCAGGGATGCATAGGAAGCCTATAAAATTAGAAGAAAAATGGGAAAGCTTGTGTGCATATATGTGATAACTGTGGTAATGTGCCACTCATATCTGCTGTGGGGAGTACACTTTACTGTGGGTTCCACCTGCTGTACCTCCAGATCCAATACCACATTTCCATTGAGGTCACACTTTGCCCAGGCTGCTCTCAGCCAATAACTGAGATACGTAGGCAGGCTCATTTCCAACAGTCAACTTTGGCTCAAGAACTCCCTTTCAGCTTGCCTAAGTCTTTGTTGGAACCATGTCACAATCTGAGACTCTTCCTCCTCAAGCCTCCTTCCTTCCCTCTCTCCTTCCAGAGTGCCAGGCCAGCTGTGTGGTAGGAAGACTCTGCCCCCCTCTTACTGCTCCCATCTACAAAAATTCTTGACTGTCTATCTTAGCATCTGTCACTCAATGGTCATAAACTAATGGAAACGGTACTAGCATGTTAAAATAAATAGGTGGCAAAAGGAAGAATTGGGACTTGATCATTCATTGCCTGGTGGACAAAATGATGCCACCCTGAATGGTAGAAGGGGCACCAAAGGAACTTGACACAAGGGGGCAGCCCAATGGGGAAAGGTTTACCTTGTGGTTGCCTGGGGGAAACGTCTCAGTGGACACCTCATTCTTGAAGGTGAAATGATTCAGGTATCTGAATATTTGAGTGGACAATATCTTAACAAAATAGCAAAATTGTCTAGTTACTGCCAATTTGAATTGAATCATTGAAAAGGGATAATAAGAAACCATTGATGGTTAATGAATAGTTAAAGGCAATATATGAGAGTCAAAAGGCCATTTTGGTAAAGAGCAAAAACTGCTGTTTCAGATTGAAGATGTGATAAGAGTCGCAGACTTCCAGAGACATTTTAATGCTCAGGTCTGTTATGCTAGCCTGGGATTGTGTGAGGAAAACCTGTAACCCAACCACATGGGTTAGGGACATCTGCATGTAACCCCTGAGGATATTAGCTCAACAGATTCAGAATTTGCCAAAGTAGCCCATCCTTCCATAGTACGTCTTAATATTATATTATTCTGGAAGATGCTGCAGAGACTTGTCTGCCATTGGGAAACAGGTGCCCTCTACCCCCTCAGAAAATGCACCTACCTATAACTAAGGTTAATCCCATCATAACCTGGCTAGGAACATGCTAAGCCTGATACGATGATAAACCAAAAAAGAGGTACAAAATTAGCTAATGTGTACTGGCAGGAGCCGGGAAAGTTATCCCGGGATTTGCTTTTAAAAGTATTTTATCAGAGTGGACAAAATGTAAAATTGGACAGCAGATTTCATTGACTTGGGTTTATTTTAACATGGTGGAAACTCCAGGGGATGGGATGAACTCACTGCCAGCTGACCCTTAGAAACTGGAAGAAAATGATGGCCAATGCTGAGTGAGGTGGAAATGTGTGAGGTGTTCTGGCACACAACAGAGCTAGGAATAAGAGGTTAAAGAAAAGTGGGGATGTTGGATGGTGTATTATGTAAGACCAAAAGAACCACCATCATTTGGTTATGCTTTACAGGGTGGTGCAGAAGGCAGACCCCTCACTAAGTACATCAGGAATGACACTGAAGAGAAGGGCACTCATGTTACCAAGAAGTTCAGTGGTGGCTCTTTTCTGCTGGCCAGATATGAAGGTAAGAGAGACAGTCACAAAATGGAGCTCATTAATAGACACTGCAATGATTGGCCCTGAAGTAATAGGGGCCTGGTGGCCACATTTAATCTCCAGAAGATGGACAGCCTCAATTACTGTAATGACAAGTCAAATTGTAGGAGCATCAAATGGGGACTTGATACATGGGAGTTGTGCAGATGGCTAATAGAGTATGTCATCCCTGTAGACAAAATAGATGGGTAATCAAAAAGCATGCTTCATAAGATCTACAATCAAATGAAGGGAAGAATGAAATCACTCCAATAAAAAGCCACAATCCTTTGCGCAGTTACTGGGCCTGAGCTATTTTTCATTCTGGAGCATAATGACTGAAGAGGTGTTAGGAACTATAGAAGTAAAGGCCCTGAAGCCACTGAAACAAAAAAATGGCAATTCATTTGCTACAGTGTTTGAACACTGACTAAAGGGAAATATCCAAACATTTCAAGGACTATAAGACAGGGTCAAAGTTGACATTAATAACCTGAGATCTACATTATTGCCATGCCCCTGTTTTAATGGAGCCCCTATGGGGGTTAACTTTATAAATAGATTACTGGCTAAAGTCTCATTATGAGTAGGATCACTGGTCCTGAATAATATAATTGGAATAGATATATTGACACATTGAAGTCAACTGAGCATTGGATGATTGGAATGTAGTGTAAGAGTTATCATAGTGAAAAATGTCAAATGGAAACCTCTGAAATATGATGCCTCCCCAGTCAAGATAATAAATTGAAAACCATCTTGCATCATAGGTGTGAGAGCAGTGATTAGTGCCGCCATTAAAATCTTAATAAAGTAGGGATGGTTCTCTCTGTCATATTTTGATTTGTTTCACTAGTGTGATGCCTACAAAACTCACATGGAGAAGGATTGCAGTCTACCATGAGCTCTATGATTACAAGATTGCAACTGTTGAGCCAGATATCTTACTTATAATGCAGCAATTTATTTAGGAGGTGCTTACTCCTCCATTCCAATTATAAAAGAGGCCAGAAACAGTTTCCATTAATGTGGGATGAACAAAAAATTCGTTTCCTGTTGGCCTCAGGTCGTATTAACTCTTATGTCTGTAATATATGATCTAAAGAGATCTGAACCACTTTGACAAATCACAGAACATCACACAGATGATCACTTGCTATCTAAACATGCCTTGTTGGATGTGTCTGTAGGGACCTCAACTAGAACTAAGGCAATAAACGATGAATTTTTTAGCAAACAGAATCCATTTTTTTCCTATGAATTAAAAAAATAAATTTATTAAGGTGTTCCAAAAATGGGCTAGCATCCTGGTCTAAATAAGTTGTTCTCCAAACATTTTCTTCATGGTTCAACCCTCAGTTGAAATAAATAAATGAATAAATAGGAAAGAACTCAGTGAAATCAGAATTGGAAACAAAATAGCAAGCTATAGGCAACATGTTGTTAGCAATTATATCACATTATAAATATGCCACATATCATAAGGTCTACTAAATTGAATATGTCTCATTAATTTTCTTAATGTTGCCATGATAGTTTATTGCTTTATATAATTAAGTCAAATTTATAGAGAGCAAATCACTAGTGAAGTGTTACAGTTGAAGAATATTAGAGGGTGTGCATTATACAAATGTGTGTGGGCATCTATTTATTTATTTATGTGCATATGCTTTTGTAAACATGAATAAAAAGCATTTATATTTCAAAAGCAAGATAAAGATCTTTTCTAAAAGCTATTGCATAAGCATAGGCCTAAAATGCTGTGATATAAATATATGACCTACAAATGAAATATTAAAAATGGTTAAAATTTATGCTGTTTTTCATATTAACAGCACTGTTCTCTGTGTTCCTTCATATTGACATATTAGTCTTGACAAAATTCCTCTGAGGTAAGTATTAATCTGTCCTGGCAGGAAAAAGATGATACACTGGAATTGCAAAATGTGTGTTGTTGTATATGTGTGTGTGTGTATGTATATACATATATATATATATATATATATATATATATATATATATGCATGTGTGTGTGTGTATGGGAGTATTTAAAAATCCATGTGTGTAGTGAAATCACAAGAGGTGGTCCTGTATCCTAGAGACTAGTGACAGTGGGTTACAGATTTAGGAGAAGTATGGAAGCTATGGTTGACAGGGATTCAGTGATCCTTAGATATTGAGGAGTGAAAGTTGTCAAGAATGACATCTAAGTGTTTGGCTTAATGGAGGGATGGATGCCCCATTTATTGAGGTAAGTAATACTAGACAATGATCAGATTTAAGGCAACTTTGATTTGAGACAAGGAAGTGATAATCAAGCAGAGAGATTAATAGTCATTTGCATGTGAGCTAACAGAAGTCTGAGTCAGAATTATAATTTTGGTATTCATAGCTCATAGTTGATAAACAAAACCATGAACATAGATGAGACAAGATGAGAAGAGAAAATCCAGTGAATACAAAGGAGTAGAGTATTAATACATACTTTTGAAGATGAAAATATAGTTCAAATTATATAATTCCCTATTAATGTATAAAGTATACTGTTTCTGAGAGAAGTTTTTTTTTTCTATTTTTACCCAGCCCCTAGCAAAGCACATAGTAGACACAACTAGTGTTGGATTAAATGAAATGCAATTACATGATTACTCAAATTAAAAATAAATAAATACAGATAAAGGTTTGAACATATGCTCACTTGAAGTTGTCATTATAATTTGAATAATTAAACATATTTTAATATGTGAAAATATGTTAGTTGTAAGAATTTATTTTGCATCAAAGGATGCTTTCTTTTTTTACAAGATTGAAATATGATTGTACCCTCAATATGTGAAATCCAATCAAAACATTGAGATCACACATCAATAGAATTCATTTAAGTTTCAGCTACCATTTTGGAACTTAAAGATTTTCTATTACTATGAAAATCATAGTAATTAAGGTTGAAGAAGAGAAATAACAAACTATCTTTGTTATGCAACACAAGGTTTGTTTTTGTGTCTTTCTGAACATCAAGGAATGAACTGAAATTGACCAGAAATCTTATATCCAAACCAGATATAATTGTGTAGAACAACTAAATTTGGAAGATTGATTTGCAAAGTAAGGAACTCACTTTGTTATAATTGTTTCAAAGTAAGACACTCACAGTTGTGATCTCAAACCAATCTGAGAGTGGTAAGGGAATATCTTCTGCCAGGGATCCTCCAAAATAGGCAGTCAGTTTAATTGTAGTTCCTCTTATTCGGCACATACATTATCCCAAGGACTGTGATTATATTTTTTCTAATCTTCAGAACAACTCTTAAGACATATTATTTGCCAGTTTAAGCTATAAGGAAATCGACACAAGAGAAGTTAAATAATTTTTCTCAAGGGTGCCTAGTTATAAAGTATTAGACATATCACTTGAGCTCTTACTTGATGATTCCAAAGCACTTTTCTTTCCAATGCCCCATGCCATCCTAAAGCAAAATCGGAAATAGCATTTCTAGATTTGTTTTCTGAAAAGATATTTCAATTAATCATAGAAGTTGACTTTAAAAAAATCCAATTATCTAATATATTTTGAATAATTGTCAAGGATTATATTCAAACTTTCCGATAATTGAATTCTATGGAAATATTTAGGGATAAATAAATAATGCCTCTTGGTTTTAAATTACTTAAAATGTCATAATCTATAGATTTCTTCTTTAGTATTATGATTAAGACTTGGCAATACAAATTTAAAATTTAAAACATTGTTAGAAATAATATCTTATACTTATCAAAATTATAAATATTGATTTTTGAGAAATGATTTAACTGTGGAATGCTTCAAGGAAAGTGTTTCTGGATTATGCTATAGGGTAACAAATACTCTGGCTTTCTATGATTTAAAAATAAATATATCAACCCTTTGCCTTTGTAAGTTTTTTTTTCCCCACTAATTTCATTACTTTTCTTATATAGATTGAGCTTAATTCTCTTGATTTCTTTAGAAAATGGATGCCTTAGTTCCCTATTAGTGGTTATTTGTGTAATACACCAGGATCTCTTAATTCAGCATAAGGGCAGCAAGTGCTTCAGATATATATTCACTGTGATAAAGACATTGACACTGAGATTGTCATTGAGAAGCTCCAAGACTGATGATCCTTCTTAAACATAAGATATCATTAATTCAGGGTCAGCCAAAAGGAAATCATGGAGCTGTCAAAAGTATTATATTACTACTTTTCTCAGAAGGGGTATTTCCTAAGATTGCTCTGGTTAGTAAGCCTTTTTTCTTAACGAAAACTAAAATAAAGCCTATATAATATTAAGAATTTTTTAAAAACAACGAAATCCACAACTACCTCTTAAGTAGTCCAGTGAACCAATCAAGACCCACCTGAATGGGAGGGTTCACACCTACAAGGAAATGAACTAATAAAAATGTCTCACTACAGTTCGGTGAATCACATCTCTGTGGAAACAACCCAGTCAAAAAGTCACACTCTAATCAAAAAGATTAATAATGCCTGCCGTCACAAGGTTGCATTAAAGAACATGGCTTTTCTGGGGGATATAATAGATCCACACTGACACACCTTCTAAGGGGAAGGATAAGATTGCATCTGGCCTCTACTACAACTAAAAAAAGAAGGCACAATGCCTAATTGGCCTCTTTGGATTTTAGAGACAACATATTCCTTATTTGGGTGTGCTACTCCAGCTCATTTACCAAGTTACCCAGAAAGATGTTAATTTTGAGAAGAGAAAAACAAGTAGAAGCTCTGTGACAGGTCCAGGCTACTGTACAAGATGCTCTGCCAGTTGGTTCATATGATCTAGCAGACCCAATGGTTCTGGAAGTGTCAGTAGGAAATAGAGATGCTGTCTGGAGCCTTTTGCAGGTCCCTGTAAGAGAATCACAATGCAGAGCCTTAGGATTTTGGAGCAAAGCCTTGATATCATCTGAAGATAACTACTCTCCTTTTGAGAAACATCTTTTGGCCTGCTACTGGGCCTTAGTAGAGACAAATGCTTGACCATGTTCCACCAAGTTACCATGAAACTTGTGTTGCTTATTATGAATGGGGTATTTTCTGACCACCAAGCCATGAAGTTGGGCAAGCACAGCAGTACTCCATCATAAAATGGAAGTGGTATATAAAAGACAAGGCTTGAGCAGATCCTCAAAGCACAAATAAGTACCAACTGCCCATGGTCTCTACTCCTGCCACATTACCTTCTCTTTTCCAGCCCACATATATGTCCTCTTGGGGAGTTCTTTATGCTCAGTAACTGAGGAAGAGAAAATTCACACCTGATTTACAATGGTTCTGCATGATATACAGGTACCACCCAAAAGTGGACAGCTGCAGCAATTACAGTCCCTTTCTGGGACATTCCTGAAAGACAGTAGTGAAGGGAAAGCCTCCCAGTGGTTGGAACTTCAAGCAGTGCATGTGTTTGTTCTTACTTGGAAGGAGAAATGTCCAGAGGTTCATTTGTATACTGTTCCATGGGCTGTCAAATTTGGCTGTATGGTCAGAGACTTGGAAGGAACTTGATTGGAAAATTGGTTACAAAGAGGTCTGGAGAAGAGATATGTAGATGGACCTTTCTGAGTGGGCAAAAACCATGAAGGTATTTGTGTTCCAAATGAATGCTCATCAGAGTGTGACTTAGGCTGAGGGAGTTTTTAGTAATTAAACGGAGAAGATGACTTGTTCAGTGAATACCATTCAGCATTTTTTCCCAGCCACTCCTGTCATTGCCCAATGGGCTCATGAATGAAGTGATGATGTTGGAAGGAATGGAGGTTATGCATGGGCTCAGCAACATGGACTTCCATTCACAAAGGCAGACTTGGCTATAGCCACTGCTGTGTGCCCAATCTACCAGCAGTGGAGACCAACCTCCTAGTCTCTGATATGGCACAATTCCCTGGGGTATTCAGCCTGCTACCTGGTGGCAGGTTGATTACATTGGACCACTTCCATTATGGAATGGGCTGTGTTTTGTTCTAACAGGTATAGACACATACTCCAGATATGGGTTTGCCTTTGCTGCATGGAATGCTTCCATGTAATTACAGAATGCCTTATCCATCATCACGGTATTCCACACAGCATGGCTTCTGATCAAGAAACCTACTTCACAGCAAATTATGTGTGGGAATGGACACATGCCCACACAATTGACTGGTCTTACAATGTTCCCCATCATCCTGAAGCAGATAGCACGATAGAACAGTGAAATGGCACCTTGAAGACTCCACTATGGCAACAACTAGGTGGCAATAATTTGCAGAGCTTAAGTACTGTCCTCCAGGAGGCTGTGTATGCTGTAAGTCAATTTCCAATCTGTGATGGTTTGGAGGGTTTATGGACCCTAGAAAAGGGGGGTTCTGAGATTGCAAATACCAAAAATATTGGAAAGGCATTATAAATTGTTAAGGGGAAGATTCTGGAAAACTGTGAGACGCATGATAGAAAAGGCCTAAATTGCTTTGAAGAGACTGTTGGTAGAAATACAGACACTAAAGTTTTTTTCCAAGGGGACATTGGACAGAAATGATAAATGTGTCATTTATAACAGGAAGAAAGGCAATCCTTGTTTTAAAGTGACAGAGAATTTGGGAAAATTGAGTCTTGATGTTAGATGGAAGGCAGAATTTGAGAGTGATGAGCTTGGATATTTAGGTGAGGAGATTTCCAAGCTAAATGGGGAAAGTGCAACCTGCTTCTCCTTGAAGCTTATAGTAAAATATGAGAGGAAGAGAATAAGCTGAGAACTGAACCCTTGGGTGCAAAGAAACAAGAAACTGATGTTTTGGAAAATTATGAGCTTCCAGAAAATGAGTTTCCAGAGAATAGTTCTCCATGTGAGGATTTCACTGAACATGGAACCATTCAGCAATTTCAGTGAATCAGGATTGGAAATGCAGTTATCCAAAAAGGATTTGTGGAAAGTCTTAATGTCTGATGGTCAGTTCCCCTGTGTGCTATGTGCAAAACCAAAAAGTACTTTTGTGAGTTCTGTATGAACGGAACCACTGCCAACCCAGATTAAAAGAGACAGAAAAAGGACAGATATAAGGAAAAATGACTTCAAAGACAGAACCATATGCTGATGTCTGGAGTCATGACATTTTTGGGGGGCCAAGAGAGGAAGCTATACATTTCCACCTACATATGCAGAAAGGCTGGTTATGTCCTGTAGCTTGCAGAGGGTGGACCTTCCACCCTGTTGTTCAAGAAAAGGGCTGCCATCCCAGTCTTCACAGAGTATGGAGCACATTTTCCATGGATTGGGGAGAGTCTGGCCATCAATCTACTTTTCTGAGGGGGTTGAGCCTGTCCTGTGCCTGAAAGACTGCAGAGAGCTTGCCAACAACTTCAAGGTTGAGGGTGGACCTAGGTTATGGCCACCACCCCAGTGTTCAGGAGGGTGAACCCTAGAGTTCAACCATCACCAGAGGCTTGATAAGGGTGGAGCCGAGAGCATGGTCACTGCACAAGCACTTGGAAGGGTTGGGGCTACCACTGTATCAAGCACTGAGGAGAAGGCATGTTTCTAGAGATGACTCTCAGACTTTGAATTCTAATGAAGTATGTCTGGTAAGTTTTCTGAATTGTTTGGGACCTGTGACCCCAGTTTTCTTTCCACTTTCTCCCTATGAAAATGAGAATGTTTTCCCTATGATTGTCCTTCCTTGGTACTTAATATTGTTACTGAAGTGATTTAAGCCTTTTGAGATATTGTGATGGAATGAATGTAGTTTGCACATGGAAAGAACATGTCTTTCTGGGGTCCAGAGGGTGGAGTGTGATGGTGTGGAGCCTTTATGGACTACAGAAAAAATATTTTCTTAAAGTGAATCCATACCTATGAATGTGGATCTATTGTAAGTAGGATCTTTGATGAGTAGGATCTTAAATTAAAATGTGACACACTTCATTCAGGGTAGATCTTGACACTTCATTCAGGGTAGATCTTGATCCTCTTACTGAAGACATTTATAAGAGAATGAAATTCTGTTTTTCACACAGAGAAAGATAAAGACACAGAAGCCCACAGAGAAAGCCACAGAAGCTTAGAGAAAAAGTTACAGAAGCCAGAAGCTGAAAGCAACAAAACCCAGAAGAGGAGCAAGAGACTGGTAGACCCTGTCATGTCCTTGCCAAGTGACAGAGAAGTCCAGGATCATGGCAGCTGATCTTTGCAAAGAAAGCATCACTTGATGCCTTGATTTGGACTTCTCTTAGTATTATGATGCCCTGTGGTTAAGTGGTTAAATACAATGCAAAACTGCATCAATCTAGTACAGGCAGAACTACCAATAGACTGTAGACTTCAGGAATGAAGGTTTAGGTCACCCCATCAGGCAAAGAACAATGACCAGCTGAGGTGCATGCTGAGGGTAAAGGGAATATGAAATGGGTGTGGAAGAAGGTAATGATAAATATGAACTACAACCACGTGACCAGCTATAGAATTGAGGATAGTTATGGTTATGAATATTTCTTCCTTGTTTTATTTATAAGTATGTTTGTATATGTACATAAAGCAAATCTCTGTTTTCTTCCCTATCTTAGCCCCTTTATCCTCTTATCATATAACATTAAGTTGTATTAGCTTCACGCTGTAGTATTTAAGTTATAAGGTATTGTTCTGGTATGCTAAATTATCTGGAAAAGCAATATATTAGAAAGGATTGGCTTTTATGGTGGGGTCTTATTAGCTCACAAATTTACAATTCTAAGACCATGGAAATGTCCAAATTAAGGCACTAAGGGGTAGACACCTTCTCTAAGGAAAAGACTGATGGTGTCTGGAACACCTCTGTCAGCTGAGAAGGCATGTGGCTTGTGTCTACTGATTCTTTGCTCCCAGGTTGCATTGCTTTCAGCTTCTGATTCCAGTGGTTCTCCTTAAGCATCTGTGGGTTCTCACTTAGCTTCTCCAGAACAAACTCTGGGCTTCCTCTCCTAGCATAACATCTCCAAATGTCTGGGTCTGTGTTGGTACTGAGCTCTCTCTCCCTCCCTGAGCTCTCTTAAGGACTCCAGTAAACTAATTAAGTCCCACCTTGAATGGGCAGGGTCACCTCTCCATGGAAAAACCTAATAAAAATAGACCACTCACAATAGATCTGCCCCCACAAGAATGGAATTCAAAAGGGCATGGATTTCTTGGGATACATAACCATTTCAAACTGGCACAAATATCAAGTTTAAGACTATATATTGTTCCAGAACTTACACCCTATATTCCTCATAGTTTTCAAGACATATACTTAGAATGCATAGTTTTAGTGTTACTTATTGGTTTCTGGAATAGATTTCATTAACAAAAATCATGAATTTGGATTTCTTAGAGTTTTTTTGTTTGTTTGTTTGTTTGTTTTCCTAGTTTTCCTGGAAAGAGAGCATTTCTACTAAGTCAAGAGATATTTCTCTCTAGATTAGATAGCAGATGTGTGACTTCAGAAAAATGGAAAAAAAAACTTACATTTGCTTTGTATGTCGGAAAAGAATATAGATTTATGTTTACTCCCTGCTCCAAAGAAGAAACAAGATTGGCCATATGAAAAGCAGAGCAATGTTTACATCCATATGAGTTTATACAAGATCGGGGCCTAATGTTGATCTACTTAAGTCCATAAAATCAGATGGGGGCTATATAAGGATTTCCTAGTTCTCTTGGATGAATGTCTGATGAATTCATAAGCTCTAAAACATCATGACAGAGTTTCTACTGAAAAAAAAGAAAAAAAAAAAACAAACAAAAAACAAGACCTCTTATGTTTTATCATCAACCAGAAAGGTATCAAATCAGCCCTGGAACTAAGTCAAACATTGGTTACTTAGCTTCCATGACCATATAAATTCAAGTACTATCAAAAAGTGTTCGAACTTCTCTTTATTTCACTCCAAGGCATAACTTCAGTTTTTACTGATGGAGAATCTAATCAGGTTGCAGAAAGAATTAAACTAAAAAAAAAAAAAACAAAAAAAAAAAAAAAAGAAAAATCAGCCAAAATAAACATGGTTGAAATTGAAGCTCTAATATGTAAACATAAGACTTTTATTAGATGGACCATTATATTTACAGCTGTATCTACTTCTTGTCATAAATTGCAGCCTAATTTTATATGGTAGATTGCTAACTGTCTTTCCTGTTGCATATATGATTATTTAAAAGATCATTCCTTGTTTTGTGATTAGTCCACAGAACTCATAACAGAGACAGTTAAGTTAAAGTATATAAAAACAAATCAGAAAGAAAAAAATGAAGTAACTAGCACATTGACATTCCTCAATAAATAGGAACTATTACTTTTTACATTTGCTTTGCTTAGCCTAATATTGTTTGTTCTGAGCCTTTCAGATTATGTGGAAGTTATGGGATTTCTAACTGGTGCACTGAAAGTAGCTCTGCTGCTGTTTCTTTTTCCCAGCATTCCACAGCTTTGCCATATGTTTAGAAGTACATTGGGACCTTTAAAAACACATCCAACAGGAGAACCTAAGATGGCAGCTAGGTGAGACAGGGCAAAAAAACACCTCCATGAAAAATACTAGATAAAAGCCAGAAAGTGACCCAGAACACCAGTTCCAGCAATGCACCAGCCAAACAAGGTCTGCTAAATCCACAGGGACCATGCATTTGGTGAAACCGGGAGTCTGCATTCTGAAACGAGTAAGTGAGCCAGCTGGCAGCCATGCTATGGTGTGGGGAAACCATGGGTTGGCATTTGGAGATGGACTAGTTCTTTCAAAAAAAAAAAAAAAACTGGGAGTGGCTGCAGTTATGATGGTGAGAACCACGCAGTGAAGCACAGCAGGAGTGGGCTGGGCCAACATCTCAGTGTGTGGCATGGAGGGTAGCCTTCTGCTGATTGTCTCAGGGCCACGGTGGCAGAGGGGAACCAAAAGGAGAAAGAAACTGTGCCCCTTGCAGCCGTATCCCTAATGGGCTGGGGACACTCCTGCCCGGGGCGGGAGCTATAGCCCAGAGCCGTGCCAAGGGTCCCAGTGTGATGGGAAGTGTTTCCCGCAGCACTACAGACACACCACAATATCAGCCGTGGAGAGTGACCTTTAGTGCACCTACAGCTAATTGCCCCAGAGCTGGAAAGGCAGGAGGAAGTTAACACACCCCATTCAACCATCTTTACCAGCAGGCTGGGTATGCCCCTGCATGGCCCTGTGGCCCAGGGCTCCCCTGGAGGGCTGGCATGCACTAGTGACATGGCACAACCTTCCCTCAGCAGAGGTTCTGGAAAAGCACAGATGAGAAGGGGGGCCCACTTGGAAATCCCAGGGACACTATGCCAATACCAAGGACTTGTGGGTCAGTGGCAAGACTGAAATGAAGGCTTAGACTCTTGCAACAGCCTTAGATCTCTGGGAACTCTTGGGAGGTTTGATTATTCAAGCTGCCCTGCCTCCCTAACCACCCAGACACATGCCCCACATTCAGGGCAGACAGCACCAACAACACACCCAAACTTAGTGCACCAATTGAACCCCACAAGAATCAGATCCCCACACACCAGAAAGACAAAGTTGGGGAGAACTGAGTTTAGGGGAATAGGTGACTTGCGGATGCCATCTGCTGGTTAGTTAGAGAAAGTGTATGCCACCAAGTTGTAGAGCTGACAAATTAGAGATCGGTATTTTTTTTCTATCCTGAAAGAACCCTGTCAAGTAAAGCAAATGCCAAGAGGCCAAAAACAACAGAAAATACTAAAGCATATGATAAAACCAGATGATATGGAGAACCCAAACACCCAAATCAAAATATCAGAAGAGACATAGTACTTGGTGCAATTAATCAAAGACCTAAAGACAAACAATGAAAGCATGGCACAGGATATAAAGGACATGAAGAAGAGTATGGCACAGGACATAAAGGACATAAAGAAAACCCTAGAAGAGCATAAAGAAGAAATTGCAAGAGTAAATAAAAAAATAGAAAATCTTATGGAAATAAAAGAAACTGCTAGCCAAATTAAAAAGACTCTGGATACTCATAACACAAGATTAGAGGAAGTTGAACAATGACTCAGCATCCTCAAGGACCACAGAATGGAAAATGAAAGGACAAAAGAAAGAATGGGGAAAAAATCGAAAAAATCAAAATGGATCTCAGAGATATGATAGATAAAATGAAACATCCAAATTTAAGACTCATTGCTGTCCCAGAAGGGGGAAGAGAAGAGTAAAGGTCTAGAAAGAGTATTCAAAGAAATTGTTGGGGAAAACTTCCCAAACCTTCTACAAAATATAAATACACAAAGCATAAATGTTCCATGAACTCCAAATAGAATAAATCCAAATAAACCCACTCCAAGACATATTCTGATCAGTGTCAAATACTGAAGAGAAGGAGAAATTTTGAAAGCAGCAAGAGAAAAGCAATTCACTGCATACAAAGGAAACAACATAAGACTAAGTAGTGACTACTTAGCAGCCACCATGGAGGCAAGAAGGCAATGGCATGACATATTTAAAATTCTGAGAGAGAAAAATTTCCAACTAAGAATACTTTACCTAGCAAAACTCTCCTTCAAATTTGAGGGAGAGCTTAAATTTTTCACAGACAAACAAATGCTGACAGATTTTGCTAATAAAAGACCTGCCATACTTCAGATACTAAAGGGAATCCTACCGACAGAGAAACAAAGAAAGGAGAGAGAGAGACAGAGAAATTTAACAGACATATATAAAACACTACATCCCAAATCACCAGGACACACATTCTTCCTTAGTGATCATGGATCTTTCTGCAGAATAGACCATGTGCTGGAATATAAAATAAGCCTCAATAAATTTTTTTTTAAATTGAATTTATTCAAAGCACATCCTCTGACCACAATGGAATGCAAATAGAAGTCAATAACCATCAGAAACTTAGAAAATTCACAAACAACTGGAGGGTAAAAATGAGGGGGGAGATGAAAACATTCCTGGATAATCAAAAGCTGAGGGACTTCATCACTAGTAGATCAGTCCTATAAGAAATGCTAAAGGGAATTGAGCAGGCTGAAAGGAAGGGGCACTAAACAATTGACTGAAACCACAAGGGGAAATAAAGATTTCCAGGAAAGATCAAATGGTAAATATAAATACCAATATGACTGTATTTTTGATTTGTATCTCCACTATTTACTTCCTACAGGATCTAAAATACATAAGGGGTAATGATAAATCAGTGGTTTTGGACTCAGTGTAAGATATGTAATTTTTTACAAGATCTACATAAAGGTGGGGGAAAGGCGGAGTATAGGAACATAGTTTATGTGTCCTATTAAAGTTAAGTTGGTATCAAAGAAAAACAAGATTGTTATAGATTTAAGAGGTTAAATTTAAGCCCACAGTAAACATAAAGACAGTACCAGAGAATACGACCTAAGAGATGAAAAGTAGAGTATGGTTTATGAGAAGTGGGGGAAGGGGCAAAGGGGAGTCAAGAAATGAGTGTAGGGTTTCTGTCTGGGGTGAAGGGAAATTTCTAGTAACAGATGGTGGGAAGGTGATAATATTGCAACATTCTAAACCCTCTAATGGAATGCTAAGGAGGGGTTGGAATGGGAAAATTTAGGCTGTATGTATGTTTCCACAAGTGAAAAAAAAAAAAAAAGACAAGCTAAATAGATAATGACAATTGAATGACAAGGATGATCCTGGATGGGATGTGAGGATGGAGGAGAGGAGGCTCAAAGGGACACAGTTAGGACATAAGAAAAAAAAAAAAAAAAAAAGGAAATATAGAATGTAAGCTTTGTATCAATGCTGAATTTCTTGAACTTCTTAACTGCGCTTAATGGGATTTCATAAAAGAATGTTCTTGTGCATGGGAAATGTATATGTGAATTATGTTATTTGTTCAAGGATGTGTGCAGCTTGCTCTCATATGTTCAGAAGACAGAGCAATAGATGATGGATGATAGGGAGGGAGGGAGGGAGGGAAAGAAAGAAGTGGTGTGACAGGATGTCAAAGTTGGTGGATCAGGTATCAGGATAGTGGGGTCGGGATATGCTGGAGTTCTGTGTATGGGGTCTGTATTGTTTTTGCAACTGTTCCTGTAAGTTTGAAATTATTTCAAAATAAAATTAAAAAATAATTAAAAAATAACAAAACAAAACAAAATGAAAAAACACATCTGGCAGCTATCCTGCCTGAGGTGGGATCTCTGAACCCCCGCACTCTGAACATTACTAAGGGGCCTGCTGTTTTCACTTCTTCACGTGCCCCAGTAGAGCAGATTTTCAATGCAGGAAATATTGCTTCAAACCTGGTGAACTGGCTGCTTTCCAAGATTTTAAATTCACTCCTCTGGCTGTATTAAATAGATTATCTCATTAATGTTTGGGAGGTGTTGGCAACTCTCTGTGGAATGTAACCAAAGGAATGGGTGGAATAGGAAAAGTAATGAGAGAGACAGAACAATTGATTATTGTGCCAGTTAGAATGTACTATGTCCCCCAAAATGTGAATATCTTTGATGCAATCTTGTGCGGGCAGAGGCATTAGTGTTGATTAGATTGTATTTCTTGATTGTTTCCATGGAGATGCAACCTACCCAATTGTAGGTAATAATTCTGACTGGATAATTTCCATGGATGTGTGGCCCTGCCCATTCAGCATGGGCTTTGGTTAGTTTACTAAAGAACCATACAAGCTCAGACAGAAGGAGCAAGCTTGCCACAGCCAAGAGGGACACTTTGAAGAATACACAGGGGCTGAGCGAGGAGCTACAGCTTACAGAGATATTTTGGAGATGGCCCTGGAAAGCAGACATTTGCTATGGAGAAGCTAAGAGAGGACAAATGCCCCAAGAGCAACTGAGAGTGACATTTTTGAGGAGCTGCAGCCCAGAAGGGAATGTCCTGGAAGAAAGCCATATTGAAACCAGAACTCTGGAGCAGATGCCAGCCATGTGCCTTCCCAGCTAACAGAGGTTTTCTGGATGCCATTGGCCATCCTCCAGTGAAGGTACCCAGCTGATGCATTACCTTGGACACTGTATAGGCTTAAGACTGTAAATGTGAAACCAATTAAACCCCCTTTTATAAAAGTCAATCCATTTCTGGTATTCTGCATCCTGGCAGCATTTGAAAACAGGAACAGATTTTGGTACAAGGAGTTGGGAGCTTCTGAGATTGCAAATACTAAACATGTTGGAATGACTTTTTAAATGGATAAGGGGAAGATTCTGGAAGAATTGTAAGGAGATTGATAGAAAAGGCCTAAACTGTTTTTGGAATTATGGACTCTAATGATACTTTTAATGAAGCCTTGAGCAGAAATGATGAATGTGTTGTTGCAAACTGGAAGAAAGGCAATCCTCATTTTAAAATGGCACAGAATTTGGCAAAATTGAGTCATGGTGTCAGATGGAGGAAAAATTTGAGAGCGACAAGCTGGGATACTTGGCTGATGAGATTTTGAAGATAAATGTAGATATAGCATGGCTTCTCCTTTCGGCTTATAGTAAAATGCGAGTGGAGAGAGATAAACTTAGAACTGAACTCTTGGGTTCAAAGAAACCAGAAACTGATGGTTTGGAAACTTCTGGGCTTCCAGGGAGTGGAACCCCAGAAGTTACAGCCCCACATGAGGATTTAACCAAACATGGAACACAACCACCATTTCAGTACAAGCCAAGATTGGAGATGGAGTTATCCAGAAAGGATTTGTGGAAAGTCCTATTGCCTGATAGCTTTGATCCCTATGTGCTTCATTCAAAGCCAACAAGCTTTTTGTGAGATATATTTAGACAGAGACATTGCTGGTCTGGACTGGAGAAGGGACAAATTGAAGGAAATATTTCTTCAAAGACAGATCCACAGAGATTGAAGTCTAAAGTCAAAATGTCTTGGGCAGGGAGAAGGGAGCAGCCTACACATGTGGAAAGGGTGAGTTTGCCCTGGAGGTTGAGGGCAGGCATTCCATCTTGATGCTCAGGAAGAGTGTTGCCACCCTAGGCCTCAGAGTGGGTGGCGCACATTCCCCAGGGATTTGGGAGATCCTGGCCATCACCCCACAGTTCAGAAAAAGTAGAGCCTTTGCCCCAGAGAAGCAGAGTCTGGATGGCACCCCAGTGTTTGAGGAGAGTGGGTCCAAGAAGAAGGCTGTCTTCCCAATATGTGGATATGTTGGAGCACTCACCCCAGTGTTTGTTGAGAAAAGGGCTGCTGCATAAGCCTTTGGAAATGGGACTCCCACTGTCTGAAGCCCCAAGGAAAAGCAAAGTTCTATAAATGACTCTCAGACTTTGAAGTCTAATGGAGTTTGCCCTGCAGGTTTTAGGAACTGTTTTGGTCCTGTTAACCCTGTTTTCTTTTCAGTTTTTCCTTATGGCAATGGGAATGTTTATCCTATGTCTGTCCCTCCTTTGTATATTGGCAGTACATAACTTGTTCTAAGTTTCACAAGTCCACAGCTAGAGGGGAATTACACCTTACAACAGACCATACCTGAAACTGATTCTGATGGAATCTTGTATTTAACTATTGTTACTGAAATGATTTAAGTTTTGTGATATTGAAATGGGATGAATGTATTTGTATATGGAAAGATCATGTCGTTTTGCAGTCCAGGGGGTGGAATGTGCCACTTTGAATGTATTATGTCCTACAAAATGACACTACCTTTGATACAATCTTGTGTAGGCAGAGGCATTAGTGTGATTAGATTGCAATTCTCTGATTGAATGTTTCCATGGAGATGCAACCCACCCAACTGTATGTGATAACTCTGATTGGAAAATTTCCATGGAGGTGTGGCCTTGCCCATTTATAATGGGCCTTGATTAGTTTATTAGAGCACTATATAAGCTCAGACAGAAGGAGCAAGCTTGTTAAAGCCAAGAGGGACACTTTGAAGGATGCACAGGAACTGAGAAAGGAGCTGCAGCTTACAGAGACATTTTGGAGATGGCCCTTGAAAGCAGACATTTGCTGTGGAGAAGCTAAGAGAGGACAAATGCCCCAAGAGAAAGTGAGAGTGACATTTTTGAGGAGCTGCATCCCAGAGAGGAATGTCCTGGCAGAAAGCCATATTGAAACCAGAACTCTGGAGCAGATGCCAGCCATGTGCATTCTCAGCTAACAGAGGTTTTCTGGATGCCATTGGCCATCCTCCAGTGAAGGTACCTAATTGTTGATGCATTACCTTGGACACTGTATAGGCTTAAGACTGTAACCATGTAACCAAATAAACCCTCTTTTATAAAAGCCAATGCATTTCTGGTACCTTGCATCCTGGCAGCATCAGCAAACTGGAACACTTATGTATGGGGAAGTGCAAAGAAAATGACATTTTTCAATGCAAATATCACCTCATTTAATCCAATAACTCACAACTAGTCAGCATCAGACCAAAGTTTATTGAATATGAATCTAGAACTCTTTGCAATAAAGGCATTTCTGTTAGCCATCATCATTATTATTTGAGTCAAACCACCCCAAAACATGAGCTACCAAAGACCACAGTTTTTCTGAGTCAATTTAACTTAAGCTATTCATGTGTGGTTAAAACAATTGTTCTCATTTTCTGTATATTCAGACTGTCTAAAACAGAGTTGCCCAGGAACACAGGCAAAGCAAGGAATAAGGTGTCTTTTATTAGGAACCAGAAAGCCAAGGGTTACCCAGAGTTTACAAAATGTCTACCACCATAATCCTATAAAAATTGTTTACATTTTTTTAACAAAAAATGTTTTAGGCACTGTGTTTGACATTGAAAATACAGAAATTAAACTAAGATACATTATGTTCTCAGTTGCTAATGCTGCCCTTTTGCAAAACACCAGAAATGGATTGGTTTTATAATGGGAGTTTATATGGTTACAAAGTTACAGTCTTAAGGCCATAAAGGGTCCTAGATAAGTCATCAACAATAGGAACCTTCACTGAAGGATGGCCTATAGCATCCAGAAAACCTCTGTTAGGTGAGAAGGCATGTGGCTGGCAACTGCCTGCTCCTAGGTTGAATTTCAGCTCCTCTCTGAGCTCCTGTGCTTTCTTCAAAGCATCCCTTATGGCTGCAGCAAGCTCGCTCCTTCTGTCTAAGCTTATATAGTGCTCAAGTAAACTAATCAAGGCCCATGCTGAATGTGTGGGGCCATGCCTCTATGGAAGTTATCTAATCAGAGTTATAACCTACAGTTGGGTGGGTCACATTTCCATGGACACAACCTAACCCAAAGATTCCAAGTTAATCAACACTAATACATCTGCCCCTACAACAATGTTTTAAAGAATATGGCTTTTTCTGGGGGACATAATATATTCAAACTGACACATTTCACCCCCTGGACCCCAGAAAACCATATTTTTCTAAATAAAATATACATTCATTCCATCACATCACTGAAACTTATATCATTTCAGTAACAATAGGTAAGTACAAGATCCAACCAAAAATCAGTTACAGGTGTGGTGTGTCTTAAGGCAAAATTCCCCTCTTGCTCTGGAACTGTTGAACTTAGAACTAGTTATCTGCTTCCAATGTACAAGGGAGGGATATTCAAAGGATAAACATTCCTATTGCCATAAGGAGAAAGACTAAGGAAAACAGGGTTTAAGGGACCAAAACAGTTACTAAAACCTGCAGGGAAAACTCAACTGGTCATGTTATGTCCATATGAAAATGTCAAGAAAGAATGCACATAAATGGGCAGAAATCTAGATTAGAAGGTCCTGGCAAGCTTTACAGAGGAAATGACTCCTGATTTCTTTTCTTTTATCTCCAATAACCAGTAAATTATAAAGTTTTGTTAAAATTGTTCAATCAGTTCCTCCCTTCCATCTCCATTGTGAACATCCTAGTTGAAGTTCTCATCATATCTTAAATGTATATGCATATGCACACTTGATCTACAAATATGTAAAAGCTCCTAAACAGTCTCCTAAATTCACTTTTGCATATCTTCAAAGTATCTATTCTCCAGGTAACAACTCAAATTTTGTTTTTAAAATTTTTCCTTGCAATTTTATTGAGGTATAGTCACATACCATACAATCATCCTAAGCGTACAATCAGTTGTTCACAGTATCATCATATTGCTGTGCATTCATCACCACAGTTAACCTTTGAACATTTTCATTACTCCAAGAAAATAACAAAAGTTAAAAAAAATAAAAATAGGAATAAAAATAAAAGCAAAAAAAAAAAAGAATACCCCAGGCAACCAGTCTCTCCCACCACTACCCTCCATGATTCATTCACTTTTTTTGTTCCCATTATACTACCCATCCATCCATACACTGGATAAAGGGAGTATGAGCCACAAGATTTTCACATTCACAGGGGCATACCATGTAAGCTATATGGTTATCCACTCATCTATGGGAATCAAGACTACTGGGTTGCAGTTCAACAGTTTCAGGTATTTCCTTCTATCTATTTGAATACACTAAACACTAAAAAGGGGTATATTTATAATGTGTAAGAATAACCTCCAGAATGACCTCTTAACTCCATTTGAATCTCTCAGCCCCTGAAACTTCATTCTGTTTTCATTTCTTTTCACCCTTTTGGTCAAGGCTTTCTCAGTCCCATGATGCCAGGTTGAGACTCATCCCCAGAAGTCATGTCCCACATTGCCAGGGAGATTTACACCACTGGGAGTCATGTCCCACCTAGGGTGGAGGGCAGCAGGTCCACCTGCCAAGTTGGCTTAAAGAGAAAGGCCACATCTGAGCAACAAAAGTTCTCTGGGGGTGACTCTTAGGCACAATCTTAAGTAGGCTTAGCTTCTCCTTTGCAATAACTAGCTTCATAATGGTAAGCCCCAAGATGGAGGGCTCAGCCTACTAAATTGGTAGTCCCCAGTGGTTGCAAGAATATCAGGAATTCCCCCAGGTTGGTAAATTTAATATTTCTAATTTTCCCCAGTACCCCAAGGAGGTTTTCAAATACTTTTCTATCCTCTGCTCAAATTACTCTAGGATGTATTGGGGCTTCACTCTAACCTATAGAAACAAACCAGAGCTCACCATCTACTCAAGTTTCCATGTAATTGTGGTACTTGATGTTTTCAAAATTTATATCTCATTATGTCACACATTTCCTTAAAAGCACATAGAAAATATTTTCTCAGATCTTAAAGAATATGTTTTATTTTATTTTATTTTATTTTATTTTATTTTATTTTCATCATAGCCAATAATCTCCTGCATAATTAAGTCCTGGTTTATATCTCTAGTGAAAACTCATATTGATTTACAGTGGAGAACAAAATTTTAGGTCAAAGACATTTATTTTTATTTGTAAAATAACCATATATTCTTATTCTTTCCTAAATCCTTCTGGCCACTTAGAGTAGCCTATATTTGCAAAAGCAGGTGAGTCTCATAGGAACCTACACATTTTGCTGTTTACTCACTTGAGGACATAAAAATAAACCCAGATAGAAGACCCTGAGGTCCCATACAATGAAAGGTAAAAGCCAAAATACCAACAAAACTCTTCATCTAAATCTAGGTCAGAATTTTCTGAAAGACAGGATATGTCTCATAAGCATTCCATTTGTTACTTTCTGCCAAAGTGAAAAAAATATTATATATCCAGGTATCCAATAATAGCAATAAGAACATTAACATCAGCCTACTTTAGAGTTTCTTTTAGAAGCCTGAGGCTAACTTCATCCTCCAAACCTTACCTTTCTATTGAGCTTGGTCTTGACAGACAAAAGCATCACTTAGAATCATCTGTTCTCTGCCATTCTCTCAACCTATTGCTGCTTCATTTCATTTTCCTTGATTTGAATCCTTTTCCATTATTATTCTTGTGTATCATTAACCAAGTGTATGATAAACAAACTCTATGATAAAATTTTGCCATGCATGTTAACCTCTCCTTAGCATATTCTGTTTATCTTCTTGTCTAGTTCAGCACTTCCTCTATCACAAGAAAACTGCTTTGTACAAGGTCCTACTAAGCAGAGGCACTTTAGTGTCTCCATGTACCTATCTGCAAGCTTTTATTCATCTCTAAAATTTTCACACTTCTGGATGCTAATTAAATGTAGATGTAAGGCTATACTTATTCTGATCTCTGTGAACTACTAATTTATGGACACTAGTCCGTTTTCATCAATAAGTTTGCCATTTGATAAAATATATCAGCTGGTCATGTTATGTCCATATGAATAATATTTGTAACATGATTGTCTCTTTTGTTTTGACCTCTATAAATATAGTGATTTCTATCTTTACCATATTTCAGGAATCTCCTCTCAACCCACCCCCCCAGAGTTTACTTTAATTTAGAAATTATAAACTTCAGTATCCAACTCTTGACATGTTTCTATAGTTTGCCTTCTTTAGTTCACTCATTCCACATAAATCCTGATTTCAGATGAGAATAAAATTGCTTTTTCCTTAACCTATTTTTTCTTTGCAAAAGGAGGCTTTTTATTCTTGTCTTTCTTTATCCTTCCTAGACCTGGTGATACATAATTTAGCCATGTTTACTCTATTATTATTTCCCTGTAGAAAAACATTTGCCTGTGCTCAGCAGCATCATATGTCTTCACTTTTGTGTGCAAAAGGCTGATTAATGCTACTAAAAAGCACATGAAACACTTTGAATTCCAGTGAAATCTCAACAGTGACTTGAAATTCTCATGTGTTCCTAATTAATTCCTTTTCTCCATAAATATTTTTAGCTCTCAGCCTTCTCATGATTCAACATAACACTTATCTCAGAACATATATTCATACTGTATTTCTCTTAGAAATTAGCATACTGGGAAATTGTACATCACTTCCTTATATATCTTAAAATACTATCTATATCTATCAATACGCTTCCTTGCTTAGAGTCCAGCAGAAGCAGAGTTCCTTCTCTCACTGAAGGCCTGTTACTATATCTCTTCTCTCACCCTATTTGCTTCTACTTGCTCAGAGAATTCCTTCAACTACCATCCTATCTTTTCTTTTCTGTTTGACAAGAAATAAAATTTACAATATTATTATTACAATAGTATTACTATAATGTTAATGGTATTATTGTAATAGTAACAGTAATACTACTATTAGTAGTAATAATAATGATATGTCTTTCATTAACTCTAGTTTCTCCATATCCATTACTGACACCCAGAGCTAAGCTTCTAAAATAATTCATCCACCTTCTGTATATCCCCCTGCTCATCTTCAACAGACCCATCCCTGTTTACCAATGGAGTAAATTCATTCATTATGGCAATTGACAGTGTGGACCTTCCCCAACTTCTTGAAACTTTTAGTTTCCTTGGGTGGTGTTTTAGTTACTCCATTGCTAAAGCAAATACCATACAATGGATTGGCTTAAACAATGTGAATTTATTGGCTAACACTTACGAGGCTAGGAGAAGCCTCAATCAAGTTATCATCAAGGTGATGCTTTCTTCCTGAAAACTAGTATTCTGAGGTTGTGTGATCCCTGGTCCTGCATTCTCCTGTTTCATAGTAATTCTCATGGTGACCTCTCCTGGCTTCTCCCTTCTCTTTTAGGTTCTATTGACTTTTCAGATTCTGGCTGCTCTCTCTGTAGCCTTCCCAATAAGACTTTGGTAATAGAATTAAGACTCATCATGGGCCACAAATTATCTGACATAACCTCATCAAATATTTTATTTACAATGGCTCACACTCACAGGGATGGATTAAGATTAAGAACATGTTTTTCTTCTGGAGTACATAGCTCCAAATCACTACTGTCCACACTCTGAACCCCAAAATACATGTTCTTTCCACATGCAAAATACATTCATACTGTCATTCCATCTGCAAAGTTTTGTCATTTTAGAAATAGTGCCAAGTACAGTCCTTCAAAATCAGTTAGGTGTGTGGTCTATCCTGAGGCACAATTCTCCTTTGTGGACCTGTGAAATCTAGACAAGCTGTCTGCTTCCAACATAGAATGAAAGGTCACAGACAAGATAGACATTCCCATTCTAGAGGGAGAAATTGGCAGGAAAACAGGGGTCATGGGTCCCAAGAAATTCTGAAACTCAGTAGGGCAAATTGCATTAAATTTCAAGGTTTGAGAGTAATCTGTGAATTAATGCTTTCTCTTCTGGACCTGATGGAGTAGCAGCCCAACCCCTTGCAACCACTGGAACAGTTGTCATGCTTTCCCTGAACTTGGGGGTGTATGCCCTAACCTCTCCAAGCATACAGATGGTTTTTGAACTCTCTGCAAATACCTGGGCACAGGCCACACACTCTCTGAGCACTGGTATGGTGATCAGGCTCACCACAAACCCAGGAGGCCAGGCCCCACAAAAGGACTGCTACAACATGGTGGAGGTAAAGGAGAGTTTGACTGGGATACAGGTGATCCCTTAGGACACCTCCTTGTATTATCATGCCCTGTGATTAAAGTCAATGGAAAAGTGTAACAGCCCAATCCAGGCAGGACTACTAATGGCTCAGAAACTTCAGGAATGAAGGTTTGTTTACCCCACCAGGTAAAGAACCATGGCCAGCTGAGATGCTTGCTGAAATTAAAGGAAATATGGCATGTATAGTGGAAGAAGGTAGTTATAAATGTGAGCTTTGACCACATGACAAGTTACAGAAATGAGGATGGTAACGGTTATGAATATTTCTTCCTTATATATTTATGAGTATGTTTGCATATCACTGTATCATATAACATAAATTATATTAATTTTATGTCATAGCGTTGAAGTTATAAGACACTAAGTATGAGTGGATATTACTCAAGAACTTGCATCCTCTTCTAGGGAAAAAGTCTGTTTCCAATTGTAAACAGGTCAGTTGAGTATTGTCAGATGAAAATATGATTGCTATTTCTTTTTTAGAGATTAAGTATGGTTTTAGAATGTGCATGGGTGCCATGTTGACTTTGCTGGTTAAGTTCATTCATCAACTTGATTAGGTTATGGTAACCAGTTGTTTGATCAAACAAGCACCGACCTGATTGTTTCTATGAGGATATTTTGTGGATTTACATCATCAGTATGTTGATGTCCTCTACAGAGGACATTACCATCCACAATGGGAGAAGGGACATCAAATCATTTGAAGGACTTAAAAGGAGAAACAGAAATTTCAGCAGTTTGCCTTTGCAAAATTGCCTTTGCATGTCCCATGGTAAAGATTTTCAGAATTTCAAAAGGCCCTGAATGAAGTAGGTTGAGGATTAAAACTTTTCATTGGATTTGGCATAAGGATATTGCTACTGACTTTGATAGCTGCATTTTCATTAGTGGAACCATACTGAAATCAGTTGATGGAAAAATGCATGGTGAGAATACATAATTATCTTGCATGAAATTGACTGTTAATTGGATGAGAGAAATAGGTCTGTAGATAAACGGGTATTTAGGATTGCTTTAGTTTCCCAGGCTGCTGATAAAACATACCATAAAATGGGTTGGCTTTTAAAAATTGGAATTTATTAGGTTTCAGTTTTGAGGCTAATAAAAATGTCCAAATCAAAGTGCCATTAAGACAATGCTTTCTTCCTAAAGCCTGGCTTCTGGCAATCTTTGACTCCTCTGTCACATGGCCAGGCACATGGCAGCATCTGCTGGTTTCTCTCTTTGCTTTCAGATTTTGTTGATTTCAGCTTCTTGCTTCCCGTGACTTTCTCTCTCTATGCCTGAATTTCATTCTGATATGAAGGACTCCGGTAAGAGGATTAAGATCCACTCTGGGCCATACCTTAATTGATGTAACCACATCAAACGGTCTTACTTATAATCTGTTTACACTCACAAGAATGGATTAGCTTTAAGAACATTATTTTCTGTGATATATACAGTTCCACACCACCAAAAGTGTCAAAGGAAGTATATCTTTATTTTTATTTTATATTTTGATTCTCTTTTTATTGTTTTATGATGCAGGTCTCTGGAATCCTTAAATCCCTACAAGAAGAAAAGAAATGTGTTCAGAAGCACATGGATAATCTTGGCCTTTCTACATATCTTTACCATACAGTGCCTTTCAGTTTCTAACACCTGTCAGTGGCTCAAATCTTAGACTTTCTAATACACATGTTACCTTAAGATCTTTCTAAAACACAATATTTACCAACTTGTAAAATTTGTCACTAAGTCCTCTTTGTCTTCAGGATAAATCCAAATTCCTTAGCATGGGATTAAATCAATAATGAGTCCCTTACTAACACTCCAGCCTACCTTCAGGCATGCTCTCTGGAATATATCTCCAGATCTTTGGATGTGCACATTTCAGAAACTTTGACATCAGTTCTTCTTTCTCTCTGGAACACTGATTCATCTCTCTTCACTAGTCTGGCTCATACTTTAGAATTCAAATGCCTTCATTTACTTAACGAATATTTGTTGCAAATGTATGAAGAACCATGCTAGATGTTGGTGATTGAATTAAGAAAAATACAGGTAATAGTCATGCCTTCATTCTGTCGATAATCCATTAAAATAGACATTTATTGGGTCAATAATTGTGGAAATTACATAGAAAACAATGAGCAATACTATAATTGGAAAAAAATTCCAGGGTAACCTGAATGCAGAATGTCCTCACCCTTTGAGGGGGTTAAGGAAAGGCTTCTAGAAATAAATGGCATATAATATATGGCATATAATGTGGGATTTTATGGTTGAGTAGAGTACATGCTGGAAAACCAAAGAGGGAAGCATTCAGAAAAAACATTCCAACAACATAAACTATACATCAAATATCAAACTGGAACTTTGAGAATTAGAGAAATAGATAGAAGGCCAGAGTAGCCAGAAAGAAACTTAACAAGAAGAAAGAGTAGCATATATTATTTATTGTTCAAATATTTGACCATGAGAGGGGGAAGTAAAATATTTAAAATTCAAAATTTTTGTATATTCATTTATTGAATGACAAATTAGTTTTATTTTATTGGGAGTGAAAAAAAATCTATTCAAAAATTAATTTCAAAAATATTTGTAGAAGTAATAATATCCACATATATTAAAGTAAAAATAATAGTCTTTTTGTTGATGTCTCAACAATAACATAAGAAGAAAAATATGTTTAGTATATTGTCACATACTTTAACCATATTCTGAAGAATATATTTTTCAATGTGATACAGTGTATAATGTTATCAAATTGACAACAGGTAATCCATCAAAAGAGTGTTTTCAAATGTTAAGATGTTCCAAAAATGTATTGTAAAACTTTAAAATCAAATACTGTATACTATTGATTCATAGCATTATTTAATTTGTTTGGGTCCTTCCTTATTTTGATAGAATAGATTTCCATATCCATCTGCTTGTGGAACTTGTCTTAATTAATTCCAGTTTCCACAAACCTTCAAACCTGATTTTTTTTTTATTAATTGATTCATCATTCCTTTGATTAACTATTTCCAAATACTTTGTAACTATAACCAAAATGAACAGGGCTCATTTATAAGAAGGTTCAATTTCATAGTAGGGAACTTATGCTGATTTATGAAATGAGACTCAAACAACTTTAGTTGATATTCAGTGAAGAGAGAAATTGAATATTGCCACTTTGAGGCATGTTTTGTATTCAACATCAGTCTTGTCATGAGAAAATATATATACTTCTCTTATTTTGTGAATGTTTAAAAACATATAAAATTTGACAACTATAGATTCTAATTATGAATAATATTTTCACTGTTACCAATTCAAAGTACATTTCTTCTCCACAGATGCTTTAATCAGTAAGAATATTAACTGAGATACTAAACTTCACTCAAATTTGCATTTGCAGTAATCTGAAAAAACACATAATTTTATCTTCAATGTTGACCTATCCAACTGAATTTATAATGACTTTCACAATAATGTCAGTTATTTCAACAGAATCAATTTGTAAAGGCTTTATTTTAATTTATAAATTATATGAAAAAAATTGTACCATTATTGGAATTAACTTAAGGACTTCATATTTGAGGTAATTGATGACAACCTATGACATTATTTAACTGTTTTGATTTTCTTCTGTTAACAGAGCCAATGCATTAATAACTATTATCTCACTTTTCCTATATGTACAAGAAAACTTGGAACTGAAAATGAGCAAATTTAATTTATAGCAAATGGACATCTTCATTATCTTTTTTTGAAGATACTGACTTTGGAGATATTTTTGATGTTTCTTTAGCAGATGTGTGTCTTCCTATTTTTGTGTTATTGGTGATATCACCACATTTTGCATAATAGATGACAATGTTAACAAATAAACTATTCAATTGACTTGCTCATAGCAAACTGTACTAGAAATAGAAATTCACTTCTAAACTTTCCATTAACTATATGTATTCATTATTTGAGCTAATTGATATAAAATAATCATTACAATTTTTAAAGTGTTGCCAAATGAAAATAGTTGTATATTTATATTTTATAAATTCCAAGTCATGTAGCAGAAATAGCTGAATAATTTTCTATACAGTATAAGAGAGATCTATCATAAATTCCAACACTTATTTCATATATATATATACACATGAACTATAAACTATATTCTACATACATTTCCTACCAACTGTCTTAACTGGTGACAAGAAGGCAGCATGACATCTCAGGCTGTAACATTTTGTCATGGAACAACTGACTTAAACACCAAGTGGCCTAAAAGGTCAGCAGATGTAAGTGTTAAGAGTTTTCTTTGGCCACATTAAGGATTTCTCCCACCACTATCTATAAATGAAAGAATTAGCTTTTCATAGCCACTCATATTCAAACAATTCTATTTTGTCAGCAATACTCTATTTACTGTTCTAGTTAGAAAAGTATTAGTGACATTGAATCACCACTGTTTTAACTACACTAAAATGAGAACCCTTTCTCCCACAGTACATGGTAAAAGATAAAGGTAAAAAGTGGAATTATAACAAACCATGTAGTTTTCTTTAATGTAAAATATTACAATGATTATTTTAATGGTATTGAATTAAAACATAGAAAATAGTGATACGTCTTAAATTGGGTAGTACTCAGGAAATGAATATAAATTGGAATTGTCTCACCCAAATTTGGTTACCCTTTTCATTTTTAATATTGAGCATCAGAGACTTGTTTGATGACATTTGGGCTCTTGTGTTTCTTTTAACTTTCATCACAGGCCAGGAACAGCACCATCCAATATTAGTTGCATTCTGTCAGGAGCTCAGATTCATGGCTTTGTCCCTGATACATTGGATCTTCCTAATCATCTCCCATTTTCCTTACTGTTTCATGATCTATTCTCAATATTTTTTCTATTTTATTTCTACCTCTCTTCAGATCTGCTTCCCTAGTGACTTTTTTGTTTGTTTGTTTGTTTGTTTGTTTGTTTTTGGTTTTATGTGTTATTTGATTTGCCTAACTCTTTTGGTTTTAACTTACCTCTATTGACCCAATGCCCCAACTGAAAGCTCTGACACTAGCCTTATCTCTACCTTTATTTTTCTGGCAAATCATAAGACAACCTTTGCACTTATAAAGGTATTTTAACATAATTTGATTACTTGAGCTATTTTTCAATTATAAATCAGATTAATTAGATTATGCTTGTTAATTATTGTGTCACATTTCACATTGCCAGGGATGAATGGAGGTATAAATGTGAGATTGTTAATGTATCCCCTTGGCACCCCCAAACTCCTTTCATTTAACTTCTTAGTATTCAATATCACCTACTCCTCCCCATCTTCATGAGCCATTGCCCCATGATCACCTCAATCTTACTTTGAACAATATAGTTTCAAAAAGTACCTCATTTTCATTTTAATAAATAACAAATAATTGAGCCTAATACCTTAAGATGTAGAGCTGAAAATCAATGATTTTTCTTGGACCTATCAGGAACTGAAGTGACAGGGCAAATTGTCATCCAAAGGTACTGAGAAAAAAGAATGTACAAAGTGATGCTTCAATGGAGATCTGCTTGCCTGTATCAGAAACCACTGGAGCCATCAACTTGTAGGAAGAATTAAATGGTCATTTTTATAGATTGCTGAAGTCTGAGTGTGAATTAGTGAGAAAGCAAGAGATTCCTGGATTTTCACAGCTTTCTTTTTGTTGTTGCTGTTTGTTTGTTTTTGTTTTTGTTTTTGTTTTTCGTTTTTGGTGGGGGAGCACATTTGTGTGGATTTTTCCTCCTGGAGTTTTTTATGGTGAGTCTGAGAAAGACCATTTCATGATCTTGAGAGTGAGAACACAAAAGTAACAATTGTGAAACAATCCACAGAGCCTTCTCCATAAAAAAGGCCTTCACTATAGGGAAGGAACTTTACCAGAATGCAATCCTGAATTCTAATCTAAGAAACTACACTGGTAACACAGTAGATAGGGAAGGGGTAGAACACAGGAGTTAAAATGTTTAACTTCTGGAGGAAAGACAGTAGTGTTAAGGACTCATCCCTGAAACACAGGCCTACCTAATGACTGGGACTTACTTAGAATTTTAGAAGGCTCTTGTTCTTCCAAACACTAACATTACATGAAGTTGGTTCCAATATATGAACAGTATACTAAAATTGAATTTGCTGCAAGACGCAGACTCTCCAAGAGCCTAGTCTCCATGAGCCATATAACCAACAAAAGGTCAAGGACAATAGAGTATTTGAAGCTACAACAAACATTCAACACAGCCCAAGACCTAGCCAGTAGGCATAAATCCTTGAACTCTACCTTAGTTCCTAATATCTGATATGTCATGTCTGACATCACATGACATGCAAAAAAGAAAGAAAACATTGTCTGACAGGACAAAATAATCATCAGAACTAGACATAGAGATGACACAAATAATGGAACTACCAAATAGGTAATTAAAATCACTGTGTTAATACAGTAAGGACTCTAATGGAAAAAGCATTCAATAAGCAAGAAAATGTGGGTAATGTAAACAGAGAAATGAAAATTCAGAAAGATTCAAAGGAAATGCTAGAACTCAAAAACAAAATAATAGAAATAAAGAACATGGCAAAGGAAAAAAAACACCAGTCTTGAAGATAAATCAATAAAAATTTCCCAAAATGGAAGACAAAGAAGAAAAAAAGAACAAAACATCATGAACTGTGGGGAATATAAAAAAGCATTAAGTTTGTTTAAATATATTACCAGAAAGAGAAGAAAAATAGACCAGAAAACAAGAAATATTTGAAGTAATAGTAGTCAAGAAATTCCAAAATTATTAAAGACATTAAAACACAGATCCTGGAATCTCAGAGAGTACCAAAAGGATAAATAACAAATTTTTTAAAAAATGAAAATGAAAAATCACTTAGGAATATCATATCCAAACTATAAAAAATACAAAGACAAAGAGAAAATCATTAAGATAACAAGAAAAGAAAAATCCTGTTATGTATAAAAGTACAAGGATAAGAATTCCAAGAGATTTCTCAAAGACCATGCAAGCAAGAAAAGAGTGTAGTTAAATGTTTTAGGGGTTGATAAAAGAAAATCAACAACCTAGAATTCAATCCTAAGGAAAATTATCTTCCAATAATGAAGGAGAAATGGAGAAAGGTATACCATGGTAAAACCAACCAAAAGAAAACTGTTAGGGTGTGTTCGGGTTTGCTAAAGCTGTCATTGTGCAAAACACCAGAAATGGATAGGCTTTTATGAAGGAGGTTTATTTGGTTACAAAATCACATCTTAAGGCTGTAAAGTGCCCAAGATAAGACATCAACCGTAGGGTACCTTCACTGAAGGGTGGCCATCAGCATCCCCAAAACCTCTGTTAGTTCAGAAGGAATATGGCTCATGTCTGCTTGCTCCCAAGTTGCATTTCCAAATGGTATTCTCCAAAATGGTGCTCTTGGGGTGTTTTGTCTTCTCTTAGCTGCAGCTTCTCTTCAAAATATCACTCTCAGATGCTCTCAGGTCCTTCTATGAGCTATTTTTATAGGACACAGTGAACTAATCATGACCCACTCTGAATGGGTGGAGCCATGTTTCCATGGAAACATTCAATCAAGAGGTCACACCCTACTCAAAGGTGTCACTCACAGTTGTATGTGTCACATCTCCATGGAAGCACTCAAGCAGAAGATTCGAACCTAATTAACACTAATACATCTGCCCACACAAGACTGCATTAAAGAATATGGCTTTTTCTGGGGGACATAATAAATACAAACCAACACAGGGCTATGTTAATTTCAGACAAAATAGACTTCAAAGCAAGGATTATCAGTGATAAAAATGGGGATTACATAAAGATAAAGAGGTTAATTCCTCAAGAAGACATAGAAATGCTAAATCTGTATGTGCCTAACAAAATAGTTTCAAAATACATGAAGGAAAAACTGAGAATTGTAAGGAGAAATAGAAAACACTACGATTATAGTTAGAGATGTTGCTCTAGTTTGCTAATGCTGCCAGAATGCAAAACACCAGAAATGGACTGGCTTTTATAAAGGGGGTTTATTTGGTTACAAAGTTACAGTCTTAAGGCCATAAAGTGTCCATCAACAGTAGGGTACCTTCACTGGAGGATGGCCGATGGCATCTGGAAAACCTCTGTTAGCTGGGAAGGCATGTGGCTGATGTCTGCTCCAAAGTTCTGGTTTCAAAATGGCTTTCTTCCAGGATGTTCCTCTCTAGGCTGCAGTTCCTCAAAAATGTCACTCTTAGTCTGCTTCCAGTGGCCATCTTCAAATTGTCTCTAATCTGCAGCTCCTGAGCTTTCTTCAAAGTGTCCCTCTTGGCTGTACCTCCTCTTCAAAATGTCACTCACAGCTGCACTGAGTTCCTTCTGTTTTCCAGTTCATTTATATGGCTCCAATGATTTAATTTAGACCCACCTTGAATGGGCAGGCCAACACCTCCATGGAAATTATCCAATCAGAGTCATCACCCACAGTTGGATGGGGCACATCTCCATGGAAACACTGAAAGAATAACAATCTAATTAACACTGATAGGTCTGCCCACACAAGATTACATCAAAGATAATGGCATTTGGGAGGACATAATACATTCAAACTGGATAGATGTCAAAATAATTTTTTCAGTAATTGATAAATTACGGAAACAGAAAATTGGTAAGGATATGGATGACCAGAATAGCACTATCAATCACCTTGATTTAATTTATTTTATAAAATACTCCATCAAATAAAGTCATATTAAAAAGTATTCTCAAGCTCACATGGAGCCTTCACCAAGATAAACTACATTCTGGGTCATAAAACCACCTTAACAAATTTAAAAGAATATAAATCATATAAAGTTAAATTATCAAACCACAATTGAATGAAACAAGAAATTAGAAGCATAAAGATAGCAGGAAATCCTCCCAAATATTTGGAAACTAAATAATATATATCTAAATAATCCATAGGTCAAAAAAGTCTCAAGAAAAATTTTACAAACTATTTTGAACTAAATATAAATGAAATCACATCATTTGTGGAATAATGCTAAAGCTGTACTTTGAGGAAAATTAAAGGCATTAAATACTTATAAGAGAAAAGAAGATCTAAAACCCATAACTTAAAATTCAACCATAGGAAACTAAAGAAAGTAGATCAAAATGAATCTAAAACAAGCAGAAGAAAAAAACTATAAAAATTTAAGCAAAAATCAATGCTATTGAAAACAGGAAAACAGCAGAGAAAACAAATAAGATGAAAAATGGATTCTTTGGAAAAATCAATAAAAATGATAAACTTCTACCCAGGCCAAAAGGAAAAAAAGAGAGAGAGAGAGAGAGAGAGAGAGAGAGAGAGAGAGAGAGAGAGAGAGAGAGAGAGAGGGAGGGAGAGGGAGAGAGAAGACATACGTTACTAATATCAGAAATGAAAGATATGTCATCACTGATTCCATAGACATTAAAAATAAAAAACAAAAGGGGGAGGACTGTGGGAAGATGGGAGATTAGAAAGCTCCAGGACTCAGTCATTCCATCAGAACAGTTATTAAACAGACAGCAACTGTCTGGAACAATGCTGTTTTTAAATGACAGAGACCAGAAAAACACTATACTGCATCCAGGGAAGAGCAGGAGGAAGGGGCTGATAAATTATAGTAAATAACTGTAAACTGCTATCTCCATGTGATAACTACCAGTCCACATTCCCCACACTCACAACAGGCTGCTATGGGGTCCAACTCTTGGCTGACTTGCTGGTGACATAAAGGAACATAAATATCCTCTCTCTCAAGACCAGGGGTGGGCATAGTCAATCACTGATCATAACTTTTGATCAGTAACTTAAGATCACTAGGGGCCAAGCTCTTAGGAGAGCCATTGTTTCAACCCATCCAGGACAAAGGCAGCAGCAGACATTGTGTCAATGCATCCTGAACAGCTGAGGCAGAGGAGATTTAATGATGTTATACTTTCCCAGGGCTGTGGGGGCAGTTAGTTGAACATCTGCATTTGTTGGACAGACCAAGAAAACTAAGCTTTGGGGAGACATGGAAAAACCTCTGGGTACCCTTGTTGATAGCCTCCCCGAGCACTGGAGCAAGTCTGTATCCCATTCAGGGGACCTTGCTCCTGTTTTGACTTGGAAAGACTGACATAGGAAAGTCCTCTCTGGCGTGCCCCTCCTTCCAGGATTTGCTTTACAGGCAAAATCAGCTTGAGACAATGAACAAAGTGTAAAAAACTATAGATGTAGACAAACTGGAGAAAAAGCTTGCCAGCTTCAAACACTCAGGAGAGGGAGGACTGTCTCCCAGGAAGCAGACAGGACAATTAAATTCTAGTAAACAGAGGAACTTCAGTGCAACTAACAAGCAAAAGCCCAAGACAAGAAAGGCTTAGAAACAAAGGGAAAATACTGCACACTGCATTTACCTTGGGCAACTTTTAGAAGGGCTGAAACTTAAGAAAATTTCTGCCTTATCACCAGATGATTACAAAATCAAGGTAAATCTCAGGTAATAAATCACAGAGTTAACATTTAAAAATATTAAAAAGTGCAATATGCAACAAAATACTAAATGACAAAGAAACTGGAAATGATGGCTCATCCAAAGGATGAGGATAAAAATACACAAAACACCAGCAATTAATACCAGAATTTGGACATGCCAACATAGGTATTTAGAAAAATGATCTTAAAGATGCACAAGGATATGAAGGAAATACAAAGAAAGAAATAATGTATATCAGAAAACAATGAATGAGTAATATGAGAATCTTATTAATGAGATAGAAGGAACCAAATAGAACTTAAACAGTTGAAGACCACAATAATTGAAGTGAAAAATTCACAGGAGGGTTTCAAGAGCATATTGGAGCTGGCAGAAGAAAAAATTAGTGAAGTTGAAAACAAGACACTTGAAATGAAACAAGCTGAGAAACAGAAAGAAAAAAATAATTAGAAAAAGTGAAAATAGCCTAAGACACCTCTGGGACACCAACAAGAGCACAAATACATGTATTATAGGAGTTCCAGAAGGAGAAGAAAGAGAGAAAGGGGCAGAAGGAATATTCAAAGAAATAAAGAAAGAGAACTTTCTAAACTCAGCAAAAGACATGAATATGCACAACCAAGAAGCTCAGAGAACACCATACAAGACAAACATGAAGAAAAATATACCCTGTCATATATTGATCACACTATCAAATGCAAAGGATGAGGAGAGAGTTTTGAAAGTTGCAAGTGAAAATCAATATGTTATAAACAAGGGAGTCCCAACTATTGAGGGCTGACTTCTCATCAGAAACCATGGATGCAATAAAGCTGTGGATTGAATTTTTTTAATTGCTGAAAGAAAAAAAAAATGCTAATCAAGAATTGTATATACAGTGAGATTTTCTTTCAAAAATGAGAGAGGAATTAAGAAATTCCCAAATAAACAAAAGGTGAGTGAGTTCAAACCTCTACACCTGCCCTGCACACAATGTTAACAGGCATTCTTCAGACTGAAATGAAAGGACACTGGACAGTGTTTCAAAGTGGCATAAAGAAATAAAGACCTGTGGTAAAGGTAACAATTTGGGTAATTATAAATGCCAGTATTATTCTAGCGTATTGTTTCATATGCAATTCTACTTCTTACTCACTCCAATTGCTAATATGCAAATACATAAAAGAGTTATGATAAATCTGTGGTTTGGGGCATAAAATTTAGAAAGATATAAGTGGTAGCAAGTACAAAAAATGGTGGACCAACAGGGAGGTATTTGAAAAGTATATGTGTATGATGTTGAAGTTAAGTTGGTGAAAAATCAAATAGTATTCTCATATACTTAGGACTTTAAATTTTAATCCCATAATAACCACAAGGACAATATATGAAAAATATATCCAGGTAGAAAAGAGAAGGGTCTCAATAGTATGGTACAACACAGAAATCAAATAAATATCAAAGTAGGCATTAATGCAAAAATTGAGTGACAAAAAGGTATGACATAAAAAGACAAAATAGCAAAATGGTAGAAGAAAGTCCTGTATTATCAGTAGTGACTTTAAATGGATTAAACTCTCCAGTCAAAAGGCAAATTATTGTCAGAATGGATAAGAAAGGCTGTCCCAACTATAAGCTTTCAAGAAACTCACCTTATTTTCAAAGATACCAGTAGGCTGAAAGTGAAAGGGTAGGAAAATTTTACCAACTAAATAGAAGTCATAAACAAGCTGAGGTAGTTATACCAATTTCAGATAAAATATACTTTAAGTCAAATCAGTTACATGGGGCAGTTCTTGTATGCTGATAAAGGGGACAATTCACAAGAAGATATAACAATTATAAATATATATGCACCAAACAGCAGAACCCCAAAATATATGATGAAACACTGACAGATATGAAGGGAGATATTGGTGGTTCTATATTAATAAGAGATCTTAGCACAGCATTTTCAATAATAGATAGAATACCTAGTCAGCAGATCAATAAGGAAATACAAGGCTTGAACAATACTCTCAGCTAACTTGACCTAACAGACATATATAGAATACCTCTACCAACAAAAACAGAATATACATTCTTCTTGAGTACATGTGGATAATTCTTAAGGATAGACCATATGCTAGGTCACAAAACAAGTCTCAACAACTTAAAAAATATTGAAATCATACAATGTATGTTCTCTAACCTTAATGGAATTAAGCTAGAAATCAGTAACAAAGGGAGTAATGGAGACCTCACAAATATTGGCAATTAAACAACATACTCTTAAACAACTAATGGGTTAAAGAGGAAATCAGAAGAGAAGTTAGGAAATATATTGAGTTAAATTAAAATGAAAATACAGCAAACCAAAACTTATGGGATGCAGAGAGGCAGTGCTGTAAGGGAAATCTAGGCTTTAAGTGCTCACATTAAAAAAGAAGAAAGACTTCAGATCAGAGAACTAACCACAAAATTAGATGAACTAGATAAAGAAGAACACACTAAACCAATGCAAGCAGAAGTAAGGAACTAACTAAGATTAGAGTGGCAATAAATGAAACAGAAAACAACAAGGAAAAACAATAGAGGGAATCAACAAAACCAAAAGTTGTTCCTTTGAAAATTAAAAAAAATTGAAAAACTTTTAACTAGACTGATGTAGAAAAAAAGAGAGAGGATACAAATAATGAAAATCAGAAGTGAAATGGGGGACAATACTACTGTCCCTGCTGAAATAAAGAGGACTATAAGAAGATACTATGAATTAATGAATGCCAGTAAAGTGACTAACCTAGTTGAAATGGGCAAATTCTTAGAATCATATAAACATCTACATTGACTCAAGGAGAAACAGGAGCTCTTGACAAAACAATTACTAGTGAAGAGATGGAATCACTAATCAAAAACTTTCCAACAAAGAAAAAACCAGAACCAAATGGCTTCACAGATGAATTCTACCAAACATTACAAAAAGACTTAATTCCAATTCTTCTCAAACTCTCCCAAATAATTAAAGAGGAGGTAACACTCCCTTAATTCATTATATGAGACCAACATAACCTTCATATCAAACAATTAGATACCACAATAACAGAAAACTAAAGATCAATATCTCTTATGAATATAGATGCAAAAATAATCACCAAAATAATAGCAAACCAAACCCATTGGTGTATTAAAATGATTATACACCATGCTCAATTGGGATTTATCCTTGGTATGCAGGGATGGTTTAACATAAGAAGATAAATTAATATAAATTAATGTAATACATCACATTAACAGAATGAAGGGAAAAATACATGATCATCTCAATTGATGCAGAAAAGGCCTATGATAAAATCTAGCACTCCTTGATATAAAACTTTCCCAATCTTTCCCCAAAAGATTGCATCAAAGATGCATGACTTTTTCTTTATATTCTGGGAATACAAGGAAACTTACTCTACATGATAAAGGGCATGTTCCAGTTTGCTGATGCTGCCATTTTGCAAAACACCAGAAATGGATTGGCTTTTATGAAGGGGGTTTATTTGGTTTCAAAGTTACAGTCTTAAGGCCATAAACTGTCCAAGGCAAGGCATCAACCATAGGGTACATTCACTGAAGGATGGCCATTGGCATCTGGAAAGCCTTTGTTAGCTCAGAAGGCACATGGCTGGCATCCACTTGCTCCCAGGTTGCATCTCAAAATGGCATTCTGCAAAATGTGGTTCTTGAGGCATTTTGTCCTCTCTTAGCTTCAGCTCCTCTTCAAAATTCACTCTTAGTTGCTCTCAGGTCCCTCTGTTTGTGAGCTCTTTTTATACGACTCAGTGAACTAATCAAGACCCACCCTGAATGGGTGGTATGATATTTCCATGGAAACATTCAATCAAGAGGTCACACCCTACTCAAAGGTGTCATTCACTGGGTGGGTAACATCTCCATGGAAACAATCAGAAGGTTCCAACCTAATCAACACTGATACATCTTTCCCCAAAAGATTGCATCAAAGATGCATGGTTTTTTTCTGGGGGACATAATATATCCAAACTGGCAGAGGCATATGTGAAAAACCCACAGCTAAACTTCTACTGAATGGTGATAGACTGAAATATTTCCCTAAAAAATCAGGAACAAGAAAAGATGTCCACTGTCACCTCTGCTATTCAAAATTGACCTAGAGGTTCTTCCCAGTGCAATGAGACAAGAAAAAACAAAAGGGATCCACACTGGAAAGGAAGAAGAAAAACTTTCCATATTTGCAGATGACATGATCCTATATACAGAAAATCCTAAAAATCAAAAACAAAGTTACTAAAGCTAATAAATAGATTCAGAAATTTGGTGGGGTACAAGATCAGCAATCAAAACTTATTAATGTTTATATACATAAGCACTGAACAATTGGAAGAAGAAATTTTAAAAAATTCCATCACAACAGCAACTAAAAGAATCACATGTATAGGAATAAATCTAACCAATCATGGGAAGTACCTAAAAACTAAAACTAAGTACACTAAAAAAAACAGAAAACTAAAAAAATCATTGCTAAAATAAATCAAAGAGGACCTAAAGAAATGGAAGGTCATTCCGTGGTCATGGATTGGAAGACTAAATATCATTATGATGTCAATCCCACTCAAAACTCTTAGTACATTAAATGCTATCTCAGTCAAAATTCCAACAACTTTTATTGCAGAAATGGAAAAGCCAATCATCAAATTTATATGGAAAAGTAAGAAGCTGGAAGTAGCTAAAGCTATCTTGAAAAAGAACACTAATATCAGAGTAGTCACATTCCTTGACCTTAAAACTTCTTACAAAGCCACAGTAATCAGAACTGTGTGGTACTGGCACAAGGACAGATATATAGATCAATGGAATCAAATTGAGGGCTCAAAATTAACCCTTATGTTTAACATCAACTGATTTTTGACAAGGGGGCAAAGACCATTCAGTTGAGAAAGAATAGTCTCTTCAAGAAATGGTGTTGGGAAAACCGGACCTCCATTTGCACAAAAAAAATTAGGATTACCCCTACCTCATAAACAATCAACTCAAAATGGATGAAATACCTAAATATAAGGGTCAGTACTATGAAATTTGTACAGGAAAATTAAGGGAAGCATATTCAGGATCTTGTGTTAGGCAATGGATCCCTAGACTTTAAACCTCAAGCACAAGCAACAAAAGAGAAAAAAAAAATAGATAAATGGGAACATACTAAAATTAAAAATGTTTGTGCCGCAAAGGATTTTATAATGAAAATAAAATGACAACCTTCACAATGGGAGAAAATATTTGGAAGCCACATATCAGATAATGGTTTAATATCCCAAATATGTAAAGAAATCTTTCAATTTAACAATAAAAGAACAAACAAACTGATTTTAAAATGAACAAACGATTTGAATAGGCATCTCTCCAAAGAATGTATACAAATGGACAGAAAGCACATGAAAAGATGTTCAACATCATTAGCTATCAGGGAAATGTAAACTGGAACGATGACTAGAAAATATTTCACACCCATTAGGATGTCTGCTACTAAAAAAAAAAAAAATGGAAAATAGGTGTTGGAGAGGATGTGGAGAAAGAGGAATACTCATTCTTTGGGGGTGGGAACATAAAATTTTGCAGCTGCTGTGGAAGACTGGCAGTTCCTCAGAAAGCTATATATAGAATTACTATATGACCTGGAAAGTGCACTTATTTTAATTTGCTAAAGCTGAAAGAATGCAATATACTAGAAATGGGTTGGCTGCTATAATGGGGATTTAACTTACAATTTCACAGTTTTGAGGCTGTGAAAATGTCCAAATGAAGGCATCAACAGGATAATTCCTGGACTCTGAAGATAGTTGATGACATCCTCAGCTACTCCTTCACATGGGAAAGTACATGGTGCCTCTGCTGTTCTCTCCCTTCTCTCCACAGTTTCATTGCTTCCAGTTTCTGGCTTCAGTGGCTTCCTTTCTGAGCTTCTGCATGTTTCTCTCTTTTAGCTCCTATCTCTCTTAACATATGTATGTCCTTCTGTGTAAGCTTCACTGACTTTTCTCTCTAAGCTCCTTTTTTTTTTTTCTGTGTCTTCTCTCTTTTATCTTCTTATAAAAGACTTCAGTTAGAGGATTAAGACCCACCTGGGGCATGTGTCAACTGAAATAACCTGAACAAAAGTCCCATCCACTATAGGTCTACATCCACAGGAATGGATTATCTTTAAGAACATGCTTTTCTGGGATACATACATCTTCAGACTACCACAGCACTATTAGGTATATACCCAAAAGAATTGAAAGCAGTGAACTGAACAGATACTTGTGTATGAATGCAAAATGTTGTTCACAGTGGTAATATTCACAACTGGTAAAAAATGGAAGCAATCCAAGTGTCCATCAACTGATGAATGGATAAATAAAATGTGGTATATACATACAATGGAATATTATTCACTCATAAAATGGAATGATATCCTGATACATGCGACAACATGAATGAACCTTGAAGACATCATATTGAGTGAAAGAGTCATATGTGAAAGGACAAATATTGTGTCATCTCACTGATATGAAATAGTTAGAATTTGAAATGATTAGAATAACAAAACTCACAGAGTCAGAAACTAGATATAGATCACCAGGTGATAATTTGGGTGTAGGGAATATGTAGTTAAGGCTTAAAATGTACAACATCCCTATTTAGAACAATCAAAATGTTTAAGTAGAGGATGGTGGAGATGGTAGCACATTGTGAATGTAATTAACAGCACTGACATACATATGTGAATGTGATTAAAAGGGGAAATATTAAATTGTGTATATGGTAACAGAATAAAGATTTAAAGAAAATCCATGGACCTACACTACACAAAAAGTGAACTCTAAGTTAAACCATGTATATAGTTAACAGTACAATTATACAAATGTGCTGTCATCAATTGTAACAAATGTTCCACACCAATGCAAGATGTTAAGAATGGGGTGGTAAATGGGAATCCTGTATTTTTATGCATGACTGTCCTGTAAACCAACAACTTTTCTAACAAAGAAAAAAAAAGTTAAAAAGAATAGGTTTCTTTTTTGTTTTGTTTTGTTTTGGTTGTCTATCAAGCTATTGGCCAAATCTTTGCACAGAACTTAAGAATGAAATACTTATTTGGAGATAATGTTTGGTTTTATTCTTTATATTTTTGCATAAGATTTTGAAATTTTGGAAAAAGCAGTAATTCATATAAAAAAGACAAGGGAATACTATGAAGAAACATTTGCCCACATATTTGATAACTTACATGGAATATTTTTTTGAAAGTTAAAAAGTACTAAAACTCACTTAAAGAGAAACATTTTGAACAAAATCTCAAACCCTTATAGGTAAGAGGTCTTTATTTGCCTTAGTGTCATGCTTGCTCACATATCTACACTTGATGTTCCTCAAGCAAAGCTTTCATCTTTCCCCTGACTGAAAAGCTCTTCCCAAAATATCCAGTCCACTCTGGTAAGTGCCTAAATGCCACCTTCCTACTCCCTGTTTAAATAGCAGCCACCTATTACATTACTCTATCCCTTTGCTCTGTTTACTTTCTCTCAATGAATTTATCATAATCTAACTTTGTGTTTTTATTTAGTGATTTGCTGCCTACCTTACCACCAACGGTAACTAAATGGTAACATATTGACAAATTTTTACAATACCTTTTAAATAGAAATAAAATATCCACAGATAAGATACCCACTGTCATCTCTTACAATCTCCAAAATAATTACTTTACTGAAGTTGGTGTCTATCATTTCTCTCAGGTCTTAAAACATTTATTTTCTATGTATACAAATATAAGCAGTACAATATATTTTATCTTTTGAATTTTATATATTATAATTATATATTCTTTTCACAATTAGTTTTTTTCCCAACATCTTACTTGGGAAATGAATCCACTCTGAGGCCTGAAACTCTAATTTGTTCACTTTACTGCTATGTAATTTTCCATCTTATGAACAAATTACAAAGCTCTTTATGTATTTTGCTCCTAGGGGATATATTCCTTCCACTTTTAAATATTTTAAAAAGTGCTACTATAAACATCCTTTCTGGGAACTTGTTTTAAGTATCTCTGGAATTTGATTCTTGGAAAATGTGTTCTTGGAGTTAAAAGATATTAATTTTAGCCAATTGTATGTTCATTTTGATTGGCATTACTCCAAATAGAAGAAAGAACCAGCATGTTTTTATTTTTTCACTTGTCATACAGATTTCATTTCCAAAGATGGGTTTATTTTATTTAGACTGGGTTTTTAAAAACCTTTTTATTGATTCTAATTGTTCTTTACGTATTTGTGACACCAATCCTATGCCAACTATTTTACTGCATTTATATTCCACTTATCTTTGGTTTCTTTTTTTCCAGGATGACTTTAATGCCTGTTATGTGTTCAAGAAAGAAAATATCTACCACCTTGTGGATAATATTAATTTGAAAAGCAAATATGGAGTTGCTTGCTTGAATTTACCCCACAGTTTTGTTCTGTGCATACAGTCTTTATTAGTAGATTGACCCATTCTTTGAACTGCAGGTAGAACTTAAATGTCAGCAACTCACCTAATTTAACTCAAATGCTATGATCTTTTCCAATTTTTCAGTTATCTGGATTTTAGAAAATGTTATGTTCAATCATACCTCATTATTCTTGACAAACCAAGCATTTGTCATTCCCCTTTCTTTTTTAATCCACACAGTTACAATAATTATCCACCTTATACTTGCTCCAATAAATGCCTTAAGCCTAATTTATGATAGGTCACTGGCAGTCCTTAAGGGAAGTACTGTTTCTCTAGATGTCGCTCCTGTGGGGTCTTCCACAATGTGTCCTTTCCCAGACTCCTCAAGACTAAATAATAATGCACTCTTTTCCCCTACTCAATAGATATTTTCCAGCATGTCTTACTTTTCCAGGGCTGCTATGGTAAAGACCACTGATTGGTTGCTTAAATAATAGGAATTCATTGGCTCCTTGTTTTAGAGACCAGAAATTGAAAATCAAAGTGTCCACAGGACATGGTTTCATCCAGTGTTGTGGTGCAGGCTTGCTACAATATTTGTAGTTGCTTGGCTGGCATATCCACCTCTGCCACATGGCAATCTGCCTCATTCTCTGGCTTATTCTGACTTCTGGCCTTTTTTGGCTGTCAGAATTTCTACTGCTTATTTAAACTCCAATCATACAGATTATGACCTACACTGATCGATTACATTTGGCCTCATCTAAGTAGAGTCACTGAAGATTCTATTTACAATGAATCCACACCTTACCTAATAATAACTTCAAATGTCCTATGGGACCAGGAGTAAGTCTTTTTTGGGGGACATGTTTCAATCCCCAACATATTTTACCATTATTCAGTTATTCTACCAAGGGATTTTCAAGATATAGCCATCTGGTACTAAGACTGTTATTTCTATATTAAGCTACAAGTAATCATATTACAATGGGTATTAAGGTTTTGCTTATTTCATTGCCTTTAATAGTTACTAATTGTGTTATTTGTTTATGTATGTCACTTAAGCTCTCTAAACCTGTTTTCTCATTTCAGGATGCCATTGAAATATATGCTTTAAAACAATCTTCTAGAACTTCAAATTAGATTAAAAAAAAAGTAAAAAAAAAATTCAAAGAACAGCAGATTTGAAAAATCACTTCAACACCTCATAAAGAGCAGGCATGACATACACAATCTTATTTTAGCTACCAAGAACATATATACTCTATTTCATGATATGCTATTTCACAAGGAATTAGAACACTTTGTTAGCCTACAAAAATATAATTTAATGAGTGAATTGAAACATAATTTAATGAGTGAATTGAAACATATATATATTAAATTTCTCAGCATAATAGAAATAAGAATAATTTCTAATGAAATAAAAAAATACAGGTGGTGGCCAAGGAAACAAGGACTATTATTTGCAAGAATGAGAGAGAATGGCCAATACATAAGGAATTGTGAAACTGGAGTTGAGACATGATGTTTTTCAATTGAGATACTGTTTTCTATGAAATATGAATCTTCCATGTAATGCATGATAACTTTATTAAGGAACCATTATCCAAAAATTATTTGACCCATTTGGTCTCCTGTGTATATCTATCAGATTTAGTTCTGCCACTCATTACTACAACACAGAGATAACATTAATGTATTAGGTAAGGGTCAACTTGGTTACCAGACTAAACAAGTGCATATAATATAATAAATGTAAAAATAACTTGTGGAGTTATATCAGTTCATATATAGAAAAGGTGGGTGATACATATTAGACAAAATCATTTCCTGAGTTCCCCCCAAATATCCAACTCTCCAACTATTTTGAGAATGATTTCATCTGTCTTAAAGGACTTTACAGCCTGCTTGAGAATATATTCACTCTGTGCATGAAACACTCTAAGAATACTTTTAAAGACCATACAAATATTGTGAATTAAAATATTACAGAGTGTATAAGGGTAGACGATGAGTATAGTAAAGAAATAATGGAGAAAAGTTTCTTAAGAGGATGGGTTTTTATTGGCAATTAGGCTATTTTTAAGCAGAAGTAAACGGAGAGAGGAGCTTGGATATTGGCTAAAAAATGATGGGGGCTAACAGAATGAGGCTGTAAGCAAAATCTATTTTCATAAGTATTTCTTTCTGAAAAATAATTCTACTGGAATTAAAATGTGTGGACTGATTCCAACGATAGGATTCTTAAGCATCAGCAGTCGAGTGAGCAGAAGGGACACAACTCTAATCAGGTTACACAGAAGAAATGTTTTAAAGATGCATTGAAGCACAAATTCAAATGACACAGCACAGCTGTGGTATAGGGGGGCAACAGCTGCAGCCAGGCCTCCTGGCAGTTACGTATGGGTCGTGTCAAGCAGTACTATCAGACAAATATGATTTGTTGCAGTTAAATGACAGTGTCAAAAAGAATGCAAAGGTGGCTCTTGAGCTAACAAGGCTGAAGGCAAAGTTCATTCAGAAGGGAGGCTTTTTTTTTTCCCTCCATATTGTCAATCTCTTTTGGCTTTAAATTTAATCTCTTTAAAATTTTCAAAAATTGTCACATCTCTTCTTTATTTAGATTTCTTCCATGAATAAAACAATTATTTTGTGATCAGGCACTAACCATTACAAACTCCTTTTTTAAGTTAATCTACCTTGAACATTGTTTTTTAAATGACCCATCCATTGTTTGAATTTTCCTGTCATATGATTAATTCAAACAACAGTTCACAAGCCATATTACAAGAGCATGAGTTGAAGTTTCTTCTCTTGCAGTGAAATAAAACATTTCCTGTTCTATTTTACATGGCTTATAAAAATTGTCTTTTTCTTTCTAGCTATTCTAATAGACTAAAAACTAAAAACAGTTAAATATATAATGCATAAGAGTAAACTCCTGAATGACTGACTCCATTTGAAATCTCTCAGTCACTGAAACTTTATTGTGTTTCATTTCGCTTCCCCCTTTCTGCCAAGAAGAGTTTCTCAGTCCCACAATGGCAGATCCAGGCTTTACCCCATGAGTTATATTCTGCATTGCCAGGGTGATTTACACCCCTGGGAGTCAGGTCCCACGTGGGAGGAGGGTAGTGATTTTACCTACCAAGTGGGCTTAGAGACAGAGGGCACATCTAAACAACAAAAGAAGTTCTCTGGGGGTGACCCTTTTGCACAATTATAAGTAGGCTTAGCCTCTGCTTTACAGTAACAAGCTTCGTAAGGGCAAGCCCCAAGATCAAGGGCATGGCCTGCTACGGTGGTAGTACCTAATGCTTGTGAAAATCTCAGGAATTTCCCAGGTGGGGAAGTTTAATATTTCCACATTTTCTGTCAGTCCTTCAAGGGGGCTTTGTAAACACTTTTTATTTTCTGTCCAAATTACTCTGGTATGTCAGCGTTTCACACCAACCTGTACAAACCAACAGGATCTCACTGCTTATTCAAGGTTCCATGTAATTACAGTGTTTGAATAAACTGACCATACAAGTTAAATTATATAGTGTGTATGAAAACAGACTTTTCACCAAATAAACATTTTTTTTTTCCTTTGGTCTCATACAAAAGTTAAGGTTTTAAAACACAGTCAATATCATCCTTTTCCTTTTAGTCTGGTATACCTTAGTTCTAATCAAGTCCATTTCTAATTGAAGTCTAATCCCTTTCTCAGCTTCTTTAACATTGTATGGGGTAATGCTGACATTCACAGCTGTTGAACTCTGGCTCTGAGTCTCAGGTGTTACACAATGTTCTAGTTTGCTAATGCTGCGGGAATGCAAAACAACAGAGAGGGATTGGCTTTTATAAAAGGGGGTTTATTTGGTTACAAAGTTACAGTCTTAAGGCCATAAAGTGTCCAAGGTAACACATCAGCAGTTGGATACCTTCACTGGAGGATAGCCAATGGAGTCCAGAAACCCTCTGTCAGCTGGGAAGGCACGTGGCTGGCATCTGCTCCAAAGTTCTGGTTTCAAAATGGCTTTCTCCCAGGACGTTCCTCTTTAGGCTGGAGTTCCTCAAAAATGTAACTCTTAGCTGCTCTTGGAGTGTTTTTCCTCTCTTAGCTTCCCTGGAGCAAAAGTCTGCTTTCAACAGCCGTCCTCAAACTGTCTCTCATCTGTAGATCCTGTGCATTCTTCAAAGAGCCCCTCTTGGCTTTGACAAGCTTGCTCCTTCTGTCTGAGCTTACATACTGCTCCAGTAATCAAGACCCACCCTGAATGAGTGGGGCCATGCTGTGCCAGTTTGAATATATTGTGTCCCCCAAAAGCCATTATCTTTGATGTAATCTTGTGTGGGCAGATGTTATCAGTGTTGATTAGATTGTAATTCTTTGAGTGTTTCTTTAGAATGTGCCCCACCCAGCTGTGGGTGATGACTCTGATTGAATAATTTCCATGGAGGTGTTGCTCCACCCATTCAGGGTGGGTCTAAGTTGATCAGTGGAGCCATATAAATGAGCTGACATATCAGAAGGAGCTCAGTGCAGCTGTGAGTGATGTTTGAAGAGGAGCTACAGCCAAGAGGGACACTTTGAAGAACGCACTGGAACTGAGAGAGGAGCTTCAGCTTACACAGACATTTTGGAGACAGCCTTTGAAAGCAGACTTTTGCTCTAGAGAAGCTAAGAGAGGACAAACACCCCAAAAGCAACTGAGAGTGACATTTTGGAGAGAAGCTGAAGCCTAGAGAGGAACTTCCTGGGAGAAAGCCGTTTTGAAACGAGAACTTTGGAGCAGATGCCAGCCACGTGCCTTTCCAGCTGACAGAGGTTTTCTGGACACCATCGGCCATCCTCCGGTGAAGGTACCTGATTGCTGATGTGTTATCTTGGACACTTCATGGCCTTAGGACTGTAACTGTGTAACCAAATAAACCCCCTTTTATAAAAGCCGATCCATCTCTGGTATTTTGCATTCTGGCAGCATTAGCAAACTAGAACACATGCCTCCATGGAAGTTATCTCATCGGAATTTTCACCTACAGTTGGGTGGGTCACATCTCCATGGAAATACTCAAAGGATTCCAATTAATCAGCACTAAAACATCTGCCCCACAAGATTTCATCAAAGTACATGGCTTTTTTTGTGGGACATAATACCTTCAAACTGGCACATTCCACCCCCTGGACCCCAGAAAAACATATTCTTTCAAAATACAAAATACATTCATCCCATCACAATATCACAAAAACTTAAATCATTTCAGTAACAAAAGTTAAGTACAAGATCCCATCAAATCAATTACAAGCATTGTGGGCCCTAAGGCATAATTCTCCTTTAGCTTTGGATCTGTGAACTTAGAACAAATTATATCCTTCCAATATACAAAGGAGGGACATTGATAGGATAAACATTTCCATTGCCATAAGGAGAAACAGTAAGGAAAACAGGGTTAACAGGAGCAAAACAGTTCCTAAAACCCACAGGACAAACTCCATTAGATTTCAAAGTCTGAAAGTCATTTACAGAACAATGTTGCATCCTTGGGGCTTGAGAGAGCGGGAGCCTAACCCTTCCCAAGGGCCTTTTTGGCAGCCGTTTTCTCTCCAAATGCTTGGGTGAGTGCTCCAACATATCCACACATTGGGGAGACCACCTTCTCGGCCCCACCCTCCTCAAACATTGGGGCAGCTCCCAGATTCCCTTCCATCTCCAGGGCACACGCTCAACCCCTTCAGAACAGTGGGGTGGCAGCCAGGCTCTCCCCAATTCCCAGGGAATGTGCTTCACCCTCTTTGGGGCTTGGGGTGGCAAAACTCTTCCAGAGCATTTAGGTGGAAGGCCCACCCTCAACCTCTGGGGCAAACTCAACCTTTCCATGTGTGTGAGCCACTCCGCTCTCCCAGTCCAAGGCCTCTTGACTCCAGACCTCAACCTCCATGGCACTGTCTTTGAAGAAATTTTTCCTTCAATTTGTTCCTTGTCTGTCTCCTCCAGTCCAGACCAGCAGTGGCTCTGTCTATAAAGATCTCGCAAAAATTCTGTTGGTTTCTCATGAGGCACACAGGGATCGAAGCCATCAGACAATAGGACTTTCCACAAATCCTTTCTGCTTAACTCCTTTTCCAATCTTGGCTTGTACTGAAATGGCGGCTGGGTTCCATGTTTGGTTACATCCTCACATTGGGCTGTAGCTTCTGGGATTCCACCCCCTGGAAGCTCATAATTTTCCAAGACATCAGCTTCTTGTTTCTTTGAACCCAAGAGTTCAGTTCTAAGTTTATCTCTCTCTGCTCGCATTTTACTATAAGCTGCAAGGAGAAGCCAGAGTACATCCTCCACACATAGTCTGGAGATCTCCTCAGCTAAATATTCCAGGTTGTTGCTTTCAAATTCTTCCTTCCATCTGACACCAGGATTCAATTTTGCCAAAGTCTCTGCCATTTTAAAACAAGGATCATGTTCCTTCCAGTTCACAACAACACACTCATCATTTCTGTTCAAGGTCTCATCAGAAGTATCTTTAGAGTCCATATTTCCACAAACAGTGTCTTCAAAGCAGTTTAGGCCTTTTCTATCAAGCTCCTCACAATTCTTCCAGAATCTTCCCCTTATCCATTTAAAAAGCCATTCCAACATGTTTGGTGTTTGCAAATTCAGCAGCAAAAGCACCCCACTTCTCTGGTACCAAAATCTGGTCTAGTTTGCTAATGCTGCCAGAATACAAAACATCAGAGATGGATTGGCTTTTATAAAGGGGGTTTATTTGGTTGCACAGTTACAGTCTTAAGGCCATAAAGTATCCAAGGTAACACATCAGCAATTGGGTATCTTCACCGGAAGATGGCCAATGGTGTGTGGAAAACCTCTATTAGCTGGGCAGGCATGTGGCTGGCATCTGCTCCAAAGTTCTGGTTTCAAAATGGCTTTCTCCCAGGACATTCCTCTCTAGGCTGCAGTTCCTCAAAAATGTCACTCTTAGTTGCTCTTGGAGTGTTTTTCCTCTCTTAGCTTCCCTGGAACAAAAGTCTGCTTTCAGCAGCTGTCCTCAAACTGTCTCTCATCTGCAGCTCCTGTGCATTCTTCAAAGAGTCCCTCTTGGCTTTGGCAAGGTGGCTCCTGTTTGAGCTTACATACTGCTCCAGTAATCAAGACCCACCCTGAATGGGTGGGGCCATGCCTCCATGGAAATTATCTCATCAGAGTTCTCACCTACAGTTGGGTAAGTCTCACCTACAGTTGGGTGGATCCTCCAATCAAAGGATTCCAATCTAATCAGCACTAAAACATCTGCCCCACAAAATTGCATCAAAGTACATGGCTTTTTCTGGGGGACATAATATGTTCAAACTGGCACATATGGTTAGAAATATAGTGACTTTGGTGGCATACTTAGCTATAGATACATATTATTACATGATTAGAGAACTTTATATGCTTATGAAATGTAGAATATTGGAAGAGAAAAAAATACATGGTAAAAGTATCCAGTTGAAAGCCCTTGTTTAACATCCTATGGACCTGAGTCCTTATCGTCTATATGACTTGTTCAAGGAAACTACAGATCAATTTATTAGAGACAATATGAGAATTGAGTCTCCTGATCTCAGATGAGAGGGTCCATAGAGCACCATAATATAGGGGGTTAGGATCTGGCTCTAGTGAGAGAATGCCATAATTCAACTCCCACTCCATCTCTTATTAGTTATTAGGGCAAGTTGCATAACCTTCCCAAGATAGATTTGATCTTATCTATAAAACAGGGAAATTATGGTATCAACTTCACATATTTGCGGTGATGATCAGACAAGTTAATTTATATAGAATATTTAGGGCCTAACACATTGCAAACATTTCAGTAAATGCTATTTGATATTGTTATTTAGGTAAAAAATTGTTTAATGCATTATGTAGATATAAGATATATTATATATGACAATGTGCACCTATAAATCAAAGATGTACATTTCCAGCACATGCCCTTGTATAATTCCCATGAAGGTCAGTCCAAACTGCATACATTTTTGTTGATTGATAGCAAATACAACTTCACTGCCAAGGAAACTATAACTGATTTAATTATGTGATAGTCTTATCTCTTCTAAAGAAGAGCTCTCACCAGAATCAAACTCAGCATGAAAACAAGGACAATTTATGTAAGTAGCATCTACAAGGCCAGTGATAGTTGCAGTATATGTTCCACATTCTTCACAAACAATAAGAGCAAAGCTTTCAACAATGCAATTTTGTTTCAAGGATGATAATGACACAAGTAGTATTTTCTAAGGTCAGATGCCTAAGAAAACATAATTTAAAATTTTAAGTGTTAGTATTAGAGAGTATTTTAAAGGCTAAATACCTTTGGGGGTGTTTGTTAGTTTACTCAATATTTTAAATATGGATGTAATGAATATATCAAATAAATATGTCACAATATTAAAATTTCCAAACTGAATGATTCCATTGGGCAGATCATGAATATTTTAGGATTTGCTATTCACTCATATTACTTGACTAATTAAGATGCTCCTTTGCATACAAAGTTAAATCTGATATATCTGCTCTTTTATGACTTATACAAACCTTTCCTCAGATTTGGAGTCCAGTGGTGAAGTGCCCTTGACTGAGGGGCAAAGTGCTGCTGCAAGCACAGTTTTATTAAGTGAATCATGAAAGATAACCTTCACTGGCATTAGCTCTTTTTACTATCATTGACCTATGCAAGTACTGCACAAGGGATTCAAGTCATGACTGTTAGTGTTTACTACTTTAGTCATAACATCTGGTTTAATGGATCAGTGCCCTCAAGCTAAGAATTCATGCTGTCAGCAAGAAAGCACATAGAAATGATGGGGATCTCAGAATTGTATTCGGTGAACATGCATAAGTCTATCAGTCCTTAATAACACCCACTTTGACTTGAAAGGCTTATATAGAGCAGAGGCCACATGGGGAAAGAAAATTTCTTGGTCTTTGAATCTGACAATATGATGTTATTCTCCCATTTGGTATCTTTGTGAACTTGGGTAAGTTACTTATCCTGTCTGTATCCATCATCAACTAGTCATTGTATGTGAGCTACTCCTGGAAAGGGGTATAACATTGGAGAAGGCAGCTCTCTTCAGATAAGAGCAATTACTGAGATAACAATCTTCCTGAGTGATGAGGTTATTTTGTAAATCACATTGAGATTATATATGTACAAACACTCCATCATTCAGCCAAGAAAAATCATTTTAAATGTCTCCGACAAACCATACTTTCTCACAACTATATATTTCTTCACACAGGACATTCTGTCTCGAGTTGTTCACTCTTTCCCTTCTTTTGACTTTTACTTGCCCACCAAGCTTCAGATCTGCCATCCCTCATTGACGTTTTCCATCGTTCTCCCAGTGCCACATATTTGCTCCAATGCTTCCATGACACACTGTATCCAATATCACCACATTTACCCAACTTCTTTGTAGTGTTTCCTTTTCAGAATACTTTACATTTTTTTCCTTAAAGAAGGGTTTATCCTTGCCTTTTTACTCCAAAGCCTAGCCCAGTATCTGGATTACAAAGTAGGGAATGGGCTGAAGTAGGATGGAATGGGGTTCATAGATTGAGCAGAATCTTTCAAAAAGAGTTGGGTTTCAATAAATGACAAAGTAAATAGCAAACATTCTTAGAAGCAGAGCTCTTTTATCTCACTTCTTTCCGAGTTTATAAAAGCTGTTTTCTAAGATTGAATTTCTTAGCACTTCTTCAAAATCATATCCATTGCTTTGTTCAATAATTTTTAACACAGATTGAGGCAAATTCCCTCTGTATCTAATTCCCATTTTCAAAATACGTTCATAGTTCAGGAGATTTTTTTAAATATTTCTTATTAAACATGACAGGAAAACCTGTTCAACACTGGATGTAAACTGTGTGGAATGACTTAGTATTTTATATAAATTATATCATCTTAACTGGAGGTACTCTGGCACAGGCATACAAAAACAAACATACACATACAAAGGTGGTAATGTCAATGCTGATCAGAATTCAAATGTTTATGAATAGGTGTAAGGACAGTTGAAAATGCCCTGGCAAACTTGCATTTGCATTGATGGTTGGAGCTATGGAATTTGGTCCACTTCATTTTTCTGAGAATGCAGCAGAGTGAAAAGACTAAGACTTGGGAACATCACAATTTCACCATATTTAAGACACCAAAACCATACTTTAGAAACACATATTACTGACTCACCAATTTGTAATGGAAAAACTATTTTTTTTTAATTTTTTTACCAAAAGACTCTATTTTTATTATAACAGCTCTATGTCATTACGTTAGATATTTTTTTCTCCTAACTTTTTTATGGTCCTTTTTGGGAATATGACCACTGCCCTATCTTTTAACTAGCAAATACTTTTGACATGACATCTAATTCAAAATGAATATTGAAATAGGAAAGCAGAGAAATGTCAAAACTAATGGACCACATTAAGGTTCAGCAATGTATTCTTTCCCTGCTCTTGCCTTTCATTGACTTTGCAGAATTAGTAGTAGTGCTTTGGGTCAAGTGAAGTTTCACATGCAAGGTTTGGTAAGTTTCATTCCCATCTAAACCTTCATTAAAACCCCAAATTTAACTATGTTTTTCTAGAGACCAGCAGTCCATGCTTTAATAAATAAGAGTAGCAATACCTTTAAATATCCCATGTATATTTTTTCAGGATTGTAGGGATAATGATATTACCCCTCACTTCAACAGTGATATATAGTTCACTCTCAATTATTTAGGAGTGACTGTCCATTTTGCTCATTATTTCTAACCTTTACTTTTTCTCCCTTTTCCCCTGTCCTAACATTTTTGGACTTTGCACTGTGCCAGCAGAAATTGGAGAGGAAAAATGATGAAAAACAAAATAAAAATGACTATTGCATTGCCATCTCTAGCTATTTGAAATGAAACTGTATTGAAATAATTAAATGAATAATTGTTAAACACCTGTGTTTGCTTTCCTGAATATTTTTCTTTGTAACTCATCTGATAAAATGAGTAAGTAAATTAATAGGTAAGGAATCCAAAGGAAACAATTAAAAATGCCTTGCAGAACAAATTTACAATACTTGTAGCACATCAATTATTTTTATGAAACAATGGACTTCTATTGATTATGTAATACACATATATCAATTAAAATCACTTCCTGCAGGGCATCTATGTGAAATCATTTATTTGAAGCTAATATGTTGCTGCTATAAACTTAAATTTAACAAAATATATTTATTCTATAGTTATGACACTTCTCTATTTTATTATTCTGATTCACTTCCAATTAGTTTGATTTTGTAATACATTATTATATTTACTTTCAATACAACTTAGCTTTTATTAAGTATTGTGTTACTAGTCTTTATCCATATAGGACAGAGACAATTCTTTTTTCCTCTATACCAAAACATCCTGCATACTGATGTGAAGCTAAACTCTCCAATAATTGTTTTTTTTCCAAAATTCATATGTCCTACATCTCAGATATTGGCATAATCTGACCACAGTATATCTGTCAAACCATGTTTTTGCCACCCTTCTCAGATTTTCACACTCTGTTTGATTTAGGTCAGCTTCTACTTTTCTCAATTCATACCACGAGTTTTAAAAATCCACTTGTTGATGTAATTTCATCATTGGTGATATGCTTGCTTCAATTCTCTCTCTTTTCACAGAAAGTGGATGCTAGATAGACAAGTTTTCATATAGTAGGAACACTGACTATAGTAATAATTATAATGTTAAAAGTAAAATATCAATACTTAGTTATCACACTATGTCAGGTTATGGATTTTGTACTTGACATATATAACCTCATTTAATTCTTCAGAACAACTCTACCTGTAAAGTAGATATTATTGTTATCCAGATTAATTACCAGGGAAATTAAGATCCAGTAGTTTGGAGTTTTGTTCAAGATCACATCATTTTTAAGTGACAGGTCCTAGGATCTTTAACCCAGACATTCTTGATCGGTGTCTCACTTCTTCAAAGGGGAATGCCATGCTATTTTTGACACTTATTAGCCTCTGACTTTTTTTAAGTCTCATAACCTCTCGATTCTTTATTTCCTCCTTTATTAGATAAATTCTTATTTGTTTTTGAGAGTGCTTTACTCAAATGTGCTTTAAATGGAGTAAATAGTTGTTTAGTACAAGGTAGATATTCAATAAAAAATAGCTCTTTCTGAGACTTGTCAAGAGAGACCTGTGCCAAGCTGAACGTGTTGCATAAGGCTTCTCTTAAGTCTTCCTTCTTCAGTGCTCTTTTTGGGTAGAGCTATATAGTCTCTGCTGTGTTTAACTCCAAAGTATAACATTTATAACATTATCTACTCGAGTGGTTCCCCTAGGAATTTTGCAACACAATAGAGCTGCTCTGAAAAATCCAGTAACACTTCCAGTATCTACTGCAAAATTAACTTTTAACTTAGGTACTATCTTATTTGGCTTCCTATCAAAAAATTAATTTATTTGGATAAATTTCCATAGGTTTGAATTTCTAAGCTTTTGACTTTTTATTTTAAATGCTTACAAGTACACATGAGATTACAGAATAGTACACAGATTCTACCTTTAACCTAGATTCTCCGATTTTTAACATTTGGAAGCAGGTAAGAAGTTGCAGACATGAAGCCTACCATACTCTAGTGCTTCAGTGTATATTTTCTAAGTACAAGGAAATTATACTACATAAACAGAATATAAATATCACTATTAGGAAATTAGCATTAATCTCATATTATCATTAAATTCACAACCTACATTCAAATGCCCTTGATTGTTCTAATAATGTCCTTTTAAAGTATGATTCAATCCAACATCATGTGCTCCATTTAGTTTGCACATCCCTTTTCTTTCAATTGTAAACAATTCACACCTTTTTTGATGTTTTTGATGTCTGATGTTTTTGAATAGTACACTCCAGTAAGTTATCAAATGTCTATCAATTTGTTTTTATCTGATGTTTCCTTAATTATGTGCATGTTTGATAATAATACAACAGAAAGGATGCTATGCTCTTCTGATTGCATATACTATCCTCACCAAATATCCACTGATGATGCATTATAATTAATTACTACAATAAGGACTGCAAAACAGTTGATTTTCTAATTCTATCATTCCTTTTAAACTGAATAGTTGGTGTTCTACTCTAGGGTAGAGCTTCATGTTCTCCCTTTTATTTATTTATTCATTTCTGTTTGGATGCACAGAATTTTATTTTACTAAAAGGGTTATAATCCATTACTATTTTGATTTATTTTAATGCTAAGCTTGACTCACAATTCTCCACTAGAAGCTCCTTAAAGGTGTATATATTATTTCCTTATGTCCCTTGTGACATGCCCCTATCATTCTTGGAGAATATCATAACTTTCTGGAGTAAGACAGTGTTTCAAAATTACAGTATATTTTCCTTGCCCCATCCCTCATGTCAACACTTTCTCCATGGAGCTCTGAAGAATGATATTTAAAAACCAATATCTATGTGCTAGGTTTGCTCATTATATCATATAGCAATGTATCTATATTGATTCAAGGCTTCCTCAGCAGACAGAGCTAGGAAACAACCAATGCACATACATCTTTAAGTATGTCTGTCTGTATGTATACATGCATGTATATGTATATATCTATCTTCATAATTGGCTTTATAATTGAGTAGAGAACAACAAGGAGATAAACTGGAGGCTGAAGAGATGAAAACCATCATATGCAGTGCCACAATCTTCATTAGACTGTTATCTGCCATGAGTGAGAAGACAGTCCACTGAGCCTATAGTTCTAGAGAAGTCATTGGAGTGATAATGTGCGTTGGATTTTACTTTCCATTTTAGACATATTTAATTTGAAATCCATGAACTCAGGCCAGAATTGGACAATTTATAAACAGAAAGTAAGGAATAAAGAAAATTCAAAATTTAGGGGATTTAAGTAGTTGGAAAAGGAAAGGACTATATATCACATGAAGATTCAGGACTTTGAGCTGGAGGCAATGACTAGATTGTATGTTGGACTGACTGTTGGGGCAAGGTGAATGTGTTCTATATGTGGGTATAGGAGTGAGATATTTGGGACCAGAAGAATAAGTTGTTTCTTAGGACATGAAAAAGCTATTGCATGGAAGACATTTGGAATCTGAATCATTACTTAGAATATAGAAACACCCATTTGGAACTTAAATAAAAAGTCATCTCTTATTATTATGCTAAAGATTTGATTATAGCAATTAGTGTTAATAAATATGCTTATCTCTCCCTCTCATACCATTGTCCTAACTTCCCCATATATGTGTTTGTATGTGTGTATATATTTGTGGTGTGTGTGTGTGTGTGTGATTCCTTCAATGCTCACCACACAAAAGTTTATCCAACTTTTTCCCTGTCCATATCTGTTATTCTCTTCTCCAATGTTTGTGAATCTGCTTTAAATATATGTCAATATATTAAAACCTTTTGAAAGACTGACTTATAATTTAAAGTTATTCAAATTAGCAATGAAATTACTATCCATTTTAACCTGGTTCAATTAACTTCACAGCTTTGGAAAAGTATTCTTTTGGACTGCATTTAAATATGCATTTCCTTCTGAGTTTTAGAGTCACACTGGCTTTTGACCAACATGAGCACTGAAATGAAAATTTCACTGGCTCTATATTTAAGTTAAAGTTGAAAATAGAAGGATAAAATTCACAAAGCAGGGAGTTGATGACATTTTAAATGTTTGAACTTATTTCTGGGATTTTTCTTGGGAAGTTGAATGGGGGATTCAGAATTTCAGCCAAATTTATTTTCTAACACATCTCAAAGATAGTATTTCTTACCTTTCTGCTTCAATAGGATTGTATATATATCTAATTGACTTATCAAATCTAAGCCCTCATGAAATTTTAGAGTCATAGTGGGGTATACCTGTGTGATGCATGTTTGAAATCTGGTAAGCCAAAATCAGTTAGTCCTATCAGATTCATAAGATACACTTACATGTCTCTCTCCCTCTGCTATCTAGGTGAGCCAAGGTTTTTCCATGCTTAGACCAGGAATTCTCAAGTGTGTAAACATAGAGATTATTTAGTTTTAGCAACTCTTCAGATGCAGGTTCACCTCACTGATGAAGTTTATCAAAGGGTCCAGAATATAGGGCTGGCTACCAGAAGAGGGACAGCTTACAGCTAGCACGGAAAAGCTCTGTCTCTGTGTCTGGAGATGACTGTATGTCTGGTTTTAGATTCTTGCCTAAAGCACAAGCAATGGGATTTATGATGTGCCTTCCACTTCCCCACCAGGTTAGCTTCTTTACTGATGATTTTCAACTAGGTCAAATGGTTTTAAAAGCTGGTTTAACTACTTAAAGAACTATTGTGAGTTTTTCTAGCTTGCACTTGTGAAACCAAGATTCCTTGCACAGATGTGGCGGTTCATGCTGAGACAGTACAATCCAGGTGTGCAAAGATTATCTCTCAGAATGTTGATACTTGCCTGCATTCTACTTCTCTTGCAACTCTGTATCTTTTGCCTTTAAGTAAAAGCCTCACATGACTATACTCTGTGAAATCTGCTAAGTCTTTCAGATACTTGAGCTGAGAAAAAACAGTACAGCACCATACTGATGATTCCATAATACCATTAGGATACAGTTTCAATCCAACCTATTAGTGATGGACGGTGCGGGAAGGTTGGTAAGTAACTTCAATTTGGTTGAATAAAACTAAAAAGACAAGACCTGATATTGAATAAATAGCTAAGAACAGACCAAACACTAGGTTCTGTTCCTCCCTAAAGGTGCAAGTCTTTCCATGGTTCAAAGATCTGTTCTGATATAGCTGAAGGAAAATCTGGTGTGATTCTCATTATGTGTTCTCATTGGGGGAAATGCTGAAATCCCCTTCATGCCTATATCTTGCAGAAAGAAGAATTGATCCCTGTAGGGAAAATTTTCTCCAGAATTGGTCCTGTTAAATGGAATAAAGTCTTATCTCTGGAAATTCCTCTTTGTTATTTCTTAGTAAGCATGCTTATTATGGTAGTTCTAGGCATGGACTCAGAAGAGAAATAATCCAGAGCCAATATTCCAACTCTAATACTAGATAAATGATATTTCATGAATTACAGCCATAATACACAAATGAGGACTTCTGTCATGGAATTTTGTGATTTAGTGATAAAATGTGTGGAAGCACTAAAATAGTGCTGGCTTATAATAATTGTTCAATAAATGCTAGCTATTTTCATATTTCTAGTCACATGGTTAGACTGGCTAGACCTTCTCCACAAAGGCTGATTGGACAGAATTAATTCAGCACTGGATGGTGACTATTCAGAAAATCTAGTCCATAAGTTATATTTATCTGGTTAAATTTAACATTTTTGACACCACCAGATTCCAACTATACCTACAATGACGGATTACATTAGAAATCAATGTGGCCAGGCCACTTGTGTATATGGTTGCAGAAAGTATCCTTATGATCACCCAATTTATTTTCTTTAGAGAGTATTAAAGTATTTCCCTCTGGATATTATACCGTACAATGTAGTGGTCCAAGCCCCAGGCAGACCTCACCAGTCACTATTTCTCAACTGCAGAATGCAGTGTTTGTTTCGTGTTCATATCCATCGTTAAACCTCTTTTCTATGTGTGAGGTACAATTATTAAAATTGTAATTTAAAAAGTTTTCTTTAGGCCTAAGTGAACACCTGAATAACGACCTCCACTTCAGATCACTATCATGTTTCTTTAAGATTTCTGGGAAAAAGAAATAAAAAGAATTAATAACAAATACAGATGCTCAGATCTTGAAACACTAAGAGTTTCCACTTCAATTTCAAAGTAAGAGATTAGCACATTACAAATATTCAGTTGATAAAAATAAATAAATGATAGTGTTTGTTTTAGCATTAGAAAACATATTTGCATAGTGAAAGGCTTAAATGTACCTGACCTATGTTATTCCTTTTGAAATACTTCTTTGCATGAAAAAAGAAAGCATTCTACATGACTAATAGGTTCAGAGCTATTTAAAGTACCACATGAAAGGAAACTTTCAGGCTTTGGTGAAATTTTGATGACTTAGGTGATTTAATAAACTTCTTTCTTACCCACTGAAATCTCAAGTCTGCTTGGTAAGAATTATATTTTTGAATTGAAAATTAAAGTAGATATTTTTGGGGTGATTTTTCCTGAAAGGGAACAGTGAGTAGGAAGTTTCCCCCTTCCTTTCAATATAAAATTAAATGTCATGAAAATTGCTAATACCTCCACCTTCCATTCTTGTTTAGAAAATCCCAGTTATTACAATTAAAAGAGCTCTATAACTATTTTTAAGTAAATACTTGAGTGAATTTATGCATATAATACCAAATTTATGAGAAATATGACCCTCACAATAAAAACAATGTTGTTTTGCTGGAATATTTTTTAAAGAAATGAGATTTCTCTCTAGAGTGAATAAATATTTGGCTTCATCTCCTATTGTTTTGTACTTAATGTTAATGCTTTAAGAGAACTGAGGGAGGCAAGATTCTGAAATGGTTGCCAATATTCTTGCCATCCTGATGTACATGCCCTGTTTTAATCACTTCCCTTTGAATGTTGGCAGAACCTGTGAATTTGATGGGATATCCCTTCTGTGATTATGTTACCCTATACGGCAATTGGATTTTTCAGCTATAATTAAGGTCCTTAATTAGCAGACTTTGAGTTAATCAAAAGGGAGATTATTCTGGGTGGGTGTGGCATCACTAGGTAAGCACTTAAATGATACAAGAAGCAGCACTAAATACCCTCCTGCCTAAATACAAGGAGCAAACTGCAATGGTGTAAAGAGGGTCATGTGGTGAGGCCCAAAGAGTAAACTCTAGGAGCTAAGAGCATTCCCAGGCAAAGAGCTGAGAGGCAAGAGGACCTCAATCCTACAGAGGCAAGGGAATGAATTCAGTCAACAGTCAGAAGGACCATGGAAGTGGATCTTTTCCCTAGTTGGTTCTCCAGATGAGGATGAAGCCAGACAATACCTTGATTTTAGCCTTGTGAGATTTGGAGTGGAGGAACCCAGCTAATTCATGTCAGACTCCTGAGCAACAAAAACTATAAGATAATAAAGTTGCATTACTTTAAGCCCTGAAGATTGTGGAAATTTTTTATGCAGAAATAGAAAATTAATACATGAAGTTGTTTTGATATTGATGTTGACAAGATCAGGCAGACATTCGGCATTTACTGTGCACAGAGAGAGATAGTAGTAGCATGCTGATTACTAATACCTGCTATCCCCTTCAGTCATGACTTAAGAATTATTATGCTGATGGATAGAACATTTCCAAACTTCCCTTGAAGTCTGGTATAACCCAGTTCTGGCCAATGAAATATGAGTGGAAACGAAACATGCAACTTTGAAATCTTGTCTTTAAAAGGAAGAAACCTACTCTTTCCTCTTTTATGCTAGATTCGATAAAGGATTTAATATAGGAGGCATTTCATTTCTTTAAAGACCTTACATGCTGCTAGACAGAAAAAAATAAAAACAAACAATTCAAGTTGGAATGTAATAAAGTTCTATTTTTCAAATCTCCAAGGAAAAAGAACAAAACTCCAGACTGGGGAGTACCTTTATTTTTACTATGACCTAGGCATGGGACATTCCAATCATCAAAGGTGCCAATTACTTTCTCACTTCGGAGAGTTTTCATATGCTATTATGCCTGGTTAATACACCTCTTCCAAAACGAGTACTAATCTGAATATCATGTGAATTTGTTACATCTTATGCTTCACCTTCATTGCAGTTTATCAAAATTACACTTTAATTATGTAATTTAATTATAATTAATTATGTAATTTGCTGGGAATTTTTAATATTTCTTGATACATTATCTGTCAGATTCATGCAGGCAAATATCCTTGGCTTAGTTACTCTTCATTGGATGCCCCAGAACAGAGCATAGGATCTGATGCATAGTAGGCAATTAAATAAATACTTGTTACACGAATAAGTAAAAGAGGTGCAGAAGTTTTATTCATGGAATGAAAGTAAAGATGATGGTTAAAAAAAGAAAAGAAAAGAATTTGTATTCAAAGCTCCTATGTCTTATCCCAAAATCCACAATTTGTCTCTATTCCTATATACCTATATCAAAGGTGGTGGGATTCAATTTGGCAAAACTCATGTGGAAAGGAAGATGGTGGGAGTTGAGAGCAGGGATGGATTTAGAAGTCTCTGTAAAGGAAGAAGACAAGGTGAGCACTAAGGTTTTGATCTAGATACATTGTTTCCATCAGTGGAAGCAGAAACACACAGGATTAAGCATAAGCCTTCCAAATATTTAATTACATGAATTTCCACTTGCATTGTTTGGAGAAGTTTGGGTCAGGTGTGTAGGGTAACTAGATATAAATTTCTAACATGGAACTGCATATGCATAACTAAAATTCAAGGATAGGAAGGATGGAAGGAAGGAAGGAATGAAAAAAAGAAGAAAGAAAAGAATGAAAGGACAAAAAAGACAAAAGAAAAAAAAGATCGGGAAATTATTCTACAGGAACTGGATCAGAAGCACAAATAATAATAGCATGTTCCCATTGTGTTAGAGTCATTCTCCCTTGGTTCCATGATCAGAGAGCCTGTTGTTCCTTTGCAAAATCCCTGGGAGGCTGAATGACTGGGCATTTTCAGAATAACAGTTAGTAATTGCAGTTTATCAAAAGTTGAAAATCCTAGTGGAAGTGAAACAACTTCTTGTGATTTTTCACTGGAGCCTAGATCATAAAATGTATAGTTAGAATTTTGAAAATAAAACTGAAGAGTTTCGATATGAATAAAAAAAATGCTCTACTGGATAAGAGACTTTTGCAAATATCAAAATTATAAAAATGGAGCAAATGAATAAAATAAAAGCAGTGAGCATGAAGGTTTTAATAAAATTCTAGTTTGATCTGGCATGTCACAAATGTCAAAAGGGCCATCAGCCAAAGACATTTTCTTACCAACGTCCTGCAGCTGAAATAAAATCTGCCAACTATTGGCCTTTGAAAAACAGTAAAGAGAGGAAAAGTGGAAAATACAATCCCAGCTATACCAGAGTCATTGATTATAACAAAATAACACTAAAGCCTTCCGTACCTACAGTTTTTCAAATGGAGACATGGGGACAAGAGAGATCTTTTTTTATTTATCTGTGCTCTGAAGAAAGATGCTGTCTGCAGTGGGTTGTGGCTTGTGTATATAGCTCAATATCTGAGCAGGGTAAAAATCACATAGCTTGGAATGACCTAAATGGTGTCCTCTTTTGATACATTAAGAAATTTTTGCTGTTTTTAAGCTCCGTGATAATTAATGCCACCTAGTATGCTTTTCTTTATTTTTTATTAAGATTGTTCATAAAACCATACGATTATCCAATGATCTAAAATGTACAGTTAATTGCCCATGGTAGCATCATACAGCTGTGCATTCATTACTGCAATATTTTTTTTTTTAATTTTTAGAACAGTTTCAATACTCCAGAAAAGAAATAAAGACAAAAAAAGGAAACTCAAATTCTCCCAAATCCCTAATCACACCCCCTCCATTACTGATTCATAGTATTGGAATAGTACATTTGTTACTGTTGATGAAAGAATGTGAAAATACTAATAATTTGTAGTAAATAGATTGCAATAGGTATATATTTTTTCCTGTGTGCCCCTATTTTATTAACTTATAGTTATACAATCATACTTTTGCTCTAGTTCGTGAGAGAGATTTCTAATATTTGTACAGTTAATCACAGATATTGTCCACCACAAGATTCACTGTTTTATACATTCCTGTCTTTTTACCTCCAACTTTCCTTCTGGTGACATACGTGACTCTGAGCTTACCCTTTCCACCACATTCACGGGCCATTCAGCACTCTTAGTCATTCTCACAATGCTCTATGATCACCTCTGTCCACTTCCAAACATTTAAGTTCACCCTAGTTGAACATTCTGCTCATAATAAGCAACTGCTCCCCATTCTTTAGCCCAGTTCTATATCCTGGTAACTTATATTTCATCTCTATGAGTTTACATATTATAACTATTCATATCAGTGAGACCCTGCAATGTTTGTCCTTATGTGTCTATCTTATTTCACTCAATATAGTGCCCTCAAGGTTTCTTCATCAACCCATTTTTAAGACAGTTTTGTTCACACACCATACATTCTGTCCTAAGTAAACAATCGATGGTTCCCTGATAGTCACGTATTTATGTATTCACCACCCTCATCACTATCTATATAAGGACATCTCCATTTCTTCCACAAGGAAGGAGGAAGATTCAAAGAAAGTAATGAGACAAAAAAAAAAAAAAAAAAGAGAGAGAGAGAGAGAGGAAAAAAACAAAACAAAACATGACACCTAGGAAGCAACAAAAGGAAAGATAGTATTAAACCAAAATAGAATAAAGAGTCAGACATCACCAGTGCCAAGAATCCCATACGCATCCCCTATGTCCTCCCCATACCCTTATGCATTTAGCCTTGGTATATTGCCTTTGTTGCATTAAAGGAAGGATAATGCAATATTTCTGTTAATTATAGTCTCTAGTTTGCATTGATTGTATTTTCCCTCAGTCCCACCCTATTTTTAACAACTTGCAATGCTGACATTCATTTGTTCTCCCACACGTAAAAACATATTTGTACCTTTTATCACAATCATTGAGCACCCTAGGTTTCACTGAGTTACACAGTCCCAGTCTTGATCTTTCTTCTTTCCCTCTGGTGTCCCACATGACCCTAACCTTCCTATTTCAACCATATTCACAGTCATCTTTGTTCAGTGTACTTAAATTGCTGTGCTACTATCTCCCAAAATTGTGCTCCAAACCTCTCACTCCTGACTTTTCCATTCTGTCTGTAGTGCTCCCTTTGGTGTTTCCTGTAGATCAGGTATCTTGTTCACAAACTCTCTCATGGTCTGTCAGAGAATATTTTAAGCTCTCCCTCATATTTGAAGGATAGTTTTACTGGATACAGGATTCTTGGTTGATGGTTTTTCTCTTCTAATATCTTAAATATATCACTCCACTTCCTTCTTGCCTCCATGGTTTCTGCTGAGAAATCTGCACATAGTCTTATCAAGCTTCCTTTGTATGTGATGGATCACTTTTCTCTTGCTGCTTTCAGGATTCTCTCTTTGTCTTTGATGTTGGAGAATTTGATTATTAAGTGTATTGTTGTAGGTCTATTCAGATCTATTGTGTTTGGGGTATGTGGCATTTCTTGGATCTGTAATTTTATGTCTTTCACAACGATGGGAAATTTTCATTGATTATTTCCTCTATTATTGCATCTGCACCTTTACCCTTCTCTTCCCCTTCTGGGACACCAATGACACATACATTCCTGCTTTTCATGCTGTCATTTGGTTCCCGGAGACGTTGCTCATATTTTTCCATTCTTTTCTCTACCTGTTCTTTTGCATGTAGGCTTTTGAGTGTCTTGTTCTACAGTTCCTGAGTGTTTTCTTCTGCCTCTTGAGGTCTGGTATTGTATGTCTCCATTGTGTCTTTCATTTCTTGTGTTGTGCCTTTCATTTCCATAGATTCTGCCAGTTGTTTTTTTTTTTTTAACTTTCAATTTCTACCTTATGAACACCCAGTGTTTTCATTATATGCATCATCTCTTTTGCCATATCTTCCCTAAACTTTTTAAATTCATTTAGCATTAGTTGTTTAAATTCCTGTATCTCAGTTGAAGTGTAAGTTTGTTCCTTTGACTGGGCCATAACTTCGTTTTTATTAGTGTAGGTGGTAGTTTTGTGTTGTCTAGGCATCTGGTTTCCTTGGTTACCCCAATCAGGTTTTCCCAGAACAAAACAGGCTCAGCTCTCAGAAGGGGGCAATATTCAGTATCAGGTCTCCTTGAGGGTGTATCTTAGAAGATTGATACATCCTGTGAGACCTCAAGCCACTGTGTTTTTCTGTCCAGCCAGTGGTGCCTGTCAGCCTGTCACTCCAGTATGGTATAAGGAGGTGTGGCCTGTGGCTGTTTTCCCCCAGGTTCTGGGGTCTGGTTCATAGTGGAAGGTGGTAGTAGAGCTTGACATCAGCATTTTCCTCTTAGGGAAGACACACCCCCTGGAGAGATATCATTTGCATTTGAATAGCCCCTCTGACTCTGCTATCTCCACCATTGTGTGGGTCAGAGAGCTGTGAATTGAAAATGGCTGAGGCTTTCTCCACTAAGCTGAAAAAAGGACAGAAAGCACCCACTCAGGGACAGTCTGTGGCCACCACCAGGTTCACCCATTGACCAGAGATAGCACCCAGTCCTCTGGGCTCCTCCTCCCCCCCGGAGGGGTCCTCTGGCTCTCCAAGGTTAGTTGTCACCAAAAGCCTCTGTCTGCTTGTTGGAGATTCATAGCTTGTATTGAGCAGTCAACATTTGTTATTAAAACCTCAGTTGGAACTGAACTGAGGTATATTCACTTGTTCAGAGAGTGTTGCTCTCTACCACAGTGAGGCTTTGCAGTTTGGGCTGCCATGGTGGGGGGGCGGGGCTCTTGGCTTGGGTCTGCAGTTTTTACTTAGAGATTTTATACTGTGATCTCAGGCATTCCCCCCAATCCAGATTCATTTATGATGTGTGGACAGTCACATTTTTCCCCCAGCAGTTATTCCAGATCATTTACTAGTTGTTTCTGGTTGTTTAGTTGTTTCAGGGGGACCAACTAGCTTCCCTCCTCTCTATGCTGTCATCTTCTTCTGACCAAACCTTCCCTATCTAGCATGCTTTTATTCCAGTGTACCACAGTGGGGAAATGGGGAAATAAGAAGTTTTGATAAATCTATGTATAAGAATGATACAATTTCATCTCTGCTTTCTATCATAATACTGTGGATAAAATGGGGAGATAAAATGGAAGATGAATGTGCACTAAGAACAAAATCTCTGACTTCAGAATTCTGACAAGAACATTAACAAGTCTATACCAATGGTTCATTCTAGCAAACAGTTGTTTGAGATGAAGAGTAAGTAAAGATTGAGTGAAAAAAAGGACCTTTCAGGATCTCTATATTTGAATCTATTTTTTAGTCAATTGAAGAGTATACATTAATTATTGTTTAGCTGTGGTTATACCCACTGAATAATTAGAAATAATCATCTTCCTCTTATTTTATTTTGTATTATTTTGTCCAGAAGATATTATGTCAATTGTAGTTGAGTTATCTCTACCTAGTCAGTGCTAAATTAACATTATTATTCCAGGTAAGAATAACTAAGATAAATACAATTATTATTAAAATTATAGACAAGGCCTACAATTTCCTGAACATCATGTTATGTAAATTTTCAAAGATGCAAAATTTATAAACAAAAAATTACACTCAAAAGGCAAAAGACTCTTTTTTCCCCAAAATTACAATTTTTAAAAACCTGTCATTTGTTAAAGAAAGTATTCACTAATGTTAGAATGTCCTCTAATTACAATATTAACAGTGGATGTATTTCCCTCTCCATTATATTAGGTGCTAGAATTTATTTTACTGGTAACATCTACAGTACATATAAAAATGCCTGTTGCTATCTGGTCCAAAATTCTACCATAGAAAGCTAAGTGTTTATTGCTGTGCTTGAAAGATATACAATATAAGGTCAATCATTCACTTCTGGAAGCAGGTGCTAAAGTCTAAAACCTTAAAATTACCTAAGGAGAGAGAAACTGCTTTTTGACAAAGCAATATCCATTCTTCCCTGAAATCTACACTAGTACTTTATCAATTGTGGAGGCAGCATTGTGCCCAGGTGACAATACTTACTTTCCTAGATTCCCTTAAATCTTAGGGTGATCCTGAGAACCAGTTCTGGCCAATGACATGTAAATGAAGGTAAAGGAGATGCTTTTTGAACAGCTTTTCAAAAATTCATGACCTACTGCTCAGTTTCTTTTACATTTTTACCAGATGATAATGAAACTTATTTATTAAAAATAATTGTTTACAAATACATAAGACATTTGAGTTATAGAGCAATTGCATTAACACTGAATTCCCAAATAGCATGCTATTTCATTTTTTAAAAGATAATTTCATTATTTACTTAAATGAAGTAGTTGTTAGACAAAATAGAACTCAATCCAAACAGATCTAATCATGCCATTTGAATCTCACAGTAGTACTTTGTGGAGCTGTTATATCATTATTTCATTGATTTGTATTTCCCTAATTTCTAGGAAAGTTGAACACCTAATCAGTTGTTCATTGGCCATCCAGGTTTCATTTCCTACAAATTATTTTCATCCAATGCACAGTTTTTTTTTGTTGTTGTTTTTTTTTTTTTCCTTGTACTGAACTGCATGTCTTTCAGATTAATTTACAAACATTCTTTGGATGCTAGAGCTATTAACTCTTTATCTTTATTCTGAGGGCAATTTTTCCCCCTTCACAGGCCCTTTTGTACTGGCTTAATAATGTTATCTTTTGCCACTATGGAAGCAAAATAATATAAACTCCTTCTTTCAGGAAGGAAAACATGAGATCAGATATATGTGAATCTTCCTTAATAAGAAAAATTAGTTTTAATAAAAAGATTATAAAACAAATTGCTTGTACCTGAAATAATTTCTAAAAATCATACTCTTCCTTGCAGATAAGTCTATCTAGAGAGTATAGAAATTTAGAACCCAAGGATCTAAACAAAGAATTTGTCAGTTAAACTGGTTGGTATTTGAAATACTCTACGTATAACAAAAACTTAACCGTTTTATAATTAGTATTAAATTTCCTCTCTCTGTTTTCCATCTGCTTAATATAAAAGTGTTAAGAACTGTCTCTCTGTCAAATTGTTTTAGACTTCTTTAATATGAAAACTTCCAAATATGTTAGGAATAGTGAAATATATTAGATGATTATAAGACATTTAAAAAAAAACATGGATAGTGTAGATTAAAAAAATCATAAAATATTTAAAACAATTTCATACAGCTAAACTAAAAGTAAATGTAGTTAGTTTGAATTTCTTTTTAAATTCTTCATGGCCCAAGTTAATATTGTTGGCAATATTTGAAAATGGTGGCTCAATATATTTTATATTTCTTTCAGAAGTTCTTTAAAAAGCTGGTGTTTTAAAAATGTGATTTTAGCAGTTTCATGAAGCAAATTTAGAAAAGAAATTAAAACTTATCCTACATTATATAGAATAGCATAGATCTATTCTCTATATACATATATGCATATATATACAGATAAACTATATAAATGTATATGTACATATACTTTAATGTCTGGGTTCCCTGCATTTAAAAGAATTAGGTTTAAATAATTTTGTTATTCAAGTAGAAAGACATAACTTAAGATTGATCTTTAGGAATTGGTAAAAGGGCCATCACATAAGCTAACATGTATTAAGACATAGACTCATTTGAAGAAAGAGTTTTTAAGGGAACCCAAAGACAACAGGGGAGGAAAAAGAAAAGAATGAAAACAAAAACAATTAACAAGGACACCAAAGGAAACTAAGACCTCTGGCACACACACAGCCAAGGAACATTGCATAATAATAAACATCAATTTTTCCAAGAGGACATGACAGTCCTTAATGTGTATGCACCTAACAACAGGGTATCAAAATACATGAAAGAAATACTGAAAGAATAGCTAGGAAAAAAGTATAAAACCACCATTAGAGCTGAAAACTACAGCAACCTTCTTTTAGTAATTGATAGATCCAGGAGGCAAAAATCAGTAAGGACATAGTTGAACTCAACAGCATCACTAATCAAATGGATCTAATTGACATTTATAGACTACTTTATTCAATAACAGCTGTATGCACAATTTATCAATCATACTGGGAACATAAACCAAGACAGATCATATTATGGGCCATAAAACAAACCTTAACAAATTTAAAGAATAGATATATTACAAAGTTAGTTCTTAGGCCAAAGTGAAATTAAACTAGAAATAAATAGCAGAAATACAGGTTGAAATTCCTCGACTATTAGGGGATAAAACAGTAAAGTTTTGAATAATACAGGGGTCAAAGAAGTTGCAAGGGAAATTTGAAAACATTTTTATCTAAACGAATGTGAAATACAACTCATCAAAGTCTGTAGGGAGAGAAGATTGTGGGTAAATGGCAGAATACGGAGCTCCAGGACTTAACCCTTCTACCAAACAACTACTAAACAGACAGGAACTGACTAAAACAACTATTTTGAAACTTCAGATGTCAAAAGAACACTGTCTAGCATACAGGGAAGAGCAGGGGGATGAGAGTGAAAATTACAGTAAAGAACATAAACTGTTTACTATTTGTGGCAGCTACTGGTGCCTGCCCCTACTCTCATGGTAGGCTGTTGTGGAGTGCAGCCACTGGCTAGCTCACTGGTAACAGAAAGGGATGTAAAAATCCTTTCCCAAGATCAGTAAATGCAGCTGATCACTGATTGTGGCTTTTAATTAGCAACTGTATTGCTGAGGGCTCAGCACTGAGGGCAGCCATTGTTTCAACCTGCTCTTGCCAAGCCTATGATGGAGGAGAGCTAAATATGCTATGCTTCCTCAGGGATGCAAGGAACAGTTAGTTGAAGGTTTCCATTTGCTGGGCAGGCCAAGAAAGATCAGCTTTAGAGAGTCATGAAACAACCTCTTGGTGCCCTTCCTGAACCCCTCCTTGGGGCAGTTTTGAGCTTGTATACACCCACTGCATGGGTCCCTGACCCTGTTTTGGTGGGAAAATACTGAATTGGGAAATTCTCTCAAGTGTGCCCCTCCTTCCAGAATTTGCCTTCCAGGCAAAAGCAGCTTGAGACAATGAAAGAAGTGTGTGCTGGCTTGGATCTGTTACATATCCCAGAAAAGACAATGTTTTTTTAATCCACTATTGTGGGGGCAGAACTATTGAGGGTGGGACCCTTTGATTAGGTTGTTTTCATGGAGATGTGGCCTAGGCCATTCAAAGTGAGTATTAATCCCCATGCTGGGGTCCTCTATGAGAGGATAAAAAGGCAGAGACATTTTGGAGAGAGCTCAGAGAAGCTCAGACAGAAGCCCAGAGACCTTTTGGAGAAAACCACAGAAACCAGAAGCTAAACTTGGGAGAGAAGGATCAGCAAAGCCAGTCATGTGCTTCCCAAATTTAGCAAAAGTCATCGTAAACACATCCAAGAGGCCCAGAGAACATTAAGTAAGACAAATATGAAGAAAAATATACCCCATCAAATATTAATCAAATGCTAAGGACAAGCAGTGAGTACTGAAAATTGCAAGAGAGCAGCAACGTGTAATATACAAGGAAGTTCCACTTAGATTTATTGTCATTTTCTCATCAGAAACCATGGAGGCAAAAAAGCAGTGGATTGAAATACTTAAATTAATGAAAGAAAATAACTGCCAACCAAGAATTTTATATCTGGTAATACATTATTTCTAAAATGAAGGAAAGAATAAAACATTCCCATATATACAAAATTTGAGGTAGTTCACCACTACTAGATAGCCCTACAAGCTAAAGGGAGTTCTAAAGACTTAAAGGAAAAGACAATAGACAATGTTTCAAAGTTGCATAAAGTAATAAAGAACTGTGGTATAGGTAACCATTTGGGTAATTATAAATGCCAACATTAGTGTAGTACATTTTTTGGTATGTTACTCCACTTCTTACCTCCTACAGGAGCTAAAATTCAAATGAATAAAAACTAATGATAAATCTCTGGCTTGGGACACAAAATATACAAAGATATAAGTGGTATTAAGTACAAAAAAAGTGGGTTGACAGAGTGGTATAGGGAAAGAATGTGTGTATGCTATTGAAGTTAAGTTGGTATCAAACTGAATAAAATTGCTATATATTTAAAATGTTAAATTTTAAGACCATGGTAACTATAAGGGCAATACATGAAAAATATATTCAGATAGAAAAAAGAAGGCACTCAGTATGGTACAGTGCAAAAAATCAAATAATATAAAAGTAAGCATTAACAGAAGAGTTGAGGGACGTAAAAAGTATAAGACATACAAGAGCTAAATATCAAATGGCAGAAGAAAGTCCTTCATTATCAGTAGTGACTTTAAATGTAAATATGACTCATCAGTGTGGTGACATTATCAACACGGTGACATAAACAGCTACAGAAAACTCCTCTCCAGAGATTTAACCAAAATAAGGACAATTCTGAATTGTTTAAAACTCTGGAGGAGAATATAGACAGAAGGACCCTCTAGATGCCAAATTGAAGAAACAGAAGAACTATCAAGTAGGAATCTCCCATCCCAGAGCAGCTAGTCCTCTCCCCTCCCCCCTCCCTCAGGCTCAGTGTGGGGAAGGCACAGAATCAACAGATGGGAACCCTCCAACCAGGGACACAGATTTTAAAATCTCTCACAGTAGTGAGACATACCTCCACTGTTTGAAGACCCAGGGGACCAGGGAGGACATTTCATGACCCAGGTCAGTGAGGACAAAGAGACTGAGAAAAAGTGGACAGAGACTGTGTTGCCAGCCCTGGGTCTAAAAACTCTTCCCCCACCCTTGGGGGAAGCAGCAGCTGATGACCATTTCCTTGTCTTGAGGGTGGCTGGAGTACTGGGTCAGTTGAGGGAGTCCTCTGCCACAGGTGTAGCTCCACAATGAGCCAGATTTTGACTGGCAAAGTGAGAGCATAGGAATCTTGCAGTTTTAGCTCTCCTGTGTAGATGCAGCCTGCGCTCAGAGGCAAAACAGCCTCTGAGGATAATTAAGTTACTGAAGTGTGCCATCTGCTGGAGAGTCTGCAAAGTGCAAGAGAATAGAAACACTTTCAAAAAGATGCTCCGGACCCTTTATTAGGACCACAGGAGCTGGTCTGCACATCCTGCACAGAAACCCAGCCAGGTTTTGGCTGAGAAATATGGACAACTCAACTGTCAAAGCACGGTTCAAAAAAAACCCAGGCCTTGCTGACCAGTGGAAAACAGAATACCACTGGAAGCCAACAGATCTATATAACCATGCACGGTGAGCTTGCTGGCGTGCCCAGTGCTTACATCCCATCCCTGTGTAAAGTCACAGTGTGTGCCTGATTTTGGGGGAGGGGGGAGACTTGGGAGTAGAACCAATTTGACAAATGGCCAGTAAGAGAAACAAAAAAATATAGCAATCAAAGAAAACCCAAGGCAAATGAGAGAAAACAACCTTCAGAATGAACCAATCAAGAAAATAAGATGCCTAGATAGCAAAAAATCATGAGCTAAAAGAGAAAACATGAAGATATGGTCCTGTCAAAGGAACAAAATAACACCTCAAATGAGATCCAAGAGTTTAAACAACTAAAGATGTTCAAACAAATCTTCTAAATAAAATCAAAGAGTTGAAAGAAAGTGTGACAAAAGAGATGAAAGATATAAAGAAGACATTGGGTGATCATAGGAGGAATTCACAAGTTTAAAAAAACAAATGGCAGAACTTATGCGAATGAAAGTCACAATAGAAGAGATGAAAAACAAAATGGAGACATATAAGAGCAGACTTGGAGAGGCAGAAGAAAGAATTACTGAACTAGAGATTAGGACATATGAAATCGTACACACAAAAAACCAGATTGGGAAAAGAATGGAAAAATATGAGCAAGGTCTTAGGGAATTGAATGACAACATGAAGCATATTAACATACATGCCATGAGTGTCTCAGAAGAAGAAGAGAAGGGAAAGGGGGCAGAAAGAAAATAGAGGAAATAATCAATGAAAATTTCCCAACTCTTATGAAAGACATAAAATTACAGGTCCAAGAAGCACTGCATACCCCAAACAGAATTGACCCAAATAGACCTTCTCTAAGAGGATTGTCAAATGTCAAAGAGAAAGAGATAATTCTGAAAGCAGTAAAGGCAATCCATCACATATAAGGGAAGCTCAGTAAGACTAGATTCAGATTTCTCAATAGAAAATATGGAGTGGTATAATATATTCATGATACTGAAAGAGAGAATTGCCAACCATTGATCTTATATCCAGCAAAACTGTCCTTCACAAATGAGGGAGAGTTTAAAATATTTATAGATAGACACTGAGAGCATTCAAGAACAGGAGACCTCCTCTACAAGAAACACTAAAGGGAGTGCTACAGACAGTTAGGAAAAGACAGGGGAGAAAAGCTTCAAGAAGAATGTATAAATGAAGATACTAGGAGATAGAAAGGGGGAAAGATCAGGCATTTGATGCTGAAGGAGTACAGAAAGTTCAACAGGATTGACTGTATAGATCCAGAAATGGATAGCACAATACTGGGTGATGTTAGCACTATTGTGAGAACATTGAACAAAGATGACTATGAGTAGAGTTGAAAGAAGAAGGTTAGGGACATGTAGGACACCAGAAGGAAAGACAGAAGATAAAGACTGAGATGGTATAACTTAGTGAAACCTAGAGTGGTCAATGATTGTGATTAGATGTACAAATATAAGAATGCCTTTACATGAAGGAGAACAAATGAATGCCAACTTTGTAAGATGTTGAAAATGGGATGGTATTGGGGAAAAATACAATCAATGCAAACAACAGTCCATAGTTAACAGTAAAATTGTAATATGCTTCCATTAATTGTAATGAAGGCAATATACCAAAGCAAAATATCTGTAAGAGGGGGATATAAGGAAGGATATGGGATTCTTGGTGTTTTTGTTGTTGTTTGATTTTTTAATTGTATTTTCTATTATTTTAATTTTAGTTTTCTTTTGTTGCTTTTAAGTTGCCATTTTTTCTTTCTTTTTCCTTTTTTTTTTTTTTTTTGCCTTTCCTCTTTCTTTGTGGAAGAAACGGAAATATCCTCATGTGTATATATATATATATATATATATATATATATATATATATAATGGTGATTGCATAACTAGGTGATTATACAGTAAACCATTGTGATTACACAGGAAACTTCTAATTATTTACTTAGGAGGGAATGTATGGTGTGTGACTAAAACTGCCTAGAAAATAAAGAGAGGTATAAAAGTGCTGGAGAAAATGTGGAGAGAAGGATATACCTAGCCACCATTGGTGGGGAAGTAGAATGGTGTAGCCCAACTGGAGGGCAGTGTGGTGGCTCCACAGGAAGCTAAGCATGGGGTTGCCATATGGTCCTGCAACCTTGTTATTGGATATGTACTTGGCAGAACTGAAAAGAGAAATGTGAGTGGACAATTGCACAGTCGGATTTACAGTATTCATGATTCACAGTGGATGGAGGTAGACTAAAGGTACATCAACTGATGAATGGAATGGCAAACTCTGCTGTATACATATAACGGAGTACTGAGCTGCTACAAGAAGCAATGAAGTTGTGAGGGGTGTAACTAGGTGAATGGACATTGAGGACAGTATGCTGAGTGAAAAAGAGAACCAATTTCAATTACAAATATGAATGAAATGGACTTGGTTAGGACTATGGTGAATCAGACTAAAGGGTAAAGGACAATATTGATGGTGTTTTAAAACTTCAAATTCTGTATGAGACCAAAGGAAGAGATGTTTGGTGAAATGCTTTGTTTGTACAGGTTAGTGTGAAGCCCCGATACATCCCAGAGAAATTTGTGCAGAGAATAAAGATGTATTTGCAAAGTGCTTTTGAGGGAGTGGGGGAAAATGTGTAAATATTAAACTTCCTCACCTGGGGAATTACTGATATTCTCATAAGCACTGAGGACTACCAATTTAGTAGGCTGAATGCTCTGTCTTGTAGTTTGCCCTTATGAAGTTTGTTACTGCAAAGGAGAGGCTAAGCCTACTTATAGTTGTGCCTAAGAATCATCCGTAGAGAACCTCTTTTCTGGCTCAGATGTGGCCTCTCTCTCTAAGCCAACTCTACAGGTAAACTCACTGCTCTCCCAGGGTACAGAAATGGGACATGACTTGTGGGACATGACTCCCAGGGATGTTAATCTCCCTGGCAACATGGGACATGACTTGTGGGGATGAGCTCAGCCCCGGCATTATGGGATTGAGAAAGTCTTCTTGGACCATAATAGGGAAGAGAAATGAAACAAAATAAACTTAAAATGGATGAGAGATTTCAAATAGAGTCAAGAGGTCATTCTGGAGGTTATTCTTATGCATTATATAGATACACCTTTATAGCTTTTAGTGTATTGGAATAGCTAGAAGGAAATATCTGAAACTCTTGAACTGCAACTAGGTCACCTTGATTCTTGAAGACAGTTGTATAACTATATAGCTTACACTGTGTGATCATGTGATTGTGAAAACCTTGTGGCTCCCACTCCCTTTATCCAGGATATGGACAGATGAGTAGAAAAAAGAGGACAAAATGTAAATGAATAATAGGAGGGGATGGGGGCTATGGGATGTTTTGTGTGTTCCTTTTTTCTGTAATTTTTATTCTTATTCTTTTCTTGTGTTAATGAAAATGCTTAAAATTTATTGTGGTGATGAATGCACAACTAAATAATGGTATTGTGAACAACTGATTGTACACTGTGGATGATTGTATGGTTTGTGAATATATCTCAACAAAATTGAATTAAAAATGTAATTAGATTAAACTCTCCAGTCAAAAGGCAGAGATTGGCAGACACATAAAAAAGCATGACCCAAGTAAATGCTGTCAGAGAGGTACTCACTTAAATTCAAAGTTACAAGTAGGTTGAAAGTGAAAGGGTGGAAGTTTATACCATGCATGCAGTAACAAAAGGAGAGCTGGGTTAGCCATACCAATATTGGATAAAACAGACTTTAAGTCAAAACAGTTAAGTGGTGCAGTCATTCATTAAATACTCATAAAGGGGACAATTCAACAAGAAGATGTAGAAATTATAAATATGTATGCATCTAAAGCAGAGCTCCAAAATATATGAAGCAAATACTGACAGATTGGAAGGGAAAGTTGGTAGTTCTGCATTAATATTAAGAGGCTTTAATACATCACTTTCAATAATGGTTAGAACATCTAGTCAGAAGATCAAAAATGATATTCAAGACCTAAAAAATGCCCTAAACCAATTGGACCTAACAGACATATACAGAACATTTCACTCAACAAAACAGAATACACATTCTTCTTGAGTGCACATGGATAATTATCCAGGATAGGGCTTTATGTTAGGTCACAAAACAAGTCTCAATAAATTCAAAAATTTTGAAATCACACATTGTATATATTCCAACCATAATGGAATGAAGCTAGAAATCAATAACAGATGGAGAAATGGAAACTTTGCAATTATATGGAAATTAAACAACATAGCCTTAAACAAGCAATGGGTTAAAGAGGAAATCCCAAGAAAAATTAGGAAATATTTTGAGGTACATGAAAATGAAAATACAACATACCAAAACTTAAAAGATGCAGTGAAGGAAATGCTAAGAGGGAAATTTATGGATCAAAATGTTTATGCCAAAATATGAGAAAGACTTCAAATCAGAGACCTGACTTCAAAACTAGAAAGACTAGAAATGTAAGAGCAACCCAAGCCCAAATGAGGAGAAGGAAGGAAATAAAAAAGGTTAGAGCAGACATAATGGAATAGAGACAGAAAAACAATAGAGAGAATCAACAAAACCAAAAGCTGGTTCTTTGAAAAGATCAATAAAATTGAAAAAAAAACTTTAGCAAAACTGACATAGAAAAAAGAGAGGTTACAAATAAAAAAAATCATCAGTGAAAAGGGGGATATCACAACTGACCCCACAAAAATAAAAGGGACTATAAGAGGATACCATGAACAAATTTATACCAATACACTAGTTAATCAAGATTAAATGGACAAATTCTCAGAAACACACAAACTACCTACATTGATGCAAGAAGAAATAGAAGATCTCAACAAATTACTAGTAAAATGATTGAATCAGTCATCAAAAACCTTACAATAAAGAAAAGCTCAGGACCACATGGCTTCACATGGGAATTCTACCAAACATTCCATGAAGACTTAACTCCAATTCTGTTCAAACACATCCAAAAATTTGAAGAGGCGTTAACACTCCCTAATTCATTCTATAAGGCTAATATCACGTTCATACCAAAGCCAGATAAAGATACAAAAAAAAATAGCAAACTATAGTTTAATATTTCTTATGAATATAGATGCAAAAGTCATTGGCAAAATACCAGCAAACCAAGTCCAACAGTTTATTAAATGAATTATACACCATGATCCAGTGGGATTTATCCTTGGCATGCAAGATTGGCTCAACATACAGAAAAATCAATTAACATAATAAAACACACTAACATAATGAAGAAAACAAAAACATAATCATCCAGTACCCTTTCTTGATCAGAAAAGAAAAAAAAAAAAAAACAACACTTAAAACACTAAGAATAGAAGGAAATTTCCTCAACATAATAAGGGCATATATGAGAAGCCCACAGCTAAATTCCTACATAATGGTGAAAGACTGAAATGAAAGCTTTCCTTCTAAAATCAGGAATAAGACAAGGATGCTCAATGTCACCCTTGTTATTAAGCATTTTACTGGAAGTTCTTGGCAGAGTATTAGACGAGAAAAAGAAACAAAAGGCATCCAAATTGTAAAGGAAGAAGTAATACTTTCTCTATTTGCAGAAGACATGATCCTGTATACAGAAAATCCTGAAAAATCCATAACAATGAATCTAGAGCTAAGAAATGATCAACATCCAGTACTATACCATTAGTGTTTATATACAGAAGAAATATATAATCAGAAGAAGAAATAAAAAAAAATCCATTCATAATAGCAATGAAAAGAATCTAAAATAAATGAATAATTTTAACAAAGGATGCAAAGGACTTTTTCAGAAGAAACTACAAAACATTGCTAAATGAAATCAAAGAACTAAATAAATGGAAGGACATCCCGTGTTCACAGATTGGTAGACTGACTATCATTACTATGTTAATCCTACCCAAAGCAGTTTAGAAATTTAACATAATCCCTATCCAAATTCCCATAAACTTCTTTGCAGAAATGGAAATGCCAATCAACAAATTTATTTGGAAGGGTAAGGAGCCCTGAATATCTATAGCCATTGTGAAAAAGAAGAAAGTTGGAATACTCACACTTCCCAATCTTAAATGTTATTACAAAGCCACAGTAGTCAAAACAGCATGTTTCTGTTACAAGGACAGACATTATAGACCAATGGAATCAAACTGAGAGCTCAGAAATCAATTCCTTCATTTATGGCCAACTGATTTTTGACAGGAGTGCAAAGATCATTCAATTGTGAAATAATAGTCTCTTCAACAAATGGTGTTGGGAAAACTGGATCACTATTCTCAAAAAAAAAAAAGAAAAGAAAGAAAGGAGGACCTCTGTGCTCATTTGAAGCTGTTATTTACCCCAGAAATGACATGTCGTTTTTTTTTTTTTTAATTCATTATTGTGGGGGCAGACTTATTGTGGGTGGAACCTTCTGAGTAGGTTGTTTCAATTGAGATGTGACCCACCAAATTCAAGATTAAGAACCAAGATTGAGAGGATAAAGAACACACACACAGACACAAAACCAGAGAACTCAGTTAGAGAGAGAGAGTAACACATTCTGAAGCCGAAAGAGTGACTGAATCCAGAGCCTGAAATCAATGAAACCTGGAAGAGAAGGACTGGCAGACATCTGCCATGTGCCTTTCCTATGACAGAGGTGTCCCAGATGCCAGCAGCTTTATTCAGAGAAAGTATCCTCTTGATGATATCTTAATTTGGGCATTTTCCTAGCCTTAAAATTGTAACATTGTAGGCTAATAAACTCCCTTTGTAAAAGCCAACCTATTTCTGGTATATTGCATTTCAATAGCTTTAGCAAATTGAAATACCCCCTAATTCATACCTTCTACAAAATTCAACTCAAAATGAATGAAAGACCTAAATATATGAGCCAGAGTATCACACTCCTTGAAGGAAACATAGGGAAGCATCTTCAGAACCTTGTGTTAAGCAATAGCTTCTTAGACTTTACACCCAAACAAAAGCAACAAAAGGAAAAAAAATAGATAAATGGGTCCTCATAAAAATTTAAAATTTTTCCGTCTGGAAGGATTTTATCATGGAAGTAAAATGACAGTTTACCCAATGGATGAAAATATTTAGAAACCATATATCATATTAAAGTTTAATATCTAGAATGTGCAGACGAATCCTTTAGTGTAACATCAAAAAGACTAAGAACCCCATGAAAACATGGGCAAAAGACTTGAGTAGACATCTCTCCAAAGAAAATATACAAATGGCCAGAAAACACATGAAAAGATGCTCGACATAATTAGCCATCAGGGAAATGCAAATCAGAAACTCAGTAAGATGCCATTTTACACCAATTAGAATGTCTGCTTTAAAAAATGAAAAATAATATGTTGGAGAGGATGCAGAGAAATAGGAACATTCATTCATTGCTGCTGGCAACGTAAAATGGTGCAGGCACTGTGGAAGACAATTTGGCTTTTCCTGAGAAAGCTAAGTACAGAAATACCATATGATCTGGCAGTCTCACTATCAGCTACATATCCAAAATAATTAAAAGCAGTAATGTAAACAAATACTTGCACACCAATGTTCAGAGCAACATTATTCACAATTGCCAAAAGATGGAAGCAAACCAAGTGTCCATCAACTGATTAATAGGTAAGTTAAACATGGTATATATGTACAATGGAATATTATTAAACCATAAAAAGGTATGAAGTCCTGATACATGTGACAATTTGAATGAACCTTGAAGACATCATGCTGAGTGAAATATCAGACACAAAAGGACAAATCTTGTATGATATCACTGATTTGAAATAATTAAAATAAGCAAGCTAATAGAGTCAGAATCTGGAATATAGATTACCAGGGGATGGGATGGGTATAGGGAATGGGAAATTAAGGCTTAAAATGTACAGCATTCCTATTTGTAATGATGGAAATGCTTTATTAATGGTTGGTGGTGATGGTAGCACAATGTTGTGAATGTAATTAACAACATTGAAATATATATATATATGAATGTGATTAAAGAAAAAATATTAGGTTGTATATGTGGCAACAGAACATTTTTTTAAATCCATGGAACTACATTTCACAAACAGTGAAACCTAAGATAAACTATGAATTATAGTTAGTAGTACAATTATAAACATGTGCTATCATAAAATTGTAATAAATGTTCCACACCAATGCAAGGTGTTAAGAATTGGATGGCATATGGGAATCCTATATTTTATGCAGGCTGTTTTGTAAACCCACAATTTCTCTAATAGAGGAAAAAATAGCAAGAAAATTTATAGGATGCAGCCAAAACAATGTTCAGATGAAAATTTAAGGCATTTAATATATATATTAAGAAAGAATAAATGTCTACAATCAACAATCCAAGTTTCACTAAAGAAAAATAGAAATAGCAGTAAGTCAGTTTTAGTATAAAACAAGAAGAAAAGAAATAATAGAAATTAGAGTGTAAATCAATATAGTTGAAAACAAGAAAACATTGAAAAATCAATGAAACCAAAAGCTGCCTTTCTGAAAAGATCAATAAAATCAATGAACCTCTGGACAGGTTAACAAAGAAAAAAGAGAACAGACACAAATCACTGAGTCAGAAATAAAAGAGTGGTCATCATTACTGATACAATGGCATTTAAAGGATAATAAATTAATATTATGAGAACTCGATGCCTACAAATTAATAACAGATGAAATGCAATAATTCCCTGAAAGACACAGTCTACCAAAACTTAAACAAGGAGAAAGAGATAATTAGAATAGACCAAAACTATTAAAGACATTGAATTAATAATTAATAATGTTTCAAAAAATAAAACACCAGTCTCAGGTAGTTTCACTTGTTAATTCTACCAAAGATTTAAGGAAGAAATAATACAAATTCTCTACAATCTCTTCCAGAAAATAGAAGCAGAGGAAGTACTTCCTAGCTCATTATATAAAGCTAGCAATACCAATATCAAAGTGAGACAAAGACATTAAAGAAAGGAAAGCTATAGGCCAATATCTCTTCTGAACACAAATGCAAAAATCCTCAAAAAAATTTTAGCAAATTGAATCCAACAATGTATAAAATTAATTATGCACCATGACCAAGTGGGAAGTATTTCAGTTACATAAGGCTGGTTTGACATTTGATATCAATTAATGTATTCTACCACATATTTTAGTCTAGAGAAGAAATATCATGTATCATATCAAGTGGTGTGGAAAAAAAAAACTTAACAAAATATAATATGCATTAATAATGAAATTCTAACAAACTAGGGATAGATGTGAACTTCCTCTACTTTATTAAAAAAAAAAGCTACAAAAACCTATATTTTATGTCATATTTATTTGTGAGAAACAGAATACTTTCCCTTATGATCAAGAACAAGTCAAGGATGTTTCCTCTCAACATTCCTATTCAAAACCTTACTGGAATTCCTAGCTAATGTAATAAAGCAAGAAAAGGAAATAAAAGGTATACAGATTGGAAACAAAAAAGTAAACCTGACTTTGTTCACAGATGTCAATCTAGAAAATCCCACAAATTGATAAAATACCCTTGGAACTAATGTGAATATAGCAAGGACAGGATGCAAATTTAATATGCAAAATTCAAATTGCTTTAATATTTATCAGCAATGAACAAATAGAATTTAAAATAAAAACAAAATACCATTTACATGGCATCAAAAAATGAAAACCTAGATATAAGTGTAACAAATATGAACAGTCTCTAAATGTGGAAAACTACAAAGCTCTCATGAAAGATATCAAAAAATGTCAAAACACATGAAAATATATTCCATGTTAATGAACTGGATGCTTCAATATTGTTGAAGTTGTCAATTCTTCCCTAATTGATCTATAGATTCAATACAACACAAATCAAAACCCAAGGAGCTGCTTTATGGATATCTATAAGGTTCTTATAAAATTTATATGAAAGGCAAAAACTAAACAAAAGAAAACACTCTACAGACTGAATAAAATAATACTGAAGAAGACTAAAGGGGAGAGGACTGATCTAAATTCAAGTCTTACTATAAAGCTATAGTTACTAAGATAGGGTGGGTTTGACTCAAGAATAGACACATAGATCAACAGAATAAAACAGAGAGCCCAGAAATAGAGCCATACAAATATAATGAAATGAACAAAGGATATTCAGTGGGGAAAGGATAGTCTTTTCAACAAACAGTGTGGACACAATTGAGTTTCCATATCCAAAAAAATTTAATGATAACAAATATAGACATAGATCTTACAGTGGTCACAAAAATTAACTCAAAATGGATTACAGATCTAAATGTAGAATGGTAAAATTTAAAATTTCTAGAAGACAACATAGGAGAAAACCTCTGTAAAGTAGAGCCATTCTGGCAATTTCTTACAGAGCAAATCATAATTGCCCATACCATGAACCATTGCACTCCTAGGCATTTACCCAATTGAGTTGAAATGTACATTCATGCACAAAAATCTACACAAAAATATTGATAGCAACCTTATTAGTAACCTCCAAACCCTATGAAGTATCAAGATGTCCTTCAATAAGTGAATGGATTAAAAAAACTGAGGTACAAACATAAAATGGAATATTACTTGGAAATAAAATAAAATGAGTTATCAATCCACAAAAAGACTGTAGTAACCTTAAATGCATATTTCTAATTGAAAGAAGACTTAAATGTATATTTCTAAGTGAAGAGGAAATATATGATATTGTGGAAAATGCAAAACTATAGAGACAGAAAAAATCAACTACTTCCATGGGTTTGGGGCTAGAGCAGAAGAATGAATAGGTGAAACACAAAGTTTTGTTAGGTGGCAATACTATCCTGTATGATACTGTAATGGCAAATACATAGCAGTCTGCATTTTTCAGAAGATATAGAATGTTACAACAGAGAGAGAACCATAAGGTTTGCTAATTTCAAATACATCATTTAGGTGGTTGAGGGATTCCAGGAAATAATGTAGATTATGCCGAGGAATCTAACCTTACGACTTATGAACAACCTCACTAAAGGGAGGTGGAGGAAAAAGTTGTTCATGTAAGTAACTCTGGAAATGAATTTAGGCTGTAAGGCTAAAGACATTTAAACTATACCTAAGCACTGTACTTCAGTAAAATTGTTGTTTGCCATGGGGATATGAGTTAATCATTCTGTTATTTCTGTAATAAAAGCTAGAACTGAGCAATTAATAAATGGATGATACAAAGTAGGAGCCAGGTTTTTCACTACTGGAATAGAAATTTATAGATCATCTAGCAGAGAAGGCTGCAATAATCTATACAGTAATGGATTAGTTAGAGACATCAACAAATTTTAAATTTAACCTAATCTCGATACAGATAGTTACATATGTGTGTGTGTGTGTGTGTGTGTGCGCACGCGCGCGCACCATTTGGTATAAACACATTTCTTTACCCTGTCATCTGTGAGGGCCTAAAAGAAATGAAACTCTAGTGGTAATGAGCATATCTAGTACACAGATCTTAGTTTCTAATACATTCCTCAATAAAAGGAACCATGGCTCCTTGCAGAGATGGCTGTTTATAAAACTGGGTCAGAAAAATACTCACATTGAGCCTGGACCATGTTCATGGACTGTCAGAAAGTAAGAAAGGGCTGTAAAGAAAAAAATAATAAAAATACAATGATTTTTTTTTTTTTTTTAAAGAGAGAAAATAACAAGTGTTGAGGATTCAGAGAATTGGAACCCTCACACGTTTTTGGTGGGAATGTAAAATGGTGCAACCACTGTGGAGAACAGTTGGGTAGTTCCTCAGAAACTTAAATATGTAAATAAAATATGACCTGGCATTGCCACTTCTAGGTATATTATCCAAACAATTGTAAACAATGTCTGTAAAGATCAGTGTACACCAATGTTCCTAGCAGCATTATTCACAATAGCCAAAGGTGCAAACAACTCAAGTGTCCATCAGCAGATGAATGGATAAGCTAAATGTGGTATACAGACAAAGGAATGTTTTTCAGCCATAAAAAAGGATTTCTGATACATGCTACAACACTAATGAACCCTGAAAACATTATGCTGAGCTAAATAAGCCAGTAACAAAGGGACAAATATTTTGGGATTTTACTTCTATGAAATATCTAATAAGCAAATTCATAGAAACAAAAAGTATATTAAAGATTAACAGGGGATGTGGGGAAGGAGGAATGGAAATTATTGCTTAAAAGGTGCAGAGGTTCTGTTTGGAGTGGTGAAAAAATATTACTAATGGATGGTTTTGATGCTGGGACAACATTGTGAATGTAATAAATGCCACTGAATTGTACATTAAAAATGGGCAAAATTGCTAAAGTTATGTGATATATATTTTAACACAATAAAAATTAAAAAAAATACACACATTGATAGGGGTATGGTGAAAGAACACAAGAGCCAATGTAAACATCTCCCAATGGCCAAAGCTGGATTAAGAAAACAAATAAAGTCATATTGCTTTATAACCCAAAGAATAAAACAATGCCCATGTTACATAAACAATTGAAAAAAATTAATAAAGGCAGGAGAAGATACAAGTCTCCCATATAGAATTCCAAATATGCTATGTAGTAACTCCACACTAAGGGAGGAATATAAATCTCCATCCTTTAGGGTAGTGTGTGCTATGTACAGGGGCTTCCTTCCCAAGCATACAGTATGGAAAAGGATCAGGAATAGTGACTACAGTATACCCTTGATATGGTGGGATGAAAACGGAACTTTACCACTGTTGTCTTCCTCCCTCAAACCCATAATCCCTGTATAATCATGAGAAAAACATCATATTCCAGTAGAGGATGTCTTAGTTTGCCAGGGCTGCTGTAAAAAATGTGCCATTGACTAGTTGGCTTACACAATAGGAATTTATTGTCTCACAGTTTCAGAGACTAGAAGTCCAAAACCAAATGTTGGTGGGATCATGTTTTCTCTGAAATCTGTACTGTTTTGGTGGTAGCATGCCAGCAATCCATAACTCAGTCTCTGCCTCCTCTACATGGTCATTTCTCTCCCGATCTGTCTCCTACTACTGTGCACAAATTTCCTCAGGTTATAAGGATACCCATCATCCTGGATTAAGGCCTACCTGGATTCAGTCTGGCCTCAGCTTAACTAATGACATCTTCAATGATCCTGTTTGCTGTTGGCTTCACATCCATAGGACATGGGGTTAGGACCTGAACAAGTCTTTATGGGGAACTTGATTCAATCCACAACAGAGAGACATCCTGTACTAAAACTGTTCAGGTATTCTCAGATCTGTCAGGTCATCATCAACAAAAAATATCTAAGAAACTGTCACAGTCAAGGCACTCCTAAAGAGATATGACAACTAAATCTAATGTGGTACCATGAATCAGATCCTAGAAGAGAAAAAGGACATTAGGTAAAAAAACTAAGGAATTCTGAATAAACCATGAATTTTAGTTAATAATCATATATCAATATCCTTTTATTAATTGTAACAAGTGTACCATACTAATATAAGATGCTAATAATAGGGTGAGATATATGGGTATTCCCTGTAGTATCTGCTGAATTTTTCTGTAAATCTAAAACTGTTCCAAGAATACAATGCTATTAATATAAAACAAATAGAACAAAGAAATCTTTATTCATACTAGAAATACCTAAAAGAAATAAATTGATGTCTTCCAGATCAGTTAAAGCCCTTAAAAATGTAAGATTTATCTGAAATTTTAATTAGCTGGGCTTGCTATTAATAATTAAAAAATGTTCTTTCCTCCTTATTACTTCTTATCAATAAACATAAGAAAATGTACTATTATTTCTGCCTGAACTACTGTATTTTCTTTCCTGGCAATAGGCATGTCCTGGTAGATTAAAAGAAAATTTCTTATTTATTTGCATAAAAGAAATATATAGTCAAGCATTTAATATGTCTATATGGAAGTAGTCCCAACAATTTCAGAGTTTCCAACACCTGGAATAACAAGGAAATGAAAACTGCCAGGATCTTCTCAGCTCCTTCAACTCTGTAATTCTAGATCCAGGATTCTAATATACTCCAACACACTTTGCAATTTGAGGCAGAATAAAAGGAGAGGATATGTATTTTCCTTACCCTGACTGACTTAAAATAAAAAGGCATTGAAAATATGCATAGAGAATGCTACAATAAATTGTGAAACCATTTTCCACTTTTCACTGAATTTCTCATATTAAGACCTTTTAATCAATTGCCTCTTCTATAATAGCACTATTGAATGCATGTTATTACTGAAAATTTTTTCATGTAAAAATTTATATGACACAGTTTCTTTAACCTCTCTGAAAAATAATTATCTGAGTGGCTCATATTCTTTCTTTATAGCAAATATATCTGTGTTTTCATTATCTTAGCTTGCAAGCCAGGTAACAGAATAAAACTTTTAACTACTCAGTTTCCTGTTCTCTATTTCAAACTTATTTTTTAATAAGTTGCTTTTATATTTTAGCTCAATTACTTCAAACCATTTTCAGAAATAAAGAGGCAATAAGTTAGAAATACCTAAGTAGGTGAAATGGGCAAAACAATTAACAAACAGCAAGATTACCAGAAAGTCCAGTATTACCACATTCATTTTTGACCTAAACTGTTAGGTCAGACAGAGTAATCTGTGAAAAGAAAAGCATCTAAATACTTGGTAAGAAATCCTGTATCTTGTTTTCTTGCAATTTCCTGTTGCCATTGGTAACCAAGCAAAGAAAGATTTCAGTTTCAAAATGACCTAAAATTTGATCCAATAATTTAAACTTGGGCTCTTATAAGAAAACTGTCCAGGCCATTGGCTGGCAATTTTGATGATTCCTATTTAGGAGGTAAAATTGCTAAGTGTAATTTGGCTTCTTTCTCTTAGCCAATGTCTAAAGACTACTCAGATATTGTTCTCTAGCTTCACAACAGACAAATCCAATAATTGATTATTCTGTCTCAAATGTTTTCTATTTACATAACCTGACTGACTCTTTCATTAATCAACTTGATATGAAAGTTCCCAATTGTCAAGGGTTATTAGAATTTGCAGGAACCCAGAATGTTTCTCCAAAGAAATCTGTCTATTCAGAATTAATCTTACTCAAACTTTCAAAAGTTTCAATGCTTTTTCTATTAACTTTGTGATAAAACTCTAATAGAGTTCTGAATTTTATTCATTTGAATTTACATAATCTTAAAGAAAAGAATGATTGAGAACTATAATTTTTATTCAAAATTAAGGTCAGAAGTATACTAGCCAAAGCCATCTAGTCTCAGAAGAAATAACTGAACTAAAATGTCCTAAAAGACATGCAGGGTAAGTGAATATGAATGTACTAAATTCCTTTATGTCACATAGTACTGAATAAACCAATTTATTCTGACTTATCTAGACAAATGTGTTCACCAAATCAATGCACTGCAGGTAATCCCTAAGTTTCCAAAGTTTTCTCAAGAACATACGGTAGAGTTGAAAGCATGTATATTCCTATTGTAATTTATGTATAACCTGGATTAATATCTAAATCTGGTAATTTGTAAATGCCGAATCCTCACATTTAATTGTGCAAAGCTTTAATGATTAGGATTGAGCACAACAATTATGAACAGTTACCTGACTATATAAAGGGAAGACAATATGAAGAACATTTCAAAATTCTAAGATTAGTGTTTGAAAGAATCACATACAGAGCAACATACCATCAGGGCACGTTGGCAAGATTCTAAATAATTTCATTCATTAACTTATTCAGTCAGTTGTTCAACAAATGCATTTTTTGTGCCTCCTCTGTGTATGAGATGGAGATAAAATGTGATTTTTAAAAAGCCATTTCTCTTGCTTTTGTAGAATTTAATGCAAGGGGATAATCAAACAGTCATGCTGTAAATTTGTAATTCTGTTTTTCTGATCATTGCTACAAAGGGAAATTAGAGAAGGAAAGGAAGGTATGTCTGATTTAGGCTGGGGTCAGTGGACAACAGAGGCTTACCCAAAGTACTGAAGTTTCAGCTGACTTTTTTATTTTATTTTATTTTATTTTATTTTGAAATAAATTCAAAGTTATAGGAACAGTTGCAAAAACAATACTAACCCCATACAAAGAATTCCATCATACCCTTCCCCCTCTCCCCCAATAGCTCAATCCACCAACCTTAACATGTCACATCGCTATTTCTTTCCCTCCCTCCCTCCCTCCCTATCTATTATCCATCATCTATTGCTCTGTCTTCTGAACGTATGAGAGCTAGCTGCACACATCCTTGAACATACACTATAATTCACGTATGCACTTCCCATGAACAAGAACATTCTTTTATGCAATCCCATTAAGCGCAGCTAAGAAGTACAACAGGTTCAACAATGATACAAAGCTTACATTCTATATTTCCTTTACCTTATATCTCAACTGTGTCCCTTGGAGCCACCTGTCCTCTATCCTCTAACTCCATCCAAGTTCATCCTTGGCATTCAATCATCTATTTAGGCTGTCTTTTTTTTTTTTTTTTCAGTTGTAGGAACCTATATACTGCCTAAATCTTCCCATTCCACCCCCTCCCTAGCCTTCCATTAGTGGGATTAATCGCCTTTAGAATGTTGTAATGCTCTTTCCCACCATCCATTACTAGAAATTTCCCTTCACCTCAAACAGCAACTCCACCCTCATTTCTTAACTCCCCATTGCCCCTTCCCCCATTTCTCTTAACCTGAACTCTACAATTCATCTCTATGGTTATATTCTCTGACAGTTTCTTTGTGTTTGCTGTGGGAGTTAAAATTAACCTCTTAAATCCGTATCAATCTTGTTTTTCTTTGATACCACCTCCACTTCAATAGGACACATAAACTATGTTCCTATACTCCTCCATTCCCCTACCTTTATACAGTTGTCTAAAATTACATATTTTACATTGAGTTCAAAACCACTGATTTGTCATTAGGGTTTGTGTAATTTATATCATGTAGGAAGTAAATAGTGGAGTTACAGTTCGAAAATTATTGACCTCTATTTGTATTCCACTGTGGCTGGAGAATGTGCCCTGAGTATATTCATTTTTTTTTTTTTTTTTTGTTAATTTCTTGAGGCTTGTTTTATGTCCCAGCTTATGGTCCCTTCTGGAGAAAGATCCGTGATCTCTAGAGAAAAATGAGTGTCCTGGTGCTTTGGGATGTAAGGTACTATATATTTCTGTTAAAATTCTCTGTATCTCTTTCTTCTTTCTGTTGTTTCTCTGTCGGTAGGGTTCCCTTTAGAATCTGAAGTAGGGCAGGTCTTTTATTGGCAAAGTCTCTCAGGATTTGTTTGTGAAAAATTTAAGCTCTCCCTCGAATTTGAAGGAGAGTTTTGCTGGATAAAGTATTCTTGGTTGGAAATTTTTCTCTCTTAGTATTTTAAATGTCATGCCACTGCCTTCTCATCTCCATGGCGGCCATTGAGTAGTCACAACATAGTCTTATGCTGTTTCCTTTGTACGTGGTGAATTGCTTTTCTCTAGCTGCTTTCAGAACTTGCTCCTTCTCTTCAGTATTTGCGAGTCTGATCAGAATATGTCTCGGAGTGGGTTTATTTGGATTTATTCTATTTGGAGTTCGCTGGGCATTTATGCTTTGTGTATTTATATTGTGTAGAAGGTTCGGGAAGTTTTCCCCAACAATTTCTTTGAATACTCTTTCTAGACCTTTACCCTTCTCTTCCCCTTCTGGGACACCAATGAGTCTTAAGTTTGGACATTTTATTTTATCTATCATTTCCCTGAGATCCATTTCAATTTGTTTGATTTTTTTCTCCATTCTTTGTTTTGTCCTTTCATTTTCTGTTCTGTGGACTTCTAGGACACTGAGATGTTGTTCAGCTTCCTTTAGTCTTGTATTGTGATTATCCAGAATCTTTTTAATTTGGCCAACAGTTTCTTTTATTTCCATAAGATCTTCTATTTTTTTATTTAGCCTTGCAATGTCTTCTTTATGCTCTTCTAGGGTCTTCTTTATGTAGCTTATATCCTGGGCCATGGTCTTCTTGATGTCCTTTAAATCCTTTGCCATGCTTTCATTCCTCGATTGTGTTTCTTTAATTAGTTCTGCGAGGAACTTTGTGTCTTCAGATAACTTGATTTGTGTGTTTGGAGTTGGATTCTCCATATCATCTGGTTTTATCATATGCATTGAAATTTTCTGTTGTTTTTGGCCTCTTGGCATTTGCTCTGCTCGACAGGATTCTTTTAATTTGTAAAAAAAAACCTATCTAATTTTTCAGAAACACTTGTTGGTGACATACACTTTCTCTAACTAACCAGCAGATGGTGTCTGTGAGTCACCTACACCTCTCAAGTCGGTCCTCCACTTGTCCCCACTGTGAGTGGGGAAATGATTCTTGTGGGGTCCAGCCAGAGAACTCAGCCTGGGTGTGTTGCTGGAGCTGTCCGCCCTGAATGCAGGGCACTTGTATGGGTGGTCAGGGAGGAAGGACCGCTTCAGTATTCAAATCCCCCCAGTTCCCGGAGATTCAAGGATGCCTCAAGAGACCAAGCCTTCATTTCATTTCAGCCCCAGCCCCTGTCTCTCTCTCTCGATGTCTCACAAACCAGCAGACTTGGCGTAGTGTCTCTGGGATCTCTGAGCACGTCCCCCTGCCCAGCCGTGCTCCTCCAGGACCACTGCTGAGAAAATGCCACGCTACGTCATCAGCACGCACTGTCCCTCAAGGGAAGCCCCAGGCCGCCGGGCCGAGCTGGCTCACTTTCAGCCTTATGCAAAAATGGCCAAACGGGACATCTCCACACCCTCCTCCTCACACAGTTCCTCCTTCCCAGCTCCGAGACAACTGGCAGGGCTCTGGGCTGTGGGCATGGCCCGAGGCAGGGGTTTATCCAGCCCTCCTGGGAGCAAGCTGCCAGCCACGGGGGTTCTTTCGGCTTCTGGCTCCCCGCTCCATTCCCCTGGCTCCAGGGATATCTGCACCTGGCTTTCTTCCAGGCCAGTCACCGAGAGGCTGGCCCAGCCCCCTCTTTCTGTGTTTTACTGCGTGTTTCCCATGATCGCACCTGCAGCCACTCGCACCTGCAGCCGCTCCTGGGTTTTCCCCTTTTTTCTTTTTTTCTTTTTTTCTTTTTTCCCAGACGCCAAACCCTGGCTTCCCCGGATCACTGCACAGCTGTGGGACTTCCAGCTGGCTTACTCACTCGTTTCAGAATGCAGACTCTCAGTTTCACCAAATATACAGCCCCTGGGAACTAGGAGATCTCATCCAGCTGGCACATTGCTGTAACCGGTATTCTGGGTCACTCTCTGGTCCTTATCTAGTGTTTTCCACGGAGGTGTTCCTTAGCCCTGTCTCACCTAGCCGCCATCTTGGTTTCTCCAGAATCGGCATATTTTATCGGTAGCTCACAAAATGGACAAGGTCAAAAAGGTCCGTGTTCCCCATTAGCCTTGGTCCCGCAATAATTGTACTCCCTTGGCTCTTTGTACATCTTTAGAGTTAGGGGAGAGGCCCCTCGAGTGTGCAAGATCTCAGCTGACTTTTGAAATAATAAGAGTTATTTCTCTTGTCTTTAAAATATATTAGAGCTGAACTTGCAGAAGCTAAATGCCAAGTGTTCTTTTCAGAAGAAGGGGAGATTCAGATTCATTTATTTCATCACAACATGACAAACATAAGGTATTGCTGTGCTGAGTACACACAGCGGTGATTTCTTTGGGCAGGCTGCTACAAGTCCATTAAGAGGATTTGTTTTTCCTTTTTTCATTCCCCTTTCCTTTTCTTTTATATCCTGTTTTCCCTATAGCCTAGTGAGTAAGGCTTCTACCTAATCTCACAGTTTCAACTATTATCCCTGCATGGCTAACTTTTTTTTTTTTTCCCTTCATTTTCATTGAGATCATTCAGATACCATACAGTTATCCAAAGATCCAAAGTGTACAATCACTTGCCCCTGGTACCCTCATACAGCTGTGCATCCATCACACTTAATTTTTGTTCAATTTTTAGAAACTTTTCATCACTCCAGACAAGAAATAAAGTGAAAGATGAAAAAAGAAAAAAAAGAAAAGGAAACTCTAATCCTCCCCTATCCCTAACCAACCCCCCTCAATTGTTGACTCGTAGTGTTGATATAGTACATTTGTTACTGTTTATGAAAAAATGTTGAAATACTACTAACTGTAGTATATAGTTTGTAATAGGTATATAGTTCTTCCCTATATGCCCCTCTATTAATAACTTCTAATTGTATTGTCATACATTTGTTCTGGTTCATGGAAGTGATTTCTAGTATTTGTACAGTTGATCATGGATATTGCCCACCATAGGATTCAGTTTTATACATTCCCATCTTTTGACCTCCAACTTTCCTTCTGGTGACATATATGACTCTGAGCTTCCCCTTTCCACCTCATTCACACACCATTCGGTGCTGTTAGTTATTCTCACATCTTGCTACCAACACCCCTGTTCATTTCCAAACATTTAAGTTCATCCTAATTGAACATTCTGCTCATACTAAGCAACCACTCCCCATTCTTAAGCCTTGTCCTATATCTTGGTACCTTATATTTCATGTCTATGTGTTTACATATTATAATTAGTCCCTATCAGTGAGACTCTGCAATAATTGTATTATGTGTCTGGCTTATTTCACTCAGTATATTGCCCTTGAGGTTTTGTCGTCAACCCTTTTTTTTTTTTTCAATATGGTTTTGTTCACTCACCATACATTCCATCCCAAGTAAATAATCGATGGTTCTCTGCATGGTCATACATTTATGTGTTCACCACCTTCACCACTATCTATATAAGGGCATCTACATTTCTTCCACAAGGCAGGAGGGAGAGTCAAAGAAGGTAGAGAGGCAAAAGAAAGAGGGAAAAAAATGACAGCTAGGAAGCAGCAAAAGGAAAAATAAACTTAAATCAAAGTAGAATAAAGAATTAGACAATACCACCAATGTCAAGTGTCTAACATGCCTCCCCTATCCCCCCTCTTATCTGCATTCACCTTGGTATATCACCTTTGTTACATTAAAGGAAGCATAATACAATGATTCTGTTAGTTACAGTCTCTAGTTTATGCTGATTGCATCCCTCCCCCAATGCCTCCCCATTTTGAACACCTTGCAAGGTTGACATTTGCTTGTTCTCCTTCGTAAAAGAACATATTTGTACATTTTATCACAATTGTTGAATACTCTAGATTTCACCAAGTTACACAGACCCAGTCTTTATCTTCCCTCCTTTCTTGTGGTGTCTCACCTTCCTCACTCAACCGTATTCATAGTTACCTTTGTTCAGTGTACTTACATTGTTGTGCTACCATCTCCCAAAATTGTGTTCCAAACCATGCACTCCTGTCTTCTATCACCCCGTAGTGCTCCGTTTAGTATTTCCTGTAGGGCAGGTGTCTTGTTCACAAAGTCTCTCATTGTCTGTTTGTCAGAAAATATTTTGAGCTCTCCCTCATATTTGAAGGACAGCTTTGCTGGATATAGGATTCTTGGTTGGCGGGTTTTCTCTTTCAGTATCTTAAACATATCACACCACTTCCTTCTTGCCTCCATGGTTTCTGCTGAGACATCCGCACATAGTCTTATTAAGCTTCCTTTGTATGTAATGGATCACTTTTCTCTTGCTGCTTTCAGGATTCTCTCTTTGTCTTTGACTTTTGATAATCTGATTATTAAGTGTCTTGGCGTAGGCCTCTTCATATCTCTTCTGTTTGGAGTACGCTGCGCTTCTTGGATCTGTAATTTTATGTCTTTCATAAGAGATGGGAAATTTTCATTAATTATTTCCTCTATTATTGCTTCCGCCCCCTTTCCCTTCTCTTCTCCTTCTGGGACACCAATGATACGTACATTATTGTACTTTGTTTCATCCTTGAGTTCCCAGAGACATTGCTCATATTTTTTCATTCTTTTCTCCATCTGCTCCTTTGCGTGTAGGCTTTCAGGTGTTTTGTTCTCCAGTTCCTGAGTGTTTTCTTCTGCCTCTTGAGATCTGCTGTTGTATGTTTCCATTGTGTCTTTCATCTCTTGTGTTGTGCCTTTCATTTCCATAGATTCTACTAGTTGTTTTTTTTGAACTTTTGATTTCTGCCGTATATATGCCCAGTGTTTCCTTTACAGCCTCTATCTCTTTTGCAATATCTTCTCTAAACTTTTTGATTTTATTTAGCATTAGTTGTTTAAATTCCTGTATCTCAGTTGTAGTGTACGTCTGTTCCTTTGACTGGGCCATAACTTTGTTTTTCTTAGTGTAGGTTGTAATTTTCCGTTGTCTAGGCATGGTTTCCTTGGTTATCCAAATCAGGTTTTCCCAGACCAGAACAGGCTCAGGTCCCAGAGGGAAGAAATATTCAGTATCTGGTTTCCCTGCAGGTGTGTCTTAGAAAATTGTTCCACCCTTTGATGCCTCAGGTCACTGTGCTTTTCTGCCCAGCAGGTGACGCCTGTTAGCCTATAATTCTTGACTGGTGTGAGGAGGTATGGCTGTGTTCCCCCAGGCTCTGGGGTCTGGTTCTGAATGGAAAGGGCCCCACCCCTTTCCTCCCAGAGAAGACAGACCCCCAGGTGAAGGTCATTAGCATTTCAATGGTCTCACTCTGCTTGTGCTGTCTCCACCCTTCCCCGAGTCACAGCCCTGGAAACTGAATATGACTGGGGCTTTCTCCACTGAGCCAAAAAAGAAACAGATAGTCCCCTTCAGACCCAGTCCAAGGTGACCCTCTGACTCTCCAAGGTCAGTTGTCACCCAAAGCCTCTGTCTGTTTTTTGGGGATGCGTACCTGTAGTGAGCAGTTCACACTCGCTACTTAAAACCCCAGTTGGAGCTCAGCTGAGCTATATTTGCTTTCTGGGAGAGAGCTTCTCCTTGGCACCACGAGGCTTTGCAGCTTGGGCTATGGGGGAGGGGGTGTCATGACTTGGATCTGCAGTTTTTACTTACAGATTTTATGCTGTGTTCTCAGGCATTCCTCCCAATTCAGGTTGGTGTATGATGAGTGGATGGTCTCGTTTGTCCCCCCGCAGTTATTCTGGATTATTTACTAGTTGTTTCTGGTTTTTTGTAGTTGTTCCAGGGGGACTACTTAGCTTCCACTCCTCTCTATGCTGCCATCTTGCCCCGCCTCCATGGCTAACTCTTAATTCTATCATTTCAGCCCAAACCAATTTCCATGATATCATCCTTAAATTTGCAACAATCTGATGGAAATTTTCACTTTAATATCCTATTCTTTCCTAAAATATATCATTTTTTTTTCATTTCTCCCTCCAGCCACACCCCTAGAAAACTTAGGATAACATTAATTCCCCTAATATTCATTCTTTGTGTGTGTGTACCTGTGTGCTTCTGTGTGTGTATATCCAGGTGTGTGTCTGGATATGTTAGCTCCCATATGCAATAAACACCTAAGTCCCATTAATTCTTTCCTGACAATATTTCCTATTTTGCTCATGCTGTCATTATGCAAAAAACCAGAAGTGGATTGGCTTTTATAAAGGGGGATTATTTGCCTACAAATTTACAATTCTATGGCCATAAAAGAGTGCAAATTAATGCATTAACGAGAGCATGCCTTCACTGAAGAACAGCCAATGGCATCCAGAATACCTCTGTTAGCTAGGAAGGCACATGGCTGGTGCCTGCTGGTCTTTGATCCCAGATTGCTTTGCTTTCAGCTTCTAATTCCAGTGGCTTTCTCACTAAGTGTCTGGAGTCCTCTCTTAACTTCTCCAGGGAAAGCCCTTGGGCCTCATCTCTTAGATTAGCATTTCCAAACATCCTTGTATCTGCATCTCCAAACATCTTCTGCAAGCATCTGGGTCTATGTTGGCTCTTAGCTTCTCTTTTAAATACTGCAGTGAACTAATCAAGACCCAACCTGAATGTGCAGGGCCACACCCTTATGGAAATAGTCTGATCAAAATTAACACCCACAGTTTGGTGAGTTACATCTCTATGGAAACACTCAATCAAAAGTTTCCATCCTAATCAAATGACTAATAAATGTGCCCTCACAAGATTGCATTAAAGAACATGGCTTTTTGAGGGACATAATATATCCAAACCAGCACACCATTCATTATTTTTATACCCACTAATAATATCTTTTTGATCTCTAATACTACATTTGTGTATATTTTGATATTTTGCTATACTTCACACCTCAAATTGTATGATTTTTTGGCCAAGTCAGTATTTTGTACTTTTCTACCATTTCCTTCCTTGATCAATGCCTTGAAAAGCACAACATACACGTAATATCTGATCCTTAAAATTTTCCATTTACACACTCCAACTTCAAAAAAGCAAACTTTACAAATACAGGATTGAATAAAAGTCCTTTTCTTATCTCATAGTGGACTATGCCTTAGCCATTAAAAATCCATCATATATCCTAGTGAATTTTGTCAGCTACTCTTGTTGACCTGCCATTTACCATTTGACATCTCCATCTCCATCTCCATCTCCTGACAAGATACTTTCTCTTTCAGGAAAGCCTACTAACCAATGTTTCCTTATCAGGCTACCATGTACTTGCTTTTTAAAGATGCAGTTAAAGATTCTCTTCCTCCTTAAAGTCATTCTAATACCCTACTAGTAATTCCTAAAATTAATTTAGATGTTCCTATCACATACTGAAAAAATTTTCCCAGAGTATACTTTTCTCACAGCCTTTATCATATTGTCTTTACTCATCTTATTGCTGACCTTTACTCCCTTCTATTTATCTACCCAAGTCCTTCAAAAGCTATATATAAACTATATAAACTTTCATGGTTGTTTCAACCTGAAATAATAATGATAATAGTAACAAATAGCTGTCAGTATTATTTTATGCTATCATTCCCTACACCTGAAAGTTATGAGAAGGTATAATTATATGGAAACTCTGAAGATAGCTGTGAAGTTTTAAAATTAGTAATAAATATAATGGATTTCAAGGGAAAAGATTTTTGTTGGTCATATATGCCCAGTTGAGGATGGAAATTATGAAAAGTTATAGCAGCAATATCCAAGACTCTTGCCCAAACTTTCTTCACCCCCATACTCACTTCATCAGTTAATGACATCAGCACCTACTAGTAGACCAAGTCTGAATCCAAGTTCATCCTGCAGTCCTCTGTATCTACCAACAGCATGACTAGTCATTCACCAAGATTTCTCAAATCTATTTCTTCTTCTTTGCTATTCCTTCAACAACTACCATATTTCAGTTCCTAATAATTTCTTATCTTGATTATTGCAAATGCCCTCAAATAACTCATTCTGCCTTCAGTCCTCTGAATCCATTCCCCAAATCTATACCAGATAAAAATCTGGTTTTACATAGAGTTTAAACTAATATGGGAATCTGTGAATTTGAGCTAAAACTGTCTTCCCTTCTTTTATTCTGGTTCTGAGGACCCCTCTTCATCAATGTGGCAAAAGTCATCCTTACCCATTTCCTTGTACGGCTGAAGTGGCTGTCTCAGCTAACCAAGTCAACCTGCTTATTAGGCTACAATATTCATAGTTTTTCCAGATTGTAACTCCAAAACTTGAGCATGCATATCTTATCCTTATACTTAGTGAAAACATGAAAATATCCTCAGCATTTGGGATGTCAAATATCAGACTCACCAGTAGGAGCAAACTGGTAATGGAGACAACTGAGTAAAAGTACTTTTGTGCTGCTGAATATGTTTTCTATACCAGTAACACTATGTCTTTAAAAACAAAGTAATTAGGTCATCAAATTCCAATTTATGAGATGATTCTCCAACATGCCTTACTATTAGTTATTTCATCATCACAAATGCCTCAAACTCTTAAAGTATACATCCATTTCCAAGTCCCCCTACCCCCTGAGTATTATAGTTTTTGACTTATAAGATTGCATCAATTGTCCTGCCTCATAGACTTGGCATAGAAGTTTTCCAGGGAGTAAAATATAATTGAATGAGTTCTCCTGCATACTTGACTTCCTCTTCAGATTATAGATTCTCATGTTTGCTTTCACAGTTCTGATAGATGTACAAGGACAGAATCCACTAGGAAATATAATTGCTCCTGAATCATTCATAAAAATCTTGACCTTTGAGTGCAATCAGAGCTGCTGATGCAGTCAACATTCTGGATGTTTTCACTCCCTACAAAGCACAAGTACTAAGCAACTCTTAGAACTAGGAAAGCAAGGTTTTTTTTTCACATCTATTCATTTTTTATTTTATATTTATGAAAGTTTAACTACAAATGGATCAAGAAGCTGAACAAAAGAGCTAAAACAATGCAAATCTTAGTCAAAAACATAAAAACCTCATAAGCATGGGTTTAGTGGTGACTTCTTAGATATGACACCAAAAGCATGAGCAACAAAGAAAAATAAGATAAAGTGAACTTCATCAAAATTGAAAACATTTTTACATCAAAGGACACTATCAAGATAGTGAAAAGACAGTCTACAGAATGGGAGAAAGTAATTGCTAACCATATATCTGAGAAGAGCTCAATATCCAAAATGTATAAAGAATTCCTGCAACTCAAAAACAAAAAGACAAATAACTCAATTAAAAGTGGGCAACGGACTTGAAAAGACATTTTTCCAGTGAAAATATACAAATGCCCAATAAGCACCTGAAAAGATACTGAACATCATGGTCATCAGGGAAATGCAAATCAAAACCCCAGTGAGGTATCACTTCACACCTACAAAGATAACTATTAAAAAAAAAAACAAAACAGAAAATAATAGCTGTCGTGAGGATGTGGCAAAATTGGAACACTTATATTGTTGTTGGGATTGTAAAATGGTGAAGCCACTGTGAAAATCATTTGGTGGCTCCTCATAAAGTTGAACATAGAATTACTGTGTGACCTGGAAATCTTCCAATTCTTGATATATAATAAAAATATTTGAAAGCAGAAACTTGAATAGATAGTTGTACACTGACATTTATAGTGGCATTATTAATGCCTTATTGCTACAACATGGTAGCAATCCAAGGGTACATCAAAATATGAATGGATAAGCAAAATGTTGCATATATATATATGCAACACACACAAACAATAGAATATTATTCAACCTTATAAAGGAATAAAATTTTGACACCTGCTACTACACAGGATGAACCTTGAAGATACCATGTTGAGTAAAATAAACCAGACACAAAAGACAAATATTGTATGCTGTCACTTACATGAAATACTTATGATAAATAAATTTAGAGAGACAGAAAGTAGATTAGAGTTTACCAGGGCCTGGGTGGTGAGGAGAAATGGGACTTATTGCTTAAAATGTGCTTCTGTTTGAGATGATGAAAAACTTTGGGTGTTAGATGTTGCTCACCATAGCATGTTATTGCAAATGTTATTAATCTGAATTGCATACTTAAAAGTGATTAACATGGGAAATTTTGAGTTGTATGCATGTTATTACTATAAAAGATATTTTCAATCTGGAAAACTCATGGCATTATAATCCTTGAAACTTAAGTCCCTCTTTAACTTATTATTGTCCTGTATTAATTTGGATTACTGCTTAACAAACATTCACTCATCTCCTTCTCCAATTGATATGAGAGAATATATCCTTGCCCCATTCATGTTGTAATTAGATATTTGAATTCTTTGGGTATTGCAATATTAACATGCTTCCATAGCAAAGTCCTTAAATAGACTTGTGATCTGTTTTCATGCTATAAAGAGTTAACAACTCAGGTAGCCACTTCTTCAGTTCTGAACCCAGAAGGAAACCAATTGAAGCTTAATGCAAAGCAACTGATCCACAACCTGAAAAAGAAACTTCTAGTCAAACCAATCCCAAGTCAAAGGAAGCAGACTTGACTTGCAGGCCTGTGGGCATAAGATTGAATAATTGTGTTGTATGCCACTGAAATTCAGGATGGTTTGTCATGCAGTATCACAGCGGCAAAAGCTGACTAATGCATGCCCTCACTTAGTACAGTTATATCTGATATCTTTTGGTTCCCTATTATCTATGTTTTTTAATCATTTCATTTGATCTATTCTTCCTTTTTAAGTACTGTCCTCTTCTCTCCTCTCCCTTAGACACTACAGTTTGTGTATTTGCTTGTCACACAAAACTCTACAGATACAGGTGTTTTTATTTTCTTTCTACCTCAAGGAAGACAAAACAAAATAGAACACAAGCTGTGTTAAATACAACTTCACATACAGACTAATAAATTATTCCATAATACAAATTTTGAATGAAGCAGTTATAGGTCAGCATAAAACATTTAATATTCAAAAAATCCTAATGTTTTAATCAGCCTTGTAAAATATGTTTAGATTAGGGAAATTCTTCCATCAATACTAATTTTAACTTGATTTGGACCCATTTGTTATATAGTTGCCCAGTTTGACTTTCTTAAAAATAAAGTCTGAGCCCCATCTATAATACTTAGAAATCTTTAGATTCACTAAAATTGTTGTCTGCAATATTGCAGCTTGAATTCCTAGTCTTCCCTTCAGAGTTCTGTCCAAATCTGATATAAGTACCAAATGTAATGATCCCAGTCATGTAATAGAATTTCTCTACTTGTTTGCCCTGTTATTGACTTCCTATCCTAACTTGAGGAAACTGACTCTTGAAAGCTTTTTGGATAGGGCTTCCCTCTTGGGAAAACATTTTGTTTACTCTCTACAATCTTCCTTTTTTCTTCTGTTTAAGTTCTCTGAGCCCCAGTATTCCTCACTGATTTTGTCATAAATAAAATATCTTCCTATTTCCTAGCTCCACATTTCAAAGTGGTTAATCTCAGGTACATCCTTCTAGTTACCTTTCTCTTTCTTTTCACACAAGACTAGTTTGGTCTCAAAGCAGCTTCCTGTCTTCCTTTATTATCTGATATTTCTCTCATTTTCTCGCTGACCTTTCTAAAACCAAGATGAACTATTGTGTTTTCTGTTCATGAGGAGGAGTATAGAATAATATTCTGTAGTGGAGGCTCTGACATCAGAATATTTTAGGATTAATAGTTGTGTATATTTGGCAATTTAATGAATATTCTATGCATCAGGGTCCCACCTGTTAAATGGAGATAATAATTTACTTCTGAGAAGCAAATACACTTCATACTTATATCATTTAGAACAGTCCCAGCATATCTGACACACTCATTAAAATGTTTCTATCAATATTATTATCGTATTCTGCTGTCTTGGGCAGTAAATGAGATAATCACTGTAAATCATTTAACATAGGACCTGGTCTATAATAAGCACAATGTGACTATTAGTTCTTATTATTATAATTAAAAATACCTTGTTATGAAATGTTGCTATATGAGGTTATTTTCTTGGGGTAGAGTAGGAACATGTTGGAAGTAAAGTAGTTAGGTTAGTTGTCTTTTTCTTACTCCCTTTTTATGGTTTGTTTGAAATGTTTTTTTTTATTGTATTTAAAAAAATTTTTTTTTGATATACTTGATTCAAAAAAAATGTTAATTAAAAAAAAAATGAAAAAAAATATGCAGAGCCCCCTTGAGGATCCGGTGGAGAATGCAGGGGTATTGGGCTTCCCCACCTGGATGGTTGCTGATGTGCTCACAGACATAGGGGACTGGTGGTTTGATGGGCTGAGCCCTCTACCACAGGATTTGCCCTTCGGAAGACTGTTGCTGCAAAGGAGAGGCTAGGCCTCCCTATAATTGTGCCTAAGAGCCTCCTCCCAAATGCCTCTTTGTTGCTCAGTTGCGGCCCTCTCTCTCTAGCTAAGCCAACTAGGCAGGTGAAGTCACTGCCCCCCCACCACCCACCATGTGGGATCTGACACCCAGGGGAGTAAATCTCCCTGGCCATGTGGAATATGACTCCCAGGGAGGAATGCAGATCCGGCATCATGGGATGGAGAGCATCTTCTTAACCAAAAGGGTGATGTGAAATGAAATGAAATAAGCTTCAGTGGCAGAGAGATTCCAAAAGGAGCCAAGAGGTTACTCTGGTGGGCACTCTTATGCACAATATAGACAACCTTTTTAGGTTCTAAAGAATTGGAATAGCTAGCAAACACCTGAAACTATCAAACTACAACCAGAACCCATGGTTCTTGAAGATGGTTGTATAAAAATGTAGCTTATGAGGGGTGACAATGGATTGGGAAAGCTATATGGGCCACACTCCCTTTTGTCTAGTTAATGGATGGATGAGTAGAAAAATGGAGGAAGGAAAAAAAAAACCTTGTTACCAACCAAGGTCTGTGACAAATTTCATATATTTCTGGTTCTCAAAGCTAAGACTTTGCTGTTAAAAACCTTAAAATAAAATACACACATACAGTGTTTCCTTTGCCTTTGCTATGATTTATAAAGCAAATCACTCATACCCCCTTCCAATAATTAAAATGTAAAAAGAAAACAGAGTGCAATAAGACCCAAATTATTGGCTTTATTATTACACAGGCAAGTTTGCAATAACTCCCAACCCCTCAGGACTCTTTAATAAAAGATCACTGCCTGATAATCTCTTACTTCATGCCTAAATATAGACTATAAGAAGTGAGGTCAGTTGGATCTGCATAGTACACTCAGTCCAATTAGCTACTATCCAGCTCATTTGGAGCATTGAAAACTAGATTTAACATGCTGTTTCTGACAGAAGAGTCCATAAACTGGAACCAACAGCCTTACAAGTCAGTAACACAATCTCCTGATAAGCATGTATCCCAACAAACATCCTAGAGTCTGAACAATCAATTTAGTATTACTCTTGTTATGTGGAAGAGACAGGGAGAGGAAAGGATATGATTATGTTCATTTTAAAAACAAACAAACAAACAAACAAACAAAATACTTTTATGGGAAAGTAACTAGGCTACATCTTTTTTATAACATAAGAAGAAAATAAACATTTTTCTCAGCATTCACCATATCATAGTACATTCACCTGTTTATGTAACATCTCAGTGTATCTGTTTTCTTTGTTTGGTCTGTTTGTTGTTTCTTCTTTTTTTTTTGTGTATTTCTTAGTAAATAATATAGAACTTGGGATGTACTAGAGAATAAATAAATATTTGTTGAAGAAAATAAATATACTATGCTAAAATGGACACTTAATTTATCAAAACACCACATATGAATTAATTGAGCTTTCACCTTTCTGTTCTTTTTTTAAATTCTTTGCTTAAAACTGATTTTGCTTCTCTAAAATGAGGCTAGATCTACTGCTCCTTCACTTAACACTAAAATTGGCAGTCATGAACCATGGCCATTACATTGCTCACTGACATTCATTTAACTTTCTTATCAGATTACAGGTGAGAGAAATGACTTGGATTTTCCTTTACAAATTATATGGATTGATATGATTCACAGAAAAAAAGGGAAAGTAACACATTGGATTGCCATATATATAGATATTTATATGCAAATAATCCTTAATAATGCCAATCCATTTTAAGAAGATATTTTGAATCAAAATGGAGAACAATGAAAAATAGTTTCTTTTAAATAACACATGTATCAAAGAAGAAGACTTAATAGAGATTTAAAAATGTTTTAAACTAAATGAAAGTGAAAATACAACTTATTACAAATTTGTGGAAAACAACAGCTGGGAGGGAAATGTGTGACATTGATTGCATATATTAGAAAAGGAGAAAGATCTAAAAATCAATAAGCTACACTTTCAGCTCATAAAAGAAGAGCAAATTAAATCCAAAATAATCAGAAGAGAAAAATAATAAAAATTAAAGAATAAATCATTTAAATTGAAAACAAGGGAACAAAAGGGAAACCAAACAAACTCCAAAGCTCACTCTTTAAAATAATCAATAAATTTGACAAGTCTCTAGCCAGGAAGCCAAGAGAAAAAGGGAGAAGACACAAATTACTATTTTCAGAAATGAAAGTGGGCCCATCACAACTGATCCTACAGACATCAAAAGGATAATAAAGTAATATTATGAGCAACTCTATGCCCACAGAGTTAATTTAGATGAAACACAATTCCTTGAAAGACCTTATCTATCAAAACTCAAGCAAGAACTAAATAACATGACTAGACCTATGTCTATTAAATAAATTGAATCAGTAATTAATAACCTTCTAAAAAGAAAGCACAAGTCTCAGATGGTCTCAGTAGTGAATTCTACCAAACATTTAAGGGTAAAATTATGTCAACTCTGTACAATTTTTTTTCCAGAAAATAGAAGCAAAAGGACAGTTTCTAACGTATTCTATAATACGTATAATACATATAATACGTATTCTATAATACGTATAATAGGGTATAACGTATTACCCTATGTGATGGCTTGATGCTATAAGTACTGAAGAAAAGATGTTTTAAAGCTAAACCATTCCTGTGGGTGTAGAACTATTGTTGGTGAGACCTTTTGATTAGTTTATTTCAGTTGAGGTGTGCCCCAGAAATGCTTGGAGTTCTTTATAAGAGTAGAAATTCAGAGAAGCACATAAGACAGGCTGAAAGAAAAGACAGAGAAGCTGAGAGAGGACACAGAAAACAGAGAGAAACCACAGAAGCAGAGATGAAGCTATGAATTCAGAAGCTGGGAACAAAACCTGGGAGAGAAGGGAGAGACAAACAGACGTCGCCAAATGCCCTGTGGAACGCTGGTAATCAGTATTCAGGGAGAAAGCATTGCCTTTTGATGTCTTGATTTGGACATTTTCACAGCCTCAGAACTGTAAACTTGTAAGTTAGTAAATCCCCATTGTGAAAGCCAACTCATTTCTGGTATATTGCACTTCATCAGCTTTAGCAAACAAAATCACCCTAATACAAAAACCTGATGAAGACCCCACAAGAAAGGAAAGCTACAAAGATCTCTCCAACTCCTGAATATAGATGCAAAAATGCTCAATAAAATATTAGCAAATAGAAGGAAACTTCCTCAAATTGATAAAGAGCATCTACTAAAACACTTACATCCACTTCATAATTAATAGACACTTTGCCCCTAACATCACAAACAAGGCAAAGATGTCCCTTATCACTATGCCTATTCAATTTTACAATGTTTGTCCTAGCTCCTTCAATAAGGCAAGAAAGGAAAATAAAATAATTATAAATGAGAAAGGGATAAATAAAACTGCTTTTGAATTATGTATCCTGATTTAGACATATACTTTGTCTTTATCTGCATTCCTGTGAATGTGAACCCATTGGAGATAAGATCCCCTGAATATATTACTTAAGGTAATATAAGCAGAAGAAATTCAGACAAAGAGAAAGCAATGGGTTTGAGCTGAAAGTCAGCTGGATTTCAGAAAAGAAAGGAGAGGATGTCTCTACGTGACTGGAAGTAAAAGGAACTTGAGGACTGCTGGCTGGCAAGTGGCTACAGATCCCAGAAGGAAGCCAGCCTTTCTAGCTAATGTGTCAATGGGGACTTCTGGCCTTTGATGCCATGAGCCCATAAATTCCCATTTCTTAAGCCAACCCTTTGAGTGGAATTTGTCATAACAGCTTAACAAACTAAGAAAGTAACCTTTGGTTTTGCAATAAATTTTTAGACACAACATAAAAAATGAATTCTATCAAATAAAAAATGTTAAACTCATTAAAATTTTTAAAAAACCTTCTGCTCTGGAAAAGAGAATGAAACAAGCCACAAAATTGAAGAACATATTTGCAAAATACATACCTGATAAAAGATGTGTATCCAAAATACACAAAGGACTTTTAAAATGCAAGAAGAAGAAAATAAACAGTTTGATTAGAAAATGGGCAAAGATCTGAACAGAAACCTCACCAAAGAAGATGGCAAAAAAGTATTTGAAAAGATGCTCAATATAATTTGTCATTAGGGAATTGCAGATTAAAACAGTAAAAAGACACCCCTACAATCTTAACACAATAGCTAAAATCAAAAACACTAACAATACCAATTTCTGGTGAGGATGCAGAGGAACAGAAATCTCATTCATTGCTGTTGGAAATGAAAATGGTAGAGTCACTTTGAATTAGAATTTGGAAGTGTCTGACAAAGTTCTACATTGTCTTGCCATGCAATTCTGCAATCATACTTCTAAATTTAACCAACTGATTTGAAAATGTATGCCTATGCAAAAGTCTGCATGTGACTGCTTGATTCGCAATCACCCAAATCTGTAATAAATCAAGAAATATTTCAATAGGTAGATGTATAAACAAACTATCGTACATCTATACTATGGATTATTATACTGCAACGAATAACATTCTTTGAAATTACCTATATAACTATTTGCTAAATAATACTTTGAAAGTTACCACCTTTCCATATATTTCACAATAAGGAAATAACTAAAATTGTGGAACTGTAACCCATAAAATTCTTTGAAATTTGCTCTCCATCTACTTGTTAAATTGTACTTTAAAAGTTGTCACCTTTCTGTATATATGTTATATTTCACAATACATTTTTCTTTTGAAAAAAGAGGGCAGTTATGATGTCACAAAAAGACATGTAGGAACCTAAAAAGCATAATGATAAGGGAAGGAAGCCAATGTGAAAAGGCTACATACTGTGTGGTTCTGACTACATAATATTCTGGAAAAAAGCAAAACAAAAGAGACAGTGCAAAGGTCAGTGGTTTCCAGGAGTTCAGGGGGTTGGGGAGTAGAATGAATAGATGTAGTGCAGGACATTTTGTAGGGCAGTAAAACCATTTATTATGATACTATGATGATGCATACATGACCTTAGGCATTCATCAAAACCCTTAGAACTGACAACACAAAGAATGTAGCCTAAGGTAAACTATGAATTTTATAATGTATCAATATCAATTCATCAAGGGTAACATATGTACCACACTAATGCAAGAAAATAACAATAGAGAAAACTATGTGTTGGGATGGGATAGGGAGATGGAAAAAAAGAGTATATGGGAAAGCTTTACTTTCTGTGCAACTTTTCTGTAAACCTAAAACTGCTCTAAATATAACATCTATAAATAAAAATTTGAATGTCAGAGAAATGAAGGAGACTTCTGCCTATAAAAATACAATTATGGGCATACATGCAAACATAAAAATCATATTCTACTCCTCATGTTCCTTGTAAAGGAACTTCCTTGTAATCAGTCTCCTGGCTGATTATCCTCTACTGTTATTCTATTTTTTCACTGAGCTATAGGATACCTGATTTACATAACTGAAGAGAGTGAGCATGCTCTTTTCTCATTTTCTGTAAGAAAATTCTACCTGTCTGAAATAGGTACTCTAGTCTGCTCCCCACCACTTATTAATGAGTTGGCAAATCTATTTGGCAGTATATCTGAGTCATGTCTTTCAATATAATTTTCATAATAATGAAGTTAATAAACTGATCTCCTCTGTCAAACTTTTTCTTCTTTCAATTGATTCCAAAATCATATGGGAAAAGGGATGGCTATTTGAAAACTCTGAGTATCTGGAATATGTGTGTGTGTGTGTGTGTGTGTGTATGAACATTTCTACTGAATGGATTTTATAATTTTAACCACAAATTCATATTTCCATAAAACTAAAATATCTCTCTGACCTTATAATTTATTCTAGGAACTCAAATCTACCAGCTATAAGTGTTTTTTTACTATTTTTTACCCGAAAATATTTTCTACTGCATTCTTCTGTCATTTAAATTGCTCCAGATATTGATTTCAGGGTTAGTTATTTGATGGTAAAGTTTTGAAGAAATACTTTGTTTCTTAATTTTCTAAATCTGGAAAACTAAAATAAAAAGCAACAACAATAGTTCTTAGAAGAAATTTGCTAATTTTTCTGAAAGATTGCCCATTTTGATACTTCCTTCTTGAGCTTTTTCTCAGATGGGCACCATTGTCATTGATTAGCTTCAGATGAGCTTTCATGTTCTATGGTTTATTCTGTTTGGGCAGATTCTGTTTAACTTGTTAGTAGATATATTTCTTTGGTTATTTTAGATATATTATTAGCATTAAGATTCCACCATAAAATATATTGCTCTAATGCCTGTGGGATCCATGGCAGAGTCTCCCACAGCTCTGTGAGTACTTGGGCAGAGTCCAAATTGAAAGGTCAGGTGGAGCAAACTTCTCCTTCATGAAAAAACCTAAGGAAGGGCTGAAGGATACCCAGGACAGTGGTTTTAGGGTGTGAGCAGCCATAGCAGTCCTTCTATAATAGAAGCCCCTCTACATTAGGGACTTGGATGAAAAAACAGAAAAAAAAACCATGTCTTAAAGGTTGGAGTGAGTTTATTTAGCCAGGACTGACTCCAGGTGCTGGCAGTGATGAGACAGCCACTGAGCAGGGTAGTGAGCAGCTCTCCACTCCTGTATACCTGTCTCAGCAATTAGCTGGGGAGGTAATCCTCCACAGCCACACAGCCAGGAGCTACCATGAGGGAACGAGGGAGGCAGCAGACCAGTGTTGACTGCATTTACTGTCCCGCCATGGAAGTCCCTGGTGTGCATAAGCAAGAGGCAGGGATAGACAAGGGTTCCACATGAAAGCACCAGGAGCACTGCCTACACCCCAGAGGCTCATGGATACATGGCAGGCAGGCAGGCAGCAGGGCACTTTTGAGCTGGAGGGTGCCCTTGAGTAGACTCCCTGCCAAATTGCACAGGGCCCACAACACACCTGTGGGGCTGTTGGTCCCCAAAGCACATGGAGAACTGGTGCACTGATTTGATTCCCACCTGTTTGGACCCCACCATGAAAATAGATGAAGTTGGGGGAAAGTTGACTTCTGCTAGAAGGAGAGAGAAAGTGGACTTCAGCAAGTTGTGGTGCTACCAAATATATATATATATACATACATATATATACACATACATATATATGTTCAAATAATCCTGCATTTCCAAAAATAGCCATATCAAGATAAGCAAATACCCAGAAGCCATCAGAAAATCATAAAGCACATGAAGAAACAAAGGACCAAATTAAAAAGCAGGGGAAACACAGAACTTGGAGCAATTAATCAAAGAAGTACACACAAATCTCCAAAACGCTTTAATTAGTTGACTAAAGACATAAAGAACATCAAGAAGACACTAGAAAAGCATAAAGAATAATTTAAAAGAGTAAATAAAAAATTAGCAGATCTTGTGAAATAAAATATACTGTTGATCAAATTAAAAATATAATAGAGACACAGAACAGCAGAGTTGAAGAAGCAGAAGAAAGAATAAATGAGCTAGAGGAAAAGGAAGTTGAATATGAATGTGCAAAAGAACAAATGGTGGAAAAAAAAAATTTTAAATGTATCTCAGGGAAATGACCAACATGAAGCACCCAAATATAAGAATCATTGGTTTTCCAGAGGAGAAAAGAAGAGTAGAGGCATAGGAAGAGTATTTGAAGACATAGTTCAGGAAAACTTCCCAACCCTTCAAAATAACATAAATATGCAAATTAAAGATGCCTATTGAACTCCAAACAGAATGAATCCAAATAAACTCACTCCAAGACATATACTAATCAAATTGTCAAATCCTGAAATGGAGAAAATCCTGAAAGCAGCAAGAGAGAAGAGATTCAAACCATACAAGGGACACCATATAAGACTAAGTACTGACCACTCAGTGGGCACCTTGGAGGTGAGTCGCTAGTAGTATGACATACTTAAAATTCTGGAAGGGAAAGGTTTCCAGCCAAGAACTTTTTATCCAGCAAAGCTGTCCTTCAAAATTGAGGGAAAGTTTAAAATTTTCACAGACAAACAAATGCTGATAGAATTTGTTAACAGGAGATCTGCCTTGCCATAAATATTAAAGGGAGTTCTACTGACTGAGAAAAAAAAAAAAGAAAGAAAGAAAGAAGAGAGGTCTGGAGAAGGGCACATAACTGAAGAGTACTACTAAGGGTAACACAAAGGAAAAAAAAAAAAATGGAGAGGGGGTGAAAAAGTAGATCTAACACCTAAAAACCAAAGAATAAGATGGTTGGTTCAAGAACTTCCTTCACAGTAATAACAATGACTATCAGTAGATTAAACTGCCCAATTAAAAGATGCAAATTGGTAGAATGGATGAAAAGGTATTATCTATCAATATGCTATTTAGAAGAGACTCATCTTAGACCCAGTGATACAAAGAGATTGAAAATCAAAGAATGGAAAAAAGTATATGATGCAAGCTGCAGCCAAAAGAAATGGGTAGAAAAAGTAGACTTTAAGTGCAAATATGTCATAAGAGACAAAGAAGGACACTATATTTTAATAAAAGGGACAATTCAGGAAGAAATAACAATCATATGTTTATGCACCCAATGAAGTTGTTCCAGAGTACATGAGGAAAACGTTGGCAAAAGTGAAGGGAGTAATAGATGTTTCTACAATAATAGTGGGAGAAAGGAATACACCACTCTCTTCTATAGGTAGAAAAACCAGAGATAGGACCCATAAGGAATTGAGAACCTAAACAATCTGATGAATGAATTAGAATTAATAGACATATATAGAGCATTAGATCCCAAATTAACAGGATATAAATATTTCTCTAGTGCTTATAGAAAGTCCTCCAGGACAGATAATATACTGGGACACAAAACAAGCCTCTATAAATTTAAAAAGTTTGAAACTATTCAAAGCACATTCTCTGACCATAATGGAATGCAACTAGAGATCAATAACCACCAAAGAAGCAGAACATTCACAAATATGTGGAGTTTAAACAACACACTCCTAAACAATCAGTGTGTCAAAGAAGAAATTGCAAGAGGAATTGGTAAATATCTACATAAAAATGAAAATGAGAACACAACATGCCAAAACCTATGGGATGCAGTGAAGGCACTGCTGGGGGGAGATTTATAGCTCTAAATGCGTACATTAAAAAGGAAGAAAGAGCTAAAGTAAAATACCTAACTGAATAACAGAGAAGCTGGAGAATGATCATCAAACTATCCCTAAAGAAGGTAGAAGGAAATAATAACAAGGATTAAAACAGAAATAAATGAAACAGAGAACAAAAAAAAAAAACAATAGAAAGAATAAATAAAACCAAAAGTTGGTTCTTTGAGAAAATCAACAAGAGTGACAAACCCTTAGCTAGACTGACAAAGTCAAAAAGAGAAAAGACCCAAATAAACAGAATCATAAATTGGGGGGGGGGGGGGCGCATTACTGTGGATCCTGAAGAAATTAAAAAATCATAAGATGATGCTGTGGACAACTGTATGCCAACAAACTAGACAATTTAAAGGAAATGGATAAATTCCTGAAAACACAGGCACAGCCGAGACTGACCCAAGAAGAAACAGAAAACCTCAACAAACCAATCACAAGCAAAGATTTCCAATCAGTCATCAAAAATATTCCTACAAATAAAGGACCAGTGCCAGATAGCTTCACAGGAGAGTTTTACCAAACTTTCCAAAAAGAACTGACACCACTCCTGCTCAAACTTTTTCAAAAACATGAAGAAAAAGGAAAACTGCCTAATGATTTTATGAAGCTAACATCACTCTAATACCAAAACTAGATAAAGATACTACAAGAAAGGAAAACTACAGGCTAGTATCCCTAATGAATATAGATGCAAAAATTCTCAACAAAATACTTGCAAATCAAATCCAAATACACATTAAAAGAATCATAAACCATGGCCAAATGGAGTTCATTCCAGGCATATGATAAGGGGCAAATATGAAAAACACACAACCAGCATATTACTCAATGGTGAGAGACTGAATGTCCTTCCCCTAAGACCAGGAATGAGAAAATGATGCACACTATCTCCTATTATTCAACATTGTGCTAGAAGTTCTAGCCAGAGCAATCTGGCAAGACAAAAAAATAAAACACATCCAAACTGGAAAGGAAGAAGTAAAACTTCCATTATTTGCAGATGATATGATCATATATTTCAGAAATCCTAAGAAATCAAATGCATAGCTACTTGAGCTAATAAACAAATTCAGGAAAGTGACAGGTAAAAGATTAATGCACAAAAGTCAGTAATGTTTCTATAGGAAATGACCTAACTAAAGTGACACTAAAGAAAATAATTCCATTCACAACAGCAACTAAAAAATCAAGTACTTAGGAATAAACTTAACCAAGGATATAAAAGACCTATACACAAAAAATTACAAAAAAGATATCAAAGAGGGCCTAAATAGGTAGAAAGATATTCTATGTTCATGGATAGGAAGGTTAAATATCATTAAGATATCAATTATACCCAACAGATCTGCAGATTCAATGCAATTCCAATACAATTTCCAACCTCCTACTTTGCAGACTTGGAAATGTTAGTTATCAAATGTATTTGAAAGAGAAAGGTGCCTCAAATTGCCAAAAGTATTCTAAAATGAATGAACTGGGAGGACTTCCTGACTTTAAAGCCTGCTATAAAGTCACAGTGGTCAAAACAGCATGGTACTGGCACAAAGATAGACGTATTGATCAATGGAATTGAATTGAGAGTTCAGAAATAGATCCCAAGCTCTATGGTCAACTGATTTTTGATAAGGTGCCAAAATCCTCTGAACTGGGACATAACCGTATCTTCAATAAATCGGGATGGGAGAACTGGCTATTCCTATCTAAAAGAATGCAAGAGGACACCTACCTCACACCCTATACAAAATTAACTTAATATGGATCAAATACCTTTATATAAGAGACAGTGCTGTAAAAATCCTAGAATATAATGTAGGGAAGAATCTTCAAGATCTCATGTTAGGAGGTAGCTTCTTAGACTTTGCACCCAAAGCACAAGCAATGAAAGAAAAAATAGATAAATGGGAACTCCTCAAAATCAAAACTTCTCTACCTCAAAGGACTTTGTCAAAAAGGTGAAGAGGCAGCCAACACAATGGAAGAAAATATTTGGAAACCATGTATCTGATGAGAGATTGATATCCAGCATATATAAAGAAATCCTACAATTCAACTGCAATAGGACAAACAGCCCAAATACAAAATAGGCAAAATATATGAACAGACATTTTTATGAAGAGGAAATACAAATGGCTATAAACACATGAAAAAAATGTTCATCTTCAGTGGCTATTAGGGAATTGCAAATCAAAACCACAATGCTATATCATCTGACACCAATATGAATGGCTGTCATTAAACAAACAGGAAACTACAAATGCTGGAGAGGATGTGGAGAAATTGGAACTCTTATTCATTGCTGGTGGGGCTGTATAACGGTACAAGCACTGTGGAAGACAGTTTGGCGGTTCCTCAGAAAACTTGATATCAAGTTACACTATGATCTGGCAATTCCACTTCTTGATATGTATCCAGAAGATCTGAAAGTAGTGACACAAACAGACATTTGCACACCAATGTTCATAGTGGCATTGTTCACAATTACCAAGAGGTGGAAACAACCCAAGTACCTTCAATAGATGAGTGGATAAATAAAATGTGGTATATACATATGGTGGAATACTATGCAGCAGTAAGAAGGAATAAGGTCCTGAAGCATATGACAACATGGATGAACCTTGAAGACATTATGCTGAGTGAAATAAGTCAGACCCAAAAGGAGAGATGTATGTTACCACTAATGTGAATTCTCTGAACAATCTAGAATCAATGTCTTATAATGTAAAATATAGGGGACCTAGAGATAGACAGAAGTTAGTGAAAGGAGAATGATAACCTAATATGTACAGACATGTTAATGAGAGTGAACTTAAAGGTATGGGAATGGACAGTGATGATTATTGTTCATTAATGGAATTTTAAGTATCAGTGCCGCATTGAAGGTGAACATGTTTGAAAGGGTATGTATGCTTAAAGGTATGTATCCTACAACTGCGTGCGTGATCTACTTCTAAGATATGACACTGATACAAAGAGTTAACAACAGAACGTATATGGGAAAAACTACCTATTGCATATTATAGACTGTATTTATTAGGAATACCTTACCATTACCACACTAATACTAGAGATAAATAAGTAGGGGCTGATAAGTGCTTTGGGGTGTTCTGGGTTATGATAACTGTTTAAAATTTGAGACTGATGATGATTGTACAACTAAGTGATGATAATGTGAGAAATCAAATGTTTATGCTGGACAGAATATATGTTATGTGAAATTAGGAACCTTCTACTTAATAAGTCAAGCCCTTGCTCTTGAAATTTATGACAGTAAAGGGGAGGCTAAGTCTACCTATAATTATGTCTAGGAGTCACCTCCAGAGATCCTCTTTAGTTGCTCAAATGTGGCCTTTCTCTCTCTAATTCTGCAAATAAATTCATTACCCTCCTCCCTATGTGAGACATGACTCCCAGGGGAGTGAATTTCCCTGGAGACATGGTCCATGACTCCCATGAATGAGCCTGGCCCTGGCGTCGAGGGATTGAAAATTCCTTTTTTGACCAAAAGAAGGAAAAGAAAGGTAATAAAACTGGGTTTCAGTGGCTAATAGATTTCAAACAGATTGAAGTGTCTATCCTGGAGGTTACTCTTATGCAAGCTCCAGCTAGATAGCCCAAATGCCCACAATATGCCAAGCACTGACCATCAGTAGTCCAGAAAATACTAAAGAATGCCTAGGTCCCTATGTGGGGCTCTATAAATGTTTCTGAAAAGTTTACTTTTCAGAGTGTTCCTATGCCAGGTAAGTACCAAAACCCAGAGGCAGCAGTCTCTCAAGAACATCAACCAAATACATCCCCCTTCCCCAAAATATCAACACCCCTTTTCAATATGAATAAATTAAGTTGGTCACTGCCTGGGTATCCCTGAAGATTGAAACAGTGATCAACCAAGAGAGATGGGTAGCATCTGACAAGATAGGATTTAACAAAGCCTTACAAGTACTAAATCTTTCTTTTTAGTTTCTAGGGTACTGGAATATCTAGAAGGAAATAATGGACATGGTGGAACTGTAACATATAACATGCTTTGAAATTTGCTCTATAGCTACTTGTTAAATAATACTTTGAAAGTTATCACATTTCTGTATACATGTTATATTTCACAATAAGGAAATAAGTGAAATTGTGGAACTGTAACCCATAACATCTTTAAAATTTGCCCTATAACTATGTGTTACATCATAGTTTGAAAGTTATCACTTTTATGTACACATTTCACAATAAAAAATGTAATATATATATATATATATGTGTGTGTGTGTGTGTGTGTGTGTTAAACAGATTTAACACACCAACTAAGATTCTGTCCCAGAGAGATTTAGAATCCAGCAGAGTAGTTTTGCCATGAGAACATAAAATTGAGCAAAATAGTTTTGCTACAAATTCTGTGTCTAACTAAATAACACAGAAAGTTGTATCCTGAACTTTTAAAATCCCTTCTCTGTTTGCCTATTTAAAATATTAAATCCTTCAATTCTATTAAGGATAACATATGTCAAAGAGAATGATGGACACATTGATAACATTTTAATTTTTAAGCAGAAACTTTTATGCATTTCAAAATCTGTAAGCTCTTTTAAAAGGAAGGATGATAAGAGGAAGTGGTGTTCTAAACACTTAGGAAAATTGTAGTCCATTCCACAAATATTTGAAAAGCATTAAAAAATATTCTTATTTTGCTCCAGTTCCACCTTGATTCTACCATAAAGCATATTCCAGCTTAGATATTTACTGAATGGATGATCTAAAAGAAAGTATTTAACATCTCTGAGTCTCCCCAAAATAGACAAAATAGATTGAAAAAGAAAATGGAAATCATGATAGAGATGTTAGCATTAAACAAGAAATGCATACCTGGCTAAAACCAATAAAGAGGCTTATATGAAGCTACCAGGGGTTGGGATAAAATGATTTCACCTCACATTTCAAAGAGCTTGCAGTTGACCTCAAGGGAAAGACAATGGTGAGAGGAAAAGCAGACCTCGAGACACGTTAAGGTATATTATAGTGTTTTAACTATGTGAGTTGAAGTGTATTAATCCTATAGACAGGAGAATGAAGGCAAAAAAGTAAGGTTTCCTGGAAAAGAATGTGAGACAGAGTTTGCCCTAGAGGTCAATTATTAAAGTATCCAAGGGATTAACATCTGTGGAAAGGAGCAGTGGCAGTTTTAGGCAGAGGGGGAAATCGAGCTGCAGTGCAGGCAGTGATGCTCAGCCAAATTCGCAGAGAGCTCTTGAGCTAGAACAACCCTTCCATATATTTCCAAGTAGGTGCAAGATGGCCAGACCTTTATACTTCTCTATTAGACATGGCTACCACAGGAAGGCAGCATGACCTTGGCCAAGACATGTCTGTACTGAGGCAAGTCCTGAAGTATTAGAGAGCCAAGGGTTGCCCACCATGAGAATACCCAGTGGCTGAGTAAAAAGTCTTTTTTAATAGGAATCTGAGCACATTGGACAATGTTCTATAGCAGGTATGTATATGATGCTAGTTCCCTATTCAAAATATATTTGTAGGATTTATCTTAATACAGATTAATAGCAGAATCTTGGGAAATCATAGGAACAGAATGCCAGAATGCCCTTATTTACTATGACACAAAGTTATTTTTGTGTGAAAATTCAACTAGCATAAAAGAGCAAAAATTAAAAAGCAGTTATATTATTTATTATTTAATTTAAAGGGTTTCAGGTGGGGATGATATCTCTATTTCTATCTGTATCTTTCTATCTGTCCACATAAAGACTGATTCAAATGCAGATACAGATATAGAATCATCTCCACACTGGTGTGTTTCATCATTTTAAAAGACCCAATTAGAAATTGTACTCCAGACACAACCACTAGAATTGTCTTCATATCCACTCAGCATTAGACAGCATGTTAATTAGCATAATGGATATTAGAAATAATTTTTCATTGGCAAAATTAGTAGTAGTAAAGAAATGCATATTAGAAAAAAATACTTGTAGGAATCTCAGTCCTGATATGAAAAAGTAAGAGAATCTAGTGAACTCGGCAGATTCCTTCAGAATAGAGCCCCAGGCTTAGGAACCAACCCTTCCTTTGTTCAGAATAAAGATGATTTTGTCATCAGATCCTTTTCTAAAGTTAACTAAATCTTCCTAAGATACTTTTCTCCAAGGTGATTAGCTGATTTCCTAGAAGGCAGAGATTACAACCTTTAGAGACTATGTTTGCAGAAAAGGTTGTATGCCAGGTGTGTGTGTGTGTGTGTGTGTGTGTGTGTGTGTGTGTGTTTATGTGACTCTGTGTCTGTGTCGGTGAATGTGCTTGCTTGTTAACATATGCAGCAGAATTAATCTGAGACTTGTTTTTATACAATATAACTTGTGGTAGCATTTTAGGAGAGAAGATCTTTATTTCTTACTTATCTCTAACTGTTCACTCAAAAAGCCTCTGAACTCTGGAAAAAAAACATTAGCTTGGGTCTGTAACACCTACTAAGTAAAATAACTCATATCATTATCAAGTTGAATCAACATTTTAATACTGAAAGGAAGAACCATTTTATGTAAGAATTGATGTCAAACTCACATCATACTCATACCCGCAGAAATCGCGGTGCTATGTATTATTCCTTTTCGGTAAGAAGGGTTTTAAAGGTGGGGTACAGACAAAGATAATCACTTTATAAAAAACTGGTTGGTAACCATAAGTGAAGCAATCAGACTTCAGACTGTAGCTAAAGACTGACACTATTTTTTAAACACACACAAAAAAGGTGCTTATGTTCTTATGGCGAACAGAAATAGCCACAGAGGAGCAAACATCAAGATATTAATGGAGATTATATTTCAGGCATAGAATTAAAGCTGATTTCATTCTTTGTCTTCTGGCCTCTTGCTTATAGATTTTTTTTTTTCAGTTGGGTAAAAGTTATTGAATTTAAATGAAGTTTGTTTTTATTAATTAAACCATTATAATCTGTAGCTCTCTGCTATTGACTTCATTAATGTTCCTGTAGTTCTCATGGACTTCATAAAACATCAGTCAGTTGTTCTGTGGATTCAATCTACACGGAGTCTCAGTGCTTTCGAGACCACTTTAATCATCTTCTAATCCTTCATATGGAACCTCTTATCAAAGTTGGACACTGTTACTACATTATCCTTCCCTGCTACAAATCCATTTAAAACTGTAGAATCCTTCAAAGTACATCAATCATCCTTCTTCCATTGTTAAGGCATTTCAGAAGTTAGATATTCTTTCAAAGTATTCAGGGTAAATTTGAGTGTATTCACCCCTGCTGCTTTCCCATTCACAATTATCTCTGGAGTAGGAAATGTGAATTTTCTGGGTTGCCTCATCTTATTTTCAAACAAACCCCACATTATCTTTTTAAATTTTTTTCATTGGACAAGTTGTAGATTTAGAGCAAAATCATGCAGAAAGTAGAGTTACCATATAACTCCCCCCTCGCACTCAGTTTTCCCTATAATTAACACTTTATGTAAGTGTGGTAAGCTTGTTACAATTGATAAAAGAATATCATTAAACAATAGCAATAGTCCATAGTTTACAGTAGGAGTTACTGTTTTTAGCGCCCTATGGGTTTTCTTAAAAAAGTATTCTAATAATATATATACAATTTAAAATTCCTCCCTTTTATCTACATACAAATATTTAATTCATTGGTATTATATACGTTTACAACATTGCACTGCTACCAACACAATCCATTACCAAAACATTTCCATCCCAAACAGAAATTCCCTACCAATTGAACATTAACTCCCCTTCCCTAGCCACATCCTGGCCCCTGATAACTTATATTCTAATTTCTGACTATAAATTAGCATAATCTAATTATTTAAAATATGTGACATCATGCAATATTTGTCCTTTGTTTCTTGTTTATTTCACTCAACATGATGTCTTCAAGTTTCATCCATATTGCTGCATGAATCAGAACTTAATTCTTTTTACAGCTGAATAATATTCTGTTGTATGGTTATACCACTTTTATTTAACCATTCATCTATTGGTGGACATTTGGGTTGCTTCCATGTTTTGTAATTGTGAATAATGCTGCTATGGACATCAGTGTGCAAATATATGTTTGAATCACTGCTTTCAATTATTTTGAGTATATAGCTAGAAGTGGAATTTCCAGGCAATATGGTAATTCTATACTTATATTTCTGAGGAATAGCTAAGCCATTTCCACAGCAACTCTACTATTTACATTCCCATGAACAATGAATAAGTGTTACTATATCTCCATACCCTCTCACACCTTGTTATTTTCCTGCATTCTTTTAATAGTAGTCATTCTAACAGCTGTGAAAAAAATATCTCTTTGTGGTTTTGATTTGCATTTGCCTAATGGCTAAAGATGTTAAGAATATTTTCATGTGTTCTATGGTCATTTATGTATCTTCTTTGGTGAAATGTCTAGTCAAGTCTTTTGTCCATTTCTTAATTGGTGTTTTGTTTTTCTCATTGCTAAAAGTAATACCATGCAATAGGTTGATTAAACAATAAAAATTTATTGGCTTATGGTTTTGGGGTTATGAGAAGTCCAAATGAAGCCCTCACCAAGTTGATGCTTTCTTCCCAAAGACTAGCATTCTAGGGACAGTGATACTTGGTCCTAAACTCCTCTGTCACATAGAAATACACATGGCAGTAATGGATTAAGACACATTCTGATTGAGTTGGGCCTCAACTTAACTGAAGCAACTTCATCAAAAGATCCTACTTACAAAGGGTTCACAACCACAGAAATGGACCAAAACTAAGAATGCATTTTTCTGGGGTGTATGGCTTCAAACCATCACAATTGGATTGTTTTTCTTTTTGTTGTTGAGTCATTAGATTTCTTTACATGTTCTGGATATTAAACCTGAATTGGATAAGTGACTTAAAATGTTTTCTCTCATTCCATAGGTTGTCTTTCTACTTTCATGATGAAGTCCTTTATGAACACAACTTTTAAATATTGATTAAGTGCCATTTATGTATTCATTCTTTTGTTGCTCACACTTTGGGTGTAAACTAAGAAACCATTGCTTAAAGATTCTCAAGATGCTTCCCAGTTTTCTTCAAGGAGTCTTATAATTTTGGTTCCTATCTTTAGGTCTTTGATCCATTTTGGGTTAATTTTTGTACATAGTGTGAGCTAGGGGTCTACCTTCATTCTTTGACATATAGGTAGTTGGTACTCCTGGCACCATTGTTGTAGAGTCTATTCTTTCCCATCTGAGTGGAGTTGGCACTCTTCTCAAAATTAAATTGGCAATAGGAGGCAGGACAAGATGGCAGCATAGGGAGGTGTGGAATTTCATTTGTCCTCAGGGCTGGTAGAAAATAGCCAGGAATTCTCAGGAACAACTGTTTTGGAGAATTCTGTGACCAGACACACATCATAAACCAGTCTGGAATAGGTGGAAGGGCCAAGATCACAATACAGAACTGTACGTATGGTCTCCCTATCTGTGCAGGTTGGTGGTTCTCCCCACTAGCATGGCATGCTGGTCTGGAATCATTTCCCCATGGGAAAAAGAAGCAGTCTCTACTAAGAACAAGGGAAGGTAGCTCAACCAAACTCTAATTGTGGATTTAATTAACAACTTTGGACTGCTAAATACAAGTTCTGAGTATGGATAAATCTGGAAAAAGCATGAAAGGAAACTGGAGGCCTCTCCCTGGAAGAGAGGAGGCAGGGCTGATGGAGAAAGCAAAAATGAAAACAAAAACAGAACCCTTTGGAGTTGGCTGGGTTCAGAATACTAGAAAAGGGTTATGTCCCCCAAAATGGGGCACATAGAACCAGGTACCAACTCTGGCTCTTGATTGGTCAGAGGCAGGGACTGACTCTGAAATGGACTTTTTTTTTTTTTTTTTTTTTTTTTTACTTGTTAGCATAAAGAAAGCAGCAGCCTTTTTCGGTTGTCAGCACTACCCCAGGCAAGGGCAGAGTTAAGGAATATCTGAGGGACAAAGTAACTAGTCAGGTGAAGGAGATAATTCCCTGAAGGGCATATCTTTCCCAAGAAAGTGGAGCAGGGCCCAGCACAATTAGAGTCACTTATTAGGAGAATTCAGGCCCCAGGAACTGGAAAACATGAACAGTTTAAGCCTGTCCTCTGCCTCAGCATCATCTCAAACATACCCCTTGCAGGTACATGGTCTGCTGAGAATTAAAGGCCCTGTACCACTTTATTCTGGTGGGGAGCTGCAGGTTGACAAGTGCCACCTTCTGGGCAGGATAGAGAAAGCATACAATCCAGAGGCTTCAAAGGAAAAACTTGCATCCTGCTGGATCTCATCCCCAGGGCAACTTGATATTGATTACACTCTCTTCTGGAGTCCTGGGTCTGTATTGTCTTGGAAAACCTGATTGGGGTAAAAGCTATCTGGGGAGACCCCACTGAAAACAAAACCACACAAACAAAACAAAACAAAACAAAACAAAACAAAACAAAAAACAAATAAAACTTCCATATTTAGGCAGGGCATGAACCAGAAAAACAAGACTGAAAAATTCTGTTCAGTTAAATGCAAACTATGCCATAGATCTACAATAAGTTGAACTGGATATCAGAGAACAAATAGAGAGCAAACTATCTGTTCCAGTTTGCTAATGCTGCCTATTATGCAAAACACCAGAAATGGATTGGCTTTTATAAAGGGCGTTTATTTGGTTATGAAGTTATAGTCTTAATACCATAAAAGTGTCCAAGCTATGGTGTCAACAAGTATACCTTCACTGAAGGAAGGCCAATGGCATCCAGAAAACCTGTGCTAACTGGGAAGGCATGTGGCTGGCATCTGCTTTTCCCAGGTTGTGTTCCAAAATGGCATTTTCCAAAATGTTGCTCTTAGGGCATTTTGTCCTCCCTTAGCTGCAGCTCCTCTTCAAAATGTCACTCTCAGTTGCTCTGAGATCCTTCTGTCTGTGAACTCCTTTATATGACTCTATTGATCAAATTAACACCCACCCTGAATAGGCAGGGTAACATGTCCATGGAAATTTTCCAATTAACATTACACTGTCAGTTGGGTGGGTCACATCTCCATGGAAACAATCAGAAGGTTCCAACATAATCAACACTAATACATCTGCCACCACAAGATTGCATAAAAGAATGTGGCTTTTTCTGGGAGACATAATATATACAAACCAGCACACTATCCAAAAAGAAAACCCTAGGTAAAGAGATAAAATGACCTCCAAAACAAACAAGGAAATCAGATGCCTAGATACAAGCAAACAACGAAAACAAAAAACAAACAAACAAACAATAAAGAACCATTATTCATACCAGGAAGCATGAAGCTATGGCTCAAAGGAACAAATGAACATTACAAATGAGATACAGGAGTTGGAAAAAAACTAATTATAGATGTTCAAACAAATCTAAATCAAATCAACAAGTTGAAGGAAAATGTAGCAAAAAAGATGAAGGATATAAAGAAGACATTGAATGACCATACAGAAGAACTCAAAAGCGTGAAGAAACAAATGGTGGAACTTATGGGAATAAAAGGCACAACAGAAGAGGTGAAAAACACAATGGAGACATACAACAGTAGATTTGAGCAGGCAGAAGAAAATGATTAGTGAACTCAACACAACATCTGAAATCATACACACAAAAGAACAGATAGGGAAAAGAAAGGAAAAATATGAACAGGGACTCAGAGAATTGAATGACAACATGAATCACACAAATATACATGCCATGGGTATCCTAGAAGGAGAAAAGAAGGGAAAGGGGACAGAAAGAATAATGGAGAAAATAATCACTGAAAATTTCCCATCTCTTATTAAAGACGCAAAATTACAGATCCAACAAGTGCAGCATACACCAAACAGAATAGATATGAATATACCTACTCCAAGGAACTTACTAACCAGATTGTCAAATGTCAAAGACAAAGAGAGAATTCTAAAAGCAGCAAGAGAAAAACAACCCATCACATACAAGAGAAGCTTGGTAAGACTATATGCAGATTTCTCAACAGAAACCATGGAGGCAAGAAGGCAGTGAATCATTTTCAAGGCTAGACAGCATGTTGGGTCACAAAGCATGCTTAAAAACATACCAAAGCTAAATGTCAATAGAGGGAGTACAAGAGAGGGGCTATGGGAATATTGTCATTGTTTCTCCTTTTTTCATTCTTTATTCTTTTATTTTTTCCTCTTCTTTCTTTGTGGAAGAAATGGAAATGTTCTCATATATATTGTGGTGGTGATTGCATAACCACATGATTATTCTGGGAGCTAATGATAATTTACTTATGATGGAGTATGTGGTACATGAATTAAACTGTCTAAAAAATAAACAGAAATATACTGGAAAAGATGTGGAGAGGGAAATATACCTATTCACTGTTGTTAGGGAAGTAAAATAGCACAGCCTGTCTGGAGAGCAGGGTGGTGGTTCCACAGAAGGCTAAGTGCAGAGTTGTCATATGATCCTGAAACTCCATTATTTGTTTTTACTTGGAAGAACTGAAAGCAGGGACACAAAGAAGCATTTGTACACTGATGTTAACAGTGGCAGTATTCATTACTTGCAATGGATGGAAGGGTCCATCAATGGGTGAACAGAAAGGTGAACTCTGGTGTATGTATGCAATGGAATATTGAGCATCTGCAAGAAAGAATGAAGTCATAAGGCATGCAACTAGGTGAAAGAATGTTGAGGACATTATACTGAGTGAAATAAGTCAGAAATGAAAAGACAAATATTGTAAGTACTCACTAATATAAACTAACTGTAATGAGCAAACCACTGGGAATTGAATTTAAGAGTGCAAGTTATCAGGGGATAGAATGTGGGCAGAAATTGGGCAATCAATGATTCAGGAGTACAGAATGTTCAATAAGGGTACTATAAAGGTTCCTAGATTATAAGATCATACAGCAGTAACATCTACTCCTGAGTTTTAACCATTATTTAGGAGATGATTATTTGATACAAAATTATATTTTCTGTAGCACACTAATTTAACCTGTGTGGTCAGTTTGTTTAAACAACATGATTATATGTAAATAGAATAATGAATGAGATCTTGGTATTCTCTATACATTATTTTAATACCCTGATACATGCCAAAGTATTTGGGGCAGAAAAGAAAAAAAAAAATGTATTTGCAAAGTCCCCTTGAGGAACTGGGGAAAAATGTTAAACTTCCTTATCCGGGGAATTCCTGATATTCTCACAAGCACTGGGGTCTCCCAATTTAATAAATCAAGCCACCAGACTTGGGGCTTGCTCTTATGAAAATTATCCATGCAAAGGAGAAGCAAATCCTAATTATAATTATGCCTAAGAATTACCCCCAGAGAATCTCTTTTGTTGCACAGATATGGCATTTCTCTCTCAGCCAACTCTTCAAATAAACTCACTCCCCCTCCCCATGCAGTATATGACCCGCAGGGCTGTAAGTCTCCCTGGAAACATGGAATGTGACTCCCAGGGATGAGCCTGGCCCTGGCATCATGGGATTTAGAATGCCTTCTTGACCAAAAGTAGGAAAGGAAATGGAACAAAATAAAGTTTCAGTGGCTAAGAGATTTCAAATAGAGTTGAGAAGTCATCCTGGAGGTTACTCTTATACATTACATAAATATTCCTTTTTAGTTTCTAGTGTATTGGAATAGATAGAAGGTAATACCTGAAGCTATTGAACTGTAATCCAGTAGACTTGGTTCTTGATGATGATTGTACAACTATATAGCTTTTATCATGGAACCATGTGTGTGATTCTGAAAACCTTGTGACTGACAGTCCCTTTATCCAGTGTGTAGGCAGATGAGTAATACAATAAAGATAAAAAAAATACATTAATAATAGAGGGATAAGAAGTATGGAGTGTTTGGGGTGTTCTTTTTAATTTTTCTTTTCGTCCTTATTTTGAAGTAATGAAAATATTCTTAAATTGATTGTGGTGATGAATGCAAAACTATATGATGATACTGTGGGCCATTGATTATATAATTTGAATGAATTATATGGTGTGTGAAAATATCTCAATAAAATTTCATTTTATAATCTCAATTAGCATAAATATGAAGGTTTATTTTTGAACTCTCAATTTGATTCCATTTGTTTATATGGTTGTCCTTTGCCAGTATCATGCTGTTTTGGTTAATGTAGCTTTGTAATTTGTTTTAAAATCTGGAAGTGTGAGTCCTCCAACTTTGTTCTTTTTCAAGAGTGTTTTTTCTATTCAGGGGCCCTTAAATTCCATATAAATTTGATGACTGTCATTTCCATTTCTACAAAGAATTCAGTTGGAATTTCGATTGGGATTACATTGAGTCTGTAAATCACTTTGAGTAGAACTGACATCTTAACAATACTGGCAAACTCATTTTATTACATTTTGCTTTATTGTGCTTTGCTTATGTTGTGTTATTTACAGATTAAAGGTATGTGGCAATGCTACATCAAGCAAGTTTCTCAGTGTGTTTTTCCAGTAGCATGTGCCACTTCATGTCTCTGTGTCATATTTCAGTAATTCTCACAAAATTTCAAACTTTTTCAGTATTACTCTATCTGTTATGGTGAACTGGGATCCATGATCTTTGAGGTTACTTATTGTAATTGTTTTGGGACACCACAAACAATGCTCATATAAGATTGTCATCTTAATAAAAAATTTTGTGTGTTTACTAATTGCTTCACTAACTGACCATTACCCATCTCTCTTCTTCTCAGGCCCCCCTATTCCTTGAGACACAAAATATTGAAATTAGGCTAATTAATAACCTTACAATGTCCTCTAAATATTCAAGTGAAAGGAAGACTTTTTCACTTTAAATTAAAGCTAGAAATGATTAAGATCAATGCAGAAGGCATCTCAAAAGCTGAGATAGGTTGAAAAGCAAGGCCTCTTGCCCCAAACAGCCACATTGTGAATGTGAAGGTAAAATTCTTGAAGGAAATTAAAAGCACTACTCCAGGAATACATGAACGATAAATGTAAAACAGCTTTATTGCCGATTTGGAGAAATTTTTAGTGATCTAGATAGAATATCAAACCAGACACAATATTCCCTTTAGCCAAAGCCTAATCCAGACCTAGGCCCTAACTCTCTTCAATTCCATGAAGCCTGAGAGAGGGAAGGAAGCTGTGAAAGAAAGCCTTGAAGGTAGCAGAAGTTGCTTAATGTGGTTTAAGGAAAGGAAAAGCCTCCATAACATAAAAGTTCAAGTTGAAGCAGCAAGTGCTAATGTAGAAGCTGTAGAAAGTTGTCCAGAAGATCTAGCTAAGTTAACTAATGAAGGTGGCTACACTGAACAAAGATTTTCAGTATAGATGAAGCAGACTTAAATGAGGGAGATGCCATCTAGGATATTCATAGCTGCAAAAGAGGAGTCAATGCTGATTTCAAAGCTCCAAATGACAGGCTGGCTTCTTTGTTAGGAGCTAGATCAGCTGGTGACTTTGAATTAAAGCCAATGCTCATTTCATTCTGAAAATTCTAGGGCCCTTAAGAATTATGTTTAATCTTCTCTGCTTGTGCTTTATAAATGGAACAATAAAACCTGGATGAAAGCACATCTGTTTACAACATGGTTTACTGAATATTTTAAACCCGCTGTTGAAACCCCACTGTTCAGTAAAAAAGATTCTTTTCAAAATATTACTGCTCATTGACAATATTCCTGGTGACCCAAGAGTTCTGATGGGGATGTACACTAAGACAAATGTTTTCATGCCTGCTAACAATATATCCAGGCTGTAGCCTGTGGACCATGAGGTAATTTCAACTTTCAAGTCTTATTATTGAAGAAATACATTTCATAAGGTTATATCTGACATAAAAGTAATTCCTCTGATGTAACTGGACAAAGTAAATAAAAAACCTCTGGAAAGAATTCACCATTCTAAATGTCATTAAGAACATTCATTATTCATAGAAGGTCAAAATATCAACCCTAACAGCAGTTTGGAAGAAGTTAATTCCAACCCTAATGGATGACTTTGAAGGGTTCAAGATTTCAATGGAGGAAGTAACTGCAAATGTGGTGGAAATAGCAGAAGATCTAGAATTAGAAGTGGATACTGAAGATGTGACTAAATTGCTGCAAGCTCATGATGAAACTTTAATAGATGAGAATTCACTACTTATGGGTGAGCAAAGAAAGTGATTTATTGTGATAGAAACTATTCCTGGTGAATATTCTGTGAACATTGTTGAAATGAAAACACAGGATTTAGAATATTGCATAAACTTAGTTGATAAAGCAGCTGCAGTGTGTGAGGGTTTTGGCTGTGGGTAAAACACTATCAAACAGCATTGCAGGCTACAGAGAAATCTTTCATTAAAGAAAGATTCAATCAATGTTGCAAACTTCATTATTGTCTTAGTTTAGGAAATTGCCACAGATGCCCATACCTTCAGCAACCACCGCTCTGATCAGTTAGCAGTTGTCAACATGGAGACAATACCCTCCACCAGGAAAAAGATTACAACTCACTGAAAGCTCAAATGATGCTTAGCATTTTTTAGAAATAAAATGTTTTTTAATTAAAGTATTGTATTAGTCAGGGGTCTCTAGAGAAACAGAACAGACAGGAGATATCTGTAAATATTCTGAGATTTTTATTAAAATTGTCTCATATGACTGTGAGGATGCACAAGCCCAAATTCCATACAGCAGGCTACAAGCTGGGAACTTCAGTGAAGGTTTTCAGTGAATTTCCAGAAGCTTGTTGGCTGAAGTAAAGACAGAAATTCTCTCTTCTGACTGCTGAAATCATCACTTCTTTTGAAACCTTCAACTGATGGTTTAGATGTCTCTCACTGTTGAAAGCAATGTCCTCATTTGATTGTAGATGTAATCAGCCATAAATGTGATCAACTTACTCATGATTTAAGTTCACAAGGTGTGTGCACATTAACAATCAGGCCAGCACTTGCTGAACCAAACAACTGGACACCATCACAGTATGTATATTGTTTTTATAGACATAATGCTATTACACACTTTATAGATTACAGTATAGTATAAACATAAATTTTATATGTACTGAGAAACCAAAAAAATTGAGTGACTCACTTTATTACAATATTTGCTTTATTGTGCTGGTCTAGAATTGAACTTGCAGTATCTCTGAGGTATGCCTATATTTAGTTTTCCAATCCATGATGTGGAATGTCCTTCCATATATTTATGTCTCCTTTGATTTCTTTTAGCAAAGGTTTTGTAGGTTTCCATATGTAAGTCTTTTGCATCCTTGGTTAGGTTTCTTACTAGATATTTGATTTATTTAATTGCTATTGTAAATGCAATTTTTTCTAGATTTCCTCTTCAGATTGTTCATTACTAGTGTGCAGAGACACTACTGATTTTTGCATGTTGATCTTTTACCCCACCACTTTGCCAAACTCATTTATTAGCTCTAGTAGCTTTTTTGTGGACTTTTCTGAATTTTCTACATATAGAATTATGTCATCTTCAAACAGGGAAAGTTTTACTTCTTCCATTTCAATTTATATGCCTTTATTTGTTTTTGTTGTTGTTGTTGTTTCTTATTCCTTTAATCATTTATTTGTCTAAAAATTCCATTGCAATATTATTTGGCAATAATGTACATCCTTGTCTTGTTCCTGTTCTTAGAGGGAAAGATTTCAGTCTTTCACCATTGAGTATCATATTAGGAAGAGTGTATGTATATGTTATTGAAGTTAAGTTGGTATCAAATCAAACCTAATTGTTATAGAATTATCACATTAAATTTAAGCCCCCTGGTAAATACAAAAACAAAACAAAACAAAACAAAACATATAAAATATATACAAAAAGAAATGAGATGGGACTCATAATGGTGCAAAAAAAAAAATGTAAGTAGACATAACAGAAGAATTGAGGGGCAAAAGAGACATAAGACTTACAAAGTTCAAATAACAAATATCAGAAGGAAGTCCTGCATTATCAGTAGTTATATTAAGTGTAAATGAATTGAACTCTTCAGTCAAAAGGCAGAGACTGGCAGAATGGATAAAAAGGCATGACCAAAGTAAATGCTGTGGGCAAGAGATTCACCTTAAATTCAAAGACACAAGTGAGATGAAAGTGTAAGAATGGAAAAAAAAAATACCATGCAAACAGTAACCAAAAAAGAGCTGAGTAGCTATACTAACGTCATATAAAACAGACTTGAAATCAAAAACAAAGAATGTCAGTATAGACTCATAAAGGGGACAATTCAACAAGAAGACATACCAATTATAAATACACACTGACCTAATTTCAGAGCCTCAAAATATCTAATCTATCTGCTGTGAAGCCATCTAGGGAATTTTTCTTTTCAGTTATTGTGTTCTTCAACAGTATTTTTTGTTTTCTGGCCTCTTTTAAAAATATTTATCTCTGTATCTCTGAGTCTCATATTGTACCCTTATCATTCTGCCAATATCATTTAGTTATTTCTCTGTGTTTTTCTTTTTATCTTTTAGCATGTAGAGAATAATTTTTTTGAAGTGTTTATTTGGTATGCCCAAAGTCTGTTCTTCTTCATTGATGATTTCTACATTCATATCCTCTTTCTCTGAAGGGCCACCATCCCTATTTCTCTCTTTGTCTTGTAATATTTTGTTGTACTCTGTATATTTTTTTCTGCAATTTTATTGAGATATAGTCACATATCACACAATCATCCAAAGTGTAGAATCAGTTGTTCACAGTATTATCATATAGCTGTGTTATTCATGTTAGCTCTGGGATTTAGTCCTGAGTTATCTTTTTCCTTACATCTGTCCCATCTACTGATGTGACAGAGATTTCCTGAGTGCCAGGAGAATTATTAAAACTGCCTTTTCTTAATTCAGCACTTGCTCAGTTACTGCAACCCTTGTCTGTTTTCTGGGGTTTTGAAGATGACCCTGGCAGTTTTTGCTAGTTGTTCAAAGAATCAGTGGTGGGCACAGCACCCTGGAGCATCTTATCCAACATTCTTGGTACAAGAGAATCTCACATTATCTTTTAAACATACATGCTTGTGTTTAATTTTTTACAAGAAAGTAAACAGAGGTTCCAAGATTTGCATGACCTACTCTTTCAGTGCTGCTAAGAACCATATTTTCTATTAAAATAGATTATTTCCAATATTAAAATATAAATTTTTATCTAGCACCGCAAATACAAGATATTACAAGATACTAAACCTAGAGTTTAGCAACATACAGTGGTAGAATTACCATTTATACCATTAATCAAAAATCATTGGGAGTAATGTCCATTGCTTTTAGACTTTCTAGATAATATTTTTGGGTAAAATTGGCTGTCTTGATTTCACATGTATGTCTTTTTCATCTCAGCATTTTTTCATCCCCCAAATCTAGCATATTTTACAAGTATACATAAATATTAAATGATAGAGTAATGAAAGAACGATGATAATTAGTAGGAATACTATACTAGAACTTACTGCACAAATGCTAGGGACAAATAATAAAAGGCTGACAAGAGCTATGGGGCATTTTGGGTCATGAGAATTGTTTAAAATGGAGAGTGAGGAGATTATACAACTAAGTAATGATAATGTGAGATATGGTTGGATTATCATGGACATAACATATACTGTTAACTTAGAAATCCTCTACTTTATGTCAAGCCCTCAATCTTGAGTCTTGCTCAGGTGAAACTATGGCTGTAAGGGGAGGCTAAGCCCATCTATAATTATGCCTAGGATTCACCTCCAGAGAACCTCTTTTGTTGCTCAAATGTGGACTTTCTCCCTCTAAGTCTAATTCTGCAAATGAATTCATCACCTTCCTCCTGACATGGGACAACCCCCACCCCCCCGCCACACACACACACACACCAGATGAATGAGACTTCCTGGCAACGTGGGACATAGACCCTGGTGTTGAGGGATTGAGAATGACTTTTGGACCAAAAGAGAGAAAAGAAAGGCAACAAAATAAGGTTTCAGTGGCTGAGAGAATTCAAATAGAGGCAAGAGGCTGTCCTGGAGGTCATTCCTATGCAAGCTTCCCCTAGTTATGCCAAATGACCCAGTATGATAAGCCCAAATCAACAGTTGTTCTGAAAACCTTAAAGAATGCCAGGATCCCTATCTGATACTCTATAAAAGTTTCACTCACTAAGTTTATTCTTCACAAACTTAAATCCTTAGACTGGTTCTATCCCAGCTAAGTTTCACCCCCAGAGGCAATAGCCTCTTCAAGGACATCAACTAAATATGACCCCTTTGCTCATAAAATTCACACCCCTTTTCAACATGAACAAGTCAGGATGGTCACTGCCTAAACATCCTTGAATATTGGAAAGTGATTAAACTAGCTGAAGGGGTAGCAAAAGACAAGATGGAACTTGGAAAAGGATTATGAATATTGAATCTTTATATATTTCTGTTTCTTAGTTGCTAGGATATTAGAATAGCTAGAAGGAAAGAATTGAAATGGTGGAACTGTGATACATAGCAGCCTCTGAAATTTGTTCTGTAGATACTTGCTATATTATAATTTGAAAGCTATCACCTTTTTGTATATATGTTATATTTCACAATAGGGAAATAACTGAAACTGTGGAGCTGTAACCTATAATATTATTTGAAAATTGCTAACTGCTTGTTAAATTGCACTTAGAAAGTTTTCACTTCTATGTATATATGTTATATTCTAAAATAAAAAATAATTTTAAAAAAAGAATGAAGGACTACTCAAAACTATGTAGAGCAAATCTCCAAATATTTAGGGATTTCTTTGATTTCTATAAATATATCTTTAATGAGATAGATTGATGTCAAACTTCTAGGAATTCTTAAAAATCAGTAATATGACATAATTCTGGTTACTTCCATATTTGGTCTAGGAAAAAAAAAAAACAAAAAAAACAAACAAGCAAAAAAAACAAGAATTAAACATGTAACCAGGCTTGCTTTTTGTCTGGCTTCTTGTGTCATGGACTCAGGTGTCATTGTGTCTAATTATGCATCCATTCAACATCCTTATTCAGTTGTCTGGCCCTACACATGAGTATGGTTCCAACTCATGTTGTAACTCTATTATTTCCCTTTGATTATAAACCCTGCAATGGTACTATAAGAAATAGCATAGCACTGTTTACAAGAAGACATTTTATTTGAGAAAAAATGGTAAGTGAAAAGTATTTTGAAATAGGAAAAATATCACTGCATTAGTCACAGTTAATAGGACATGTAGAATGCATTTGAAGTCATGTTAATAAATTCACATTGATTTTACTATCTTTTTTCCTTGATTTAGAAAACTGCTTGCTAATAAATTGATGAGAACTGACAGGTAAGTGCAGAAAATATCAACAGAGCTATGCTTTGTAATGAAGTAATAAAATCAGAAATTTTGAGTTCAGAAAAACTCACACACACAAATTTTGACTTAATATGTTTATATTGCAAAGTACATTATGAACAAAATATTTGAATCTATAGCCCATGTTGACACAGTCTACAAAATTATGCTAATTATGTTATAATTTTTAATAATTGTGATAAAGATACAACCAGCTTACTCTTTCCATTTCTGGGAACCACAGTATTTTTCTATATTGCAAGGATATCTGAAACATTTTAGATTGTGTAGGGCAGAGATTACATTAATAAAGCATAACAATCTAGTTTTTAACTAAATGCTCCATATATTTTTAAGTACTTATGAGGACAACTGTCTTACTTGTATTGTAATTGTGTGACTCAGCAACTGCAATATCATCAAAGCTTTCCTAATGCATATTAGTTATTATTGAGTATTATGCATTTTACAATGCATCACTTAGTAAAATAGAAGAACTCTGAGGGGAAAAAAAGTTATGCTGAAACCTTTACAAAACATGGTCAAATGTAGTTTTATATACAATTTTAAATTTTTTATGATCTTTGCCTTGGACTTTAAATGTCTACATATATGATTGAAGAATGCTTTAAATTGTGATTGATCATATGCTTGACTGTTATATCTAAAGTAAATTTTTGTCTAGTGGGTAGCAATAAATTTTACATCTATCTTATGTACACATATCACCATTATCTGTGACAAAATTCATGTTTATAACTTCTGTGAGGTGCATAGAACACCAATGCCTCAGGTACTATAAAACATTCAGCTTTGTGTCTTTCATATATTGGGACTGAGAAAATATTTACTGAATGGATTATTGAGTAAATGAAATAATTCTGAATGTTTTTGCATGTTTCATTCTTTTTATAGCTTGTTTATTAGTTTGTTTATTTATCCACTTATTTATTTTTGTTGATAGGCAAAACACTACTGGAGACTCCAAAAATAGAGGATTTTCTCCTTTTAGTCTCAAGTTGAATCCATCAATCATGTTGGACAATTTATACCTTGGAAGACGTAAATTTATTTCTCTTTTGTTATGTTTTGTGAACTTAGATTCTAATCTCGATATCTTTTCCTGGGAAGGCATACTAATAAACACATAAATCTATAGGAATAAGAGTGTAATCTCTTTGACACTATTGATGTTCAGATCTTCCATAGCAGAATAAAGGCTACATTGAGAAATGCTAAAACTCCAAACTGACAGGATTGGAAATGCGTGTAGAGATTCTCCATGTTCCATAACACTAATCTAACTTCAACTTCAGGGAATGAAAGAGTATAAAGGCATAAAGGGCAACAATATTCAGAATAGGAAATAATGGTCAATTGAATATGGAGGTAAGATGGAATCTAAGCAAGTGAAATTGAATTGTGTGCCGAAATGTGGACTAGGCAGAAACTGAGTGTAAGCTTAGGAAGTTCTCAGGAATCAGGTAGATTTACCAATCCCAATTTTCTACCTCGTTAGTTTTGTTACTAAGGGCAATTTATTTAAACTCCATGAAACTCAATTTCCCCCTCTGTGGAATCAGGTAAATGGTAATCCCTACCTATTAGGGTTTGTTTGTTCATTTATTTGTTTTTATTCCCATTTCAGAATTGCATAAACTGGTTCATTATAACAGAAAGTTTGATATTGAAACATAGAATTCATTAAATGAGAGTTTATTATTATGCAGTAGGTCTTGGAGCCTAGGAGCCTAGGTTTAAATCAAGTATGAACATGAATCCTGTGAATATCAGTTGAAGATGTGTATTGTCAGGTAGAAACTGTTGAATCTACACAATGGTGGAGAAAGCATGGGAAGTGGAGTAAAAACTGAAATGGAAATCATAAAACCCATTTGTGATCCTGCATCTGATTCTAACTAACTTTGTGACCTTAGGTTAATGACTTAATGTTTCTGGGTTTCATGTATTTCAATGAAGAAACAAGAATGGCCTAGAAAACTACCAATAATGTAAACACTTTCTCAAGGCTAGGCTTTGTTCTTGGAACATCCTTGATATAGTAGCAGGAGTTTGCTGCTCACGTGAACTCAGGAGGTATTGCATACTCTGGTGCACAGGCTAGAACCCAAGCAGAATGTTAGGTCTCTGGCAAATAGCTCAGAGTATTCACAAGTCTCTGATTTCCCTAGGCCAGTTCACACTGGTAAGTTCATTCCATACTTTTACATTGCCCTTTGCTTCACTCATTGAAAGATGTATTCTATCTTGCCATGAAGAAGAGATACATTTCCATGCTATTCCTTGTTGATGCTTTTCCGTATTGTTCCTTTCTCCAGTGAGGACAATCCTGGAATTTCAGCAAGAATATCAAGCTTATAAGATATGTCTGTAATGGATGAGGGGTAAAAAAAAATTCTACATATTTTCTATGAATATGCCTATCTAGTGAGGAGAAACCACCTGCTCTTTCCTTCCTGAAAAATTTTTAAAAACTAGGGATTTTGTAACTTCTCAAAACCTTTAAGCTCTCTCCAGAAACAGAAGGAATGATGAACATATGATAGTTGCTCTATGGAAGGGAAGGGCATAAATTGCTCACTCAACCTTTCCACACAAATATACATATTTGCATATTTAAGTACCTGCATTCATATTGTGTTAGTTTGATCCAGATTTCAAGCAGGAGAAATGTATTTAACTTAGGTCTATTGATTTTTTTTTTATTATAAAACTATACAGATAGAAAGGAAACATAAGAAAATGCCTCAACTAATAAAATGAATGCAACAAAGTAAAGTGAACTGTCATTTAAGATACTATAGCAAGTTTAAAGGCATCCAAGGAGCTCATGACTCAAATTCATAAAACTAGGTTGCTTTGGTGTCTATTTCATCTGCTTCTCATTTTTCTACATTCTTTTCTTTTTTTTTAACTTTACCTCTACCCTTAAATTTCTTTTTATTCCTGGCTTTTTCTGTAAGATGGCTTATTCTGAATGATTTCTTTATATATCACTTGAATTTTGAGCCATTCAACTGCCTGCCAAAATTTGTTTTTCTCCTGTTAGCCAATCCCCTGAAAGAGAGCTTTGACTGGGTGGCTTAGTGGAGTTTTTAAGTCAATCTTGTTCATAATGTCACTTGCTTCCCTTTATTTAATGTATCATTTGGTCAGGCAACAATCTGTGGTCCAAAAAGGTTCTGGGAAATTCTTCTGGTCATAAGACCCCAGGCACCAAGGCATGGCAACCCACATACAAGGAACTGCTTTTGGGCATTTGCATCAAAAGGGGGCTGTGGGTGTAACAGTAACTCAGAGTCACCAATCATGTGATGATTATACAAAATCTATTGTTTAATGAAAAATACTTACAATTATATTTAAAATAAATATTTGAGCATACTTAAATAGGAATGTGTGTGTGTTGCATATATTATATAGGTTAAAATATCTGGGCACTTATTTTTATATTTTTATGTAATGACAGTTGGTGACGTATTTTCATTTGAGAACTATATAGATATAGATATACATATACAGACAGATATTATTCACACAGAGAACAAGCAATAATAGATAGTGTTTAATTTTTTCCATGTGTTAATTTTCTGTACTCAACTACATTTAATTATCTTCTGCAGAGTTCTTAGAAGGTTATACTTGAGGTAATTTTTCCCTCAGGGTGTGATTTTAATTTAATTTATTTACTAACTTGCTTCAAAATTCATCACCACAATGATCAGTCACTGTGGTGATACAGTTTTGGTGTTTTATGTGCCTAAGGATAATATATTCTTTTTAAAATTAAGTTTAAGTTTCTATGAATGCCTCAAAATAAGTCCACACTATGCAAGCAAGGGCAAAATACATTCTTAACAAGTTTCATTAAACAAGCCTCTGCCTGTCTTATTCATCTTCATATGGTGTACCTTTCCCTCTGGTCCTAGAACATTTTTTTAAATAACGTTTTTTATAATTACTATAATTTATACAATTGAGCAAATCAGCAACGATATTGATCTAACTTTCCAAGAGCATTGGCTAAGCTACTCAATAAACCAAAATTTATTCAGGCTAGTTAAAATGTCCCAGGTATGGTATAGTAAGTAGCTTACTAGTCTTAACTTTGGTGTTTCCTCCATAGTTCCTACGAGAGCACTTGTAGGAATCCTACTTATTCTATCTGCCTTTGTTATTTGTAAATACTTTGAAGCATAATTGATCACTGCATTTCCTATTATTTTGTAAGCCATATGTTATGGCAGCTATATTAGCAACTGTTTCCATTTCAAGTATAACCACTAAACTCATAAACTAAATTCAGTGCTATTGTTGTCACCCAAATTAAAAAAAAAAAAAGAAATTATTTCACTCATTTTGACCTGAATAAAAGATAACCTTTAATAAAAGTAATTAATATCTGATATTGGTAAGCCTCTGACTTCAAATCATCTGAGTTTAATCTTGGCTCCACTGCTCAATCAAGGAGAGTCTATCTGTGGACAGTTTGCTTAAGATCTTGGTGCCTCTATTTCTTCAATAGTAAATGTGGATAGTAATAATACCAAATACTGAGATAATACATGTAATGGCTTTTGGCAACACTTAATAGTTGCTCAGTTAATGTGCGTTCTTCAGGGATCAGAGAGATCAGACAAGAGGATCAACAATTTTTTTTAATGCCCATTTCACAAGCCTCATCTTGGTTGTCTCTTTTTCTGTCCTACAGGTTTCAAATGTCCTCCTATTGCTTAGATATAGGTAGAAAGAGGATAAAACAAGTTACATCATGTGAATATTACCTCAAAATAGGAAGAGGAGGCAATAAAATTTGCCTTTTAGTATGAAGATTTTAGTGTTCAGACCTGACTCCATTCCAGGCTATCTCTATTCTAGAGGAAAAATCTTAGGAATTCAGTTACATAGAAGAATATAAAAAGTATCTTCAGCATGGCTTTATAGCTTGTTAATTTTCCAACACAAAGTGGACAGCTGAAGGAAAAGAAAATTCTTATGTTTGTCAAAGTTTAATGTGGGTCATATATTCACTGAGTAAAATGACGTTTGGCAACGTCACATTGGAAGCTTGAAATTAGCAATGGTAAGCATATTTATGCCACAGAGATCTGCAAATGCTACAAATAAAGGTTGAATTATTGTTTTCTCTATTGTCTAGACTTAAGAAAAATGATGGAGATAATGCTAATGTCGATTAAACTAACAAGAGTATCATGTCTTTAGCTGTTACATTGTGAATATCAATACAATACAATACATCATACCATACAGGTCAATAGGATATACTCTAATACCTGGATTCTTGCCATTGTTTGAGTCAACTGTGAAAGGTCATCAGTGCTGCACAGCTCCCTGCCAGATGGCTAGTTCTCTGGGGCAACAGCATCACAGTTCAATTTCTGCCAAATCTGTCTTCCTCACTCTTCTGGGTTCCCAAGAACATTCCCAAATAAACTCATTGTGTGCAAATCTTTATCTCAGAGACCAAATTCTGGAAAACTCAAACTAGGGTCACTTGGTTTCTGGAGTGGTTTGAGGAGGCAAACTTTAAAATGGGATTTTGGAGCAGCCTAGCAATAAGGACACAATCATCAATGTAGAATAGAATATAGGTCCACATAGACTCTAATGGTGCAAATGTTTAAAATGTAGATGAAATGGGATGAGATAGAGTGTAATGCTATGCATTGGTAGATAAATTATCTTAGGACATTGAGAGATACAAGAGAAGTAGTAATTACAAAGATTATGTAATAATATGGCTGTTGGTGGATTAGAGAAAAGACTGAAGGTGAATAATCACCAATTTAATGCAACATGTGAAAAACAGAGGGACTGGCTGGCAGTCTATAAAAAGGCAATCGTTTCCTATAGTAGGAGGATTGAAAGAAAATTAGGGTAAGTCCCAGGATTAACTTAAAAGGATAGCAGAGATTCAGAGCAGCTTAAATACACAACTTGGGCAAATGTGTCATGTCAAAATCAGGTGCTTACAGGGAAAAATGGGACTCTGAGAGTTGTGATGGGGCATGAGGGTTGATGCACTGAAAATCATGGCTCTCTAAATTCCCTTGTACTTTGGGCCTGACAACATAACTAACTCCTCTGAGTTAATGGTTAGTGGTCCTCTCTTAATTAAAAACAATATGAAATCTCTGTTTTACAATAAAATATGCACTCACCTATTCTTACCTTCCCTCTCAGCCACCAATGAAATAACTGGAGTTAAAACACAATAGAGTTTTCTAAGTCTCTGCTGGTTATTGACTTCTATTTGTATTCCATTATGGTCAGAGAATGTGCTTTGAATAAATTCAATTTTTAATTTATTGAGGCTTGTTTTATGTCCCAGCATATGGTCTATTCTTGAGAAAGATCTGTGATCACTAGAGAAGAATGTGTGTCCCGGTGACCTGAGATGTAATGTTCTATATATGTTAAATTTCTCTATATCTCTCTCTCCTTTCTTTGTTTCTCTGTTGGTAGGGCTCCCTTTATTATCTGAACTAGGGCAGAGACTTAGAAAATTCACATACAACTGGAGGGTAAAAATGAGGGGGAAATGAAAACATTCCCAGATAATCAAAAGCTGAGGGACTTCATCACCAGTAATCAGTCCTATAAGAAATGCTAAAGGGAGTTGAGCAGGCTGAAAGGAAGGGACACTAAACAGTTGACTGAAACTACATGAAGAAATAAAGATTTCCAGTAAAGATCACATGGTAAATATAAATACCAATACTACTGTATTTTTGATTTGTAACTCCATTATTTACTTCCTACAGGATCTAAAATACATAAACGGTAATGATAAATCAGTGGTTTTGGACCAACGTAAAATATGTAATTTTTGACAAAAACTACATAAAGGAGGGGGAACGGAGGAGTATAGGAACATAGCTTACGTGTCCTATTGAAGTTAAGTTGGTATCAAAGAAAAACAAGATTGTTATAGATTTAAGAAGTTAAATTTAAGCCCCACGGTAAACACAAAGAAAGTATCAGAGAATATGACCATAGAGATGAAAAGTAGAGTATGGGTTACAAGAAGTGGGGGAAGGAACAATGGGGAGTTGAGAAATGAGTGTAGGGTTTCTGTTTGGGGTAAAGGGAAATTTCTGGTAATGGATGGTGGGAAGATGATAGCATCACAACATTCTAAATGTGAATAATCCCACTAATGGAATGCTAGGGAGGGTTTGGAATGGGAAGATTTAGGCTGTATATATTTCCACAAGTGAAAAAAAAAAAAAAAGACAGTCTAAATAGATAATGACAATTAAATGCCAAGGATGATCCTGGATGGGATCTGAAGATGGAGGAGAGGAGGCTCAAAGGGACACAGCTGGGACAAAAGAAAGGAAAAAAAGGTAATATAGAATGTAAGCTTTGTATCAATGCTGAATTTCTTGAACTTCTTAGCTGTGCTTAATGGGACTGCATAAAAGAATGTTCTTGTTCATGGGAAATGTATATGTGAATTATATTGTTTGTTCAAGGATGTGTGCAGCTTGCCCTCATATGTTCAGAAGACAGAGCAATAGATGATGGATGATAGGGAGGGAGGGAGGGAGGGAAATGGTGGTGTGACAGGATGTCAAAGGTGGTGGATCGGGGTATCGGGGGAGGGGGGTCAGAGTATGCTGGAGTTCTGTGTATGGGGTTTGTATTGTTTTTGCAACTGTTCCTGTAAGTTTGAATTTATTGCAAAATAAAATTAAAAAAAAAACAAAACACAATGGAATCTGAATGGGCAAAAGCACAACCTAATAAAGGAAGCAAGGAACTATATGCTAAAGCAGCAGCAGGCTTTAGTCAACATGTTCTGGTAAGTATTGGAGAACATTTATGAGATGGGATCCTGAGGATGCTGGATCAAGGGAAATAATATAAAGTTGAGTAAGTTATTTGATATGACAAAACTCTGCCAGAATACAAGGTTTAACACTTGGACAAGGAATGCTAAAGATGTACTAGCATGCTGTTAGGATGCATTTGGAAGGTTGGAGAAAGTAAAGTTCTACTGTTAAGTTGATATGCCAGAAATGCATGACAGATGCTAGGAAAAGGAAACAAAAGGCTCAGAAAAGTGGGCATGCTTGAATCTATATACTAATAAAACCCACCAATCTACTCTCTTCTATGGGAGGGCCCAGAAGGCATTCTATTTACCAAAACAATAGGGAATGCAGTGATGGCTGCCTTCTATAGTGTAGGTTATAAAGTAAAAGATGCTACAACAGATATGGGCCCCTGTAGCAATACATATGATAGGATCCTCAAAACAGAGAGGCCAAGTAGCAGTGCTTCATTGTCAGAAGCACAGTGGCTATGTTGAGTATTATGAGAAGTGAGGTGGGAGCATTTGTCAGTGCGGAAGCATGGCCTTAAAACAGATACTGAAATTGTTGAAAGAAGATAGCATCCCTTGGAAAAGAAAAACTGGGTAGCCATAAATGGTATTTCTCAATGTATGCAAACAAAAAAACATTAAAATGGATGTTGATTGTTGTTACTCCAATTTTAAAAATAATCACTATTCCTTGTCTAGTTTTTGAATATGAACCACTTAAAAAACTCAGAATGCATTGATTGGAAAAGTGGCCAGGTCTCCAGGATGAAGGGCCCTATGAAATCATAGTCTAATGATTTCCAGTATTCCCTAAAGGGGAGTAAATAGAAAAATAAAATACACAAATATTTTACAAACTGTTGGGTACTGAATCCAAGTTAACTATTACATGCATAGAACTGAATTTCATCATAGCTTCCCTGTTATGGTAGGTAGTGTACAGGAAGCAGTTGGTAAATGGAGTCCTGGCCCAGACCCAGCTGATAACGGGTCCACTTTGTCATTTGTCCCAAGCTAGTGTTCATTTCTCCTGGCCCAGATGGGTAACTGAATTGAAAATTACAATCCAAGCCTCCATATAGGTTTCTTGGCCTTCAGAGATAACTATTTTAGGAGAGACGCAAGGGGGCAAGTGAAGCCTCTGAAACAGCAATCTCAGGTTAGGATGGAAAATTAAAAAGAACAATTGCATCACAAGAGCTTTGTAGATGTTAACACTATTCTAGAGACATAAAGGACTCAGAGGTGGTGGTCCATATCATAACTTTTATTAGTCTGGTCCCTACAACAAAAGTGTGCTAGAGAATAATTGCCAACTCAACAAATCAGTAGTCCCAATTGCAGCTGCTATATTGTTTGTTGCATCTTGTCTAAACAAAGTAACATATCCTTAAGTTCATGCGAGGCAACCATTGATTGGAAAATCCAGTTTTTTCCATCTCTGTCAATGAAGAGAACCAGAAGTAGCTCATGTTCACATGTGAAAGAGAAGAATTTTCATTCACATTGTTGCCCACAGACTGTGTTAACTCTCCCACATCCTGTTAAAATATATAACAAAGGAAAATGGACTTTCAACTGAACTGGATGTGAATTCACTATATCAATTATGTCATGCTAATTGGACCAAATGAGGAAGATGAGACAAGTAAGCTGGCAGCCTTTTTGAAACGAATGCATTTCTGAAAGGGGGGGAATAAACACCTACAAAGATACAAGGATCTGCAGTATTAATAACAATTTTAGAATTCCAGTGGTCTGGAGCATGCCAGGATATCTTTTCAATGTAAAGAACAAATCATTACATTTTGCATTCCCCACCAATAAAAAAGGAAGAATAATACCTTGTAGATATCTTTGGAGGCATTGTTTTCATGCTTGAGAATACTGTTCTGACTCATTAACTAAGTGAAGGGTAAAATTTTAATAGTATATAAATCTAAAATTATATAAACTTCTAGAAACTTGTCAATGCCTTTCTTGTCCATTTTATGTTTCTATTTATTAGAGTCTTGGTGATGCTTTATATAATATTAGACAACAGCAGTAAAATATCAGTCATACTTTCAGTTACTTTTTTTTAAATGTTAGCTTGGTTGAAATTTTACTTTTTATTTTAAATCCAGTATATTCTAGGCCTGTGGTTTTCAACTGGGGATTCATATCACTTATCTTTGGGTTTTATTTATATACAGATGTCCAAGAACTTTTCTTCATTGGCAATTTGATTTTATTCAATTCTTTAGTATCATGATGATAAATATGATCTTACTATCATATATGTTCTCTCACTGGCTGGAAGCTCTCTTCTAAAAGGGCCACTGCCATTACTGCTGCTAATCTTTTATTAAAACAAGTATTCCCCACAAAGGGAATTCCACTGGCTCTTTCAAGTAACCAGGGAACCCATTTCACCGGTAAAATCATGCAAGAAATCCAAAGAATTCTTCCTTTATTCCCAAATTTACATTGTTCTGCTTTCAGCCCAGTCATCTGGAATGACAGAGAGAGCTAATGAACTATTAAAATGAAAGCTTGTTAAAATGATGGAAAACTCAGTCTCTCATGGCCTAAGATTTTACCCTTAGCACTGATTGCCCTCTGGTCCTTTCATGCTAGGTCATACCAACTGCCCCCATATAAAATAATAATCAGCCAGTTCATAAGAATTCCTTATTCTAACTTGGTTCATGGAGACTCTCACCTGGCCAATTCAGACATTGAAAATATTGCAAGAGACTTAATAATTATACTCAAATTTACCACCAACAGGTCAAGGCTGCATCCCTTCCATGTTTGCATCCACACCACCTCACTATTTCAAAGTTAGAGACTTAGTTCTCTGGACATTATCAGAAAACTAATCAAACCCCAATGGAAGAGCATTTAAATAGTCCTCTTTACCACCAACACTGCTGCCAAATCCCAGGGGTTCCAATCCTGGATTTATGTCTCTCAGCTAAAAAGGTACAAAAGGTAAAAAAGGAGTTTTATCCCAGTTGGAGCCCTTAAACTGGGGTTCCCTCTTCAGCCACCAAAAGTAGGCAGCACCACAAGGTAGACAGCTTTCCCCCAAAATTAGGATCAAGTGATGACAAAACAAGGTGATTAGCTTCCATCCAAGATGTCAAAACAAGCCCCCTAGGATTCCCTTGTCTTTTTCCTATCCTCACTATTTTCATTGTCCTTCTTTGCTGTATTCCTCCTTTTGTATCTCTTCCTACATACCCTTGCTATCCATGTAACTTCCCCATTTACAACTGCAACCTTCTGTAATGAGCATACTTTGTATGTTCTCCTCTCCCTCACCCAAGCTGTTCCCCTCCATAATAATCTCTCTTCCTGCCAAGGACCCAAAAATCTATGGCATTCCTCATAACACAATCTCATAATCCTACTTTTGATTGGTGGTTGTAAACTTCGTTTCCTTTAAAAGTGTCTGCTTTCCCCCAAATCCCCATGCCTACCTCAAATTTAATGCAGCCTTTGTATTAACACTTGGAAGCCATTTAGCTCTATAGACTTCAAAAGAAACCTCTTTCAACCTCCATACTTTTCAGAAGAGCATAATCTATGTTTCCCATAACATAACTGAGGACCCTTTCATGGAACAAGTTTTGCAATTACACCTACTTTGCCACCAATGCAAGTAAACTTACCTTGTTACTTGGGGAGGCAAGAGTGCATATTTCTTGCCTTGATATATGCATCTAATAGACCAATATAATCCTAAATAAAATTTTACCTGGTACTCTTGGGACTATCCTTCCTGTAAACAAAAACTTCTGTGATAGGCTGAAGCTTTATGTTTCCCAGGAAATATCACATTCTTAAAGCTAATCCACTCCTGTGTGTGTGAACCCATTGTAAGTAAGACCTTTTGGTGATTAGGTTCTTAAACTGAGATGTAACCCACCTTGTTCAGGATGGGTGTTAATTCTCTTACTGGAGTCCTTTATAAGACAATAAAAGACAGGGAGAAGACACAAAAAGTCCTGAGAGAAGCTGAAAGACAAAAGCCAGAGAAGCTGAAAAAGAAAGTCACAGAGCAGCCAAAAATTGAAAGCGATGAAATCCGGGAGAGAAGGACCAGCAGGCATTGCCATGTGCCTTGCTATCTTGACAGAGGAGTACAGGAACACCAGAAGCCTGTCTTCAGAGTCCAGGTATTGTCTTGATTATGCCTTGATTTGTACATTTTCACAGTCTTAGAACTGTAAACTTGTAAGTTAATAAATCCCAATTGTAAAGCGAGGCCATTTCTGGTATATCACTTTTTGTCAGCTTTAGTAAACCAAACAGCTTCCTTTCCCAATTGGATGGGACAACATCCATTAGAAGGCTCATATTAACTCTAAAATACAACTCCATGGGGCAACTATTTCCAAGAACCCTGGCTAGCTCCTAACAAGATATATTTTATTTAAGGAAACCAGGCTTATTGGTAACTGCCTGCTAATTGAACTTGATTTTGTTATGCAACTAAATTTATTAGCCCTTAACAAATCTTTAACCAAACTACCTTGACCATTTGTCACCTTAACCACTCTATTACCTTTGATTTAAGTTTTCCAAGCACTAGAAGAAACAAAGGTCTATCAAGTATATTATAGCTCAAGCTTAGGTGCAAAATTCAAGCCCCAGAAGGTGGCTGTGACCTTCTTTCACACCAGGTTCTCAAAAGGTATTAGAATAAGAGGCTCAAAAATTGTGAGTAAACCTAAAAGACTAGACTGACATAACACATCATTCATAATAGAATGCAATTCAAAGGGAGAGAACACGTATCAGTCTAGAGCTTAACCATAGCATTGTTTATTCAAAGGCTATGAAAAAACTGCTTGTTTCAGAGCTGACATGAAAGGAATTCATCACTTTTGTCAAATAAAGCTGGGTAAAGAAAGACTTAATTTGAAAAGGCTGTTGGGATGGGAAGAGTTCTCTGAACTCAAGATCTGTAAGTTTTTCAAAATCTACAGGAAAAAGGCTTTTCTTTTATAGGATGAGAGAGTTGTAAAAGGAGGTACCTCGTGGAGGAGATGAAAAGTGGTGAGGATTAGCAAAAGACATGGTTGGAGGTGATTAACAGGAAATATTTTACTCAGTGTTTGACTGATTCTCAAGTCTGTGAACTTGTGAAACCTAGAGAACAAGTTATTTGCTTCCAACAAAGAAGGGACAAGCATAAGATAAACATTCCCATTCCCACAGGGAGAAATTGGGAGGAAAACAGGGGTCACGGGTCCCAACAATTCCAGATCCCAGAAGGGAATACCCCATTAGATTTACAGGTCTGAGAGTCATCTATGGAATGATGGAGTGACAGCCCCACACGTTCCAAGTGCTTATGCAAAGCCATGTTCTCCCTGAACATGGGGGTGAAGCTATCATACTTGTCAAGCATTGGGGTGAAAGCCAGGACCTTCACAATCTTGAGGCATCTGAGAAAACAGGAGTGGTAACACTTTTACTGAACTACAGGGCAGAAAGCCCAACCTCTCCAAGCACTGGGGTAGACTCACCCTTTCCACACACATGGGTCAGTCTGCTCTCTTGGTCCAAGAAGATGTCTTTGGGACAGACCTCCACTTCCATGGTCCTGCCCTTGGAATAAATTTTCCTTCAATTTGTCTCTTCCTGTCCCTTTTAGTCCAGGCTGCCAGTGGTTCCTTTCATAACAGATATCACTAGTTTTGCATGCAGTACATAGGGGTCCAATCAGGGGTCCAATCCATCTGATCAAAGAATTTTCCACCGATCCTTCATGGATAACTGCATCTTTAATCCTCACTTGTCCTGAATAAATATTTTCTGTTTTGAGGCTGAAAAAAATATCAAATGAAGGCATCATCAAAGTGATACTTTCTTTCCAAACACCAGCTGCCAGTGATCCTTGACTCCTCTGCCACATGGCAAGGCACATGGCACTGTCTGCAGGTCTCCCCTTTCTCTTCTGAGTTTGTTGTCAGCTTCCTGCTTTCATGGCTTTCTCTTCCTTTCTCTGAATTCCATTCTCTTATAAAGTACTCCAATAAAGGGATTAAAACCCATAGTGATCAAGGTGGGTTATACCTTAACTGAAGCAAGGTGTGTCCACACCCACAAGAACGAATTAAATTTAAAGTTATGTTATGTTTTTCTGGGGTACACACAGCCTTGAACCACCCCATAGAGCCTCATGGATAGTCTAGTGCATAGCAAATGTTGGATGACCTGTTCTTGTTTTCTAGAACCCTAGCTTTTCCTACCAAAGTAAAAAGTGGAATTCCCTGGGAATTCTGTTAGGAAACTTTATTTGTATAAATATTAGTGGAAGGCAGTGCTCAGGTTTCTACTATCAATGGAGAAAAGGATACCTGAGTCATCTCTCTTTTTAGCCTGGTCACAGGCATACGCCTTATGCTTAACCAATAACATGCTCCTGTCAGGTATTATATGAATCTTGAGGCAGTGACTCAAGTACCAGTGACAATAGGGAAATCAAATGGTCCTTGTGGAAGGACCTAGTTACGGCTGAATTAGAAAACAGTTAGTGGTAGCTGTGCCATTGGCAGAAGCCTAACTAGTTCATTTGACTTGACTCCTCTTTATTTTCCTGAACCCAAATCCCCCTTGTCCTTACCAATTTTTCAAGCCTGGTTTTCCAGCCACCCTGTAAACTTTTGAAATAACCAATATCCTTACAATAAATTCATTCTCTTCTTAAGCAAACCAGTTAGGTTCTCTTGCATACAACCATGAAAACTGACTGACATAGAAGACCTGTATTCCAAAGATTAAAATGATTTTTGTTTGCTTATTGAAAACATAAAGCCCATTATAATAAAATCTTCATTATAAGTTATTTTTACATTGTTAGTTTACTTTTCTGATAGAAATAATATAATTAACACACCCAAACTGTCATATTTATTGAGTACTTTAAAATCTACAAAGCACTATGACTTAACAGAAGCAAATTTACAGTTCTGATTATTTGTTATTCACATGTCGCTAATAGGAAAACTTTTTAATGTCAAAATAAGTACTATACTGGCAGTTGTAACTAGATGTTATTAAAAATGCATTATTCAAGTATTCATTGGCAGAATTGATCTTTCAGTGAAATATGAACTTCTAAAATATAGTAAATTGATATTCATTTCCAGCTAAACCTATTTCTTGTGAGATTAATTTCATATATAGACATAGACATGAATAGATTAACTTTCCTATATACATTATATAAACATAAAAATAACTGTTTAACAGGTTTAGAGAGAATAGAAATTCATGAGGAAAGAAAACATTTTGAATAACAGTCCCTGCTTTCTAGTCAAAACACATTTATTCTATTAAAGTTTTAAGTTATTTCTGCTTGGTATTTCAATCTGGGTGAACAGGAAAATGCAGTAAATGTTTAGTGACATTTAGCATGAAATAAGGAAATGAGACCCATGAAGTAATGTCAAGGGGCAGTGTTTTAAAAATAAAATATCCATGAGCACTAATTTATAAATCACAATTTATTAATTATTAGCTTTTACATTCACCTTAAATTTGCCTATGGGCTGAATTATTTTGCAAGGAATGGCATTGCTTAAAAAGATCTAGGGAATCTAGATGAGAACTAACTGAGGCTATAATGAAAAACATTATTTTCTTAGATATATGTGATGCTTAATTTTCTGCATCAATTAGGCTAGTCTATGGTGCCCAATTGTTTGTTCAAACACTAGTTCTACACACAATGTATTTTATAGATGTGATGAGCATCTACAATCAGTTGATTTTAAGTAATACCCTTGATAAGATGGGTGAGCCTCATCCAATCAATTGAAGTCCTTAAGAGCAAAGAACTGAGATTTCCAGGAGAATAACAAATTCTGCCTCAAGGCTACAACACCTCCTTTTCAATTTTTCAGCCTTATGTTTCATCTGTGGATTTTGCAACAACGATTCTTACTGGAATTTCCAGTCTTCTCCTTACTGGAATTTCCAGACTTCTGGCCTGCCCTACAGATTTTGGATATGTCAGACTCCACAATCGCATGAGAAAATTCCTTAAAATAAATCTCTTCATACATATATACATACACATACACACACACACTGTTGGTATGTCTCTCTGGAGAACACTGACTGATACAATATTCTACTGAAGTAAAGCATTCACAAGGGTACTGAGAGATCAATGATCTCTTCATTTTCATCAGGTATTCCTTTCTGTCTCATCCCACTTTCATTTTCAGTGTATGTACACCCATACATACACACAGTACATTTTATGCCTAAATCCATATGTACATTTCATTAACCATTCATGTATTTATTTTTTAAATATAATTCCTCATATAATTTGACCATAATTAAATTGTTAAATGAAATTATAAATGGTGATTAAGAACTAGTGAGACATAACACTCTATGTCAAAAATTCATGATTGACTAGGAATAGGATTCAGAGTCACTTTGAAATTTTAATAAGGCTATAAAACACAAGTCATGCAAAAGGATAATTTTGTAGTCATTTTGAAGATTAGAAAATTAGGTATAAATTAAATTCACGAACTGTCAAACATTTTGCAAAGTTAGTTGCACTGGCTTCACCTGTTGAGAAATCCTTTCCTGAATGTGTGAAATTCACATAAACTTGCTACCAGGGCTCTCTTAAATTGTTGTTGATGGTGGTAGTGGTGGTGTGTTAATGAGTAGGGAAACTTGACAGAGAAAGGAAGTTTGGTTTTGGGAGAAAGTTTCTGTTTTTTGTGCCTCTAAATTCATGACTTGTGAAAAATCACACATATTATGTAACTTTTGTATGCTTTTTTTTAAATGTAATCCCTATACCATAATCTTTGTTCAAAGTATCTATTACAGAAATAATTAAAGATTTTGGATTTTAAAATCAAGTCAATGTCATACCTCATTTAATTTAATATAATTTGCATTGTTTTCAACTCATCAACACTTCTTTCCAGATCACTCTTTCTTTCCAGATCACTATTTCTGTCCAATTTTCAATACTTTTCCTCAAGTCTTGGAGTCAATACCTACATCAGCCAGTAAATAACTTTGAATTATACCCAACCTTCTGTAAGTGGTTTCCCTTCTTCAGTTTTCTAAGTCCTGTAAAATATCTGGATCCAATTTAATTTTCTCAAAGCTTTTTTTTATTTTTTTTTATTTTTGTGCCCTCAATCCCAGTTTAAGCCAGCCCTCCAAATCTGTTCCTAAATGTGTAGAAGTATGATTTGGAAAGATCTAATATCATTTTTATTTCTCTAATTGAGATGTTTTGTGTACTTTGTCTTGCCTGGGTACTCTTGACCATCTCGCTTCCTATTAAGATTCCCCTACAACTTCATACCATCCTTGTGTAGATTAGCACAGCAAAAGTTATAAATCCTTTCCATATAGTAGCTTCTAATTGCATATTTATTTAATGATCTTGAATAAATAAACAAAGAAAAAGCAATAGAAACTTAATAATTAGTTTAGTAAGGAAAGCAAATCAATCCCCAAGTTGAAATAAACATTTTTATGTGTGTGTGTGTGTGTTCCATTGAAATTGTTGCCTTGTGCCTTTAAATAATGCTATCTTTTCTCTTAAGAGACAGAATTTCTCTGGACTCTCCAAATTTAAGTACTTCTGTCTCTCTTAACTTTCCCCACACTCAAGATTTGCATTAAGACAATTACTATGGGTTACAAACTTTAGGCCTTATGTGGCAAATCTCCGAAAGCTGGAACTTTGCAGAACTTTAAAAATACAATGCAATATTGACCCGATTGTCTAATACCCAACAAATTACTTTTTCTAGGGCTTAGTTCCCATTTTATCTTTTGATGTTCCTGTGGAAGAAGTGAATAGTTGCAACACCAGCAGCCTAATTAAGAACAATTCTGTCACTGGGGGAGTCTCAGACCTTCTTCATACTCAATCATCATGTCCTGAAATATACAGGGTGGAGTAATGCATCTTATAAATGCCAATTTTTTTAGGTTCTAATCACAGATACTTCATCAACTGACAAAAGAAAAATCTCAGTAGGTATACCATGCAAAATCTGGGACAACTTACATGTAATTTCAGGAATCAGCAGGGACACACAGCTGGAGAAAAATAAAAAGCTTGCTGTAATTGAAAATAGCCTTGCAGCTTGTTTGTGATTAAAATGAAGTTCAGTTCCTTGAAATCTTGTTTAGCAATTAAATCTGTTTTACTTAGGCAGCGAAATATTGTCTATTGTCCTGGAATGGTCAAACTAGTACAGACACATCTTAGAATTGAATATTCACATGAAATTGTGAACTTAAGAAGATGTAGCCGAATTGATTATCACAAGCAGAAGTTTTTCTTAAACCAGCTTAGTTAAATTATCCATCTAATTTGGAAATTCAGAATTAAGTTGTATCATTACATTATCAAGAAAAGTTAATAATGACACAGCCAAGTGCCATACCTAGAACTGAAACTTTCCAAATCCTTCTGGTCTATACACATACTTATTGAAGTTCAAAATTTCTAGTTCACTAATTTCTCTTGGGGGTTATGCTGTATATGCAAATAAATTCATGGTTAATAAAATCTATTATCTTCAGCTAAGCCCAAATGTCATTGTTTAACAATAGGCGCTTCAAATAAATAAAATGAAGGTGACCCATACAAAGGAAATTAATATTTTCTGTTCTTCTAGAAAGTCTTCACTCTGAGCAACTAAACAACAAGATGAAATTTATTTGATGCACTTAGCAGCTCTGGGAACCTGCAGTAATCCTCCAACTTCTTGGGAATATGGTTTTTGACAGCTTTGTTTTTTAGTTAATATTTTTCACCATTGAGAGGCTTATGCACATTTTCCTCTACTTTAATCTGTTTTCCCATAGAGAATGTAATAAATTCCCCTGCAAATATTTGCAAGTCCATGTATCTCTCTTGGTAGGCTGTTTACATTAAGTCTCTTGTAGAAGTTGGATGAGTGCCCCTAAAGTGGCTACAACTTCATTATTAACACAGCCTGCACGGCACAGTTCAAAATACTTCAAAGAGAAATTCTATATAATCACTCTCATTCTAAGTCCACAACACTGAATGAACACTGTCAATGCATTTCAGAAAGAAATAGAAAATTCATTTAGATCCGCTCTTGTAATAATCTGGTCTGGTTTCACAAAAACTTTTTGAATCATTCTCCTTTTCCGCAAGGGAAATTTTCTGGATGATGTTTGATTATTCTCATTGATGTGCTTGGTTAAAAATTAGAAGTGGGCTAACCCAGCCTTCTGAACTACAACTGTTCTTCCTTTGTTCTCCAGGCATGCTCACCTTGAAAGCTAGTTTGAATCTTTTTGTGAATAAAAAATATAAATAAATATGTAGTATGTAAATATATACAACATAAAAATGCCCAAGAGAGGGGCATTTCATTCTGGTTGCTAAACAGGAAATGAGTCACACGCATTGAGAGAGAAAAAGCAGAATCTTAGAGAACAGAATATTTTGCTACACTTTTTTCTTCTGTTTTCAATTCAAAAGACTTTAGGATGTTCTTAACCACCCTCTCCCTGCCTAAGGCAAATAGTATCTTAACATTAGAAGGAAATGGAGGTTTTGGTTTTCAAACATTTTTATTTCTGTAACCTTTAAAATAACTTTGGAGAAATATGTAGCCCTAGCATATCTTAAGTTGAAGTATAAATATTTCATCATAATTTTAAATATTTTACAAAAAGTGTCAGATATATTTTCATTTACTTTAAATATATTTTTACCACAAACTTGAAACGGCAGATTCAGCTGGTTCTCTTATAGATAACACACTGTATAACCTAATTAGCATAGCTGATTCTTTAAGTTCATTCAGCCAAATCAAAGTTAAGTTTTGCCAGAAAAAATGTCTGATTTCATTTTTTATTTCTAAAGAACATGTTAGTGCATACTCCCATGACAACTAGCTCTCTCCTCCTGAATGTATTTCTAAGATAGAATCTAAATAAATGAGGCTACAAGTTTGTTGAGAATTTTCTTGTGGGTGAAATAAGGCACTGACCCCTGAAATATGTCTTGTTTTGCTCTTACTAGACCCTCAAACAAATACTTTCAAATTGTCCTTTATTTCATCAATCTTCAAGGCTTTGCCATCCTAGGGGAATCATACTGTAGCATGACTCAGGATGAAAGTTTTGGCCTAATTTTATGAAGAGGGAGATTATCTATCTATCTATCTATCTATCTATCTATCTATCTATCTGTCTATCTATCTAATATAAAGAAGATCACAGACTCTTTCTGAAGTGGAAAGTTGAGTATCTGAAAAACAATTTCCTAAATATTATCTATGCCTGTGTATCTACTAGAGAGTTTTCAAATATCCACAGAAATTTATATACCGTAGCTTGAACTTGACTCTTAATTGGGACACCATGTAACCAGATTCCTCTGTTACTATGTGAGAAATAAAGGCTGAGAATCAATGACCTACCTTCATCAAAAGCTAGCATCTACAAAGGTAGTCTTTGCATGGGTTCCTTCTAGAAATATTTCTTGTCTGACCCAAGCCATATGCATTTTGTTGCTTGCTTATGGAATCATTCTTTACTTCATTCAACACTCTTAGGAATTGAAGACTGAAGAGAGGCATGAGGAATTTCGGGCTCTTGAATCTAGGTTTAGAAAGTCTAGCTTATATATCATTTGTGACAATAGAATAAGGTAGGGGATTATGTGCTCTCTGGAGATATGAGCTCACTTTCAAAAGTATATCTTGAAAAAAAAAGTATATCTTGGATCTCTTATTCACTCCATCCAGACTTAACACTGAATACACTGTAAATTATCAGCATATTCTATATTCATTAATTGCATTTTGAATTTCTTTAAGTGAGGGATCATTTGTTTTCTTCTCTCCTCTGATTATCTCATCAAATAGCTTAGCATAATGGTTTGCAGATAATTGACACTTTTTAATAAATATTGACTGATTTGCTTTAATGATCTTGGTTTTAAAGTTATAGGCTGAAAAAATATTGTCAACAGGGGTATTTTGCTCCAAGCTATGTAATTAAAATGATGATTATAATCCACATAAACAAAACATATGGTCAAAATTAAATAGGAAGTAGATAACACAAAGGAAAAAATAAACTATATTAACTTGCAGTTTCCTCATTTTGAAAATTCCTTTTTTTGAAACTGAGAAGGGAAGCCTGTGACCTTCAAATAGTTGCACAATCATTGACAAGTACCTTGAATTCATTCTTATAAATTTCAACATCCAAAAAATATAGGAATTAACCTAGGTGTCAGACAAAATTCTTTCTCTCTGTAAATTTCATAGTATTGCCCCTTAAGACTTCTTCTACAAAAGATCCATACCTCTCTCTGTTTTGATTGAAGTATGTCTTGATCTTTGTACAATTTCCCTTAAATTTTTCCATGTAGTTATTAATACAAACAAATAAGACATTGCGACAAACTGATAAATTCTGTGACAACTGAAGGAATATACCACAGAATCACAACTTACATTCTTTTAAGTCAATACCATCTGTGACCTACCCTCTTTATCCTCATTATTATCCATAGATTTCCAGGCCACTTGTACCATCCTCAAAGACTGAAACACTTATTAAAACATACGTCATCAATTCACGACTTTCTGTTCATTGATGTGCATATCCATATTAACAACTATTATGTAGATTCACATTCTACTCAGTCTTTGACAAACAAGTACTTTTTAGGCCTCAGGCACTCTTGGATTTGTTCAAATTCTAAGATCTCAGTTATAAATTGCTTCCAATTTGCCAGATACTGTTCTTTGCATTTTACATATATTAATTTATATACTCCTTGCTACAACCTATCAAGGTAGATACTATGTTGTGTTCGCCTTTGTATAATATTGGGTGAATCGAAACCCCAGAATATCTTCTCGTTGGACTAAACAAGAGGTCAGCAAACTATGGCAACAGGTCAAATACAACTTGTCACCTCTTTTTGCAAATATAATTTTATTGAAAGAGTCACACCCACTTGTTTACATGTTATCTATGACTGCTTTTGCACTACAGTGGTAGAGTAGTGATGACAGAGACAATGTGGCCTTCAAAGCCTAAAATGTATACTATCAAATCCTTCACAGAAAATGCTTGCCACCCAAGGAATAAATTCTGGTATTCGCTTTGATTATAACCAGATTCATGAAGGGCAAGGCAGATTTACAAGCAGCATCCCTGAGTCTCACAACAATTTTCTGATGCCATTATGACTTGCCAAAATATCTGTCCTTATGTGTTTGTTATTCCTTTGTGCTTTGGTCTGCAAAAATTAATCAATAAATGTAGCATTGATGATGAAGACAATACGAACATATATATTATTAGGCTTTTTATCTACTAAAAGTGCCCAATATTATTTCCATGACACCCAAAGTTCTCCATCATTTATCCCTGATCTCCATTTTCAATTTCATTTACCACTTTCATCCATTTCATCCATGTATCCTCTGTTTTCCACAACACTGAATATGGCATGAACTTTCAAGAAAATGTCTGTGCTTTTGTCCTTAGTGATCTCTATGACTGGAATTATCTTTTCCTTTTTTCTCTCTAAACCATGCTCATCTCTCAAGGCTGTGTTAAAATATCTTCCTTTGTGAATCTTGACATCTCCTCCAATTGGAATAATTCACCATTTCCTTCAAAGTTTGCATCTTTTATATGTCATAAAACTTATCATGGTATCTTGCAATAATATTATAGTGTTTAAAATGCATGATATACTAGCGTATAATATACAGGAGGGTTCCCTGAAAGATATGTAATGACTAATCATCATCTAAGTCTCCTATCACATGACCTAAAACTCTGATGAAACAATGATTTTTTTCCTTACTCTATATTCCAATCATTTCATGATCTTTCTTGTAACAAGAACACTCTGTGATTGCTGTGACCATGTCTTATTTTTTTTCTATATGTCACAAAACACAGTATTTTGTAATATTATAGTTGCTTAATATGCATGATGAATAAGTGAATGATAGTTTTTATCACCTTAGTGTACCTGCATCATACCCTCATTGGTTTGTGATGAAATCATTGATGGCTATCCATGGTCATTTGCTTTTATGATAATGTATCATCCATCAATACCTTAGATCAAATAACTTAGATAAACTTCAAAATAAAAATGTGGATACTATTCTTATACTGGAATACTCAGTTTAGACCGAGAGTTAGGTCTTTTATGATCTCATCTTGTCTTCTTAGGTAAAAGTGAAATTGTATGCAGTAAATACATTACACACATATAGTATATACAATAGCTAGGCCTTTAAACTTTTTGTTATTTCATCTTTTAGGAATTTGCATTCTCATTCTCTAATGCAGCTGGGGTAAAGCCCCCATTAGCCTAAAGCAGCCTGTCCATTCCTGCTCACCACACCATACATACCATGTTCAATCCTGATGTGCCGATTTATCGAAATGTTTAGGTCAAACATGTTGACTCTTTATTTGATTATTGTGACATATTTGTCTTTCAGAGTCAGGAATATTCGTAACCAATTTGACAATTTTACACATTAGAAAAGTTACCCGGCTAAGTTTCATTATGGAGATGTAGAAAAAGCACAAAGCTTATATGCATTTGTTTCTCTATATTTTGCAAGCTTTCCAAAGGAGACAAAACTCACTAATCAATCAAATTCTAGTAATTTAATTAAGTCTGATAATATTATGATGTGATGGTGATAGGTGGCAGAGTATATATATATGACAAGCCTTGTTTTAAAAACCCTGGTTCTAGTACAGGATAGTACTTCATTGTTTACAATAATAAGAAAAGTGATTTATGCAATTTTACAAATTTAAAGTTCCTCCTGTATTCCTGATAAGAAAGGATTTGGACATAGATAAAAATTAATATTTCATCGGTAGTTAGAATTAGCCAAATAAATACAATTTTCTACTGTGATTTTCTTCTGGGTAAGTGTTGTGGGTATGCAACATCACTTATTAAAAGGCATTCAAGGCCATTATAAGGCTGAACTTCTTAACTAGAGAACTGGGCAAATGCATATGATTCTACTTATTTATTCAGTAAAATTGATTCTATAACTAATCTTTGATTCAAATAAGTTTATTTTACTGAAAGGAATATAAAATATGTAGAATAAAATGTGGGACTTATGGCCTCATGGTAGAAAATAGCAAACCTACCACTTAGTGCTAATTGTATTTCTTCCATAGAAGCTAGAACCTACAGCAGCAATACATATAAAGAGTACTGAATAGTGTCTGCTTCATAAATAAATAATATACTTATTGCAATGCTCAACAGAGTGAATAAACCTCATAGAAGTAAAAACATTGAGACTTAAAAGTGCAAAAAAAAAAAAAAAAAGAATATGATTTTTAGGAAACAGTACCAAAGAAAGCTTTCTAAGAGACATGACTCTTGATTTGAGCCTTTTAGTGGATTTGAAAGGGTAGAAAATGGCAATCCTGTTCCCTGAAATTTGAAAGGAATACATGTCTGTAATTACAACTATGTTTATATCTATACTAGAACACATAAGGCTAGTGTGCATAGTGGTTAAAAGCCTAACCTGTTCAAATCCTGCCGCCTTTTTTTTTTTTAATACTGTGCTCAGTCTAGAGTCCCTGGAGTGAACTTCTCACCCTTCTTTATTGGTCTTCAGTTTCCCCATTTGTATTTCTTAGCCCCTTTTTGTGGAAAAAAGAAACTGAGGGGAGGGGGAAAAAAAATAGCCAACTGCTGGGTATTGGTTGGCTAGTCTGTCTGAACCCCTTTAGATCATTTCAGTCCTCCAGAGAGGAGTGATGGATTAGCTGGAGTCTACATGGTGTATGGGTGGGTGGGGGAGTGTTGGCACCAGAGTAGATTCTGAATCTGGAAAGGAAATTGTGTCAGATGGGCTCAGCTCTCTCTGGAGGTGGAAATGCCCTGCCTTACCTTTCATATGCAGCCATCCTGTGCACATTTCCTTATTATTGCTTATAGCTTCCCTGCCCTCTCACTCCACCCCCTTTGCTGTTCACACTTCTCTTTCAGGAAGAAGTACAGTGAATGGAAGGAGGAGGGGGGAAACTTCAAAAAGGACATTGCTTAGTTGAAGCCTGATATATCTGGCACATCTCATGGTCTGCCTCTGGCTAGCTGGGTAACTTGAGCAAATCATGTAACCTCTCAGCCTTAAAGGTATGGGAGCAACAAGCCTGCCTTATGTGAGAATTAAATAGGAAGATGTGTGTAAAGTACTCAACCCACACAGTAGATACTCAAAAAGAGTCAGTAGGCTGCACCAAGGGCCACATTTTACTTGAGGAGAGTCCTGATGGAGGTCAAGGTGTGAGAGAATCTACTTCTTCTGGGGTGACCTTACTTGCACAACCTTGCTAAAGGGCTTCTTCCCATCTGTGAGCTCCATGCTGGAATGCTCACCTGGCAGAGGTGTGAGGAGCCTGGCTTGTAGTAGGCACATCCTCACAGTGAGTTTTCTTTTTCTTTTTTAATAGAGAAGTTGTGGGTTTGCAGAATAAGCATGCCTAAAATACAGGATTCCTATATACCATTCTATTATTAACACTTTATATTGGTGTGTTGCAATTGTTACAATTAATGAAAGCACATTCTTTATAATTGTATTATTAACTACAGTCCATGGTATACCTTTGGGTTCACTATGTGGTGCGATTCCATGGATTTTTTTTTTTTTTTCCCCCAAAAGGTAAGTCAGTCCACTTTGGTTTCCTTATTTACTTGGATGTGAGTTTGGATAAGTAATTTATCCACTGCATCTTGGCCTCAGTTTCCTCATCTGTAAAATGGAGATAATCATACTATCTGCCTCATTATACTTTTTATGAGGCTTACATTTGTTAATATAGAAAAGTATTGAAAATAGGACCTGGCTCATCATAAATAATGCTCAATACATGGAAGCTATTATTAAGAAAATTGCTTGCTATGAATTGTAGTCTACATAGTACAATCATAGTGAGGCTCTATTGAATCAGTGCTATCATTCATAAGCTGTTGGAATGGCTTTGCTGTTACACTGTGTGCTTTTTTACAAGAAACCTGATGCTTCAAAGTTAATTCCAGAGAACATGGAATAGATACTCACGTAATACCTGCTCTTGCACCAGCTGTCTAAGTAAATCTCACTTTTCTTGTATTGTAGTTATCAAAGCAAGTTCCTCCTTACCCCCAGAATGGACTGTATAAAGATACATTTACCCGTGTATTCTATTGATTAAAACATGATAATGACTCATGTTATCTGAAAGTAAAAACTAAAATTCCCAGAACTGTGGAAAGATAGTGGAGAAGGAAGCTCCAGGAATCAGTCCCTCCCCCCGAACAACTATTAAACAGGCAGAAACCCAGGGAATAAAAGAAGGAAGGGACTGGTAAAGTGCAGTAAATAAAAGTAAATTGCTGTTTCTGCACAGTGGTTACTGTCACTCATCCCCCACTCTCACAATGGGCAGCCATGGGGTCTGGCCCCTGGAGTACCTTGCTGGTACCAGAGAGGGACATAAAAATCCCCTTCCCCAAGATCCAGGAGGAGTAGGGGCATGGTCTGATTGCTGATCACTACTTCTGTTTATCGACTTAGGATCTCTGGCGGCCAGGCTTTGAGAGCGGCCACTATTCTAACCTCACTGGACAAAGGTACTGAGGAGATTTAAGAGGGTACACTTCCTCAGAGCTCAAAGATAAGACAATTGAAATGAGTCAGGCTGAGGAGCAGAAAGAAAACAATAATTATAAAAACTGAAGAGCCTAAGAGATCTGTGGGACACCTTCAAGTGTACCAACAGGCACATCATATCATGCTAATCAATGTATATCTGCTCCCCGGTTTGTTATACCCACCTACGTAAAATGAAATCTTAACATGAGCCAATCAAAATATTTCTTCACTTGCTTCCTTATTCACCTTTTATGAGCTTCTACTTGCTTTCCACTCTGTTGCCAGAACTACATTCTACTTTCTGTATAGGATGCTGCCCGATTCATGAATTGCTCATGAGATCCGAGATAATAATAATAACATTTTTTAAAAAGGCAGAAATTGGCAGAACGGATTAAAAAAAAGCATCACCCAACTATAAACTATTCACAAGAGACTCGCTTTAAATTCAAAAAGACACAAGTAAGTTGAAAGCGAAAGAATGGAATAAACAGAAACAAACAAACCATGCAAACACTAACCAAAAGATAGCTGGGTCACTATACTAGTTTCACTCTGCACAATTTCTGGAAAAATCAATGAAAATACATTGAAGATTGTCATATTTTTTTCAACTTCCCACATTTTAATGATTACTTAAAATAAAGAAGAAAATAAATTTCAAAGGTAGTTGTAATAGATTTCTTTTGAACATTCTATAGATATATACAAATATGGATGTGTTTCCCAACACATTATTTGAACAATTGCTAATCACCATTGGCAGTAAGACTAAGGCACTCCTTGAAATTCTTAAGGCAACAGTAATCATCACTATAATTCAGAATGGAAAAATCATGGATGTTGTGAAATACAAAGGTGTGAAGGACAAACCATTACACATTCATTTAATAATTATTTATATTCTTTATAGTATGATAAACAAATATAACTAGTATAAGAAATCATTTTTATGATGGTCTTTGTATAGTATTTATTATATTTTCCACACTGTGAAAGGAGAGGAGTTTGTACTTCAGTCAACTTCAATGTGGGAAAAAACTGGATTGAACCAAATTTGTGGAAGCATTAATGTGTAAATGAGTAACCTGAGTCTTTGAGAAGGATTATGTCATGCAGCAATAGTACTTGTTTATTTTGTGAATAACAATATACTTAGACTCATGTTGTGAAAAGTATGAAATAAGGAATACATGTTTGGAAATTTCAGACAATCTGAGCCTGCAGGTTACGCTTTGTTCAAAAGGTAGAGCCATACATTCCAAGAATAAACACTTGGTTCACAATGCAAGTGCTCCTCATATTTTTTCTTGTATTTTTGACAATTCAATACAGCCATTTATTGAATGCTGTTAGGCACTATGCTAACCCTTGGTGGGAAATAAAAAGAAAGTAAAAAGATATGATTTCTTTTTTCCTACCTATCAATAGGAGTAAGATACAAAGATAAATAAATCTATGTGTAATACTAACTAATAAAGATATATTAATACTAAGATCACATAGCTGGTGTCCTGTTATATCCAAAAGGACTAGATAATATTTATAATTGCAATAATTTATAGAAAGTCCAGCTTATCAAGAAACATCTCTTCCAATAATGCTCTTAAACACATAATTAAATGTTTTCATTATTTAGATTTATATGAGATATCATATTAATTAAACTTCACATAAAAATAAATTATAAAAGATGTGACTTGACGAGTTAGTGAAATATGTAAAAATATAAGTTTTCTTGTCATATGAACTGCCATTTGAATTATAACAATTTGACTATGGACAAATTATTTCTTCATCTACAAATTGGGATGGTTAATAGCATCTACCTCCTAATCGTGCTTAAGAGATTAAATGTAAATGTAGGTGTATAGAATATGCTTATAAACAAATAATTATTGTTTATCACATTGAATTTGTAAAATAATAAAATTATTTTTTATATTATATGTTGTCAATAACTATTTGTATGTGATCATTTTCTAATACATGCAATATTGCTCTTTCATAAATGTTAAAATAAATTATTTTAAACATGATCTAAAAATAATATTAATAACCACCATCAAGTATAATATGAAATCAATTAAATCAGAACAAGGCAAACTCTCTACTAACTAATTTTATAGATTCTTACAAATAAACTTATAAAAATGCTTTATTTTACTTAAGGGAGATCTGTGTGTGAGAGATCAACAAAATATAGTCTGTTAAAATAAGTATCTTTCAGAATCCATTTATTGGAAAAAAACACAACATTTGAAATATTTTACAGTTGATCAGTTCATCTGGGCCATTCTACATAAATCTTAGTCTAAGCGTGGAATATTCTACCATTTACGATTACTGATTTTTTTCAAGTTACCTTGGATGCTGTTACTGTAATTTTTCAGTAAATATGAGAAAATAAAGCATGGACCTCTAATTGCAATTATTGAGAATTAGGTTTTGCTGCATTTTAGTACTGTAATGCACTCTGGTGTATATCCCAAATTTCTATGGTATGCCTGAAAATGAATGCCCTATCAATCATTTTCACACCTTTATTTCTTATTTCTGAAAATGCCAAACAAGCAAGGAATAAATTATACAAGGCCATAGGTAAACAGAATTTCTTAATCACTGTGCTATATTAATTTAAGGCATTTCATGAGTGAGAAAAAAATGAAATCACATTGAATGCAAATTTCATGACGTTATGTGTGCATACTTTCTATATTGACTTGATGGTGATTCTGAGGAAATGCTTCTGTCACCGATTCATTGGTATTGCTAGCAACCCCAGGGCAATAAAAACACATGAGACTATTCATGGAAATGCAATTAAGATAATGATTTAATAACCCAGTACTCAAGGACTCTCTTTCTTTCTTTTTTATCCTCATGATCAAGGGACAGCTCAGAAACCATGTGACTGCATCCAAAAGCAGATTTTTTTTTAGTTGTTTTCAGTCATTCTAACCATTTTCCCACTGGGAATTGAATTAAACTTGAAACTTGTTTGAATTCTCTTTAACACTCCATTCTGAATTTAGGTTTTACAATTATAAGCAATTAAGCATTCAAAACTCTTTATTATAATTTCCTAATTCTGAAAATAGTAAAGTAGTCATTATCAATGTGCATAAAAGGAAATATGTGTAAAAAGAAATTTCACTCCATGTCTAGGACTATCTCTTGCAATAGTCTTACGAGTTTTGTATATTTATACATATAGCTACTAATCAATTCATGTATTTCTTTTTCACAAGGAGAGTAGTTTTATATTTTCTGATCACAAAAATAAATACGCTTATTGGAGAGTTTTAAAAATATGTAAATATATACCAAGGAAAATAGAAGCCACCTAAAATGCCACTTCATGATATAACCAACTATACATTTCCAAGACTATTTTTTATTTATCTCATTATGCATATACACACACATAGACATACACACACAACTGTACTCCAATGAAGCTTTATCATGTATTATTTTCTTTCTTCCTCCTCATTCGCATATCCACGAAACAAAATTAATAAAGCAGTGTGTATTCTTTCAATACATCCATAGCTATCCTCATGCTCCTATAGTCACTTGAAAACACATATGCATGAAAAAATACAGAATTGGAGAATTGTTATTGGTTGATTTAAGAAAAAAATGAATAATATTGATACCATTTTTCTAAATCTTGCACCTTGCAAGTGCTCCCAGTCAGCTTATACTTTATGGCTACCTGTTAGCTTATGTTATAATATGTCAACATGTTATTCAATCAACTTATATTGGTGGACTTAGACTTTGTTATCTTTTTTTTCCTCCACGGATTATACAGATATAAAGCTGTTTGTACAAACTATCCTTACACTTCCGTGTTCTTGCATTATGGAGCTAATTTCCCAAGAATGAGGTTGAAGAGCTGAAATGCAAACATATTTTTAATTTTAGGAGATAGTGCTAGATTGCTTTCCAAAATGCAGTAATGGCTCATCTTTCTTCCAAACATACAAATGAACCTGGCCAACAGTAGGTGTAGCACTTTTTTTTTCTAATTTTTATCAGTCTAAAAGTGATATTCTCTTGACTATTAATTGTTAATGTTATGTCATTTCACCTCAATACAATGTATATATAAATGTATTGCATATTTAGATATGCTGTTCTCTAAAATTGACCTTTCACAATTTTATCTACTTTTCATTTATCTATATTTCATTACCAATTAATAAAAAATTATATTACACATAATGTACATGTATTTTCATTTGCCTTTCAAATATTTTCCAAATTAACATTTGTTTAATGCCTTAGATTTTGGTATCATTTACCATGCAAAATTAAATATTGATGTTGATACAATTGGCTATCCATCTGGAAGAAAATAACAATTGGATCTCATTGAATCCCATATAACAAAATGAGTACAAGGTTGATTAAAATATCAAAGATAAATTATAGAACAATAACAATATTGGGAGAAAATGTGTGTGTGTATAATAAAGTTTGAGAAGACCTTTTAAAATACAGAAAAGATACAATCTATGGAGAAATAGACAAATTACTATATACAAAATAAATCACACAGTTTTATTATTTAAAAAATCCCATTTTTATAATTAAAATAAAACTGTTATTTAAATGACTACTGCTGTTGCAGTGTTTGTGTGTGTGGGGGTGGGGTGGGGGGTGCTTTCCAATTATATATGTTAAAATTTAAAGGATTTAAAGAAGGCCTGTTTAAGAAATCCAGTGATGGACAGCATTTGGGTGCCTAACAACAACTAAGTGTTCCAAAGGTTTAACCATTGGGTAAGAACCGTTTAAATATGCCTAAAAGGCATCTGAAAACAGGGATGAGAGAATGGAAAAATCACAGTAACTTTAAAATATTTCCACTTTTTAGTTTGTACTCTCTTCTTATAAATTAACCAAAGAAAAATGGTGAAAGGAGAAGCCATTTTTTATGCATTTGAGAATTTGCAGTAAGGAGAATTACCAAGTCTCAGATCAGTTCAATTTTAATAATGAAAAGAATTAAATACTGTAAATAATTTTAAAGGTTAAGACTTCAGTTTAACTGGAGCCAGATGAAGGAAGATGAATATGGTCTAGATAAAGAGATAAAGTGAGAAAGGTATCAAACACTTATGTCAAAAGTTTATAGTCAATATTATCTAAGGGTAAATGACAATCATAATATTTGGCTGTTATCTATAATTCTAAACTCATTTAATACTCAGAAAATATGTTAACTGTGGGTCAATTTTTTACTGACAGAAACAGTGTGGGGGGCTCACAATTTCTACATTATGCTATTTTTACAATGTGTCTCATTTTTACATGCCTTTCTCTACTCCTACCTCAAATTTTGATATAAAAATTAAACAGTTGGGATATGCTAACAGGTAAGATTGTTTGTCTGCAATTATTTCTGATAATTGTCTAATGGGATATAGTTTATCAGAATAGGTCTAAAAGATGAAAAAACCTTTTTTTTTTTTTTTTTCTTTTTCTGTCCCACTTTTAAAGATGAGGTGAAAGACATTTGCAAGGTAAAGTTATTCACATAAAAAAAAATATATATGAAGTCATAGGTGGGACAACCCTCAATTATATAAATATGAGTTGCTTTCCATCTCTCAGATATATGTTTTCTCTGTTTCAATTTCCACGTCATTTCACTATATACCTAGTTTTCACATTTGCATTGCCCTGAAAATGTAACTCCTTATGTAATTAACCAGAAATGAAACCATAATTTCTCATTATTAATAAAAAGGATACATCATTGTATCCTTTAATGCAGAATATGTCTTCATCAAAAAAAAAATGCATTCACATAATTTAATATCTCTAATGCCAGAATAATTTATGTCACGGCATTAGAAGGGAATGTTGTATTTTACAATACTGTAATTATTAGAATTGTTTCAGAAAAGTCAATGGTATTAACTTTATTTCTATTATTTTTGCTGCAAACTAATAAGTTGGAATAAATAGAAATAACACAACCAGAAACTATCAATACATGGCATGGATTAATGAAACAAAAATGATTCAATATTTGTGCTAACTCTGAACAAGTTCAGTGTGTTTAAGACTAAAAATCAGGAATACAGAAGGTCCTTTACTATTTAGTTTTATATGCAGTTAATATCTATCATTGTCATTTCCTTTTTGCATTTAAGAAAACAATATAGGTTTTTCTTCCTTAAACCAAGTCTGTGACACAATTTGAATGTTATATAAAGACATGACCTTTTTGGGATTAGACTTTTAAGAACACTATTTCAACTTATATATTACTTAGAACTTGAAAATGGGGCATCAGATTATACGTCACATTTAAAGATTTATTACAGTTTATTGAATGCCTTTTAACATCATCAGCTGTAAAGTGCACACCTTTTGTATGTCATCTCAGAGCATAAATCAGTTCCCCTTCTCTTGAAATTACTCCTTTTTCACAAGAGTAGTTTCCCAGCAGTAATAATGTGAGTCTGTAACCCTGATCAACAACTATTGTTAATTGTATCATAAATGTGTATTTGTTAAATCCATATATTCTAGAAATGGAGTTACATAGCACTGAAGTTTAAATCTGATGTTTATTAGGATTGGTTTCCACAATTGCAATGAAATAACAAAAGACCCAAGGGGCATAGCACAGCCTAAAATAAAACAAGTGCACTAGATCTTCAGAAACACTGTGTGCTTCCTTGTTTGGAATATGGCCCTTAGAATAGCAAAGCTCAAGAAATCTTGTAAAAAGAATAAGACAATGTGAAGTTACAAAAGTAAGGACTCCCACACACACATGGGTTTGAATTAGAACTCAAGAAAGAAAAAGGAATTACACATGCTTCTATGTTGATTACATGTTTATATAATGCAAACTAGAGAGGTGTGGCATAATCTCAAGATTTGAAAAATATTTGCAGTTTTCTGAATTGGAAAATATCAGCTTTATGTGTCAATATTTTATAAATGCATTTTTTGGGGAATAATGTGGGATTTTACTTATAGTCTGTGATGGAAACAATTCCATTTGGGTAAATGCTTAAAACATAAAATGATAAAAACTAACAAGAATTTCTCTATTCTTTCTTGGAATTAGAAGGATGAACAAAATGATCTCTGGAAATTTTATTTTGTTTGTTTGATTTGGTGAGTTTTTTCTTTTTTTTTTTACATCTTTATAAATAGCCCTGAATTTTAATAAAGCTGTTTCACTCCAAAAATTTCTTAACATAGTTCAAATGACTTCCTTTGGCTTTTTTTTTTTTTTTTTTTTTTTACTTTTTTATAGTAATCTTTTATTTTGTATGAAAATGTAATCATGCAACAATTATCAGGAAAGTTGAACACAACAATAATGTTAGCTTTGGGAGTAATTTTGAATTTGTAACTTTCAATTTGTAACCGATAAAGAAACCCTATATAATTTACACTATTCAAGCAAACAGAAAACTGTTAAGTTTGTATAAATTATGAAAAAGATAAGAAGAAAATATCCTTCTACCTCAGATGAGATGAATCAGGTTTTAACACCACAAAATAAAGACAAACAGATTTTCTCATTGTAAAACACTTCTTTTTAGTACACAATGTGCTTCTGCAGTTGACAGTGTTTCTATTCTGGTGTAGTGTAAAAAGTCAGCATCAGTAGGAGTATAATATAGTAGTTTCAGGGTTATTTCCAGAATCTGTAAAATCCCACTGCTATTGCCAGGCAAGTAAACACTGAGGCTGCAAGATAACGAATTGTCTCAAGTCTGTTAGACTCCATCAGAGTTTTTAAGGAAGCAATTTCAGTGTCAATTTTATGACTGGTTTCTGAAATAACATTTTTGGTTTGGGTATCCTTTTTGGTAAATTCTGTGATTGTTTCCATAAGTTTCTTTTCTTGATCTGTAAACATATCTGTTACTCTGCTCCTTTTTAGGTTGATATCCAATTTATTATCTGCTCTAATTTGACTAGTTTATGCATCAGTTGATGTTTAACTTGGTCTAATTCAATTTTCATTTTCTCATTCTCTGCTGCCACATTTGCAAATTCACTTTTCTCCAGGATGACCATGTCTTTTCTGAGGGAGCCCAAATGATCCATTAGCTGCTGTACTGTTATTTCCTGTTGCGCTTCAGTGACCATCTCCTTATAGATAGCATCCAGGCTGACATTCGAAAAAGTGGATAATGCTGGTACAATAGTTTCTGCTTGTGTTTTGTCAAATCCATGAGTTTCCAAGTCCTGAACCAATGCGTGGGTATCAAAAGTTAATTTCCTTTGCTCTAAACGAGTTATGTCCACTCGCCTCACATCATATCCTTCCTTGGTTATGGTGGTTAAAAAGTCTCTCTGCAGGGCCCGCGAGAAACGTCCATGGGGGGACGAAAACCGGCGGCATCCATTGCCTTCAAAGCGCAGGAGCCGCCAAGCCCAGCGAGTCTTCATCTCCTTTGGCTTTTAAAAGTGTACATCTTATTTTTCGGAAATACATCCTAAGCTACAGTGTACAGATATTTGCTAGGTGTGTTCTTTTGAAATTCATAGATGAGTAGTTGTGAAAATTTTGTTTAAAATATTAAAAATGAACATTTCATTGGAAGATTATGCTGAGCGAAAGAACCCAAGCACAAAAATGTAAATACTATATGCTTCCTTGTATACAAAATTCAGAATTCTATGGAGGCAGAATGCATCAGTAGTTCCTGGGGTAGGAGTAGGGAATTTCAGTGGGAAACAGCAAGAAGGAAATTTGTAGGTAAAGGAACTATTCTCCATTTTGATTGTGTAGGTGCATACCTAGCTTTCTAACTTAGTTAAAATTCATTGAAGTGAACACTACAATTGTATGCATCTGTTGTATGCTAAACAACCCTCATTTAATAAACTAGTAAGCAAACTTGGATGTGGGAGAAGCAAAAAAGAAAATGAAAAAAGCAAGGCAAATGAAACCAATGCATGACAATTTACATCAATGCTATCAAGTATAGCCCAGTCTTTTCTTCAGTCTTTCTTAAATTAATACAGATTTCTTACTCCTTTTATATTTCCTCCTCCACACCTTTTATGTTTTCATATATTTTAATTATGGCCATGTAAGATAAGGCTATCTTATAATTGGACTGGAAAAGTTCCATGATTATCCATAGAGATGCCTTAGAAATGTGTTTCTGATCCTTGGTCAAGATAAGGATGACATGTGTTAGTCAGTGATTCATAATATGCTATTTAAAGGTTGAAACTCCCCAGAAGGTTCCCAGTGACAGATTGTCTACATTGTTTGGGGATGTTTAGTTTGATGGTTTACACAACTTGGTTGTAGTTAAGTGAACAATAGTGGATAAAAGACCCTGATATAAACTTTTACCTAGACTTCCCTGAAATCACAATACCTAGCTTCAGTCTGAGGGGTTATTAATCCTAAAATGAAGTGTGACACAGAGAAAGGATGCTGGAATGGCGGAGGCTATACTTGGAAGGCTTGAACTCTCAATGGTTCCCTGTAATTTTTTTCCTGTTGAAGTATATACTTTAACTTTAATACAAATTAATGTGAATATACCCTGTGGAATCTTGTGAGTCCTTTAAATTTCCTGAATCTTTGCAATCAGTGCTGAAACCATGGACAAGTTAGCAGAAGTCCCGAATTACTGTCATAACTAAAAATCCAGAATTCAGGCCCAAACCTGCTTATCAGGATTTCTTCCCCTCCCATAACTAAAATCACCCTCCTCAGAACCAAAAATATGGGAATGATCAGTTGTTGGAAGCAACTGAAGCAACAAAGAAGGTAAATCCTCCCCACTGGCATATTGTTGCCATACGAAGGCATTTCTATAAACAGTCAATCAGTATATGCCAACCTGAATCCTCATTGCTGTTGGGGAGATATATTGGAGCTTGCCTCCTGTCTTCTAGCCAGCTGACTTCAAAATAAAACTCTTTCTCAAAAAATAAAAGAAAAAAAAAAACTCTCCGTGGCACAGTATTGGCTTCTGTATGCATTGGGCAGTAAGCCCATTGCTCGGTAACAGTGCAAGGGTTATGAAATCACTGTCATTTTCTTGTTTCTTTCTAATTTTATTGTGGTAACATATAGATAACATACCACAAAATTTTCCATTTTGACCACATCATATGTACAAATCAATGATATTAAATACATTCACAGTATTGTGCTACCATCGTCACCAGCCAAAACTTTTTCATCATCCCAAACAGAAACTCTGTACCCAATCAAGCAAAAACGACCCATTCTCACCCTCCAAGCTCGTGGTAACCTGTAATCCAGTCTCTGTGTCTATGTACCATTTTAAATAAATATATTTTAAAAATTGAATTCAAGTATTGGGTTGGTACTGAGGCCATGTCTCAAAATATAAAAACTTTTTGAACTATACTTTTTTCATGCTCCCACATGTCCTTTCCCTGTCCACCCCTAACCTCTACAGATATCCATCAAAACTAAAAGTGATCTCCAAACGTAACACCTCCAGAGTGGATGTTTTTTAATGCTTGTAAAAAGAAGTTGTGTGCAAAATGGCATCATTATAGGGAGACCTCTGTTATTCCATGTATCAACCTAGCTTCAGGTCAATGCTTTTGAAAGAGTAAGGGAGACAATTTTGTGACTGTGCTGTTAAATTCTACTTAATTGTATTGTTTGATCAACATTTAACACTTTTTGAGCCCATGTTACACGAGCTGAAAGTGCAGAAGCCCATTTTGAACTAGATAAGTGAAAAGGGAGGGTTTTATCAGTTATAAAAATCAAATAGCAGAAAAGGCATTTGTGGATCTGACCTCAGGAAAGGTTTTAAACAGGCACTCTAAGGCAGTCTCTAGCTCTCATCTATTCTCCTCTCTACTTCAACTTCATTTTCATTGAAGCTTATTCAGGTAGCCCTGACACATATGGACTCATTCTTCCCATCATTACCATAAGAAATAAAACCTTTACACTATCCAACTCCTTTGGAAAATTGAAGAGATGCACTTCGATTGACTATTCTTGGATTACGGATCTATTCTTTGGACCAAGAACTGTTGTACATGGAAGCAGATACTATAATCTTCTCTGACAACATTAGAATTTCAAGGTTGGAGTCAGAAAGAGTAGCTAATATCACAGGTAAGCTGTTTTCATGGGCATACTTTTGTGAGGTAGGCAGGCATCTGTCAATGTTAACTGCGTCTTTCTCCTACTTTGAAAAAGAAATAGATTTGTACACATAAGAACCATACAAATATATGTATGTATTTTTCACTGAAACATTCAAACAAAATATTTCATTTAAGTGAATAGGTACTACCTCATTATAGAAGATAGTTCTATCTGAAAGAACTTTACCTCTGGGTTGACATAAGTAAAATAAAACAATAACAAACTTCTAAAATTGCAAAATAGTTATATAGCATATTTGTAAGTCAATTTTCATACAAAATTTCTTTAATGCCTTAAATATATATTTTAAAAAGCAGTCTATAACTTACAGTTAATGAATGTCCTTTTCTAATGTGCAGAATAAATAAAAAGAATAGCTCAAAATTGTATTACATCAGCACATAGACATAGTTCCAGTCAAAAGTCAATCCTAAATAGTGAGGAATTATAGACAAAATCATAATTGAAAATTGTTGTTTATCTACATACAAATGTTTTCTAATAACAGGCATTCAAGTCACCTTGTGGCCAAATATTTTAGAATTAGTCCTCGACATATTCTGTGAACTCTTCCAAAGCCATGCCCTCAGCAGTATAAAAGCACAAATGAAGCCAGGATTGCAGATAGCCATTTATTCATTTCCTAAGGTTGTATACAATGGCAACTGCATTTTTAAAAATTATCAGTGGCATACAGACATTAGAGCTTAAGGATCAGGTCCAATTTTATAATAATTTGTAAAACTGTAAGTCAGTCTAATGACATAAATATCCCCCATGGTAATTAGTATCTTTAGTGATAAGGCTACAAATTCAAAGGAACATAGCATACCTAAAATAAAACTACATTTATACAATGTCAGACCAATTTGATGAAAAGAAGGCCAATTGTGAAAGAATAGGTTTTTTCTGTGTTCTCATGTTTGTATTTGTGAATATCACTTAGTTAGAAATGTGACAGTGACAAAAAAAATAATATGACTGAAAACCTTGAATGTTTGTATTTAATATTTATGCATATAAATGTAACCTTTCACTTTTGATCTGTAGCTCTAAAATCTTGGCAGCTAGCTTTATGTTTTGCAAAACAGAAGCCATGAATGCATGACTACCAGAAGATGTAAAGTATCATTCTTTAGTTATTTTACTAGTAATCTAGACCTTGAGTCTTAGTATTTCCTGTTCAGATACCTGAGCATCAATCCAGTTTTTGTTAGGGGCAAACTAACACTAACACAGATATTTATGTTTAAAACCAGGATAATTACCATAGGAACTGAAAATATTCCCTTCCAACTGATAAAAATGTTCTTTCTATATAGACAAAGCTAATAGGGTCCCAATTCTTATCAGACAATCATTTGATGAATATAGAATCAATAGAAGGAATTTTAATTTATGAATTTAATGTTTTGATGGCTTCAGGTAAAACACATTTGTTCCCAGTTAGGATAATACTTCAAAAGGGAATTTAATTCATTGACCTTCTTCATTAGAATTCCAACAATTTTGTCAGCAACTGTATTTTCCAATAGAAAATACCAAACAACCCATTGGGATTAATGGTTCAGTTTTGTTGACCTGCAATTCGTTTTCCCTAAAATGTCTTTTTTGAACATATGTTTTATATAGCTGGCCTAAAATTCAATGGACAATATTATTTCTTTATTCTGAGATCATCCTTCTTTGCTCCTCAAAGTCATCACCACATAATATCTCCAGGTGTTTATGCAAGGAATGTTTGTACAAAATATTGTATAACCGGAGGCAATTTAACTCATTAGGACATCAGTAGAGAAAATAAATCTCAATATAATTTGCTCTCAGTGTATACAATGATGTGATTTATTTTATAATTTCACATAAGTATCACATTTTAAAATTTAAATGTTAAGTATATACATGATGTATGTAATTCATCATTAATGTGCTATACATTACCTTATTTCAGTCATCTTGCCTTTTCTTTTGGTCATGCTATTACTCACTGGTTACAGTTCCTACAAAATTCTTTAAGGTACTTTGAGTTGCAGCACACTAGCAGATGTGTTGTCTAATTATTTCTTATCTTTTTTTTTCTGCCTCATAATTTTGTTCACATTTGCTGTGGAGATTTTAGAAATCATCTAGATTGTTTGGTACAGGAAGGAAATCAACCCTGGACTGTCTAATTACTTGCAATCTTCCTGCTTTTTCTTTGGATTCATTTCCATCCTTACATACATGAGGATTTTTGTTAACCATTTCTATATACAATTCAACTGTATTTTCTACCCTAGCTTATCATATATTGTCAAACTATGTTTTTATTGAAAACGGATAAAGTAATCCACAGTGTTCAAGAAGATAATATAGATTTGATCCTGCAATTTAAAAATGAACAATATAGTTTGAAAATTTTACATGCAAATGTAATTGAAAGATATTTGAAAGCGTAAGAATTACATGAAAAGTTTAATCTACATTTATCTTAATCAATTCCTTATATATGTCATGGATTTTTCTTTCTGTTTTGAAATTGATCTTGGCATTTAGCTACATTCACTTCTGTTTGATTCACTTCTAAAAATAAAAGAGGAAAGACAAGGAAACCCCAAATTGGATATGAATTTAGAAAACTCAAGTCCTTGTAGCAAATAGACAAGCACAAGATGGGAGGAGTAATTGGGATTGGAGATATTAAATCTCACCAAAATAGTTAATATTTGGTTTGGGTCATTTCTCCTTGTTTTTCATCTCTTCCTGATTCAGCATCTCAGAGCAGGGGTGGAGGGGGAGTTTCTCAGGGGTTGGTGTTAGAGGAGATAAGAGCAGTGTTTCAAATGTGAGCCATACTTGGTAAAGTAAAAGATTTTGAACTACAGGCTGAATAAAAAGAAATTGATAAACTAATTAAGTCACATAGAATGTACAATTCTGCTCATACAATTGCTTTTACTTTTCTTTCCAAATTTCTTTTTTCTCTGAATTCAAAACTAAGAGAAGAAAATGTGATACAAATAAGAGTTGGCCATGCATATTTTCTAGCTAGGGAAAATTATTATTATATACTGCTAATACAAGTTTTGTCTTTTTCCCTTTGTCACTAATTCTACTCACTTATAAATTTTTATTTCCTTACTTTCAATTCACACCTTATGTATTTGTTTTATTACCTAAGAGGGGTCGTCTGAATAACTGTCAGGGAAATCTGAACTAATTTGATGTCTGTTCAATACATGACATTTCCCTGTTCCTCCCTAATAATCCAGTTAAGCATCTGTACACCTAAAGATTTTGTTCTTTTAAAACTCACATCAGACTAAAGCTTTAGAGACCTGACAGGCATTGGATACTTTTTGCTTCTAAAAGAAGAATGAAAATGTCTCATAACTATCAGAATGAAGTTTAGATGGAGAATATCTTTAAGACAGACTTTGTCTAAGAAAGAAGAACAATCAGTGGTCCAACTACTTCAGTGACAAATTCCAAGTTAAAAAAAAGCAATTCCTTTCAGCTGAGTTACTTATCCTAATTTAAATAGATAATGCATGATATCGGACGTTTTGGTATTTTACGTATAATTGGTAGGATTCATAATACATTTTACAGAAAATTGGCTCATTTATCTCTCAGATTACATGAGGTACTGGAATTAATTCTAGAAAATAGAAAATAATTTGATTTGCCTTGAATTTTTAGAGTACATCTTTTGGGGATTTCATTTTTTAAGGAATTCATTTGGATGGCTGTTAAGCATATGATAAAAAAGATCTAGAGAACTTACAAACACACTGCTAAAACTTGAAAATGGCTCATTGGCTTACAGATTAAAACGTTTACAAGGTCTGCATGTCCCTCATTAGGAAAACATGAATATTTCCTCACTAATCAGAATACTTTGGGTCTTTCTTTTTTTTTTTTTTTTGAAAGCACCAAGATTTTATTCACATTTAGAGGGAAATGACAATGCTCAGAATTGTATTGGTATATGAATGATTTTACTTGAAGTTCTTGGTGACTTTTTTGCTATTTGGTTTATTTTGATTTTTTTTTTCTCATTCTCACCATATTTCCCCTCAACTTTTCATTCATTTATTGATGATCTATCTATCCATTCATTCATTCATTTATTCATTCATTTATAAATATATATTGAGTTGGACCAGTTGATGTAGATTTGAAAATGTATTCTTGCTGTCAAAACTGATTAAGGAGGTCACATAAAATATTTATTAAATATGATAATCACTATGACAGGAGTCACTGCTAAATATTAAAGCAGCACAAATTGAGCTTAAGAGATAAATTTCACTTAAGGAATGGAGGAAAACTTTAAAAAAGGAGAGACATGAGCTGGATTCTGAAAATTAAAGGGTTTGTCTTAAAGGAAGGCTGAAGGGTAGGACAGAAATATACGAAGCTTGCAGAAATTTATAACCACATGGAGCATTTGTAGAAATAGGTAGGATCAATAAATTTAACATGGCTTTAAAACTGGATAGAAGTGGCAAAATATGTCTGGACACTTCAGCCCAGTGTCCGATCTTTATGTCCAGCTAAGGAGGTCTAATCTTATTTCTAGAGAAATGGTGATACTTTGTTGTTTTTAAGAAGAAAAATCTTATTAATAGATTTCTTTTTTAATGAGATTATTCTAGTAACAGTGAAGATGACTGACTTCTTGCAGGCTAAACCAATGGCAGACAGAGAAAGTTAGAATAATTCAATAATGTAAATGTGGGATGATGAAAACTGGTCTAACACTGGAATGGAGTAAATGATGAGAAAAGAATAAATAGGAGAGATTCTAAACGTAGAAACAACAGACCTTATTGAACAAATAGAAGTGGCAGATAAGGGAAAGGAACTAGCTTTGATAAACAACATTTTTTTTTTTTATTTTGAAAGAGAGGTAACAGTCTATATTTTTGTCTTAAGGTATCTGGGTTCTTGAGATGGAGCATCCAGTAGAATATACAACCCTAGAAAGAGTCTAGGCTACAGGTATAGAATCAGCAATTGTCACAATTGTCAATACATAGGTAGTACTGGAGCTTGATTATAATAGAGGGGCACATGGCAGAGATGGGATTCTAAACTTAAGAGTAGGATATTCAAAAACTTAGACTTCAGGATACAGTTTAATGAATAGTTTCACAGGAGACATATATATATATATATATATATATATATGTTTTTCATTTAACTAGAAATGATTTTTCAGAGAAATAGATTTTTTAATGAAAGTTATTCCTAGCTAAGAAAAGTGAATGAGTTGTCAATTATCTAGACAAAAAAAAAGATACTCCTCTGGTTACTAGTTTTTTCTTCTGTCAAAGAACCCTTTGATTCTTAATGGGAGTGATACTGTTCCCCAGGGGCTAAAAAATTGGCTGTGGGGAGGGTGTGTGAAAAAAATCATATTCTTTTTATATGTAAAGCTTAGATATACATACAGCATGTAAACAGACATACAGTATATCTGCAATAGTAAAGTTTCAAGGGAGCTAAAAATTAGGAAAAACACGGAGGAGGGGACAATATTCCTAATAGAAAAAATGATTGGTATAATAGAAAAATATGATTGGTCATATGCAATTTATGAAACCTTGGATGCCAACCCTTATTTCAAATAAGTTTTAATGTTCAAAAAGTCACAAAGACTGGCAATCTCCCTCTCTTACATTCTTACTCCAATTTTATAGCATATTTTGGCACATTCTGCCCACTCATCTGGTAGAACTTCTCTGCTTAGTTCATGTCCCTTAGGAACCATCAGTTTTTATATTTGGTGCAAGTCAGAAACTTGCTGCCAAAGTGATTAGCGTTATTTATTGGAAGATCATTAATGTTGTCATCAGAACTCATTCTGAGTGTGGAAGCTTCCTTTCTCCTCTGATTTAATTTAATTTTCCATGTTTCCCCTTAACATGACCACCAAAATGGGTTATATTTTAAAAGTTCTTTCTTGGGGGTGGGGGTGGGGGTGGGGGTGGGGGAGTGGATTATGCACATTTGACTGACTATATCAATTTTTGTAGGAATTTTTTAAATTGTATGACACATTTTGAATGATTTTTTGGAGGGAGAGAGGCAACATATGGAATTCTAGCAATGATACAACTTCTTCCCCTCTAGTACTATCCTCTCTGGTACCATCATGTCAATAATGGATTGTAAACAAGCTTAAAGAAAAAGAATGTTTCTCTGGATACCTCATGTGGAAGAAGCAGGGGGCTTCTCTGCTAATGCATACATAAGACAAGCATATGAGATTTGTAATCTAATTCCTCTCAGCAGAAAGGCAGTTTGGATAGCAGTTAAGAGCAGCCTAAATCCTATCTGAGATGGGTGGAAAGGGATTTGTAAATTAAATTCCTAAATTCTAAGAAACAGAATATTCTAGCTTATGTATCTTACAATAAATGCCTTATATTAACTTGTACTTTTACTGAAATATCATAAGAAAAAAAGGAACTTAAGAATGTTTTGAAAGAATTTATGAGCTAATATTGTTATCAAAAAGTTGAGTGTGATTCAGTGAATGCAATCCCCTCCAAGAAAGTCTTTGGTTTTCTTAGCTTTACAAAATTCTGTCCTTTTATCTTTCAGTCTTTTCATACGCTCTCACTAGAGAGCTAGGACTGGAGAAGAAAATGCAATATTTAGTTTTTCAGAATACCATTTTATTTTCTTACATGAGAAAATTTTAATTTGTTGTCTATGAATTGACTGCTAGGGTGGGGTCATTCTAAAATGGCAGAAAAAATATTAATGTATGTACTTTAGTTTGCAAAGCTGCTGAAGGCAGATACCAGAAAATGGGTTGGCTTTTAACAATGGGAAGCTTACAGGTTTGAGGCGATTAAAATGTCCAAATCAAGGCATCATCAAGATGATGCTTTCTTCCTAAAGACAGGCTGGTGGTGATCCTGGACTCCTCTGTCACATGGCAAGGCAGATGGTGGAGTCTGCTGGTCTCTCCCTTCTCTTCTAGGTTTTTCATTTTTCAGTGTCTTGCTCCTTTGGCTTTTATTTTCTTCTTCTTCTTTTCTCTCTTTGCATTCATTCTGTTTGTAAAGGACTCCAGTAAGAAGATTAAGACCCACCCTGGGCCACATCTTAACTAAAGTAATCTAATCAAAAGATCCTACTTACAACTCAAAGGAATGGATTAGTTTTAAGGACATGACTTTCTGGGGTACATACCGTTCCAAACCACCACTATGTGTTCTTTTGATTATTTTTTCCCTTTATGAGAGATTTGGCAAAGGAGTTCTTGACCTGCAAACATTAACATTTTACCTGGTGTTTTTTGGTTTGACTCTTCCCTTCATGTTTGGAGGGGGCTAATAACATTTTCCTTGGCAGGAAAAGGAGAAGTCTCCTCAATCATTTAGTTTCATGATTTCCCTTTAGCTAGGCTTATGCTTAGCACAGTGACAGCGAATTTCATCTGCTCTGCAGACGGAGATTAAGGCTGACTTCATCCTGGCACTCTCTCCAAATCCATTTTCCACCTCATCATGACTGGCCTAATGCTGGAGTCTCCTCTTTGCTTGGGGAATCCATGGTTTCTCAGATAACCTAGAAAGTTACACATAGTTTTAAGGGAACTTTATATTTATAATTACATAATTTCATGGTACATTAATTATAATGAATCTCACTAGGATATTGGTGATAGAAGGACTGAAATATACCTATGATGCCATTTTTTTGCTTAAGAATTAATTACTAGAATAACTTCATGTTGTTATTGGAAGTTATTAAGGGGAAAAAGCAAACAAACCATGATATCAGGACATTATTCCATTGCATATTTCAGTATGGACTGGATGCAGCAAACGTGTAACAAACCACAAAATTCACAACTTACCTTGGGGAGAAAAAAAGCATGTGCTTTTGTCAGACATAGTATACTTGCCACATAACAGCACAGTATCTGTCTTCTATAATCCAGAGCTGTTGACACATGTAGGATGTTACATAAAGGATAATTATTCTGAATGCATAAAGTTCACCTTGAGAGTGAATAATAGAGAGAGCTGAGTAATTTAAATGAAAGAAAGGACAAAAATATATGAATAGACAGTGTGTTTTCCCTAGGGAGAGGAAAAATAGACTATCCACAGAAAAGTAATTACTATGAAACTTAGTGATGTATGGAGAAAAAGTGAAAGAAAAGTTAACAAATTAAAAGGAAAGTGGGTTAAAGACAAAAAGAAAAAAAAATAGCTTGCTGAAATGTCAAAATTATAAAGAAATACACACCATTTATAGAATCTTTAAATCATATGTATGTGACAGAACATATATATTCTGTCATGTAGCACTTCTTTACTGCACTTAGTTATATGCATGTCTTATCACCTTAGCTATTCTAGATTGTTAACTCGTGTAGTTCACATGTAGAACAGAATCTGTAACATGTTCATATTAAAATAACCTACATTTCTGATTAGAATGCCTAGCCCGGAGCTAGGCAGTTAGAAATCTATTTGTTAGACAAAAGAATCTTTATTGCCTAAATAGAGTCTGTCTGGATGTCCAGATCCACAAGTATAAAGCATCTGGAAATGTTTCCTGAACTAAGCCTCAGTTGTCACTTAGCCATTCTCTGAACCTACGAATCCAGCTAAGGAAAGGCTTCTACTTCGTTCCCTAAGTTCCCTTATGTTTAGATATCAGTTTCCCAAAGCCTAATGATACTCATCAAACAGGATCATACAATAAGAATCTTAGCAAATCTCCAAATCTCCAAATCTTCCTGTAGCAGACATGCCTGGAAAAAAAGTGATATTTATGGAAGTACGTCTAGAGCCTAAACTAATCTAAGTTTTAATGATGTATTGCATTCCTCAATTGCAAGGCTAAAGGGTTTAATATTTTGCCTTAATTCTTTAAAGAATTGCCTTCATATTTTGGCCTAAGCTATTATTGATGGTCATCAGAAAAAGTAGTCATATGAAATTGGATTCACATTGGCCTTATAACTGTTACAAAATCTACTGTCTGTTTTATTACTCAGGGTCCTGATATAGGTCTCCACATGGAAAATTTCCTTGATACTCTGGTGACAGGAAAATTTCTTTTTTGGCTTATTTATTGTTTGTTCAATGGCAATGCCAGATACTATTAAACTATTGAAAATATTTTGAAAAGGGCTTTGTCTCAAACCATTGGTGAAAGTATACATTCTTAGCATATTCTTGGTAATAAGTATTAAGAACCTTAAAATATACACACTTTTTGAAAATTAATTCAGTTCTAAGAATTTATACAGAAGCAATAATCAGAGATTTGCACATTTATTTAAAATAATATTGCAAAGTTCTAAACAATGAAATGATGGTAAATTATGGCATATCTAGGAAAATTATTATACTGATATTAAAAGATATTGGTGAATGATATTTAAGAGCAGGAACCTATTACCCTTTTTTATCTTTAGTTCCAGGCAGAAATAGAAGGAGATTTGTTTTGGCCATATGGTAACCATGTCAAAACAAATTATCAAAGCAGAAATGATTTTGAAGGTCCAAGAAGAGTGAAGCTTTGATATGAGCTATCAGTGTACCAGAGACACAGTAATGAACAGCTTTGCTCATGAAGTAGCTATTTTAATAAAACATCTTTACCTGAAACCTATCACCTCTCAAAAAAGGCTTTAAGAAGACTGTGCCCCTTTGAAATAACATGGAATTTCTGGGATCTATTAGTACTTGTCTGGGCAAGGAGTTCTTAAATTTAATCAGGTTTTCAAAGGATTTGATGATCTGCAAAATCTTAAGAACAAGCCCACTTGAATTAATAGAGAAGCATCTCTGGTATTGGACAAGGGTGATTTTTCAGCTACTCTAATAATTTTAGCACTTCCTTTGTGTGTGCACTGGTTCTGGGTAACTGCAGGCCCATAGCCTAAATATAATCAGTTAAAAAAGTAAATAGAAACAAGAAAAATGATTTTATTAAATGGATTTTGCTATTCTACCAGCCAATGTTACTTTCCTCCCTTAATTTTACACAATACCCACAATTTTGCTAAGAGTGACAAAGATTAATAGAATCAGAAGTTATCTCTCACTCATGCAGGTGCAAGCTAGATTTCAAATTATGTAGTTATTTGCTTGGTTCTAAGGGAAACTGTTTCTTCAGTCACAGCATTTTATTGTCTATGGTAATTGAAGTTTCCAAAAGCGAACTTTTTTTTTATTATGTTTACTCTGGTGAATTTTCTGCTGAATAAATTAAGAGTTCTGTTCCTTTAAAATCCTTAAAGCATTAGTTTTCATTTTTTCACATATAGTGCAAGAGTACAGTAAAATGAACTCATTAAATAATTATTGTGAAGCTTAAAACTAAAATAATACATTGTAAGAACTATTAATGGTCATGTCTTCAGCATGTTAATAAAGGTATTAAAAGCAATATCCATCAATCAAACCATTCACTAATTTAAAACACATAACTGAGCCTAATAGCTAAATCTGATTCACTGCACTTTTGTCAGATGAAGCAGAATGTGCAAAAGTAAAGGCATTAGAGAAGCACAAGTTTGATGGTTTCCAAGCAGAACACCACCACTAGAACCAGAAACAAATGAATCTTTTGAACACAACTGAATCTTTGGAACACAAATTGAAAACAAATGAATGTAATTATCAAGCCCTAAAACAAGAAAATGAGTTGTTTCAAGATTACTTTTTATGTTAGTATCATTATATTAAAAGAAGGCTTCATAATCTTCTTAAAAACAGGATTCATCTGTTTCATTTTCCATTTCTTTCCTTTTGTTTCTCTCTTCCTGATTCTGGGCTGTGGGAGTTTCTCGAATTGTTTATATCACAGAGATAAATGTGCAAAGGCTCCAGGGTGGACTCCAACTCTATATTAGTCACAAGTGTGCTTGTATTTCAATTCTTGTAATTATAAGTGGCCTCTCTCCAGACTATTTTGTTTTTTCTGAAACACAACAGAAAGCATCAAATTAGGGAAAAAAGAGTGGCTCAGGCTGCCCCAAGCAATTAAGTGAATAAAAGAAAATTACTTGTGGATGTATTATGTACAGCAGGGGTTCTGTGGATGAAGAACTACAACTGCTAGTCACACCTGTGCTGATTTGCACTGTGGAATTGAAATTATCATGAGTAAATATAATTACTTAGCAAATTTAATAAATGTTGTTTGGAATTCTGAAAACGACACTTGGATCTATGAATTACATAGTGATAAATGTGTCGCCATACTTTCAGTGGTACCTTAAAACACTAAATATGTAGAAAATTCTAGAATTTAACAAGAAGGTTATGGGTAAGTAAAGATGCAAATAATGGATATTAAGTCACTTATAATTACCCATGCTCTCATGTTCTTTCTTTGCTTATATAATTTTGTCAAAAATATTTTTTTTAAATTTCTGATAACAGATATCCATGCTGTCCTTTTGAATTACAAATCAGTTCTCTTTTTCTTAGAAAGAATATTAGTAAAGATTGGTTAACATTTGAAATGAACTACCCTAAATAAGTCTTTAATTAACAAAATAAAGCAGTTATTGCTCTTGGGCTGTAATGGCAATAATTGCTATGAAATTAACAGAGATAAGTAATAAAAGGAAGAAATTAAGCCATACTGTTCATCATAACTTTAATTTGTATGCTCTTAAGGATCATAAAGATGATTGGCCTTTTATTAAATAACTATTAAGACAAACATTCATATATCCAATCTCATCTTTCGAGAACCATGTTGACCCCTAAATCATAACTAGTCATTAAAATGCAATATAATTTGTTTTTATTATAAGGGAATAAAGTATTTATCTTTTGTGAAATTTCCTTATGTTACTAGCTTATTCCTATTAGAAGGCTTCAGTTATAATACTAATAACCATTAATTTTCTACTTTAAACCAGTCAAATATTATAAAAAGTTTCCATAATTTAAATGTTTAAACATTTTATCAAAATGACTTAAACACTATAATATTAGAAATAGTATTCTTGTTTATCCTACAACTGATACCCCCTGCATAACTCCAGTTGGACTATTCACCTATATATATACAAGAGAACATTTCTAGTACTGAAAGGCAGAGATCAGCAAACTTTTTCTGTGAATAGCCAGATAGTAAATATTTCAAGTTTTCCAGGCCAATTGATCTGTTTCCCAACTTCTCACCTCTGCTGTTTTAGCAGACTTAGACAATAGATAAGTGAATAGAAGAATCCAGATCCAGTCCCAGGTCATTTGTTTTGTCCACCCTTGCCATAATGGAAAGAAATTTTATTTTATTTTATTATTGATTTAGTATATTTTTAAAGCAATTTTATTGAGAGATATTCACATACCATGCAATCTGTCCAAAGTGTACAATCAATGGCTTTTAATATAATCACAGCATTGTGCATTCATCACCACAATCAACTTTAGAACATTTTCATTATCACAAAAAGAACAATCCCCTACCCCTTAACAATCACCTCTCAATCCCTCTATCCTTTCCCAGCGCTACATAACCACTAATTTAATTCTGTCTGTATAGATTTATTTATATTTACATTTTATATAAATGGAATCATACTGTATAAAGTACTTTGTATCTGGTTTCTTCACTTAGAATACTGTTTTGTAAGTATTTTTTTTAATTAGAAAATTTGTAGATATAACTTATTTTATTTTACTTTATAGGATATATTAAAAAAATCAATATCAAGGAAAATCTGTTCCCCAAAAGCATAGTCCACAACTTTTCAAAACTCTGTTTTTATTTTTGTAGCTATTCCAAGAACTAGAAAAAATAACATATTTTTAAAACCAACCTCATGGAAAGAAGTGAAAAGCCTAGAAGGGAAAAAAAATGAATTTGGGGGTGAATTCTAAAGTCCTAAAAGTAAGACTGGCTACATAATTTTAAAGTCCAATGAAAAATTAAAATGCAGAGCCACTTGTTAAAACATTATTCAGAATATCAAGGCAGCAGGAGCAGATCCTAAACCAAGTACCCAAACATGTGGTCCTTTTGAGTGCAGGCCCTGTGTGAATGCACAGGATGTACACCTGTGAAGCTGACTTTCTCTGAAAGAATATTTGATAAACTCAGTCTTATGAAATGGGAACGTTAAGTCATTAATATTGGTACTTAGATGTGCATTATCTTGTCAGAAATTCACAAATGGATAAAATTTATTCCTTAAAATGCCTAATAAAAGTGTTTAGATTTCTGGTGGTGTCCCAGTATAAATATTTTTAGATGAATTTACTTATGTCCTAATAATATTATTAATATTGAGTGATGTCCCCATAACAGTTGAATGTTTTTATGCAATTAATATTATTATTATTATAATTATAATAATACTGTGGCCAGTAAAATATCCATATGTAAATAGCTGCTGAGTTATGAGTTTTGTAGAATTACTCAAAGTTTTTCCTATGAGTATTGAAAAATCATTGTTCAGAAGTTAGCAGTATATTTCCATGAGTATATTGGATCACTGAAAAGAGAACAATCAATATTGTAGAATTTTTGTTGTGAATCTCATTCATTTTGGTTTGATTAACAAAGGAAGTAAAATGCCATAAAACTTATTTTGCTATTTTTAACATGAATAAATTTTCTCTAAGAATGTTAAATTTACCTTATCTATTTGTTGCTTTACATATATAACTCTTGCTGAGAAAGAGATATCCTGGAGTTTATGAGTTATACAAATGGTTTATATCATCACAAGATTCCCAGATTCTCAGCACCTAATGACCTGAGAAAGTCTTACCTGTGAATTAGACTAGACTTCTTCATCTCAATTTCATGCATCACCCTACCATATCAAAGTCACCAAATCTTGTTACATCTGTGCAGTTTTTGTTTGATTGTTTTGACTCTGATTATCCTCTTTATTCTCTTTATTCTTACACCCTTGCCTTAATTTGGACCTCTATATATTTCCTCCTAAAATACTAAATATGCTACTATCTCTCCTCCTTGTATCAGTCTATACCATTCCCAAACTATTCTCTGCACTCTTAGAAAGTTTTTTTTTTTTTTTATGAAAATGTAACCACATAACTCCCCATTTCAATTCCTTCAAAGATTGCCTTTAAGGATTAGAGTAAAATTCATAACTTAACACACAAGGTCCTTCAAAAACTTGCTTATGCATGCACACAGACACACAGACAGAAGAGAGCTCCCATATATGTGTGTCTGTATGTGTGTGTACCTTGCCTCAGTTCTCTTTCAGTCATTAGGTCCTGCATTCAAAACACTCTTTTTTTTATCTAGGCTATCCTTCCACCCTGCTTCCCTCATTTGGCTTGATCATAATTGCCCTGCAGAAGTGCACTGCTCTAGTGTCACACCCATGAGACCATTCTTGATTCTTCCAGCCTGATTTAGCCCTTCCTCTTTGAATTAAACACACTCTGGTGTACCTCTATCAAAAGTCTGTACTGTATTGCAATTGATAAATGATATGATTTTTATCATCCAGTAGACTCTAAAGCTCATTGAAGGTAGGCAATATAACTATGTATCCCCAAGAACCAGCACAGTCAATCATATTTTAGACACTCAGTAAGCTTTCGCTGACTCAATGACTGAATGAATGAATGAAAAATAAAAATATGGAAACTGGTATTGTGAGATGGGAGGGACATGCTTAGTTGGATCGTAGTACGGATGACAGATAGGAGGTTACTGTATGTAGAAGCAAGTCGAAGTCACATGATAAAGAATCTTCCATTCCATAAATAGAAAATTTTGTTTGTACAAATGATGGGCTACAATGTATGGTTTTTTAAATGGAAGTATGGAACAGGAAGTTCAATCAGGCAGCAATGATTAAAATGAAATGGAGAGGACAGAAATTAGAAATGAGAACAGTCAGGAGATAGAGACTTTATTCTAGCTAAATCCCAGTTGGAAAGAAGATTGGTTGGTGATACGGATTGTGACACCCTCCCCCAAAAGATATGTTAAAATCCTAATCCCCAGTACCTCAGAATGCAACCTAATTTAGAAATAGGGTTGTTATAGATGGAATTAGTCAAAATAAAATGAGGTCATCACGGAGTAGGATGGGTCTTTAATATTACTAGTGTCTTTTTTTAATGCAATTGTATTGAGAAGTGTCCATTTATAAAGAGGAAATTTGGACACAGAGAGAAACAGAAGAAAGATGGATTGCCAACAAACCACCAGAAGCTGGACGAGACATAGAACATATTCTTCCCTGGACTTTTATTGAAGCATAGCCCCATTGGCAGCTTGATTTCAGATTTTTATCCTCCAGAACTGTGTGACAAGAAATTCCTGCTGTTCTAAGCCATACAATTTATGGTACTTTGTTATGATAATCCTAACAAACTAAGGCAATTGGGCTATTTGTTTGTTTTTTTTTGTTTTGCTTTTCCTTGTATAGGTTCTTTTTCTCTACAGTCTTTTATCCCCTTCATATCCTTGAAGAGTGTTTTCTTAAACTTCACTTCAGAAGAGTAAAGAACACTTTCTTCCTATGTTGTAAAATTGGACTTTAGACCCTTTTCAAAAGCTTTTCACTACTTTCTTTTCCTACTACAGTCCCCTCATAAGTTTATGTGATGCACTTATTTTCAGATTCTTGGCTTGAAATCTGTAATCTTCCTATTTATTTTGTAGGATTTCAAAGTTTAAGTAGGATTTCAATATTGCAGGCTTTAGGAGATTTTATAGCCCCAAATTTTGCTATGCCAGCTGTGTTGGTTTGGAATAGCATGTAGCCCAGAAAATCAGGTTCTTAGAGCTAATCCATTCCTGTGGGTGTAAACCTGTTGGAAGCAGGACCTTTTGATGAGGTTGTTTCAGTTAAGGCATGGCCTAGGGTGGGTCTTAATCCTCTTACTCGAATCCTTTGTAAACATGAATACAGGATGAATACAGAGAGAGAGAGAGGAAAAAAAAAAAAAAGCCATGGAAGTCAGAAGCTGAAAACAAGGAAACCTGGAAGAGGAGGGAGAGACCAGCAGATGCCACCATGTGCCTTGCCATGTGGCAGAGAAGCCAAGTATCACTGGCAGCCAGTCTTCAGGAAGAAGGCATCACCTTGATGATGCCTTGATTTGGACATTCTCATGACCTCAGAACTGTAGGTAGTAAATTCTCGTTGTATAAAGCAGACCCATTTCATGGTATCTGCTTGTAGCAGCCTAGGAAAACAAAACATCAGTGATCTAATTATAATTATTGCTGATATTTATGTAAGGCTTACTGTAAACCTGTCATTAAATTAAGCCTTTCAATGTGATGTATCTTTGATTCTTCCCAACAGCATAAAATTATAAGAGCTCTTTTCAAAAATGAGAAAACTGATGCTTGGTTCAGTGAGCCATCTTTCCAAGGCTGTATAATAGCAAACACACTAGAGAAGGAATTCAAACTTAAGTCAAACAACAAACCATGTGATCTTAATTAGAAGGAAATTACCAACTGATGACTCTCCATTTTCTAGAGCCAGGATCTAAGTATTGATTATGTGGAAAAGTGAATTGTGAGAGGCTGAGATAACAATACTGTGATTTTAAAATCTGTACATAGAATTTGATCTAATGATTTTATGTGGCTTCGCATAGAGAATGGAAAACAGTAACTACATTTACATATCAGGGATGTTCTGCCTAAGTGATCAGAAGATATTTTTTAACCATTAATGCAAATTCATATCATTTCTTTTTCTATTATCTGATTACTTTAATTAATGTGCCTGGGTAATAATGTGCCTGGCTTTTTTTTCTATAAAAGATCAATGTAGGCTGGTTGAGAGCTCACAGGCTGGGACAGGTGAGGTGGGTAGAGGATGAAAGAGCTGGGCACAGCCCACCTGCGGTGGGTCAGAACAACAGAAGGGAGGGGTGGACACCAAAAAGAAAATAAAGATCAATGTAATATTTTGATTTCTCCAATTGAGTAAAAAATTCCAACTAAGCTCATTTTTTTACATCTTAGAGACAAAATTGACATTTAACTCTCTAAATTTTCATTTCTGTGGAATTACTTTTGCATCTTGATATTTAAGAAATTGAAATATTGTACAGTTAATATATATTGATAAGATAATGTAGAATGTTAGGTAACACAAACTAACTCATATATTTTCTTTGTTTTAAATTTCAAAAACACAAGAGCTATTTTTAAACTCAAAAATAGAATTTCCAAGATTACATAGTCTCAAAATACCAGCATGTTCCATTAGAGTCAGAAGAGCAAAAAAATTTAACATGAGAGGAAGTCAAGTTCCACTTCCCTTACTGAAATAATTCGCAATAACACAGTGGGATAGCTGTGATAAGAGGCTGTGTGAAGGAAGACAACTCTCTAGGATCAAACACTTTACAAAGCTTTGTAAAAATTGCTTTGAATTATGTTGGTTCCCAAAGTTCATTTCAATTCTTTATGCTGAGTATAATGAGTTGATTATATTGTTTTACTTAGTTTATAAAGATGTTTTGGAAGTGTAAGTATGACTCTTCATATATTTCCTGGAAAATTTACTCAAATATTTATAGATTGAAATGTCAGACTACTTCTTTGAGTATATGGGAATTAGACATACTTTTTATTCTGCATAACCCTGAAAACTCTGTTTCCCTTTTTTTTTTTTTTTTTGAGTCTAAGCCCACATTATCTGATCAAATGATAGCATTAAGAAAGCGGAATTACATAATGTCAAATAAGATTTCTGCATCTTAGAGATGCACTTAACCTTCTATTGATCATTTTTTACCACAAATTTTGCTGATATTTATGAAATGGTTATTGGATTACTTATAACTTCTGGGCTATATATTTATAAGTTTAATTGTTTTATATTTTATCTGCTCTATTCAAACAAATATTTGAAAATAAATATATACAGACTGCAGAGCTAGCCTATTATTTCATATTCTATTGATCGATATTGATGTTTAGGTATGTTGGGTGTCTAGTATAAGAATTGTGTGCTCTGAAAAATGCCAATGTTTTTATGGTATTTACAAAGTAAATAATTCAATATATTTAAGCACTTGTATTCCACTCCATATGACAAGTTATGAAGTGATATAAAAATAACACAAGGTTCTACCTTAAAGATGTGGAAAATGACTCATCACAAAATATCAAATGATAACTAGTAACTCAAAGGAGAAAGAAAATATTCTGTGTTAGAATTGAAGGGTAGAATGATGATGAGTGATATCTGAGTTAGGCCTTGAAAGGTGAATTGAACTTTATTAAGCATATATGGGGAGGTCAAAGAGAAGTCTGGATAAAGGAAATAGTATGAAGAAAGACATAGGAGATAAAAATACAAGTAGACTATGAAACTTCAGGATGTTCTTTAATAAATTAGTGTGTAAGACAACCTGAAACTCTTCCTTCTCCCCAACTTCCTATAGTCAGTTATTAACCTCATTGATTCTTCCTCCAAAAATACCTTGTGATTTCATTTTCCTCTGCATTTTCACTGTTAATGTCCTAACACAGGTTCATTTTCTGTACCAGTAGTTTCAACCAAAGGGTGACTTTGCCCTCATGAGGATATTTGACAATGTCTGGAGACAATTTTGGATTCCCCAACTTTGGGGGAGGGTGGATGCTACTGGACTCTAATAGGAAGAAACCAATGATGATGATAAATATCCTTCAAGCTCCAACAACAAAGAATTATCCAGCCTAAAATTTCAGTAATGTTAATGTTGAGAAAACTGACCTAGACTTTTGAAATAACTTTCTAACTCTATCCTGTTTTCTAGGATTACCCTAGTCTAGATTAAGTCATAACATTTACTGAGATAAGGAAGTGTTAAGTGCCACTTGGATAGGCTGAGTTTCAAGTTTTTTTAATAAAATACCTGGGAAGAAATGTTTATTAGGGAGATAAAAATCTGATGTTTGGGGTCAGGAGTTAAATCATTTCTTGAGACACAAATTAGAGATGAATAAAGTAAAAAATAATGACAGTTAAAAATGTAGAACTGGCTTAGATTTTCTTGAGAACATCTTTAAAAGGAAAGAGGGAGAAACAAGACAATAAAATATTTATAAATAAGGAATGAAAGAAGATAGGTGAGCCAATAAAGAAAGTAAACAAACAAACAAAATTCTGAGACATAAATATTAGGAAGATAGAAGGAAAAGAAGAAGAGCTCCTAACGAAGCACATGTCTTCAGTCAGTGGCCACTTCCATGAACATAGCTACCTTCCCCAGCATGCCTTTTCTTATTATTAGGATCGAAGTAATCTACTTTTCCCAAACACGTGTTTGCTTTTTACTTTCCTCAAATTTTCAATTCCTCTATTCATTCTTAGTTTTTAGAGTTCTTTCAATGTTACAAAACTAAGGGAGAGACAATAAGTTCATTGAAAATGTGAAAATGAGGCATTACAAAATAGAAGGCAGAAGTAATGTGAGTGGACAAACAATCCCAGCCAACTGCCCTGCCTTTCTTAACTTTCTACCTTTTCAATCCACTTTTTGATGCACCAAGGATGTTCAAGAAGTAAAAGAGCACTATGTCCAGGAAGTCTTTAAAATCCTGCCGATATCAATGCAGAGCAGGCTCTTTTCTTTCATAAGAAGAAAATTGCCTCAACAGAAGTTAAGCTTTAAGTGTTTTGCCCAGCACAGTAAGCTGACATTTGTTAAATCACCAGATGGTTACATTATTATTATCTGGGTTTAAAAAAGTCTTGAAGTGACTGTGTTGGGTGAGGAATATATTTCAACATTTGGCCTAACACCTCCAACATTGAGGGAAAAGTCTTTATTTGTATTGAATTTTGTGTGCTTTAAAAATCATTTAAGTGCATTTTGACTTCATTCATTTGTTATAACTATCAAATGTTTACTTAGCAAAATATTCAACTGAGAAAATAAAATAAACCAATTACTGTGTGTAGATTTAGCCATATAATTAGGAAGCATAAGAGCACCCATTTAATTGCTCAAATCAAGGTGAAAACTTTGTCATTCATTCTTATGATTAATTCCTTTTTATATTCCTAACGTTGTACAACATTAATATATAAGTAATGATGGGGGTACGGGGGAGGGCAGAGAAGCTAGTTAATTTTAAAATTCCAAGAAATGTGAACCTTTAAGCAGTTGAGAAAACTTCACTGTTTTGCGTACTTCTCCTGTCTACATTCCTGGGTACATGTGTTTAAGGAGTAATGAATTACACTATACAGGTTCATGACTGCAAAGGAAAGTGAGATTAAAGATTGCATTACATATTCATTTATTTATTTGTCACATATTTACTGAGCAGTTACTGTTTGCAGGATACTAAGCTTGTCACTGCATTTAAAGCTATGATCAAGACAGAGAAGCACTTTTTTGAGATTTGAATGTACAAGAAGAGAGAGAAATCAAAGAATCAATTACACAATTAATTATTTTATTAAAATACTACTAACTAATGTTTAAGAAAATTATAAGTTGCTATGAAAGCATTCATCACAGGATATGACTAACTCTAGGGATTTGGATACAGCTTTCTCAATGAGATTGAACTGAATTATGAAGTATTTATGACAATTGGATCTGTCTCCAAAGGGGTAAAATTCATTCCAGGAGGAAGAAACAGGCTGGTAGATTGTGTTTAGGAAAAGGGGGGCAGGGAGCATTTGCAAAAATGGAAACAATACCAGTTAGACTACGGGGTGAATAATGGGCTGGGGGCAGTATGACCATAAGGTAAAAACCAACAAAAATAGCCAAGGGTTCAATCATGCATATATTCTTATAAGTCGTGTTAAAGATGGCAGTCTTTTATTCTATGTCAACGGAAGGCAGCTAAAATTTTAGAGCATTGCATTGGTGGGGGGGCATTTGTATTTCCATTATATACATGTTATTTAACTGCAGACTGGAAAACAAATTGAGAGAAGAATGCATTTAGAGAAACCACTAATGAAGACTGCAGCTGTTTAGGAAGAGACTTGGTAGAATGGGCTACTTTGCTATAAATGGAGATGCAGAAATGCAGAAATTGAATTTGTTTTAGGAGTAAAAATAGGTAGCAGTTGATAATGCATAGAATATAGGCAGTGAGGAAAAAAATGGAAACTATGCCTTCAGGTTTCTAAATTGGATAACTGGGCATTTGGAAGTATCATTCAATAAGTTAGGGGCAACTTTTCACTACAAAATAAATAATAAAGGAAAAACAAGCTTAGGGTAAATTTGGAGTAATTTGAATTTCAGATGCCCACTAGATACCAAGTAGAGATGTGAAAATGCAAAGGACAATGTAAAGCATTTAATAGGTAGTTAATATATGGTATATTAGCAAAAAATGAATAAGTGAAAATATGAATAAAAATTTAGCATATTTGTTTTTTATAAAGAGGAGCAAAAAATACTCACTAAACAAAAGTGACAAATGCACAGAAAATTGAGTTAACTGCTAAAGATCATCTGGAAACACCAAGGAAAGAATTAAAATTAAGTGGAAAAGAAGCACACGCTTTTATTAAATTATGTTGAGACCAGCAACTATTTATTTTTAAAATTGGAACAATTTTCCTGGAACATATGATACATTGAAATTCATTGGAAATATTATTCATGCATATATCTAAGTCAAATATATCATCTACCAAATGGTTTTGGGCATATAGTTTCCTTCCCATCTTTTCTTCAGAACGTACCATGAAAATGCATGAGATAAATGGGATTTACAGGGAGAGACCTAGCAATCTCTTTGGCTGTACTATATTGAAGAAATAAATAAATAAATAAATAATGGAAATCTGATTTAAAAACATATCACGAGACTGGCATGTTTGTTATTCACACAAAGTACGTTTTAGTGAATCAGGTATAGATGACATTGTTTCTTTTAAATATCAACTACATTTGTTAGTGATGGCCTTCATTATTCCCTATTATTTCTTATTATGTGAGTCTTAATTTTGTCTTATTACTGTTTGATTTTTCCTATTGGGTTTGTTATGAGATTATATTTAGTTATAAGTTTTTAACTATATAAATATTGTATTGGAGTATATATTTTTTCAGTTCAAATGAAAATATTTTCCATGTTAACAACTAAATCCTTCCATAATTTAATTTATTGGAAATAGGGAGCATCCTGGTAGTATATTTCATTAATTTAAAATCCTGTAATAAAGGAAAAATTACATTTTGTCTTTGAGAAATATTTGCAAGACGAAAACCATTCTTAGATTCTTAGGGTAGTCATTCTATGACACATTTTTAAATTTGTAACTTTTTTGGGTGAAAGATGAAGGGAAATTCTACATTCCTAATACCAGTGTTAAAGTGAACACCAGAATAGTTACCTGTGATAAATTTAAGAAAATTCAGCTTTCTATTGTTTAATGCAAACAATGCACTGACGAATATTCTGTTGTTTGTCTTAGGTTTGGATCCTATGCACCTAATATTACTCATCTTTTTGTTCATTTAATAAACAGTTATTTAACACCACTTTTACAAAACATTATAGTAGACACTTCATCGTCATATTCATCATCATCACCACCAAACTTTTATTTGCTGAGCAGTATGTATGTTTTGTGGCTTTGCTTCTTGTACTCAGGTAAAAGCTGATGAGTATGATAAGAAATATACTGTTACACTCATTATAAAGATGAAGAAACAGAAATGCTATTTAAATTATTCACCCAATATCATGACACCAGTTATTGGTATGGTAGAGATTATGAATTTTATATTTCTAAGATGTTCAGAGATCATAGGGTCATAACAATTTTATTCACAGCTTTTCATCTGTATAGATATTCACATATACATTTAAAGACATTTATGTATGCCCACTAGAATAATTATGAAGACGTTTTGAAAATCATATTATTATTCTTATATTAAATACTGTGACATCTTCTCCCAAACTGCAATCTAAATAAGACATCATTTATATTAATTTTCAGTGGTATGAAAACTCACTGAAGCTAAAAAAATTAACTTTTCCAGGTATTTTTATTTATATGTTTTTTATTTCATATTTTAGCTCCAAGAGTGGAATAAAATCTTTTCTTTCACTAAAAGAATTTAGAGAGGAAAAACAAATTAGAAAATAATTTTCAATAAATGCACATTCTTCCTTCTTACTACTCTTAAACCTGGGATGGATGGGGCCCTCTCTGGGCATGTTCTTTCAAAGGTTCCACATATCACTAACCCCAAAATATTTCAGAACACATGGACCTTTTTCTTTCAATATGTGGTGCTCAGTGATGACACAGCACCTCTTCAATGACTAACAGCTTTAGGTTCCAGGAAACTTCTTCCTCACAATTTAGGCTTTATGCCAAACCAGTGACACCCATATCGAAAGGTGACGAAGGTTTTAAACTGTATTCCTCCTGATGTCAAAGAAAAACACTGCTTTATAGAGAGGCTGAAACACTTGGAAAGAAAACAGAAAATTTAATGTGTTTGTCAGGTCATTCTCTCTGATAGTCTGAATGAAATAGATTCTTGAATAGCATATTACGATTTTCTGCTAGCATCAAGCATCCATTTGCTTCCTTTATTGCTCTTTCAATTTGTGATTTCGCAGATACCCATGATTTAATATGATTTTTGCAATAGTTCTATGTGGTTAGTAAGAAATATTTTTAACATTAAATAATTCATGTAACTCCTAAATCTATATATCTACAGGGCTAGCAATAACATTCCTGAATCATAATTCTTCTACAGCGCCACACTGAACATTAGAAAGGGGAATGGTTTTATTCTTATATAATGCAAAGTAGTAATCAAAGTTTAAAGATTTTAACTCAGTTGTTTTGATGTAAAGTTTTGATATTTATTAATCATAATGAATATTTTAACAGATAATTTTAATATTTGAAGGAAAAAAGATTTTTATGAAACATACAAAAAATAGTTACATTCACTTAATTTATGTTCTTGAAAATGCATTCATATTTTGTCCATTTGAATATGATTTTAGTTTATTTTTTCATTTATGGATAATTGGGATGGAGTATCAAAGGAGTATGTGATCTCTTTAGAAAGTACAAATCAAACAAAAAGAAGAAAATTTAAAAAACAGAAAAATCTTCAAAAATGTTCTACTTACATTTCTAAAAACAGGAAAAATTCAAAGTAAGTAGAACTGTATCAAATGTGACTATCATAAAATTCACAAATAGAACATTGCAAACTCTTCATTATTTAATTAATAACAAAAGCCATAAAGATTAGAAAGGAAAGTATCACCATCAAATCTCCAATTTGAAGGTGTCAGATGAAATCCCTGCAACTCCACATTTTTTCCTCAAAGAGATTTAATTGCTGATAAAAACAATGAAGGTGAGAAAGGTAATTTTTGGTATCATTTTGAAACTCAAAACTAAAGGATGAAATTTTGCCCTGTCCATTGGAAGGTAAAGAATATGACATATATTAAGTTGTCACATTGGCTCAGTAACATGCAAGCTCTGAAGCTTTGCTGTGTTCATTGTTCATAATTGCATTGATTTTACACAAAAGAGGATTAAAAGGTGAAGACCCATGCAGCCACCTACCCACAACAATATAAGTTATAGATCATTTAAATGAAAGTGAAGAGATTGCAAGAAATAGAAAAGAAAATGATTGATTAAGTTCCATATGAAGAGCATAGTTATCAGAAAATCTAATTACATGGCAGAAAAAAATCAGGATCATAAAAATTAGACACAACAGCATATCTTGGCAAAGTCTTGGATGCCAGATCTAAGACTTATGTTGCTTTTATTCTTGAGTCACTTTTATCAGTAGGCTGAGTGTAGCAGTAATTATTTAGCCAATTAACCTCACCCATACCCATTCTATTTCTCACCATTCTATTTCTGAATTATGATCAAGTGATCTTGGCAGCTCTGTAATTACCTCTTTAGCAAGTGAATTGATTTATAATCTCAGAATTGTTAAAAAGAAAACACGTCTATTTAAATTGTGATATTCAGGAAAATAAACATTTTTAACAATTGTTTGATTTTATGTGTTCTGTTTTTAAGATATTTGAACATTGACCTACTAAATTTATAAATCTGAGTTTTCATACTTGTTTTTATGATTTCAGTAAAATTTTAGTTTTCAAATGAGTAACTGCATTCTTAGGTAGTTAAAACATTTGAGAAAATTAGCTATATTAAATTTTAATTAAAGTTTGAAATTAAAATAACTTGATAAATTAAATACATAAGAGAGTCAAATATTTAAGGAAATTTTATATTAGATTTATCAAAAAAATAAATATCAGTCAGCAAACCTGTAAAAAAGTGATTGCATTTCATTTAAAAATTAAATACATGATCAAATATAATTATACATTGTAATTATGAGGATTAAGAAATAGTTTTCCAATTTATAATTTTTTTGCATGTAGAATTGATTTAAATAAGAATAAATATCCTCTCCATTATTAAAACTCTATTGCACATAGATATTAATACATGTAATCAGTGTATCAGGAAAATTAATAACAAGAGTTGCACCAGGTATTTTTTCCTGTCCATTGAAGAATATTCTGTCTTTTCACAGACTGGGCATTTTGTTCGTTTATTTGGTCCTTGTCCCTGTGACAGGAAGATTCTTTGTGTTTCGTGATGGAGACTTTGGAGAAGGGGTAAAGGGAGACAGAAATGGAGGGGGAAAAAAAAATAGAAATTAAGAAAAACATTCAGCCAAAGCTATGAGGTAAACATTAGATGGATTTTAAAAGAGCTTGGTACAGAAGCATCTGTAGATAAAAAAGTAAAGAAGTTTTAAAGTTTTTGCTATGCTCCTTTTAGAATATTTGGGAAACATATAAAATAGTTAGACTAATAAGACTATTGGGCTGCAGGACAGGATTTTTGAATACAGGATCAGTTCAAATCTGAACTGTGTGCATCACAACTTCAATAGATTACAAAATATTTTCTAAGGAAGGATCAGAACATCAAATTTGGGGAGTCTGGGACAGAAGACTAAAGTATAAGGAAAAGTTCACTGCCTAAGCTGCATGTCACCTCATTCAACTGTCAGGGGTGCCAGATAATTGACGGCCTTTTCTTCTTCTCTGCCAACACTCTTAGAAAGAAAGTATTTTTATTTCTGTCTACTTGTAAGAATATTGATCCTACTATTGATATTCTAGGCTAGACTATTTTTAGTTACAATCTATTTTCTTGCCTTTTTCTTCATTAATTTCTGCATTAAAAATAGAGCTAAAGTGTCTATTATTTAATTTAAAAATATTCCTGTAGGAATGTGGCTATTCCAGAAGTAAAACTCAAAGAGATTCATAGAAAGTTTATTAGGCTATCAAAATAAAAATAGATTCAGCTATTAGTTCATACAATCAATACATTATTTTTGTTATGTGGGAACTACAACATGACGTCAGGAACCATATATGTACGGTCTATCTAGACATCAAAGACAGAAACACATAAAGACACACTTGCACAAATAGTAACATAAAAGACATTTTGTGCATTTCAAACATTGAAATTAAAAAGCAGATTTATTCCTATTTTCACCAACATGTTTGCGTTTGATATTTGCAATCAGAATACAAAGCTATATGCTGTCAAGATTTATACTGCTACTTTGATATGATAATAATCAGACTTACTATATCCCTAATAGTTCAAATTGATACAAGTGGCACATAAATTCTAAATGATTTAAACATGGTCTGCTATTTGTCTGTTTCATCAGAAAAGTTCTTGCCCTTGTTACTAGATGGCTGCTCATCTGAAACATATATATTTCTGGAAACTCACACAAAATATAGATAGGTATGGACAGATAAAATCGAGAAATAATTTAGGTTATTTGTTATCACTCAATAGACTAGTGTGAATTTTCAGTTTTCTGTTTGCTTTGTTTTTATGTAGTAAAACATTCTATTTTTAAATTACCAACAAAAACAAAGAGGAATAATATTTGTCTTCTATAAATCTGAGAGAGAAAAGTTAAATAAGCAAGATGCAAAATCAAATAATTAAAAAAGGAAACATTCTGAAAACATTTGTATAGTAATTAGATAGCTAAATTTTCCTGTTTGACAAATTTGAAAAAGAAACCTGACTATAAGCAAACCCACAAACATAGTGTTTGCCTGTGTGCATAGGTATATATATATAGAGAGATAGACTAGATCACTATAACAGAAAATGCAAAATTAGTGACCAACAATATATCAAATGCACACATACAGACACACACACACACACACCCCTACATATATGCCCTGTAACAAACTGGTTTAAAGCTGTCTGCCAGGTTGAGGATTTCAGAAACCCAAGATCTTTCTATCTGATTGCTCTGACATCCCTAAGATTTGCCTTTGCCCAAATAATTAAAGACCATTATCTTAGCATTCCAACCTGCACATTGGGGAACAAAGAAAGATATGTTTCTTTTGTTTTAAAAGTTTCACTCCCAAGTTGCAAACATCACTTGTGCTTATAAACAATTAGTCAGACCCTTGTGATATGACCACATCCAGCTTCAAGACAGACTGGGAAATGAATATTTTAGCTGGTCAGCCACATGTTCTGGGAATTCTAATTACTGTAAAAGGAAGCAAGAAAAGATATGGGGAGGATAAATAGCAGCTTGCTCCTCTATAAGATGGGTCCTTCTGCATGCTGTTGCTCAGAGTTTTAAATGGACACTGTTTTCAGGAAAACCCATTAGAAATATAAAATCAAGAAGTGTAAAGTTATACATTTTACTCTAGCAGTTCTGATTCTGTGACTCTATCATAAAGAGAAATTATGAAAAGAGAAAATGTAAAAAGAGATTCATAACATCTTTGATAATTGGAAACAAGCATCCTACAATAGGGCACATCCCAGGCAGGCAATGTGCTGAAGAGCTCAAGTTTAGGATTATATGGGGCTGCCTTAGAATTCTGGCTTGGTCAATTCTGTGACTTCAACCAATTCAGTATTCTCCCTGAGCCTCAGTTGCCTCATTTGTAATAAAAGATAATAGTTTGGGTGTGCAGGTTAACTGATGAATGTTAAGAATCTGGCAAACTATACTATACATAGAATACACCTTCAAATAAATGGTTACAAAAAAGAAAGTGTGATCTAATTTTGAAAGAAAGATATATAAAAGTAAGGGTGTAGTTTGAGATAAACTAGCTAAATAATGCACAAAATACGAGAGAAAATGAAACTTGTCTAATACAGAAAAATGAAAATGTTATTGATTCTGGATCATTGGTTTTAGGAAATATGTAAAAAAAAATTGCAAATGGTATTAGTTTGGGATTATTGGTTCAAGACAGTGAAATCATGGGTAATTAATTTTCTTTTCCTCATTTCCTAAATTTGTCAAGCAATTATAATATTTAAAGAAAAGAAAATCTAATTTATCGAAAAATTATCCAACTATGGCACATATTTCCTCTTACTAATTGTGTTTACTTTTTAAATATTGACTTGTTCTAATTTTCTTTGACTAATCTGATATTTATTGCTGTGCTGGTTTGGATGTATTATGTCCCCCCAAAATGCCATGTTCTTTGATGCAGTCTTGTGGGGGCAGAGGTATTGGTGTTGATTAGGTTAGAACCTATTGATTGAGTGTTTCCGTGGAGATGTAACTCAATCAACTGAGGGAAAGACCTTCAATTGGGTAACTTCCATGGAGGTGTCACCCTACCCATTCAGGGTGGGTCTTAATTAAGTCACTGGAGCCATATAAAAGAGCTGACAAACAGAAGGAACTCAGAGCAGCTTAGGGACAAATTTTGAAGACAATTGTTGAAAATAGGTGCTAACATTTTGGAGAATGCCATTTTGAAATGCAACCTGGGAGCAGGCAGATGCCAGCTATGTGCCTTCCCAGCTAACAGAGGTTTTCCAGATGCCAGTGGCCTTTCTTCAAATAAACCCCCTTTATAAAAATCTAATTCTGGCATTTTGCAAAATGGTAGCATTAGCAAACTGGAACAATTGCCATTACTAATTCTCCTATTTAGAAACATTTTCTCAAAACAGAAAATGCTTAGATTATAATATTTTTTTAATTTAGAGAAGTAAAATTTGATATAATTTATATATGCAATTGTAAAAAGAAAAAAGACTAGAAGAAAATGCACCAATTTTTTTTTAATTGATTACATTTGGCTGTTGAATATTTTTTTGCATGCTTTTATTCTATATATTTTGAATCCACTATAATAAATAGGCATTACTTTATAATTAGTCATAATAAACATATTTTTAAAAAGGAAAGGAGAATTTTTTTATATGTTCAGAATAATCAATGGAGTAGTGTTTCTCCTTTTCTGTACTTTGGGTTTAAATTTCATCACTATAATTTATGCCTGAAAATGTACCTACTGAAAATGAATAGTGCTCCATATTTAAGGCCATGACCCTTTATAAATATGGACAGTGAAATTTCATATTATAGAAATAAAGTTCTAATAACTCTTAAATTTCCAAAAGCAATGTATGGAGAAAGGTTCGTTGTTGTTTTTGATTTTTGATTTTTTTGGGAGGCAGTTGATAGGGAGAGAATAGCAAAGGGCTTCACTTTGCTCTCATAATGCTCTCTTATTTTACTAGCACAAAGGGCCTGACTTGAGTAGAAGGTGTTAAAAGGAAAGATTATACTTTTCAAATCAAACTTCAATTTTTAAAATGGTAAAAATATATATGCTCTGATTACATATTAATCTATGATTCTCAGAAAATCTATTTTAAAAAAGACAATGATTTCCCTAATGTTATGGTCCATATTCAAGAGCCAGCCTTTCACTCAATTGTTGTAAACCTAAAGTGCTTGTGAGTCTTATTTGACTGAATTCTTATAATGCTGGAACCTGAAATTTCTAAGCATCTTAAACATGGTTGCTTCTGATTTTTTCATTAGTGCCAACATAAAGTGCTGCCTGTCAGAGCCCAAGAGACTTTATCAGCACTAATCTACTATTTCTTTCAGACTACTGAAAGCTCCTCATTTGCAATAATTAACCTCCTGAGAATCACATTTCTCTTTTAACCAAGGGAGCAGCCTCATCTTTCTATGTTAAGCTTTGCAACCTCACAGATAGCTTATTTTTGGTTTGTATTTCAGGAACCAGATAAATTATGCAGCAATAAACACAAATGTTTTTGTAAGCTAAAATTATGTGGCTGTCGCTGACATGTGGAGAGGCAGTTTGCTGTGAAGGTCAAGACCTTGGACTCTGAAGCAGATGGCCTAGCTTTGGAATCTTGTTCTCCCTAATGGCAGATCTTCAGCAAGCTGCATAATTGTTCTGTGCCGCATCTTCTCTATCTGTAACAACCTCATATGGCTACTGTGAAGAGTGAGAGTTATTTCTGAACTGCTTAGAACAGTCACTGGAACACAGGTGTAGTAAGCACTGGATAATAATGTCTATCGTAATGATGCCAACGTTTCATTTTGAAACTGTAGGGATGGATATGATTAGTGTAGAGGAAAAAAGAGGGGGGTAATTAATATGAGAACTGGATAAATTATTGCTCAATATAGGAAGTATATTTTTGATAAAGGAATACTGAAAGTGGTTTGAGAGGATCAGGGGGACAAGGAGAGAAAAAATTGTTTCATCTTCACAGCCTTAAAGGGAAAATAGAATACCCAGCATGCTTTAATATGAATGTTAAGATCCTTTATATTTTCATTAATACTGACCCTCCCTCCAATTAAATTAAACTTTAGAATAAGGTATATTTGGTATATACATACCAAATCATAACCTATATGATTTATGAATTTTATGATATATAACATATAACATTTGTATTATAGTTACATACATATATTAGGATCAACAATAATTTGAAATTACTTGTTCTGTAAATTATAGATTTCACTAAGTTTAAAAAGAAAAGTACAAGACAACTAACATGATAAGTTAATATTTTTATTTACTCTAAATATAAATAGTTCCACTGATACCAGATGTCTTAAATTCATATGACAGACTGAATCACAAATCAAAAGTAATAACATTTTTTACATGATGTGCACATTTTAAAAATATCCTGAGAAAAATCACAATAGAATTAAAATTCAGGAGGAAGTTCAGGGGAATATATAGAAAAGGATGGAGCCTAGGACATGATCACAGAAACCTCAATATTTAGATGGTTTGCTCACAGGAAGAGGAGTCTACAAAGAAGACACTGCAGTGATTGGGTAGAATTCACAGGAATATGAAATAAAGACTCAGAAGAAGAATCTACAAAGAAGACAACAATAGTTGTACTTACTTTTCTTAATTACATGTATATATGTATGTATATAAAGCATCTGTTTTGTCCCATTTGTATCAGAACTCAACACTGAACAAAATAAGGTCTTTCTGCTCAAGGGACCTATAATCTAGTGAATGGAAAGCAGAGCATTAACAAGGAAATGAATATGGCAAAAACTGTCCACTCAAATAGGTAATGATGAGTGTATATTTAAATTTTGATTAAATAAATGAGTAAAATAATTCATTCAATAAAATATTTTATTGAGTGTCTGTTATTTGCCAGGTACTATTCAAGGTATTGAAGATACCCAATAAACAAAACAAAGTTGCTTCCCTCATGGAGTGTTCATTTTAGTTATGGAAAACAGACTAATAAAACCAATGAACTTGTAAATATATAGTGCTCTCTATGGTTTTAAAAGCACATAAAATAATGAAGCAGGATGATGATAAAAGACAGAAATAGGGGTTTTCTTTCTTAGGTAAGAGCATCAAGGATGGCGTTTTAGAAATGTGATACATGAGCAAAGTTTGGAAGGAATTGAAAGACAGATGGGTGAAGAACATTCCAGCCAAAGGAAATAGCAAACCCAAAGGCCCTAAATAGGAGCATTCTAAACATGATGAGGAAATCTGATTGGCTGGTGTGCAATATGTGAAGGATGAGGTGAAGAAGATGAAGTCAGAGAGATAAATGGGGGCCAGATAATAAAGAACCTCACTGTTATTTGGCTTATCTTGCCGCTCTGAAATCCCCTCCCCACTTCAGCACATTGATCAATATAAAATGTAAAGCTGACTATGGCACTTCTCTGCTCAACACCTTCAATGCTTCCCCATTCCCTACACAGATACACTAATCAAATTTCTGAGTATTGCATACCAGACCTTACTAGGTCCATACTAATTTTTTATCTATACTCCATTGTATCACACTATACACTGTATACTTAAGTAATATCAAAGTCTGTTTTATTGTCTCTGTGCCTCTGTTTGTATCATGTTCAGATGGTTCTTCCGACCTATGATGGTGTTCCCATCAGGTCCTATTATGGATTGAATTGTTCAAGTCCTAACTCCCAGTTCCATTGATGTTACCAGCATCTAGAATCAGGAATTTTGAAGACATTTTAATTAAGATGAGGCCAATTTGAATGAAGGTAGGTCCTTACTCCAATATGATGGGCATCTTGATAAGTAGAGAAAATTTAGACAAAGTCAGTAAGAGACAGAGAAAGAGAGAGAGAGAGAGACAGAGACAGAGAGAGACAGAGACAGAGATAGATAGATAGATAGATAGATAGACAGATAGGTAGATAGATAAACTGAGAGACAGCCATAAAAAGGAGACAGAGATTGAGTTATGCTACAAGCCAAGGAACATCATGGACTTCTAGCCTCTAGAACTGTGAAACCATAAATTTTTGTTGGTTAAGTCAGATGGTCTGTGGTATTTTTGTTACAGCAGCCCTGGCAAACTAAGACAGTTGCCAGATCATTTTCTCCAGAAAGCCTTTTAAGCATTCAAAGAAGATAATAATATTTTAAATATCATATGGGTATTCATCTCCTTAATTAAACAATAAGTTCCTTAAGATGTACAATTGGGTTTTATTCGTCTTTGCATCCAGATTGCACCTATGGTTCACTATAATATGTTTGATAAATGAATGAATGAATAAATAAATAAGAATATAAATAAGGCAGCAGGTACATAATAGGTACTCAGTGTACTACTGATGAAAACTACATGCCAAAATCATGCAGAATCAGAAACTGTATAGTTTATTTTTTTATTATAAAACTGAAGACTTCCATATTTAATGCAATTATTTATAAAAAAAAAATAATAGCTGAGTGTTTCAGTTTGTAAAGCTGTCAGAATGCAATATACCAGGAATGGATTGGCTTTTTTTTTTTTTTTTTTTTAAATCACAAAATCAATATATTTATTTTGTTCTTTTACACATGACACAGTTAAAATATCCCTACTACAGCAATACTGCTCTCCAGGAGCTTACACTCTAAAACAGTCAATATTACTTGTAGACCCAGTGATTAAGGCATTGTATCAAATGCAAACTTTGTATCTTTAGATCTGTCTTCTGAAAGCAGCAGCTGGAGATGTCAGGATCAAAATTAAATGACATGAAAGTGTACCCCCTGCCTCCCAGTTGCTTATAAGGAGCCCCTTGTGGCTAGAACCCAAGACCAGCACCCCACACCCTAAAAACGAATTCCAGACAACCCTACCATAGAAGCAGCGAAGAAACCTTAATCTCTAATCCCTTGGTGGGCCCAGTGAGGACTCCCTTTTATGAACAATTGGGTGTGGGGTGGGGTGGGATTGCTGTGTTTTGTTTTCTCTGCCTTGAGGCAGAATTTGAGTCTAGCACCAAGGAGGGCAGGGAAGCCCTTTGCCCAGCTTTATAGAAATTCCAGTAGGGCAACTGCCCCTTGCAACATGCTGACGCAGGCTTTAGGACTTTTGGGGTGGTGTCTATTTTCACTGTGTAACAATGTCCACTGTACCAGAAGGATCTAGTACCAGAAGGACTAGGCAGCTTTAATAAACTAGACTGATGAGATAAGGAAATCACTGAAAGATAGAAAAGGAAAGGAGAACAAAATAAGGGGCCAAAGAAACTGGGATGGAGTATCCCAATAGATGTGAACAGGGAGGGACAAAAAGAAATTTGGGTCCAAAAGGAACAAAGAAGCCAGGCATTAAATTGCAAATGAGGATTCAGAAATGAAGGCTGATGAGATCATTCTATTACCACACACCAAGAGCACAGAAAGAATGGAATTTAATCTTTAATTTTTTCTCCTCCGCTGGTTTCACGCTTTGGCAACCTAGTCTAAATCTCTCTGAAATTGAAGTTCTTTGATAATTTTCCGAAACCAATGTTTCGCTGTGAGTTTCAAATTCATAGCACTTTATCTTAACTAGCCTTGAGTTTTGTTTTTTTTGCCTTACTAATAAGCCCTGTTTCTGGAAAGGTATCTTACAGCAGTTCATGCTAAGTTTTCTAGAGAGTACCAGGGTCACTATTAAACATTGGCTCTTATTTCACTTCCCATGGTTTTATTATTCCTTGGCTCCTGAGACAGTAACAGCCTCTTTATACCTTCATGTTGGAATTTCTGTGCCTGTCATTCATTCTGCTCATGCTTAGCTGAGCTAAGTACTAGCACTGCAAGTGGTGGAATGAGAGAAAGGCAAATCTCTAAATGTTGGTTCCTCAATTTGAACCTCTTTCCAGTGGCCTCATAATGCTTTCTTGGTTCAAAGCTATAGAAGCACACATTTGGCACTCTCCAATATTTAACTGGCACCCACGAAGTAACAACTTCAAAATGACAACAGAAGCCAACAGGATTGCTGTGTTTTGTTTTCTCTGCCTTGAGGCAGAATTCGAGTCTAGCACCAAGGAGGGCAGGATTTAATAGACCAGCACAGGAAGAATCACCATACAGAGGTAGTTTAGACTGGGAACAAGACTGCAGTGTTCACTTAAAACCAAACAGAATAAAAATCTAATGTGATTCTTTATTAAGAAGGATGGTTTTCACTTGTGATCTGATTAATGCCCCAAGAGCAACAAAGATGGTCACATGGAGGATGAGGATCTGCCCAGTGTGGGCATGGATGTTGGCGGCTGAAGAAAGTCTGGCCATCAGAAGACCACACCCTCAGCCTCTCCAAGGAGAAAGGCTGAGCTTTTGCCCTTTGGGCCAATGACCCTCTGATTTACACTGCAGACCACAGGTCTCTCTCTACTGCCAAGAAACCACAGATCTTTAAATAAAGAAGGACCCGTGATTTCATGTGTGCTGATAAAAGCTATTTTAGCTACACAGCCCTTTGAACACATGTGCTCAGGCGCACGCACACACACACACACACACACACACACACACACACACTCACAGTTGGAGCTGAATAAATATTTGTAGAATGATTTGCTCAGGCGCACGCACACACACACACACACACACACACACACACACACACTCACAGTTGGAGCTGAATAAATATTTGTAGAATGATTAAATAATTGACCAGAAGGATATAGTACTTGAGTCAAACCCAGAGATACCACCTACCATTCAGAAAATTCAAACTCCTGGGCCCAATATCAGGGAGCTCACCCCACCAGGTACACTCTTGTGGTATAAAAAAAAGTGTGGTCCCCTGACCAGCAGCAGATGACATGGAAACTTGTTAGAAATGCTAATTTTTGGACTTTGGGGTTAAGGCCCAATAATCAGTGTCATAACAACTCCTCCAGATGATTCTAATGCATGCTAGTTTGAAAAACGCTCATTTAGAGGCAGACATGAAAACAATAAATGGGAAAAAAAATGATTCAAACTCTTTTGCTTCATTCAGCTGTGACAAACCAAGGTACCAAGTCAAAGTAATATGCCAATAGTTTTATTTTAAGATATATATATTTTTATATTTTCTCAAATTGATTGTCTTTTTTCCCCTTTTGATTGGCAAGTTCCCTCTAATCAAAATGTTAACTGGGAAGACAAGCTGATGAGTCAGCCACCCAAGAATGCAAACTTCTGCAAGTTCCAGGCCTATATTCAGTCTCAAACTACTCCTTTGCACACTCCAAAGATTTCAGTGCAACACATTACACCTAAGGAAAGCACCATGTAATTCCCTGTCATTCAGTCCAAAAACTGGAGCTTATTTTCTAACATTAAGTTTGGGTTCTGGATTTAGTTGACCAAGAATTTCCCTCAGCTACCATCAATACTGGATGAAGTTGATAAATTCTTTCCATCACTGACCCAGAAACAACTACCCAAATCCACATATTGTCTGTTAAAAGAAACAAAGATTTAAAAAAAGGAAGCAGGTGATCAAGTCATTGAAAATAAAGCTACTTGGGTTAGACAAGAACATATAAATTGGCTCTAAGATAATGGGGAAAGAGAGGACATCTCATGGGTAGCTTCTCCTCAAGAGAAATGTGAATCCTAGCTAATGAGAAAAAAGAAAACAAAAAAAACAGCCTGGGGAGGTAACACTTTTCTCAGACTGTACACTAAACCTCTGTTGACTAGGTGTGTGCGTGTAGACAAGGGGCAAGAAGGGATAACTGGAGTAGGAATCATGTTTTCCAGGCTTAACCTGCTTCCCACTGCAATCGTTAAGGCCACACCATAGAGTCTGACATTAATGGCAGTGCTCAGTGATGTCCACTACCACTGCCTTTTTCCAGCTGAAGAGAAAGTAGCCCGTACCGACTCCTGCTGCTACAGCAATGCAGAGGTATCCATTGTAGGTCATGAAGATGAGCATGAGGAAGTAGCTGATGACCACCTGGATAATATGCAGCACTGTTTGCAGGAGGTGAGGAAAGCTCAGCATCTGCTGCCCAGCAGCTTTGGGTGTCTCCATAAGGATTGTTCTGTTAGGCCCTGGGACAGGCATGGAATTGAAACAGATGCTGACTTGTGACTTATGCAACAACCTCTCTCAGGCTATCTTGAGTCTTTCATAGAACATTGCTAGTAAAAACACTGCCACAAAAGCTCCAGCCATTTCTCCAGCTGTATTGATCACCAGACTGAAACAGTATTTCCACTTTCTCAAAGCCAAAGTAGAAGGTCATAGGCATCATCATCATCATGTTGCCATTTCCTCCGCTGTGGAAGTGTGAGGCTGAAGAGGTCAGGTGATGGTGAGAGGGTGACATGGTACCGTTGTGGTCCATAGAGATCATCCCTGTGTGGTGGGATGATCCATTTTTCCACTGCTCAGATCGAGTTCCCACCACCAGCGTCTCCACATAGAAAACCTGCAAGCTCCTCAAGACTCCTTAGAAGACCCCTGCAACCTCTGTCCCTGGATTGGCTTTTACAATGGGGAGTTATTAGCTCAAAAATTTACAGTTCTAAGGCCATGAAAATGTCCCATTTAAGGCATCAATAGATGATACCTTCTCTGAAGAAAGGCCAATGGCATCTGGGGTTCCTCTATCACATGGAAAGGCACATGGCCAGCGTCTACTGTTCCTTGCCTGCATTTAGCTTCTGATTTCTGTGGCTTTCTCCAAAATGTCTCTGGGCTCCTGTCTTAGCTTCTCTGGTTGTTCCTTCTTTCTCTTCCTGGGAAAACTCTAGATTTCCTCTCTTAGATTCTCTCCAAAAATGTCTCTGTCTTTTATCCTTTCATAGAGGACACCAGCAAGGCTATTGAGACCCACCTTGAATGGGTAGGGTCACATCTCCATGGAAACAACCTAATCAAAAGGACCTACCCACGATAGGTCTGCATCCACAGGATTGGATTCAAAGAGCATGGCTTTTCTGGGGTACATAATGCACTCAAACCAGCATACTGAGTTATTGCATACTTACTATAAGACAGTGTTTTATATTCTTTACATATAGTAATGTTTTTAAACCTCAAAATTTTAAAAAGTTAAATGGAAAGAAGGAACAAAGGATACTTGTTCTTCTATAGTAAAGTGAGAAAGAAATACAAAAAGAGGAAAAAGAGCAATGCCAAAGATAAAACTTTAATCAACTAAACTTCTGTCTTTAATCTAACTGCACAAAATTTTCAATCAAGAACTTATCTTAGGGTCTCATAAACATGCTAAATTAGGAATGAGATGAATGTATATCTGAAAACAAAATAATGCATCATTTTACTGAGAGAGTTTACACAGCTTCAAAGAGCAGATGTTTTGGATCTATCAAACTGTAGTTGACAAATTTGCTAGCAGTGGGAGTGGAAAATTAGTTTTCATTTTTAGAAATTATTTGGTACCATTTACAGACCTTTGCTATTTATCACACTGATTAAAAGCTGTCATTTGCAGCATTCATAGTCTTCATGTATATGTCAAAACTGTTTCTAGCCAATTCAAATGTTCTTCTGAAAAGGCATATTAAACTGAACCAGGGTATATATATTTTCTTTTCTTAGACAATACATCAAAATGATGCAGTAAGGTACATTCTAATATAGTATTGAGAATTTCACTGATTAAATTTGGAAAGATTCTTATCTATCACTTACAAACTTGGAAATATCTTTATAGTCAAGGATAAATATGAATAGGTAAGAAATACTGGCTTGGAGTGTCATGATAAAATGGCTGCAATTTCCATAAAAGCAACAATATCTCAAACCCATTTATCCCAGGAGAACAAATCTTCATTTCACGTGTGTGTGTGTGTGTGTGTGTGTGTGTGTGTGTGTGTGTGTGTGTGTGGTGGGGGGCGGGTATCATTCATTGAAACCTGTAAACTTGGTAACAGAATTGTCATAAGGATTTCTTATGATCAGTCAAGAATTCTTAGATGGCTACTGGAAAAAAACAAGTACAGACAAGTTACACTCCCCATCAATCATATAGTCTCACAGGATTTACCATTAGGTGACTCAGGCAAGCACATTTGTTTTAGATAGAAACTTTTGAATACTTTGTGTATTTTCAGTATCTCTCTTTAATTAGTTAAATGACTTATTGTGAGGAAGGCCTTGTAGCCAGATACATTCCTATAAACCCATAAATAATAAGAACTTTGAACTAGCAGCTTAAAATTCCAATTTGCTTATCAGGATCCTTTTGTATTGTGTTTTAATAGTATTTTAATATGTTATATTATATATATTTTCACATGGCTTATCCTTCACTTGACTTAGAGTTCATTGATCTAAGAACTAGGAGTTATCATTAAAACGGATTACCAAGTTCAGTTTCTGACAATGGTTAATATTCAATAAATGTTTGCTAAGTGGGTTCATTAATTAGGAGTTATGCTAAATGCACGTGTTTGTATGTGTATTTTTATAATTGCTCATAAATCAAACACCAAAGGGGAAATTTAAAAGAATGAGTATGAAGAGTCTATTCTTAGAGAAACAACATCTGTAAGATCAAAGCTTTAAAATGGGAAAAATAATGGGAGTATTAGAGACACATCCCAGGATGAATCAGCTTGTCCAAGATTTCCAATGTGTGTGAGTCTTGTGTTAGTTTCCTGATATTCATTACGATCAATTTTTATGGTGGATCATTTTTTTTTAATCTCTTCTCCTTTTGTGTTTAAAAAACTTACCTCTGCATACCTCAAGTTTTTCTAATGGCATTTAATAGTTTAATGATGTTGATGTACATTTGAAACACAACTTCCTTAAACCAATTGGTCAATGAAGCTAAAGAGGCTTATTGCCATTTGGGCTTTTTCATTATTTTTCATTATAGAACATTTACTTCCAAAATATATGGGAAAGACAATTAATATGACCTTGTGTAAAAACAGTATTGAAGTTAGATATTATATCTCTATACATGAACATTTGAAAATGTGTTTCAATCCTAAGTAGAAATGTAATGGATGTCAATATTATAACAGTATCTTCATTTTAACTCAGGGAATGTTATAAAGGATGATACTTTAAAGGTAAAATGATGAAAGAGTATAAACGATCTCTAACATTGCAAATGTATGTGATTTATGTTTTTGTCATCATTATATGACTGGTGAGGAATTTGAGGCCTGCTATTATAAAAAAAACCAAATCCTTATTTACACATCTGTTCAGTGGCAGAGGTAAGATTCAATCCTAGGGATTCTAGCTCCAGATTCTGGGCACTCAGTTGCAGTGCTGATGATTATCAACATTGTTTTCCCAAATACCCACCAATTGTAGTTCAATGCACCCATTTGAGTAAATATTAAGAGATTATTAAAAATTAACAAAATTCCATTATACTGACAATGTTAGGAAATATTTAAAGAAAAGTAATGTATAGAAAATGTTATGAATAATTTACTCATTTTTAAGACAAAATATATAAATACATTGACTGATAAATGTCTGACAGTACATAGAAACAAAGATTTTAAGCATAAAATCATTCTGATGAGATGGTATAAAAAAGGACTTTTATATTCACTGTACATGCATATGGATGATTGAATGTGTTGCTACAAAAATCTATTCTTTATCTTACATATGCTTCACAAAATATAAATGAAGCATGTGTGCATATGTGTATATGCAGAACAAGAGCAAGCGTGAGCAAGCAATACAGAGAGAAACATTTTGTAACAAGTCCCTCTTTACACTCTCTGAGATGAGCCAAAGTTATTCCACATGGTGTACTATTTCCCTTGTTGCAACAATCGAATACACTGAATTTAACTATAAGTATGTTTCTGGCAGTCTTTGACTAGAAGTTACTGAATATACAAACATACACACAGGCACACACACAGTCATATTTAAATAGGTCTATAGATGTACATATATACACATACACTAAAGTGCTTAGTATTGTGCTTGATACATCATAGGAACATAACCACTGTTTGCTCTTATTATTCTTTACTTAGGGATTTGAGAAAATGTGTGTGAAATTTCTTTAAGCAATATATCTAGACATAGAAGTTTGAGTTTAATGGACACTTTAAATTTTAGGAGATCATTTCAAATCACCTTCCAGATAAACTATACTCATTTTTACTTCTACCAAAAGCATATGAAAATATTTCTTTTTCTACTTCCTAATGAATAATGTTTATTAAAATATTTCTTAATTTGGTGTTAATATAAATTTATATTTCAGTTAATTATATCTTACCATTTTCATCACACAAATTCCTTTTATGTTAGAGAAGGAAAACAGCAAAAGTCAAAATGGGCTGCTTAAGCTAATTAATAATGAAACTTCTAGAAACATTATGTAAGCATGGCACCTCCTAACAGACATGACCGCTTCATCTCTACAACGGGAAGATACAAGCTCTCTAGCAAGAATTATATTATTACTTATCACTATTCTTCAGGCAGATATTTATTCTCAAATACTTTTGAAGCACCTACATACTTTAGAATCTGTACCATCACATTCGTATTGAGATATAAGATACTTGGTACAAGCAGACAGACAAACAGCTACTTGCTTATTTAGTCAAAGAGTCAGTCTAAGAGTTAAGCTAAGCAAATGAATTAATAAAAAATGAAAAATGTAGCATTTTGATTAAGCTCTGATTCTTAGAAATGTATATCCCTGAGTAATACTGGGTCCAAGGATACAGTCATGTTTATAGATATCTTTAGAGTAGATGCATGTATACTGACTGCATAAACATACATTCATATGAGTTCTTTGCTTTTTTTAATATAATTCTCTAATTTCTCATTCTTCCTGACAGATAGAGAAAGTAATGCTCTCTTCTGCTCTGCCTTAATTTTCAAGGTCCATATAAATAAACTTGTTTACTATCAGCCCCTTTATATCATTGGCCTGTAGAATAGATATACAAACACATATACACACACACACACACACACATCCAAAAAGAAATTATTCATTCATATTTTTTGGAATGCATTCATTCACCCAATATTTACTGAGTGCTTACACATGCTACACACTCTGCCAGGTTATAAGAGCAGTGTGTTGAATTTGATAGATAAGGTAGAAGAGAGCCTGACTTTCTTGGGGAATGAGGTCTAACAGGGGAGAGCAAAATTAAATCAATAGATACAATAAAGCATGATGGCTGTTGTGATTTAAGTATAAGATGGTGAGATATTATAAAAGCTAAGGTAGTCCTTCCTGAGGAAATGACATTTAAACTTGGAAATGAACCATGAATAAGAAAACTCATGCATATATTTGTATATTTATCTCTTCTACTATTCAAAAATCTTCTATTTTGCTTAGAAGTGGATGTAAGAGTGCATGTTTTAGAGTCACATTGTCTGTTTTAACCCTGTCTCTCGAGCTTTGCTGTGAGATCATGTGCAAGTTAATGCATTCTTGAAATCACTGAATAGATTGAATTCATACTTTGTGTGAGCGTCAATTCCCTTATTTGTAAAATTGAGGTAAAAATTGTGCATAACTTTGATTCGAGCATTACATGAAATAATAGATGGTGAACACCTAACTGAGCCATGACCAGAAACATTCTCAAAGGCTGGGGAATTTTTGCAGTGTCTTGTAAGAAGATGACTACTATGGCCTAGACTTCCAGGTTCTGCCGTTATTATACCATTCCTGTTTATTGAGTCAATGCTTTACCTCTCTGGGAAATTTCATATGATGATTTATCCTTCTACTTATGGTAGACTTCCATTTTCAAGTGTGACAACTCAATCTGTGGTGACCTATAGAAATAAACTAAGGAAAGGCTGAAAACCAAGGCCTGCTAATAAGACAATGTAGTTGGGAAATGAACCCTGAGGAACTGAGATTCAACTCATTCAATCTTTACGTAAGCATTCTTGGTTGCCAGGCAATAGGATCTAGCAACTAGATTCCAAAAATTAGCCCAAGACTCCAGAGCAGATCAGGGAAGCCATTAGGGTAAAACAAACAAATAAGTAAATGACTATAAAGATGACAGAACAACAATGTATTCAAACAGCATCACTGAGACCTCGGTACCTTCATGGAGAATTGAAGTTTCTGGAACCCTGCTTCATCAACCATAAGTACAATTTAGTCTTCTGCTCTGTTAAAGCATCTTATTGCAGTTAAGTACTTTCATCTCTTATCTTCATTAAAGGTCCTTTTTCCTTTTAACTCTGTCTGCTGGTGTCTTTCTTTCAATCACAGTCATCCTTGTGACAACTACAGAGGAATACATAGAGGAACTAGGCCCTTTCATCATGCAATGGAGGCCTTATTTTGTAAAGCAAGAAAGAACCTTCTTATGTGGGTAATGTACCAAATCAGAAAGCCCACCTTCATTACACATGAATGATATAGCTACCCAGAGTGCGAAGCACTGCACACTGGCTTATAGAGTATGCAAACTCAGATTCAACAGACTGCAAAATCCCCCGGAATATATATACATGAAGATACACACACACACACACACACACACACACACACACGCAGCGGTACATAAGCTTCACTAACGGATTCTTTAAAAAATATTAATTATCTATTTTATGTAAGGCACTCTTCTAGGCACTAGGTATACAACAGTGAACAAGAAAAAGCTCCTACTCTCAAGAAGACGATGTTCTAGTGGGACAGGCAGATGATAATCAAGTAAAGAAATAAATGTATAACATCATTGCATGTGGGAGAGGAGACATTATTTTAGTTAGATTGGCCAAGGACTACTTTGGAGGCAGAAAATATTTGCACATCGTCTTAAAGGATGTGAGAGAATGAGTCCTGTGACTAAGTAAATGAGGAGTGTGATAGCCATAAAGATGGCCTCAATGAACACATCCTGTGCACATGCCCTTGACTTGAACCTAACCTGGCCTGTGACTGCATTAATTGATTTAATACAGTGGAAATGGTGATTCTGGCACAAGCTTTTAATACATCCAGCAGTATCCTCTTCTACCTTTGAACACTGTCTTTGGAAGCATTGAACTGACATGACAGAATTCCTTCTATCTTGCTGAAGAGGCCACATGGAAAGACCATAGGGAGCGGTCATGTGGGGAAGATAAGCTCTGAGGGATGGAGGGAGGTTAAACTGTCCTCACATCCCAGTCAAACTTAAAGATTACCCCAGTCCCTGCCAACATACAGGCTTTGTGTGTGAAGTCTGAAAGTCCTGTGCTTTGAAGAGGCCAGAACTTAGAAAGGTCCTGTACTTGGTTAATGCCATGCTTTCAATGTCTTGACATGCTTAATTTTTACAACAGGTGTTTTGCATGTTCATTTTGCACTGGGACCTACAAGTTATGTATTTTGTCCTGTCAACAACTGACTGCAATTGCCAGAAATACTTCTAGTGAGTCCAGCAGAAGTACTGCCAAGCTGAATCCAGGCAGCCCACAGAACTCTGAGAGACAAAATGCCTCTTCTCTTAACTGCTAAGTTTTGGGGTAGGTTGGTCCCCAGAAATAGATAACTCAGCAGGGATATTTATGAGTACAACAAAAATTCTGAAGATGTTTGCTTGGAAGAAATGAAGTTTTAGAAATAGCCCCTAATTCTCAATGGGCTGTGTTGTAGGGAGGGAAGGCTTTTACCAAATCCAACACTTATTTGAAATTAAAATAAAAAATACTTTTCAAACTGTAGGTATGGAGTTTCAAGAACATTTAAGACCTTAGTATAGTGTCAGGTTTAGGGCACCATAATCCAAGATGGCAGTAAAAAAAAGCTTAGTGGCCAATGTATAAACTAGATTATAAGTTTGCAAAAACTCCTGTGAAATTTCTGTTCTTTTGCAAGATTGACATAGAATCAGAATTCACTAGCTCTGACTGAAGATATATATTATGTTAATTAATATGGATTGTCCCAGATTCCTTCAAAAGCCAGGAAAATTTGAACATGTTATTTATCAGAATTCGATCAAGCCCTGAAATACCAAATTTGCTCATAAGAAGTAAAATGTTCCATGGCCAACTTCTCTTTTAATCAAGATAATTTATTATTTGCTGCCAGTTTCCCTGCCTTTTCTTTATTACCATCCAGAGTTGTATTATTTAAAATAAACTCTTAGGTTTGCAGGTCTTCCAAAAGAATTTATATGTTCTTTTACTCCATTGTCAAATCACTTGATATTTGTCACCATCTTTGGAGGACACCTTGTTTATATTTCTGCCAAGTAAACCTGCCCACTTACAGAAATCATGAAAGTGTCTTTTGTGTCTTGTCAACAGACCCATAATACATAGTGAACTCTTTACATTCAGTGTATTTTGATTAAACAAATGCTCGACTCATGAGCTGTGGTGTTCTGATTCTCAGATACACATTATTGTAAAACTTTTTTCCATCCTCTGATCCTCTGTCCAATTCAATAAAGCATTCTTCATATATCATTAAATATTTTAAATACTTCTTTCAAAACTAATTCTTATTATTTTTGAAATCATCACATTAATTATTAATTCAAGATAGACTGGGGGCCTGCTCTTTTAAAGAAATTATATGTACATCTTTGGGCTTCAGATTCCTCATAGGTAAACTGAAGATAAGTGTATGCCAATCTCAAAGGATTATTCTTTGAAGATTTAAATTTAAATCTCTTAGCACTGTAACCCCATAGTAACTACTGGGCATAAATTTATTATTTGACAGGGACATATATGGGAAGGGATTAATACTATGCACAACTAGATTTATAAAAACCAAAATTAGATGATAAATTTCCCTTACTTTTGAAGTTCAAATGAATTCTTATCACACCACAAATAAATTCTTACTCCAGGTCTCTGGAACACTGATGACAGTCTTGACAGCCCTGTGGCTTCCTCTCCTTCTGATGACCTCCTCACTGACTACTCCACAGTCAACTGACTTGCTGAAGAAGGAAAACACTAATATGGTGTTCCTACCTCAGAGGTCTCAGACATATTATTCTTCCTGCCTGGAAGACTCTATTTCCAGAACTTTGCTTTGCTTTACTATAATTACCTGTTTATTTTAATCTCTCTTCCTGTTTCACTCCCCTTGGACTCTTATCCTGATTCCTCCTTCTGTCCTTTATCCTCTCACCAGATTTAATTTTCCTCATTGCTAGCATTACTCCCTATAACTGGAATTTACATGTATCTAATTTACAATCTCTCCCTCCACTTCCAAGTAAGTACAGGGATTTTGGCTTAATCATTTTTTAATCCTCAACATCTAGAACAAAGGTTGAATAAACATGCATCAGGTGGATGAATAAAATAGAGCTGTGAGAATGTACAATACAATTAAACAGTTCTTGTAGATCTATTCTATTCAAACCTGAAATTCTGTGGCCTCTCCCCCATATCCACATAATTATCATCTAACTTTGCAACTCAGTGTAGGACATTTTGTCTCATTCTTTGACTCTGAGCTCAGCCTTATGACTTTGTTTGTCACTGGCATGCTCAAAAATGTAACCAAGCAGAGGGAAGTAAAACCACTTTCCTATTTGGGCTCACACTTTGCTAATCAGATATCACTATGAAAGCAGATTAGTTTGGACTGTCCTGCTGAAATGTAAGATATGTGGAGCAGAGATGAGCTCTTCTCATCTTCTCAGCTGAGATCACCCTAAATCAGTCGGCTGATGCTAAATATGTGAGTAAACTCAGCCCAAACAGGAACATGCTCAGAAGAGCTCAAGACCGGCAGACTGATGAGCTCAGTAAATGTTTATTGTTAAATATTACTGAAGTTTGGTGGTGGCTTGTTTGCCACATTTTCCTGGTAGTAGGTGATACAACAGTCAACAGTATTTTTAAATTAATTCTTTTATCATTTCATTACAAAATTAATACAGGATCCTTGTAATAAGTGAAACAATTCAAAGAAACACTTGTATCAGCCACCACAAACCCTCCATTTACTTTCATGAGAGGATACTCATGTTAACAGTCTTCTGTGCATCTTTCAACATTTTCTCAATAGTGAAGGGTTATAAAAATCAGTGAAAATGTGAAATGTGCACAATGTTCTGTGTATATTTGGGGATCTATTGAAAATGTTTGTGCAGGAAATGATTGTGATCCAATGTCTCCTGTCAAAATCTTCCTTAGATGACATGAGCAGGGCAATGAGAATAAATACAGAGAAAGTAGTTAAGAAGTGACTCTAACAAACCATGAAAGAGGTAATAAGGTTGAGATTAGAGTAGGAAGACTAGAAGCAATAAATGAGGAAGATGAATAAAGTCAGGAATCCATTATTCAGGAATTTAAAAATGAGTGGGTAGATGAAGCACAGAAAGGAAGATATGAATTGTCAATATGTAGTTAATGCCGCAGAAGCTGAAAAAGTAAATTGCATCTTAAATTAAAAGTCTACAGAAATGACAAAGCCCAAACACAAAGAACAAACATTATTTCACCTGCATATACACAGAAATGTAATTCTCTATATTTTTAATTTTTAGTTTTCTTCTAAGACAATGAGGAAGGTAGAAAATACAAGTATATATAAAATATGCAGAAGCTCAAGCACATGATACATATATTAAATTTAATTAAAAGATCTGAATTGTACATTTCTTTATTTACAGGTGATTTTTTGCGTGAGTATTAAAATACCAGAAAAAGAAGCTTATTTTTTTTCATAAAAGATGAAAACAGACTATTTCATTTCAGCAGATTCAGCCACACATTTATTTAACAAAAATTTATTAAGGGCATGATACTGTGTTAGGAGTAAGGATAATGTGCTGATGAAAACAGATATGGCCCCTGACATTTCAGAACTTTAAGTCTACTGGAAGGGTGGATAGTAGCACAGGTAACATGTAGCATGTAACAAAAGGACTTAGCCAATAGATTAGGTCTGTGCACCTCAAACTTTACTAGGTGTAATAATCACCTGAATTTGAAATGAATGCAGATTCTGATTCAGATTTTTAACAGGCTTTCAGTTGATGCCAGCACTACTGATCCATAGACCATACTTTGATTAACAAGGGTACCGGTAGTCAAGAAGGACCTTCCTGAGGAAATCATGCATAATATAGATACCAAACATTAATAATAGTTAGCTTGAAAAAGAAGAACAATGTAAGAATTACAAATATAGAAAATTATAGGCTAAAACCATGACTATTCAAAGAGTGTATAAGAAGGTAGGATAACAGCTGAATGTATTATGGGTGGTCACACAATCCATATTCAGTTGTTAGGCATCCATCCTAGGGATAAATGAAACCCATTGAAAGTTTTAATCAAAGGAGTGGCATTATTACATGTTATTGTAAATAGTTTACTCTGGTTGCACCAAAGATAACGTATGGCAGAGGAACAAGATTGAATGTGAAAGACCAGTTCTAAGACTTTTGAAGTTGTCCAGAGTGAAGATAACAGTGCCCTGAAAAAAACAACCTAAAGTGTTGTTGGAGAGGAATAGAGAGATTTTAGGACATATGAGTGCATATGAAACAGGAGAAGTAAGTCTGGCTCCAATGTATCTGGCATGGACAACAAGTTATTATGGCAAATCACTGAACTGTTAGTCACAAATTGTGGATCATATTAGGGAAAATAAAGTAAAAACTGCATTTTGGAACATTTTAGATTTGAGGTGCTTTACACCACATTGGGAAATTTAATTGGCAATGGCATGTTTGGGTGAGTTGTTCAGGAAAAAGGGTTTGTAACAGATATACAGAGATTCACCTGCATGTGAGTGATAACCAAGTCCATCAATGGACAGGTGGTCATCTGGAGAGAGTGTGTAAAGTGTAGTGTGTGGTGAGAAACTCAGACTTTTAAAGACGGAGAGAGAAATATGAGTCTGTTAATCTGGAGAAGAAACAGTCATAGAGATGACAGGAGCATCAGAAAAGTGCTTTGAGAGTTTATATTCTGATAAAAAAGTAAAGCAAAGACAAGACTGAAATAGAGTCAGTAATTTAGTTGATGAAATCTTTGGTAATACTGATGAGAATAGAATGCATCATTGGTGACATTGATGAGAACAAAATATTTGCATAGTCCCAAAGTAAATTTTTCTTTTACTATATTGAATTTATATGTATTTTTAATTTGTCAATCTGTTATCATTGTTATGATTTTATCATTCTTGTTTTTACCCCATCAGATAGACAGACAGCCAATAAACGATCCTATGTCTTAGTTTTTGAACAGATCATTTGCATAGGTCATTCAATTCCATTCTGACTAATGCACATAATTAATTTTTTTTTAATTTTCAAAGTGCATATTGCAACAAATAGGAAAGTGCATTTTCTTTGGATATTGTTTGATTTATGAGGTAATTTTGAATGAAAACATGGGTTCTGTTTTTTTCCTGTTGCAGAACCTCAAGCCCCACCCCAGACCTATCAAACCAGAATCTGCATTTTAACAAATTCTCCAGATGATTTTGTATGTATATTACATTTGAGTGTCACTACTCTTGGGAATAGTCTCCAAAAGAAGTGTAAATTGTTTTTAAATATTACATCATTCTTTTCTGTGGTAATTTCATAAATAGCAGTAGTTTTTAAATGTAAGCTAAGTATCTCTTTTAAAGAATGATTAAAGAGCCAGGTAAATATGGGAATTGTACCAAAGTGACAAGTGAATTGATACTGCAGAGCATTTAATTGCATTATCAGGGATATATTTGTCATTCCAGGCAATAACTCAAACACCTGCAAGTGAACATGCATATTGAAATAAATTTTAATTAATTATTTTTAATTACAATCTTCATTTTTATTCTTCTACTTTTACCTTTAACATAAAGTTATCATCAATATCTATGGCACATTTCAAAATAAATCAAAACAAAACAAAAAAATTTGGTGACTTTAAGAAGAAATGGGGGAATCTGAAGTATTATGTAAGTGTTCAGTAAATGTCAAGACTGCTATTAGCTGTTAAGAGCCACCTGTCAGCTAGAGTCCTGGCTCTCAAAATGTGTCCCACAAACTGGCAGAGATGGCATCACCCAGAGGTATGTTAGAAATGAAGACCTTCAGGAACTATCATTGACCTACTGAGTCTGGTTCTCAACAAGATCCTCACATGATTCATAGGTACAGAAATGATTGGAAAGCAATAAAAGTTCTAATCCACAAGTGGGGCCTCAAATTCTATTGCTAGGATAAGTTGTGAGAAGATGGTGATGCTGCTGGCTCATAGATCACACTTTGAGTGGCAAGAATTGAGAGGTTTATAGCATTAGACACTGTTGACCACATCCCTGATGTGGAAATTCTTCCTCTTTGGGGTCTCTGAAATTATTCACATAGTTTTCTTCCTAACTTTCTAGCTAGTTCTTCACCATCACTCTTACTGGATTCTCCTTCTCTGCCCAATACAAAATCTTGGCATTTTCATGTGTATGGTTCCCAATCTTCTTTTTGATTCTTCATTTGTTTTCTGGCATGCATTCTTGTTACAGATTACCCATGCACATGGCTTTAACTCCAAAATAAACACTATAACAGTGTATATCTCTTTTCTGACTTCCAGACTCATGTCCAGCTGCTTCACATTACCGAGAATCCTCTTTGTGGATATCTGAAAGCACCTCAAACTTTACTTGTCCAAAACTTATTTTATAAATTCTTTTCTTATTAGTTCCCTCATTTGATAACACTTGATATCCTTCCTATATCTGCAACCCTAGTTAATAGATTTGTCATCCAACCAAATATATTAAGCCAGAAACATTGAAGTCATCCTTAATTCTTTCCTCTGTCATTTCCCAAAGACCACTCTTCTAAGCCCTCAACCTCTATGAAAATCTAATTATTTATTGTCCTACCTAAATGTGTCTTAAACTTATCCTATTTTATCTATTCCCACCACCATACCATCATTGTCCAGATCAAACTGAAACTTCCATTTCTAAAATGTAAGCCTAAAGATATTACAAAATTAAAACCCTTGGAAATTTCCCATCCACAAAGCCAAAAATCCAAAATACATACTTTAGCATATAAGGCTTTTCATAATGTGGTTCCCCTTAATTCTACATTCTCCTTTACTGGCCTGCACTGCTGCTATGCCACGCTGCAAACTCTCTTGTCAAACTATGATGTTTCTTCGCTCTATATCTTTACAGATGTTCTTCCCCTGTTCACATATTATCCATTATATTGATTTGGGAAACTCATCCTCTTCATTTGATATCATCATTTAATAAATAGTTATTTGAGAAAATTGAAAGGTGGATTTGTAGTTGCACCAAGATAGAGTAATCCATTATTCCAAGACCTTAATCTTTACAACTAAAATCTCAAAACATGAGAAAAAAGCATAGAAAATCTCTAAAGGTGGAAAGAATAAGACAGACTGCCTAGGTATTGTGGAACTTCAGGAACAACATGGCCGCAGTGAGTTCTTTGGGTTTCCTTATTTTTCCCATATTTCCCTAACAAGAAGCTTCAGGAGATCCAACTTAAAATACCAATACACAGAAAAAGCCCCAACAGAAGCCTGCTCTCCCAACCAAAGGATCAAGAAAAGGTGACCTAACAACAGAAAACCTTTTTGGTGATGCCCACCTTTCTCCAGTGAAAAGCTAATGGAGAAACCACACCTCCCTCTGATAATTCCAACAGGGTTGAGTGGTTTGTTGATCTTCCATTCCACTTCCCAGCCATGCAGAAGTAGCAGCAGCACTCCAATTCAGCCATATGTTGATATCAGAAGTGCTGAGAATGGAGCTAACCTTCCACTCCTCCTACTGTGGAAGTAAGAAGCAGTGATCCAATTTCCTGCCAGGAGAGTGTTGGTGATCCATGCCAGGAGCTGCTCCTCTGTACTCCACCTGGCAGAAGCAGGCAGTGTCCTGACCACACACACCAGAGTAGTGTCAAAGGGGTCCAATGGTGAGCTGAGCCTCCACCTCCACCTGGCATCAATGAGAGTGAACAAGGCAGTACCAATTGAGATAAGTAAGCACTCCACTTTCCCCAATTCCTGGTATCAGGGAGGCCCAGAGGGAAGTTGAACCTCTACATCCATCCAGCAAGGACAAGATTGAATGTGTACAAATCAGGGCCAGTCAGCACTCAGATTCTCCCTGATTCTTACTGTCAGTAAGGCCCAATGGGAAGCTAAGCCTCCATCCACAACAAGCATCAGTGAGGTAGAACAAGGTGGTTGGAGGGAAGGTGGTGGACACTCCACATCCCCCCTCCTTTGGTGTCAGAGAATTCAAGCGAATTCCCTTGCTTCTCCCTTTAGTGTTATTTTTGCAATAACAAATGGGGAGCTGAGTTTATAACCCCAATCAGAGGCAAAAAGTCAATATTAACTCGTGCTCTTTGTTGACTGTAAAAGTTGTAGCATGTGCTACAACAGCTGAATTTCAGTCCCCACTTTTGCCAGAGTGATATTGGTGGGCCCAGTGGAAAACTGAGCATGCACAACCACCTGGCTCCTGTGATACATCTCAGCAGGAGGACTACCTACTAACAAAGACTAAATAGGATCCAGATACTCATAATATAATGCCCAAAATGTCCAGTATAAAATGGAAAATCACTCGTCATACATACCGAGAACCAGGAAAATCACAACATGAATGGGAAAAGACAATCAGCAGATGCCAACACTGAGATAAATCAGATGCTGGAATTACCTGACAAGTATTTTAAACAAGCCATTATGAAAATAAATACAGAAATCTAATTTAAAAAATCAGAAAATCTCAGCAAATATATAGAATTTATAAAAAAAAGAACCAAATGGAAATTTCACAACTGGAAAATTGCAGAATTTCAGGACCCTGAGTGACAAAAGAGCTAACATTTGTATCATCAGTTCACAGAAGGAGAAGAAAGAAAGGATGGGATTGAAAAGTATTCGAAGAAATAATGGCTGAAAACTTCCCAAATTGGTCAGAGACATAAACTGTTCAAAAGAAATTCACACCAAGACAAATCATAATTGAATTTATGAAATCTGAAGGCAAAACAAAACAAAACAAAAATCTGGAAAGCATCCATAAAGAAATGACATATTACCAAAAGGGGAACACCAATCTGGATGACAGTGGATTTCTCATCTGAAACTATGGAGGCCAGAAAGAAGTGGCACAATATTTCTCAAGTAGTGAAAGAAAGTAATTGTCAACTGTAAGTCCCATATCCAGTTAAAATATCCTTCAGGAATTAATTGGAAATAAAGACTTTCTCAGACAAAGGAAACTAAGAAAATTTGTTATTAGCAAGCCCACCCTCAGGAATAGCTAAAGGAAATAAAAAGAGAAAGGAAATGATAGCAGAAGAAAGCTTGAAAGTTCAGAAAAGAAAGAAGAAAAACAGAAAACAGAATGAGTAAAACTAGGGTATATGTAAAATAGACAATTCTACTTCTCATGAATTTACTAAGTCATATTTGAAGGTTGAAGCCAAGATTATAACACTATCTAACATGGCATTCACTGAATAAAGAACTTAAGAGTGAACAGGGTAATGAGACCTAAACACTAGTCAAGTTTCCATTTACCAAAATGGAAAAATGGGAAAAGCTTCAATACCACCTCTGTGATAAATTGAATATGCATATTGTAATACGTTGCTCAACTTCTAAGAAAATTATACAAAACAATATATTCTAAAACACTATAAACAAATAACCCCAGAAAGGCAAGAAAAGTGAAACAGTGAAAGGAAAAAAAGAAGACACAAAAACATTAAAATTACAACATAAATTTTAATAATATATATATATTATTATATATTATACATAATATATATATATATTATGTATATAATATATAATAAAATTATAACATAAAACATATATTAAAAGTAAAAGCTTCCCTAATATCCGAGGACCATTTGGCTTGATGCTACTTACTTTATGCATACTTCTAATTTAGTAATTTTCAAGTTATTTTGAAACTCTGTATCTCACCCTGAGTTGCTAAGCTACTAGAGAGGAGGGGCCACTTTTGTTCTTAACTCTTTAGTATAAACACATGTCACATAATGCCATTTGATTTAGGTATCTAACATAGTGGCACTGCCATATTATAGCTCAGGTGGGAAAAATGTATTTACCCTTCTCAAATCCTTGTCATTCATCCACTCTCAAGTCAATTACATTAATCAAAGTAAAAATATTGTACATGATATTCAAATGAAACATCAAGAGAATTCCCTTGCTTCTCCCTTTAGTGTTATTTTTGCAAATATTCATACTTAGGCGTTCACATATAGGAATTCTCACATACCAATGAGGACAATTTTTTTTTCTGTTTACCAGAAAGTACACTTGTGATTGGTTTTGTCCTGCTACTTTTTAGTCTAGTTAAGTATTTTATATTATATATACAATTCAAATGATGATATTTTCCTTTATGTTTTTTGCTGCAAGTCAGAAGTACATACATGTATCACATAAAGATTCTTGGTTATATTGCCTAGCTTTGGTTTTCACTTGTTAGTGTATAATTAAAATTTTACCCATGAATTTAATGAAGTAGATTTCATTTATTTGTATTTTCCTAAAATTTCCATATAAAGCTGAAATAAATAACAACATATTTTGACAAGGGAAAAAATCACCAATGGAGCAGACAGTTGCCTAAATTTGGGATCAATTGTTGTAAGTTTTATGTTTTACTATGGTGGACCCTTCTAAAAGAATAGAAAAGGCACTTTGGTGTTTGGTGGTGTTTGATATGTAATGTCATTTAACATTTACAGCCTGGTGTTCTGTTCTTTGTCTTTATGTTCAGGACATTTGTTTGTTTTTTCATAACATCAGTGTCTGTCTGATTTTTTTCCTATTATGGCACAGATTTATGCATTGGTTCTGTTTGTTGACTACTAATATATATGCAACTTAAAACTGCATTAGTTTCCTCTTAATTTGAATTTACTATTATGATTCAGTATATAAATGAATTTTGTTGCAACATTTCAGATTTAGATTTTTTCTAAATTCTTAAAGCATCTGCCAATTACCTGTTATCAAAATTCATTTCCCTATTTGATGTCTAAATCTTTTCAACTCTTATTAATATGTTTATCAATATTTTTATCTAAATCTATTCAACTTTTTTCTATGCACGTACATATTTTGAAATTTTTCAAAGTTCAATGAAAACTCAAAAGAACTTCAGTTTGTTATCTCATCAATTTTTGACAGCAAAAACAAAGTTTGAAGTTAAAACTATTTGCAAAATAAATCATTTAAAAATAGAAATATTAAATATTTTATAGCATTTTGAAAATCATAAGCCATGTTTTACATAGTATCACTCTATATGTTATATTGTTATTAATAAAAAGTACTCACAATTTGAATACAGGACTCTTTCCGTGTTATACTGGAGCATGTTTAAGAGTTCAAGTACTTGGATTTGCCTTTGCATTTCACTATTTGAATAGAGCCCAGGCATTTCAAGTTTACATGTTAATTTGTAGATTTCCCATAGAAAACATAATCCTGAATGTTACGGTTTTATCACCATGTAGCATATTAATCAATTTTGCATGTACCATGATTTTAATCTGATCTCCTATTGCTTTTTGCCCATAAACACCCAGTTCTTAAAATACTTTGGGAATCAATTTGCCCATCTTACCTGTTGCCTCATAAAATGTTAATTAATTTTAGGAATCATGATTATTCCATATTTGTTTGAAGGACATGTTTTAACTTTATGAAAATTGCACATTGAAAATTTTGGTCATTCTCCCCACCAGAAGCTCAAGTGAACCCACCTGCAAAAACCAATTAAACTCTGTTACTCAAAAAGTACGTTTCCTGAGCTATTATAAGCCAAGGCATGTCTTTTTCCTGACCCTTGAAGTACATCCCAAAGAGCAATAGAACTTTTTTATTGAATCTTCATATATATTTTTTCTTTTGCTGTGTTTTTGGTTTTGTGCATGACTTTTATCTGGCTCTTGGCCAAGTTTGAGTATGATTTTCACACACTGATAAGTTATTCCCATGGATGGCAGCATTGCTTGGAAATCTGGTTTTCTGGTCAGACCATTTGGTGATTTCCATCAGGATAATGGGCACCTTTTCTCTGTTGAATGAGAGATAGAGCAAATCCAGTTGTCACTGGATTCTCTTCACAGTGCCCATTTGCTTTCCATTCCTTGAGTATACCCAGCATGCTCTCAGCTCAGAGCCTTTGCACTTACTGTTCTCTTTCTGCAGAGAGCCAAATCACTCCACCTCTTACTTCCTTCAGTTACCTGCTCAAATGTTACATCTTCATGGGAAAATGACCAACTTAGAAAAATTAAAGCATTGCTATCTCTTTCAACCTGTTTTATTTTATTTTCCAGCCAAATCTGAAGTATAATATATTTTTGTATCAGTGCTTTCCCCCACTAAAATATGAGTTCCTTGGAGGCAGAGACTCTGATTGCTTGATTCACCCCTTCCCACAGAAAGAGTGTCTGGTACATGTTTGATACATAAATTGATTTGTTGACACAATGTCTTTAGTAGTTGGAAGAATGCAAATCATTTCCTAGTTCTGTTTGTTCTCCATTTTTGTCTTTTTACTTTTCACAAGACTTGGTTAATCTATATAGTCTGATATATAAATATTTGCCTTTTAAAAAAATTTCTTCTGGCTAAATTTGCTGCCATTTTCTGCCCTTTTTAAATTTCCCTTTCATTGTAAGCCTTCCTACTGAATAATCTAATCTTTACTTTAGCTGCAAAATCAAATAATTGTAATTTACAAATATGCCTGATCAATCTTAAATATATGTATTTTTATATATGTTTTAGTTCATATATGATTCATTCATCAACTGTATATTGAGTATATCCCATACGACAAGACTTGTACAAATGAAATTTTTAAATGGAAATTTTTTTCTTCTAACACCTTGCTGGGCTAGTCACTATGAATATTTAAATACACACCTTATGCCATATTCTCTTCTAAACATAGGCTCTGAACAATTGCAGGGGTCATTTTTCATCTACCTAGAATGTAAAGAACCATACGTAGTGCTTGTGCTGACGAACCTTCCATGGTTTCTCCAATCTTATTTTTATAACATTCCACCAAAATCCCGTATTTCTTAATCTACCCTTCATCACAATACAGAATTTATGTGTTCATTTATTTACTTTCACCAATATTATGTGAATACTATGTTTACAAATATGATCTTTCATGTATAACTCCGATTGCCTAACAAAATGCATGGTAAGTATTTTAAAAATACCTGTGAAATGAATGAATGATGTTTAAGAACAAACAATTTTGGAAAAGAAAATGTATCTATTTTGAAATTATTTGAAAAAATATGAATAATATTCCTAGAAATAAGAATATTTGTTATATGCCATTACTGGATTAAATGTAAGCATAAGGAAAAAGGAAATCTTATTGTATTTGAAGTATGATAGCATTTAAATAAATTTTTTATATTAGGCTTTTTTATTAAGAACAGTTCAGAATTACAAAAAAAATTGAAAAGGTAGCACAAGGATTTACCATAAACTTGAACTCGGTTCCCCTATTATTAACATCTTACATTTGTTTCATTTGGTACATTTGTTATAATTAATTAAGCAATATTGATACATTATTATTAATGAAAGTTCATATTTCTTTCAGATTCCCTTAGCTTTTACCTAGTGTCCTTTTTCTGCTCCAGGATCTCACACAGAGAAATAAAGTCTAATGTGTTTTAGTTTCTGAAAATCTAGAGTCTAATTACTAATGTGCAACATAAGTTACAGATAAATTACAGATAAATTTCACTTGTCAATTTTGTTCAGAGAAATACAGTTTTGTAGGGTGTTTTTGTTTGCTTGTTTTGTTTGTTTTTCAATTAAAGGATTGAAAGCTACATCGAGCAATTACACAGATGGCATAATGTTTACCAGCGTGGTTGGGACGTTCCTGTGAGAGGCTGTATTTCAGAAGCATAATATCTGATATTGATTCAAATTTATTCACCCCTGAGGGGTTTTAAACTACACAGCATTCTTCACTGCAAATATTTTCATTTGACCTATGAAAATCCAGTGATTCTATGTATATTCATTATTAGAGTAGTATCAATTGCAAGAATAAATATTTATTACTATATAAAACTTTTTTAAATTTAAAAGTTATAATTTAGTCTAAAATTGTTCTAAGCTGCAGAGAGAGACAGTATTGACAGATCGATAGGTGCAATCAGTGTTTGTTCATGAGAAATATAACCCTAAATTCTTAACAATTCTGGTTTGATCTCTAGAATAAAAATCTATGACAGTAAGAATAGTATGTTCTTCAGAAAAGGGGGTTCACAATACAAATAAATTCAATGATCAGAAATAAGAAATAATCTGGCTTGTTTTGCCAGCTATAATTCTGAAAATGAAATGTTTCTGCATTCAAGTCCAAGCTAATCAATGACTTGGAGTGAATTTTTTACCCAATAAAATGTTTGGGGGGCTAATATTTATGAATGGATTTCCTTTTGATGTAAATTATATGGACCTTTACAAATTTAAAGGTCTAAAAATTTTAGATTTATTTAAAAGTCATAAATTTTGTAGATCTAACATGTACTAACACACTAAGTAATTTTCAGGAAATTTAGAAATTCAAGTTGAAAATCCTCCAATTCCATTTCAACCCCTGATTGTTATACCATGATAGGAAATTGTAAATATTGGTTATCATTAGAGTTTGATATCTTTGCATTTGGAAATAAGTGGTTCTGGACTAGTATCCTTGACCTGACCCTTATTAGTTCTGTATGACAAGAAATTATATTTATATTGAACTTATCTGAAAAATATAATATTAATAAAAATAATAAATTAATTTTCTTCTTAAGCAAATATGATGTTATACCTATCCCTTCTTGTATTTGGAAAGAATAAATGACATCTATGCAATGGTTTTAGCACAGTGTATCTAGAAAGCACAAATTCAAAAGCTAATTTTTATTGTTATTTTTATTATAATTAATATTTAAACACATAAAAGCAAACCTTTATTTTAAGCAGTTATTCAAAAAAATAGCATGCAATTCTTTAACATCTCTGGTTACTGCAGTTTCATTATAGTTTCGGACATGTTATCAAATATGAAGTACTGAAGATTCAATCTTCTGGTGCCAAGGAATGAATTATTGTTGACATTGGGAAATAATATAGCCGCTTTTGCATAATTTCAAAAATAACATTTAATTTGAAATGCAGTTTCAGTAACATTTTGAAAGCCAAATGATTAGAACCATGTGATATTTATGTATAGATGACTAAAAGATCCTAAGACACATATATCCTGAGACTCAGAACTACATATAAAAATAGTTGTATACAGTAAAATAGAAGGTGGATAGATAATTTAGTTACTAGTTCTGGGAAAAATATTCACTCTATTAAATGAAGAAAAAGTTTTAATTTCTATTTCAACTCCTAAGTCATTGGTATTTTTTCAGTTCTTTGAAAATTCAGTGCTTCCTTCTGAAACTGAGTCTTTGAATAAATATTTCTCCCTATTGAAATGCTCTTATAAACTCCTACACCTAGTTTACTCTCACATATCCTTCGGATTTTAGCTTGTCTGTGACTTACAGGAAAATGTCTTTACCAACCCCTCTTGAAAAGCCTAACCTATCCTTTTTTATATCTTGATGTAGGACTTGGTTCCTCTCTTATATCATAATTGGTACTGTTGGAATTTTGCGTATATTTTGGTAATTACGTGATTACAGCTTTTTCATTATTAGAGCATAAATTCACAAGGAATGGCACCATTTCCATTTTTGCACACTATTCTTTTCCCCTCACACCTAACAAAGTGTCTGGTATTTATTTGGTGATTGTTGAGGATTAAATTATGTACCAAAAGAAATGTTCTGTGCTTAATCCTCACTCCTGTGGGTGTAAATCTATCCACAAACAGGAACTTTTGAAGATGTTATTACTAGTTAAGGTGCAGCCAGATTGAATCAGGGTTGGTCTTAATCCATATTGCTAGAGGCCCAGAAAAACTAAGTAGAAACAGGAAGTCAGAAGAAGCCAAGAGAAGTGAAAGATCACCATGGGATGGAGGACTAAATCCTTGAATGCTAACTCCAGGAGAAAGTATGGCCTTGATGACATTTTGATTTTGGACCCCTGGCCTCCATAGCAAGACAATAATGCTGTGATTTAAACCTATGGGTTGGTACTTATCATAGCAGCACTGGTAAAGGAAACAATAATCAGTAAATATTTGTGTAATACTTAGGTGAATAAATAAATGTGAGGGGTTAAAAAGAAATCACCTAGAAATTAGTAGAACACAGTGATCAGAAAGGCAAATAAATGCAGAATCACCTTCAAGAAAATATATCTTAAAGGTATTTATCCTTTGAAGGGAGAAGTTCATTTTTAATATTAAAAAAATTAAGAATTTATCAAAGGCATATTCCATTGGTTTGCAAACAATGAGTGCGATTATTTTATTTGTTAACTTGGCTAGGTTGTGTTGCCTAGTTGTTTCGTTGTAAACTGACCTAGCTTTAGCTTGTTATCCTGGAGGTATTTGTAGATGGCATTAGCATCTACAATCAGTTGACCTTAAGTAAAAGAAATTACCTTCCTTAACATGGGTGGGCCTCATCCAATCAGTTATAAGTCTTATAACTGAAAGACCTGAGAGTTCCAAGGATCCTAGAGATCAGAGGAAAACTCCCTCAAGACTATGCCCTCTGCTCTTTCCTGATTTTCCAGTCTAAGGAATTCCAACTCAAGAATTCAATGTCATGCTCATCAGAATTTCCAGCCTCTAGCTTATTCAGGCTTGTCAGCCCCACAATCATGTGAGCCAATACCTTTCAATAAATCATATATATATATATATATATATAATTCTGTTTCTCTGGAGAACCCTGACTGAGACAATGAGTTATAAATTTTGTATAGCAACAGATGAATAAAAAATCTAAATGTAAACAAAAATCTGGTAGGATGTTTAGAACATACAATACACATGGCTAATATAATTTATGTATAAAGATTATTGATCATTCCTTGAGAAAAATATACACAAATGACATGAATATGCAATTCATTAAGAAGAATAAAGAACAATACATAATTGACACATAATCTATGTCATTGCATTGTTTGCTCTATATTATGTTAAAAAATTTAATAAATTTAGCTTACAAAATTCATGCTCTAAGTGAAAAGGATATTAGGGTAATATTGGATGACTCTGGGCTTTCTAAACTACAGAATTATTGATATTTTTGGCTGGATAATTCCTTTTTGTGAGGGAATGTCCTATGCATTGTAGGATATTTAGCAGCATCTCTGGCCTATTCTCAATAGATGCTAGTAGCATCTCCCCTCCAGTTGTGACAATCAAAAACATTACCAGACATTGACTAATGTCCCCCCTGAGGGACAAAATTACTTCCGGTTGAGAACAACTGATCTTAGTGGAGGGAAAACACTGTAAATCCAGTTAATAGTATATTTCTAAAGAACCAAAATAAGTGCTTATAAATATCTTATGTGTATTATGCAGACAGGTAAATTGAAAATATTGGCATCAAAGCATTTTATTGACCTGCCAATGTTTACTACTTCTTCATTTATAATTTTTAGTTTATAATTATATAAATTATCTTATGCAATATGTTATATTATTGTACTATATGGTTTATATAAACATTATATAATTTAATGGTTATTTTAATTTATTTATAATTCACATTCTGCTTAAAATTGGTAAACTGCTTTTGATTTCTATTATTCAGATTTTCATCAACTAAAATATGTCTGAAATTTACTGGTCTTCCATAGAGACTATATATATCTTATAAAATAAAATTGTTCTGTTTTCTATTTTCTCAAAACAAAGTGCCAATAAAATTAGAAGTTTAATTACCCAACACACTGATGTCTGAAAAATTCATCATTTCCTTTGCATGATTTTTGTTTAATTTAGCTTTATTGCAGCACAGACTACAACCCTGTACTTCTACATAGAACCAGTTCCAATTTCTCAGAGGCACTTTTTTTCCCTTATTGTAAACCTGTCACATTCATTTGTATACCAAATGCTTATTTAGGATAGAGGATTTTGCTTCCTATATTTTGGGCTAAGCTGATAAGAGTTGAATATATTTTTTGTCTGCTAGCTTGCTTTCAAGGAAGATTAAGAACATAGCATACATGTTTAATGCATTTTAGCTAACCTTAGGGATCATGTCAACTGAATCACTGATATATCCTGTGTCTAAAGATTATCTTGCTCCATAACAAGTATTTATTTAAGTCGCAACAAGACCTCCCTCTGACCAATTTTGAAAAACTTGTGGAGAATGTAAGAGAAGACTTAAGAGGAGAAAAGAACTGTAGAATTTTATTCCTGGAAGGGGCTCTGAATTCAGAATTTAATTGAATGGAATACAGAATTCCATCTTATTTTTCAAATTTTAATGTGAGGCTCAGAGAGATTAAATGGCATACTTAATGACTCACACATTTACTTATAAATTTGGGATTTAAACCACACTTGCAAAATCATAACTCAGCACCCATTCCCCTGAACCAAAAGGGATTTTAGAGTAAAATTTATTGTAATATACTTTAACTTCAATAATTAGATGTTAGAAAAACACTTGGAAGGAAATTACCCAAATCAATTTACACAACATTAAGAGATAAAGCTATTGAGTAACTGCCAACAGAACTTAGTAAAATTGTGGTCCTACCACTAATCTACTCTTTTCTGACACAGTGAGAGGTCTAATAAATCAAGCATAAGGAACATATGTGTTTGTATGTGTATATACGTACATAAACAGAATTTACATTTGTACTTTCTGTTATGAATGGAACAAGACATTGATTCTACCAAGCATAACTTGCTCCAAATAACAGAATTAGCTAGGAGAAAAACATACAATTACATCCTGTAATTAACAAAACAAAAGTAAAGTTGCAAATGGAAATTTTATTAAAGTGCATGAATTATGCATATAAACATGTTAAAGTAATCCTTTCATTGTGTTATATCGCATTCTGTTTGTCTTGTTATATAATATATAATAAAATATTATTATATTGTATTGTGCATCATATATTATCTGAAATGAAATGAGTAATTGATGTAGAAAGTTATGAATTGGATATGTTTTGTGCCTACAGCTAATTTTGCAATCAACTTTGTTTCTAATGTTTTCTACAGAATTGCAGAACCTATATACAATTTTTAAAAATTGTATTAGCTTTAATTAATAGTACAGTCATAAAAATGTGCTTTCATCAATTGTAACAAGTGTTCCACACCATGCTAGGTGTTGATGGTAGACTGGTATAGGGGAATCCTGTATTTTATGCATGATTATTTGTAAACCAACAACTTCTCTAATAAAAAGAAAGGGTGGGAGGGAGGAAGGGAGAGAGGGAGAGAGAGAGAGAGAGAAAAAGGAAGAGACAGAGAAAGCCATGCCTGGTAGGTAAGTATGTTTGATAAAAATCTGATAGGAGAGTTATTAAAAACTGAAGATCCTTACATCACTTATACCAATACCGTATAAATTCTAGATGATGTCCACTGTTAAACCCTCCATGGCACTCAGTATATCTGCTTTGTAACATTTATTACAATTTAACTCTATTTTGTAATTTTTATTTTTCTTGTTTCTTTTTGTGCTGGTTTGCAGCTGTTACGTACCACAAAAAGATAATGTTCTTTTTTATTCCTTGCAATTTTATTGAGATATAGTCACATACCATACCATCATCCAAAGTGTACAATCAGTTGTTCATGGTATCATCATATAATTGTACATTCATCACCACAAATTTTGAATATTGTCATTACTCCAATAAAAGTAAAAAAATAAAAATAAAAATAAAAATAAGAATAAAAATAAAAATAAAAATAAAAGTAAAAAAGAACACACTAACAACCCATGCCTCCATCTCCCGCCCCATTATTCATCTACATTTTTATCCCCATTGTTCTACTCTTCTGTCCATATACTAGATAAAGGGAGTGGGAGCCACAAGGTTTTCATAATCACACAGTCACACCATATAAGCTATATAGAGATACAATTGTCTTTAAGAATCAAGGCTACTGAGTCGCAGTTCAACAGTTTCAGGTATTTCCTTCTAGCTATTCTAATACACTAAAAACTAAAAAGGGATATCTATATAATGTATAAGAATAACCTCTTGACTCCATTTGATATTTCTCAGCCACTGAAACTTTACTTTGTTTAATTTCTCTTCCCACTTTTGGTCAAAAAGGCTTTCTCAATCCCATGATGCCAGGACTAGATTCATCCCCAGGAGTCATGCCCCACATTGCCAGGGAGATTTATACCACTGGGAGTCATGTCCCATGTAGGGGTTAAGGCAGTGAGTTTACTTTCCAAGTTGGCTTAGAGGGAAAGGCTGCATCTAAGGAACAAAATAGGTTCTCCGGGGATGATTCTTAGTCACAATTATAAGTAGGCTTAGCCTCTCCTTTGCAGTAACAAGCTTCATAGGGGCAAGCCCCAAGACCAAGGGTTTGACCTTCTAAATTGGTAGCCCCCAGTGCTTGTGAGAATATCAATAATTCCCCAGGTGGGGAAGTTTACTATTTCAACATTTTCCCCCAGTCCTCAAGGTGATTTGCAAATACATTTTTATTCTCTGCCCAAATTACTTTGGGATGTATCAGGGCTCCACACTAACCTGTACTAACCAACTACGTGTTACTAACTCTCTATTCATAGTTCCCCTATGTAATTGTAGTATTTAAATAAACTGACCATAGAAGTTAAGTTATATAGCATGCTACAGAAAATAAAGATTTTCAACCAAATAAACATCTTACCTTTGGTCTCACACAGAAGTTGAAGTTCTAAAACACAGTCAATATCATCCTTTATCCTTTAATCTGATTTACTTTTGTCCCAACCAAAGCCATTTCATTCATATCTTTAATTGAAGTCTCCTTGGTTTTTCAGCTTAACATTTGCTGTATGGGGTAATGTTGACATTCATAGCTACCGAACTCTAGCTCTGAGTCTCAGGTGTCACACAGATAACCAAAGTTCCAGGGACCCACCAGGTTATATATAAGAGCTCAGCATCTCAGAATCTAAAAATAACTGTTACAACTCAGGCATAGATGTGGTTGCTGTAAGGATTTGCAATCTAGGAATGATTACAATAAGCCTTCCCCTGATAACCTAAGCTCTTAGATTCAGTTCTCAGAGTTTGCACATTATAGTTAGTCCATATTAGTGAGACATTATAATGTCTGTCTTCTTATTTCTAGCTTATTTCATGCAATATTACATTGCATGTGTATACCACAGTTCACCATTCTATTCATCAGTGGATGTACCCGTAGACCACGTCTATATATTGAAAATCATGAATTCTGCTGCCATAAACACCAGTGTGCAAATGTTCATTCATGAACATATTCTTTTAATCCATTCCTGTGGGTGTAGACCTATTGTGAGCAGGGCCTGATTAGGTTATTTCAGTTGCATATTGTTCCAGGCTGAATCTTAATCCTCTTACTAGAGTCCTTAATAAGAGGATAAAAGCCACAAAGAAGCTAAGAGATGAAATTCAGAGAAGCTCACAGAAAAAAAACCCAGAGGAGCTGCGAGAGGAAACACAGAAAACAGAGGAAACCACTGAAGCCAGAAGCTAAAAACAATGAAACCCAGAGTGAAGGACCAGCAGATGCCAGTAATGTGCCTTCCCATGTGGCAGAGGTGTCTTTAGAGTCCAGGTATCATCCTGTTAATGCCTTGAGTTGGGCATTACCGTGGCCTAGGAATGGCAGTTTTAAGTTAAATAAATCCCCAGTGTAAAAGACAACCATTTCTGGTATATTACATTCTGGCAGCTTTAGAAAACCAAAACACTTTCACTAGCATGAAAGCTCAGTAAGGGCAGAGTTCATGTCCGCCATGAACTGCAGTGCCTGATCCTCAATGGACCTATAATCATGTAGAGGAAATGAGACATGATTTATTTACCAATGAGAATAAACTAAGCCTCAAATTACTAGAAAATATACTTAGAAGAAAAGTGAAACTATCATTTCATTTATTCCATTGACAAATAATTTAAAATCAAAATAAGGGTTAGAAGATGTTTGTCTACAAGTACCCATAAAAGGTACCATTATATTAAATCTGTTGTATAAAATATTTGGATCAGTGATAAGTGGATTTACTTAGGAATTTTTGTTGTTGTTGGAAGATCCAGAGATTTTTACAATATGTGCTTCTCCTTTGTCTGACCTTCTGGAAATCTTTGAATCATTTGATTTTTTCAAACACTATTGTTTTGCTTTTTACATTCCCAATTACCTTTCATTCCTCTGCTTCAAATTGTTTGTGTAGATACATTTTGCCTCCTAAAATTCAAAAGTTTACCAGCAACTATTCTAATTTTATGCCTCCCCAAAATTGTCAACATTAATACCTCAGCACATAATCAATTCCTTCAAGAGACTACATCTTCTTTCCTCTGCAGGTGACTAACCAGGTAGTTAATATAAATATCAGTGAATGAGAATAGTTAATGGGATATGAAAAGCAAAAGTTAAATTGAACTCTATGGAAGACTCCTGTACTTTTTAATTATCATAAAAATCTCTTTTCCATAACACTAAAAGAATATTAAGAAGGACTTTAAGCTCTTTTAACTAATTAAATTGTGATAGACATTAAGCTTGCATAATTTTATTTATGTTAATTTCTCACCTGGAATTAAAAAAACCCAAAGGAAAACATACATTTGACTCCTCCATGCCTTAGTTTCCTTATCTATAGATGAGAAGTTTGAATTAAATTATGTTTTATGATTTTTACAGTCCCATAATACCATGCATATTTGGATCTAAAGGTGGTCTTTCTCCACACTAAAAGACTGTAGATATTGTTGTTCACATTTTGCTCTAATAAATTTAAATTAATCTGGTTAATATTTGTATTGCCTCTAACTCTAAAATAGTTAGAACACCTGGATCTAATCTGTTTTCTTTTAGCTTCTATCTGCTTGTAACTTTGTCATTCTTTTATGAAAATATTGAATTCCCACTGGATTTAGAATAAAACTCAAAATTCTTATCTTCAACTACCTGAGCAATTTGCCTGCTTGTTTTTGAAGCCAATGCCTTGTCAATTTCCATATCACTAAATATCCTTCATGTGTAATGACTTCTTTTCTGTCCTATGACACACAGCTCTTTTCTATTTCTAATGTGCATTTGCTCCTTTAGCTCAGTATCATACTTCAGGTCTTAATGTAAATGTCACCTACTCAGGGAGCATTTCCTATATCAACAGAAAATAATTAGTGAGGAAATGGGAAGTTTATTTTGGTTTGAGCTACAAATTTCATGATTACTCCTTGAATGACTTCATTTCTTGAACTGAATGTCAATGACTTGGATGTTTTTCATACAAATAATTTTCAACAATTTTGGATAATAAATTATAATGCATGAAGGAATTTGATGTGGTACCAAAAACTGATCCAATTGAGACATTACATTTGCTGGAATGGAAGCAGTAACTTCTGGAAATCATTGTTAGCTAGATGCACTTTGTTATCAAACAATCAGGTAAAATAATTATTAATTCTTTAACAAATACTATCACAACTAAGTAGAGACTAAGTATCTATTTCTAAGATAAATGCCATTTAAATTTATGGCAATTGTTCAAAAATACTATTTTACTAGGTGATATCAAAAAGGATGAGTCCAATTAATATTTATATGTATTAGTGGAAATCCTATATTTGCAGATGTCTTTTATGTCTCAGATTCCATTTTTGATTTTCCATACAGGCAACATGCCCATGTTTTCTGCATTTTTTTAATGGGATAATGTCCAAAATATCAGTAGATTCACAGAAAAAACCTAGTATATTGAAAATAAATTTTATTTTCCTTTTTGCAATAATTCTAGTACTATGCAATAATATTTTTAGCCAGTGTAATGGGGAAATGTTCCTGGGAATTGATTTATTAACATAGCTATTGCTATAAAATATCTTAAAATAAAAATAATAATAATTTTTATTAGTTTGTGAACCATGATAAGTCTATCTATCAATAGATACACTTAAAAAGCTGCCTATTGTGACTTAAAGCTAACGGGTGGTTTGTTCACTAACATTTTTCTCCACTCTGCAGGCACTTCACCTGAAATATTTACCATTGAAAAATATTAATTTAGATTAAGAAACTATATAATTATTCAATATCAAATGCATATATGCATTTATGTAAGTGAAGCCAAAAAGTATTTTATTTATATTGAACTGAAATATGAGAATCCATAAGATGCCAGACAGTATTTTTGAAGCTTTCAAATAAATAAATAATCAATGTGTTATTGGAAACTGTAGGAAAAGTGTTCTTCATTATGAAATAGCAGAGACTTTGGCTGAATTATGTTCCAGTGTTGGACTGAAAGTAGAATTTGTAAGCAATGGCCTTGGATACCTAGCTGAAAAAATTTCCAAGAAATGTATGGAAGGTGCAGACTGTTTTCACCTTTCTGTTTATAGTAAAATGCTAAAGGAAACGTATAAATTCAGGACTATACTGTAAAGCACAACAGAACCAGCAATTAATGATTTAGAAAATTATCAGCCTATCAGAAGTTTCTGTGCTTTCTGACTAGAGCCAGAAGTGGCTCTATCAGGGAACTTCATGAGCTTCTGGAAGGTGAATTCCCATAAAATAGAGCTCTGCATGAATATGCAGCTGTAAAAACCTTTGCTGAAGAAGTTGTGGTTGAATGTGGATCCAGTCTCCATCTCAGAGTAAGTCAGGAACAGAAATTCAATTGTCCAGGAAGGTTCTGTGGAAGACCCTTGTCTCATGTCTTGGGCCCTTGAATTGCATGGAAATTTGACAAGATTTTGAGAATTTTGCATGAGAAGAAACATTGCCCGCCTGGACTGAAAGGGACAGATTAGGATGAAACGGAAAAAAAAAAAAAAAAAAAAATGGCTTCAAGGAAAGAATTACGGAAGTAGAAGTCTAGGCCAGAGATTGTTTCAGGCCAAGAGAGAGGGGCTAGCACTGAGGTCTTTGAAAGGGAGGGACTTCTTCCCCAACCTTTGGGTAAGGTTGAGCTTTGAAGGGGGCAAGAATTCTGTCATAGTACTTGGAGGAGGCAGGCTTTCTGTCCCGGCCTTTGGAGGGGTTAAGTCTTCTACCTTAGCATTTGGAAAGGGCAGGACTTATACCCTAGCATTTGGAGGGCCTAGAGTTCTGCCCCAGCATTCAAAGAGAGTGTGGCTGCTGCCCCCAGTACATGGAGAGGTTGGGGCTGCCTGTTTCAGCAGTCCTGGAGTACAAGGCATCAATCCACAGATGGCTCCCAGATTTGAAATCTAATGGAGTTTATCCTGCTAAGTTGAAGACTTGCTTGAGACCCGTGATCCTTGTTTTCTTGCAATTTCTCCTTTCTAGAATGGGAACGTCTATCCTGTGCCTGTCCCACCATTATATTTTGGAAAGAGATGACATGATTTCTAGGGTTTCATAGGGAACACAAATGGAAAGGAACTTTTCCCCAGGACATACCACACCTATAGTGGTTTCAAGCTATATGTACCCCAGAAAAATATGTTCTTACATTTAATCTATTCCTGTGGGTATGAATTCATTATAAGCAGGAACTTTTGATGAAGTTTTGTGATCCAGCCCAATCAGGATAGATCTTAATCTATTTTTAGAGTCCTTTATAAGTGGAATGAAATTCACTTTTACTAAAAGCATACAATTTAAATCTACAAATAAGAAATCATCATTTGACTATCATTTGGTTATGCTGATATTTACATTTTTATTTCTAAACCTGAATTTTTCACTGACACTTTCCATCAGTAAACATGTCATTTACATTGAAATAATACAAAACTAATCCTTCGGGTGACAAAAGAAAAATATTTATTAAAATACCTATTTATTTTAACCAACTGGTGCCCTTATGAATTATTGCTATATATTCCAGCATTTACTTTTTTTTCATTTCCAGATTGATCCTTTCACTGGGAGCAGTATTGGATATTTTCATAGCACTGGTATTCTCAGTTTCTTTCTTTTGACTTGTTTTTAATGTTGCATGAATAATTCTTTTAAACTGAAGAAAACTTTAAATATCCCTTGAATTAAGGTTTTAGTAATTAAATAATGATAGTGTCCTTATCAGTCATAGCCAGAAAACACATCCCTCAGGTTTTGCCAGACAATTTTCATCTTTCTACTGAATTTGAAATCATTATGAGATGTTTTGTCAAGTCAAATTTGCATTTGAAACCACTTGATTTCATCCACATTTAGATCTTCTCCATTAAGTATTAGACTTAGTCTCAGATTCTTTTTGAAACAGTCATGAGTGTAGCATATCTCAACTGTTCTCATTAAGCTCCCATGTTCATTATCCCATATATTTTCCTCTTTAAAAAGTGAAATTTGGCTTTTACTTTTCATTGATCTGGTCAGATGGAATTCAGATGACGGATCAGATGGAATTCCTCTGCTACAATGAACTCTCACCATCAAAGGGAGGGACTTCCTCACTCATGCTTTTCTGATGTGGCAGCCTTTCACTTGCAGTCTCTTAAACCTGTGGTGGATTGAATTGTGTACCCCACTTTGAAAATGTTCTTAAACTTAATCCATTCCTCTGAGTGTGAAGCCGTAGGAAATAGGGGATTTTGAAGATGTTATTTTTATATAAGATGTGGCCAACTGAATCAGGATGGGTCTTAACCCTATTACTGGGGACCGTATAGAGAAGGTCACATAGAGAAAGCCTCAGGAGAGGCAAAAAGCTTAAGTCTATGAAACCTGGAAGAGAAAGGTGAGGATATTGTCATATAATGGAAAAGTCAGGGAACACCAGTGATTGCAGACAGCCAACATCAGAATGCCACAGTCTTCAGGAAGAAAGCATCACCTTGCTGATGCCTTAATTTTGGAGTTCCCCTAGCCTCAAAACAATGAGCCAACAAATTCCTGTTGTGGAAGCTAACTCATTGTATGGTATTTGTTTCATCAGCTGGGAAACTAAGAAAAGACCGTGTCCTTAAAATAAGTTACATGAAACAAATATGAATCTTGCCACAATCATGCCATGCTCATATAGTTGAATTTGAATATTTCACAGTTATATACCTTACCTGTAAAACAATTAATTCATAATGCCACTAAATATGAGCATTTTCCCCAAATGCATACTTTTTCAAAAATCGTATCAATTTGCAATGTCTGGACTTTCATTTTAATTTTTGAGAAGTAACTTTGGTAAGCCATTTTTTTTCTGATTAATGCATTACATGCAGTAAATTATTGCAATCCTATTAGCTAAAAATGACACAAAAGTAAATGCCAAATTGATACTATGCTTTCCATATATATATACATTTTCTCATCTACTTAACTGAAAGGTAAAAAATCTCATGGTGATTTTCTATTGTGCAGAACAGATTCTGCATTTTTGCAACTAATAGAAATTGGTTGATTGGTCTCATGCATATTCTTGGCAAGTATATGATCCCATTATAGACTACGTCTCTGGACTCTAGATATCTTTCTAAATTTTTTATCACTCTCTTTTTTGATTCTCTGAAAATAAGAATTATCTAATAATAGTACTTCTCTCTTTAAACATTTTTTTTCTCCAATGCTTTTTCTGAAAAATTTTCTTGCAAACAAAACAGATAATGCTCTGGTTGAAGAACTATAAATAAAATCAAAATAAATTAAAAATTACATAATTGTTTGGGTCCTAATGAGTATTTCCTTTTAAGAAGGGAAACATGAAGTCAAAAATATGAGATTAACCTTTATATAAAGAATGATTTTCAAAAGCTATTAAGTCATTAACTTTGGTAAATAGGCATTTAACCTTTGTGAAAATGCAACAGTGTTTATTTAACCTTTGTGTTTAAAATAGTGCTTCTATTAGGTATGCTTCAATTGCCACAGATCAAATAGGAAGCAAGCTGCCTCTTGACCTGAAATTTTAACTAATTGTGTTGCAACTTCTATAGGAAGTAAAGCCAAAGTTTGTTGAACTTTATTTTTAAACAGCATTTTTTTTTTTTTTTTTAAGTTTTGCCGACCTTTGCATATATCCTGCTTCCTGCCGGGAAGGGATTGTTCCAAAATGCTGCAATGAAAAGCTGTTGCTGTTGTATTTGCAGTTTTTTGGAGGCAGGAAACAAAGAAAATTCTCCTGCAAACTCAGGAGATCCAGATTAACGTTTATACATTTGCTTACAGAAAAGTGAAATTCTAACTTCTTGCCATTTACCCACTGTTAATTTACAGTCATGGAGAAAAAAGACATAATTTGATCTACCTATTATGGGCATACCAGTAGGGTAGAAAGTATTATTTTAAAACAGAAAAAGCTGTTTTCTTCCAATCATTTGCATCAGTCACACTTAGTGATCCACTGATACAGTTCAAGTAATTTTCCTTTCTATTTAGAGCACACAGATCTGTCTTCTGTGTGTTCTACAACAGATGTGATATTTGCAAGCATCTCAGGGGAAGACATATTTTGCTGAAAGATGCTTATCTGCACATCCAAGGTGTTTTTTGGAGCCTCTGAAAGTAAAAACAAAAAAGCATAACTTTTCCATAAATAGGAAAAAGTGAAAGTGATTGAGCTGGGTCCTGCTGTCCTGAATTGCCCCCTTTGCTGTGGTGAGCAGACTTTCAAATAGACATTCAAAACAATAGATAAGAAGTGCTCTTCCAAGGTAACATCATGAAGGACAAATTTAAGAAGAATATGTCCACATTTTAAAGAAAAATGTGTCTCCCTTTCAGGATGTGTCTCTGCAGTGTTGTCTTTGGTATACAAGAGGACCCAATATTTTATAGACATTTACATATTGTATAGAATATTAAATCTGAGAGAGTCTAAACCTCTCCATTTCTGCAGCAGGAAAGCAAAGTCTTGGAAGAGAAAAGAACTCATAATGTAGAAATAGGACATATGTACCAAGTTGTGACAGCTCTAAAACTTTCCAAGTAGGCAAACTTAGTTTTGAGCATTTGGTGAGTCATCTGCACTTTCTGGATGCCTACTTCCTTCAATTTCTAACTTTTAGGTCCTTCAACTCTCCTTAACTATTCTTGTATTGTTAGTTACTTAAACCCTATAAACACTAGAAATATTGGTGTGGGAGTCTGCTTTGTTCAGTCCTGTGCCCCTATCACCTAAAGCAGTACCTGGGCTAGAGTAGTGGCTTAATAATTTTTTTTTTTTGAAAAATGAATAAACAAAGGCAATATTTCATGAACTATTGACTAGCGATGTGTCCTTTTCTAAATACATTTGCATTATAACAGGCCAGTAGATCCCCAAAGCTAAAGAAATGAAGCATTTGTTAAAGAATATTTGGGAAACTAACCAATGTGTAAAAGACAAGTTTGGTGTCAAGGGAAGATTAAAGCAGAGAAAATTACAGGAAAGTTCATTTCTAATGCTTGGATTTAAAAAAATAAAGGGAGTAACCTAACTCTGTCTTACAGTAAAACTTATTTTACAGAGAGCCATTTCCTCCTAAGTAACTAGCAAATGAAGGATTATGAAAGGAATACAGCCTACTTTTAGTGTAATCATTTTGAGGATCGTCTAGTTTGTTTTTCCATAGACTTTTATTTTTCAGAGGTTTCTTTGGAAAGTTGCTTGAAGACTAATTATTTTTTTTTTAACTTTATGTACCTTGTGTCTGGGACAGGCCATCAATATGATATTTTAAAAGCATCCACTCCATATGCAGCCATAAACAAAAAAAGTTCTTAAATAATTCTCACCTGCAGGCGTTTTTGCACAAAATGCACAAATATCAACAGAAAATGAAAAAAAAAAAAATAAGCTTATTTGATTCATATGATTTAGCTTATTTTATGCCTTAGCCTCACTCCTTTTACTCATACTGAATTTACCATTCTTTACAAGAATATCTCTGTTCATATTTGAACTCTATGTTCAAGAATGTTAACAGAAATAGGTAAGATGTGGAGCTGGCAGATAAGGCCAGAGAAAGCAGGTAAATGTAAGGTACCCATTGAGTTTATCAAGAAGAAGCCATAACATCTGCTCCAAGGAGGAGGCTATAGGCGACCCACTGTGAAAAGAAATCAAACAAAATAGAGTTACTATAGCTAAGAGATTTAATACCGTCAAGAAACCATTATGGAGGTTAATCTTAAGCAAATCTTAACCAGATACCGCAAACTGCCAAAGTATGCAAAGACTCAAGCAACAATGGTTCTCAAAACCTGGAGGACATCTGAACACCAGAAGGAAAACATAAGATAAAGAATTCAGTAAACTATCTAAACTGAAAGACATATGAGCACCCAAAATGTCCACCCATCACAAAAATAAGACCTGCAATCTTTTCTTTTTCCCTTAAAAAGCCTTTCCTGGAAGTACCAAGACAGGACACAGTTTGGGTTGCTACCTGTTTGGGCCCAAACCGAGTTCATAAAGCACATGAGTGGGTGCCACAGCAAGACAGAAAAACACACTAGGCACTGAAGTAGACATAGATTTATTAAGAATAACAAACAGGAGAGAGTCTCTCTTGGCATCAGTAGAGGATTAGTTTTCTGCAAAGGGCAGGAGTACAAGGGAATATATATACATAACCAAAACACTCCATATAGTATGAGGGCATTGAGTTTTTAGTATATTCATCGAAGGGTCTTAAGACCATATGCTCTACTAAGATTAATATTTAAGACTAAGATACTAACAGTGCCATTCTGCTCCTATCCCTTTACATCCGTGATTACTTTCTTTTCCCTCCAGGGAGGTTGTTTTCTTTTTTGACCTTTTCTCCTGGCTGCACAGGCTGCTAGGAAGCTTCATTCCTGTTCAGGAGGAGGCCTGGGCTCTGGGCCACCACACTACCTGTGCTAGTTTGAAGCTGTTATGTATCCCAGAAAAGGCCATGTTCTTTTAATCCATTCCTGTGGGTGCAGGCCTGCTGTGGGTGGGACCTTTCGTTTAGGTTATTTCAATTGAGAACTCACCCATCCCATTCAAGGTGGGCCTTAATCCTTTTACAGGAGTCCTTGATGAGAGGATAAAGGACAGAAAAAGTCAAGAGACTTTAGAAGAAAAACCCTGGAGAAGTTAAGAGAGAACCCATAGAAGCTCTGAGAGGAAGCCACTGAAACCAGAAGCTGAAAGAAATGAAACCCCGGAGTGAAAGATCAGCGTACACTCGCCATGCGCCTTGCTATCTGAGAGGAACCCTGAATGCCAGCAGCCTTTCTTCAGAGAAGTTAACTTCCTCTTGATGCCTTAATTTGGACATCTTCATGGCCTTATACTGTAAATTTGTAGGCTAATAAATCCCCATTGTAAAACCCATTTCTGGTATATTGCATTCCGGCAGCTTTAGCAAACTGAAACACTACCGAGATCTGTGATCCTGAATTGCAATTCTAACACCCCAAATAAATGCCTTTGTTATTTTGCATCTTAGCTTGGTATTTCTCAGTTGACACTCTCCTCTGTTAAATTTCCTTCAGCGTTTGTATAAATCTTAAGCACCTGTCTCCCCAGGTTTACATTTTTCCCACCAGATAGAGAAACTATAATATAGGTATTTATTGAGTGTGTAGTATTGCTCTAGTTTGCTAATGCTGCAGAATGCAAAACACCAGAGATGGACTGGCTTTTATAAAAAGGGGGTTTATTTAGCTATACAGTTACAGTCTTAAGGCCATAAAGTGTCCAAGGTAACACATCAGTAATCAAGTACCTTCACTGGAGGATGGCAAATGGTGTCCAGAAAACCTCTGTTAGCTGGGAAGGCACGTGGCTGGCGTCTGCTCCAAAGTTCAGGTTTCAAAATGGCTTTCTCCCAGGACGTTCCTCTCTAGCAAGCTTGCTCTTCTTCAAAACGTCACTCACAGCTGCACTCCATCCAGTCTCTTTGAGTCAGCATGTTTTATATGGCTCAACTGATCAAGGCCCACCCTGAATGGGTGGGGTCACACCTCCATGGGAGTATCCCACCAGAGTCACCACCCACAGCTGGGTGGGGCACATTCCAAGCAAATCTAACCAGCACCAAAAGGTCTGCCCCACAAGACCACAAAGATAATGGCATTTGGGGGACACACTACATTCAAACCGGCACAAGTATGAACATACATTTATATCTTTTACAAATATTGTCTCATTTGTAGTTTCTAAGAGCTGTACAAGGTAAAATATACTCCATTTTTCAGATGAAGTAACACTCAAGAGACATTCCCCCAAGTACTGAAGTTAGTTTGAAAGCCTCAGCAGTGATTTGAGTCTAATTTTTATTCATGTTGTTGTCGCCCATGCTGCCCCTTCCACTGCTGAAGAGTATATGCAATGCTGTGGGGAAAATATCACTGAAATTTTGAGTTGTATTATTAGTTTTCATGTACTTAAAATCTTTTACTCCATTTTGAAAAAAAAGGTGTTGAAATCAGTTTTAAAAAGGTAATCAATAAGAATTAGCATCGGCTAAGTGTGAAAGAATGAGAATAAACTGGAAGTATTCTCATTTATGTAAGATTATATATGGGAATAAGGGTTAGGAACTTGCTATTGAGTTTAATAAGATTTTCATTAAGATAAATACCTTTTAGTGTGTGCTTGATTTAATAATAGAGTTAAGTAAAATGTCTGAACTACTTAAATGAAGCTTACTGATTTTAGCAAAGACACTTTGGAATGTCTGTTGCTGGGGAAATGAAATTAAAAACAAAGTCTCCTAACCAAGGAAACTGCTCTACAAAGATAGAAGAGGGAGAAAAACAAATTTATTACTGAAGAACCATTAAACCAGAATGTGATGCATCACAGGCATTCTTCTAAAGAGATCACAAAGAAAGAAAGAAATCTTACCCATTTTTATAGACATTCAGATACAACCAGTTAGATATGTATTCCCAAAATAAACCATAGCTAGTTTTCAAGTAAGAGGACTTAATACAGATTGTTACAGTTTTCTTCTTAAATTCTTCTGATAATTGGGGTGGTCTTTGTGTTTGCTAGCTCTCTTTATCCAAAAGAAGAGTAGAACTTCTCAGATCTCTATTACAAGTAGGTAGTTATAATTTGGAGCCAGATGACCAAATTAAACTCCCATGGAGATGGGGCATGTGATAGTTAATTTCATGTGTCACCTTGGCTAGGTTATGGTGTCCAGTTTAGTCAAGCAAGCACTGGCCTTATTGTTATTGTGGGGGTATTTCATAGATGAATTTAAATCATTAGGTAGTTGATTCAACCTATGACTGATTATATATGCAAACAACAAAGGGGATTGCCTTCAGCAATCTAATCTAATCTAATAAATTGGAGGCTTGAAGGTGAGAACTTAGAATTTTAGCAGGCAGAAAGAATTTCTATCTTTACTTCAGCTAATATTCTTCTCCCGGGGAATTCAGCTTCACCTTTATCACATTTTCCAAATTGCAGTGTGTCCTTAGGAATTCAGATTTGCCCATCTCCACAGTCTCATGAGCCAATTCCTATAATAAATCTCTCAGATTTATATATAGTATGTTTGTATATATGCATGTATGTGTAAGTTATTTCTGTATGTGATATTATGTGTGTATGTGTGTATATATACATATATCTCCTTTAGGTCCTTTTTTTTTTCTGGAGAACAATGACTAATAAGATAGTCTATGACATGAATTGGCAACGGAGATACACAAAATATCACAATTAGATACTATGACTCAAATACTTACAAGAGGCAAGGCTATGGGTGACAGCGTATTTGAAAGTTATCAGTTTTGTTAAATTATAAAGCATAATGATGCTGGCTGGTTGTTCCTAAATACGATGGATAACATTGGTAAAAAAGGAGGAACTCAAGGTTTCAAATTCCCTGCTCAAGTGCCACATGAAGAACAAGAAAATTTCCTATGTATGCTCTGAAAGAAGGTCATTTCTTATAAATAGAAAGCAAGCCCAGGGTCTCATTGTGTGAGTAGGTGAATCACAAGGCCAATTGACTTCCTAACTTTGCAGGGTGTCTCTCTTAAAGTGAGGGCATTGATTGGGAAGAAATGGGTGCCTGAAAATTAGAAAAGGGATCTATGGGCTGATAATAATGATATGGAGACATTGAAAACCTAGATTCTGCTGAGCCTTCTTTAACAGATACCCTGTGGGATCTGTCATTCAAGCTCCATCTGAAGAGTTTAATCCTGCTTTGACTGATAGACCTGTAATTGCCACCCCTGGAGAAAATTCCCTCAGACATCCATCTGAGGGGATTAACTATGTTTCACGAGATGAAACTATAATGAATCCCCTGAGGAATTTGACTTGCAAGATATTGTTAATTCCTTTCATGACCCACTACCATCACCCCTGTTTTCTTTCCAGGCCTATAACTAGACTGAAGTCCCAACAGGTTCAGAAAAGTGAGGTACAAAATGTGACCCATAAGGAGGTATGCTACTCTCCAAAAGAACTGCATGATTTTTCCTACTTATACAGAGAGAAATCAGACTAATGTATTTAGAAATGGCTATTAAAGATGTAGGATAATGGTGGAAGAAATATAAAGTTGAATTAGGCTGAATTTATGGATGCAGTCTATTAAACAGAGATTTGCAAGTCAGTGTTGTAGCTTAAGTTTATTGGTTGGTTGACTGAAACATAAACCAAAAGGTGGCTGATATTTAATGAGTTTGGAATGCCAGAACTTCCCTGGTATAATGTAGATGAAGGAATCCAAAGTCTTGAAAAGATTAGAATGTTAAAGTGGATATATTATCTAGGACCTTCTCACACACCCCAAGAATGTCCAGAGAGCGCAGTTTTCACCATAGCTGTAAGGAATAAATATGTTAGAGCAGTTATATCTACCCTGAAGAGTTCTGTCCTTGCTCTTCTCTATAGGTTAAATATAACTGTGGGAACTTCTTCCACTGAACTTGGATCTTTAAATACAATGGGGGAGATTGGATACTGGGTTGTCAAGAGCCAAGTGGCATCACTTAATCTCCAAAGACAAGGATGACATGATTACTGTAATGGAGAGCAGAGTCAAAACAGAAAAAAGAAGTGTGGCTCATAGACCTCTAGCACTCGAGAGTTGATCATGGGGTACAAAGAAGTGAATTAGATGGAAGGTCTACTAATTCTTGATCTGTATAAGCACACTTCTAGTTAAAGTGAGCAAAAGTCTAACTTTAATCACAAACACAGACAGTCATAGACCCTCAATTAATTCCCAGATTTGAGACACTTTGCAGACCCAGAAACCCTTGAAGGGAAGACCAGATTCTCTAGGGGAAAGACCATGCTACACTGCCAAAACTTTATACTGTTAATCTTCCTCCCAGCCTTCCCAAAAGGTACCTATGGCCTTTTACAAGGGTGACTGTTCACTGGGGAAAAGAAAATGATCATGCATTTCAGAGATTATTAGACACTGGCTTGGAACTGACATTAATTACAGCAGACCCAAATCATCACTGTGGTTCACAAGTAGAAGTAAAGGCTTATGTAGGTCAGGTGATCAATGGAGTTTTAGCTCAGGTCCATCTCAAAGTGAGTCTAGTGGGTCCCTGAACCCATTTTGTGGTTATTTCCCTATTTCTAGAATGTATATTTGGAATGGACATACTCAGTAACTGGCAGAATCCTCACATAGATTCTCTGACTTGTGGAATGAGAGCTATTATGATAGGAAAAGCCAAGTGGAAGCCACTAGAACTGCTTCTATCTACCAAAATATTAAATCAAAAGCAACACCACATTCCTGGAGGGACTGCAGAGATTAGTGCCACGATAAAGGACTTGAAGTATACAGATCCTACCACATCCCCATTCAACTCTCCTAACTGACCTGCACAGAAAACAGATGGATATTGGAGGATGACAGTGGATTATCATAAACTTAACCAGTTGCTGACTCCAATTTCAGCTGCTGTTCCAGATGTGGTACTATTGTGTGAGCCAATCAACACATCCCCTGGTATGTGGTATGCAGCTACTGACCTGTCAAATGCCTTTTGTTGCTGTTGTTGTTGTTAGACCACTAGAAACAACAGGCGTCTTTTTCATCAGGCAAAGCCAGAAAAACATTTTCACTGTCTTACCTTGGGGGACTATCAACCCTTAGCCCTTTGTCATAATCTAGTCCACAGAGAATTTGATCACCTTTCCCTTCCATAAGACATCACACTGTTCCATTTTATTGATTACATTATGCTGACTGGACCTAGAAGAAGCAACTACCGAGGACTTATAGGTAAGGCATTTGTGTGTCAGAAGGTGGCAGACAACTCCAACAAAAATTCAGGGTCATTACAACTCAGTGACATTTCTAAGTGTTCAGTGACCTTGGACATGTTGAGATATCCCTTCTAAGGTGAAGAATAGCTCTTTTACCTGGCCCCTTCTACAAAAAAAAAAAAAAAAAAATAGGTACAATGTGTAGTTGACCTCATTGAGTTTTGGATGCAAGATATTACTCATCCGGGCATGCTATCTGACCAAAAAAGCTGCTAGTTTTGAGTGAGGACTAGAAAAAGAGGAGGAACTGCATCAATTTCAGGCTGTTGTGCAAGCTGCTCTGCCACTGGGGCTATATGACCCAGAAGATCCAATGGTACTAGAAGTTTCATTGGCAAACAGAAGACCTGTTTGGAGCCCTTGGCATGCCACTATAGGAGAATCACAATGTGGACTCTTACGGTTTTAGAACAAATCCCTGTTACTCCTTGCAGATAACTACTCTCCTCTTGAAGATCAGCTTTTGTTCTGTTATTGGGGCTTAGTAGAAACTGAAAAGTTAACCATGGGCCAACAAGTTACCATGACACCTGAGTTGCCCATCATGAACCAGGTGTTGGCTAGCCCACAAAGCATTAAGGTTGGGTGTGCACAGCTGCATCCTATCATCAAATGGAAGTGAGATACATGAGACCGGGTGTGAGTAGTACCTGAAAGACAAGTAAGTTACATGAAGTGGCCCAATGCCCATGGCTCAAACTACATTACTTTCTCTCTCCCAGCTTGCAGCTGTGGTCTTTTGGGGAGTCCCCTATGACTACTTAACTGAGGAAGAATAAACTTGGGCCTGGCTTACAGATGGTCCTATGCAACATGCAGATACCTCCCCAAAGTAGACAGCTGCAGCACTACAACCATTTCAGGGATATACCTAAAGGACAGTGGTGAAAAGAAATCTTCACATTTGGCAGAAATTAGAGCAATGGACCCAGTTGTTCATTTTTCTTGGAAGAATAAATGCCTGGAGATACATTCATGGTGGTTCATGTGATGTGGCCAATCTTTGGTTGGGTGATGTTCCAGTTTGCTAATCCTGCCCTTTTGCAAACACCAGACATGGGTTGGCTTTTATAAAAGGGGGTTTATTTGATTACACAGTTACAGTCTTAAGGCCATAAAGTGTCAATAGATCAATAGAGTATCTTCAGTGGAGGATGGCCAATGGTGTCCAGAAATCCTCTGTTAGCTGGGAAGGCATGTGGCTGACATCTACTCCAAGCTCTGTTTTCAAAATGGCTTTCTCCCAGGACATTCCTCTCTAGGCTACAGCTCCTCTCTACAATGTCACTCTCAGTTGCTCTTGGGGCGTTTGTCCTCTCTTAGCTTCTCCAGAGCAAGAGTCTGCTTTCAACAATCATCTTCAACTGTCTCTCATCTGCAGTTCCTCTCTCAGCTTATGTGCATTCTTCAAAGTGTCCCTCTTGGCTGTAGCAAGATTGCTCCTTCTGTGCTCTAGTCAACTAATCAAGGCCCACACTGGATGGGCAGGGCCACACTTCCATGGAAATTATCTAATCAGAGTTATCACCTACAGTTAGGTGGACCATATCTCCTTGGAAACACTCAAAGAATTGCAATCTAATCAATACTAACACGTCTGCCCACGCAAAATTGCATCAAAAATAATGGTGTTTTGGGGGATATAATACATTCAAACTGGCACAGATGATCAGTGACTTTGGGGAGTTGTCACAAAATTTCTTTTCTGGAGAGTACTCTTCAGTGGTGGTTCAAGTCAAAGGAGTTAATTTTTAAGTGACCTAATAATAGTCTCCCACATAAGAGCAAGAGCTTGAAAACAAAATATGTTATGGAATAGACTGAGATGAACCCACTTGTTCAGTCACAATGGCATGGTTGAAGCTGGAGCATAGGGGTCATGCAATTATACTTTTCTTCCTTACTCATGTTTTTGGACTGGAAAAGGTAAGTCCTTTAAGACAACTTCATATTTCTAAATCAGAAGAGATGTTGCCAAAAAAAAAAAAAAAAAATGTGCTGGAAAACAAAGGAAAACTGTCCTATATTAGTAGGACCTAAATATAACCTGACTTCTCTATGAATTATATGGGCCCACACAAAGTTAGGGTACAAACATATCTAAGTTACAATCATCTTTATGACGACACTGGGCCCTAGAACAATGGTCTCAACAAATTTAGAGAAAAAATGTCCTGAGACAATGATTCCCAACTGGTGGCTATTGGAACAAGTTCCTCAGCGTCTTTCTTCACTTTTCTCAAAAAGAGAAAATCTGACTTATAAAATGAAATCATGTACACCCAGTCTTCCCATTAAGGTGCCAAGGAGAATAATTAAATAGTGCATCTTTAAGCAGAGAAGAGGTACTTTGGAGACAAATAGTAAGCTTAAATGGAATTTATCTCACCCAAAGATGAGTTGGCAACAAAACAAAGAAGGATGCAATCTTTACATATAAATATATGTGTGTGTGTGTATATACGTGCTGGTTTGAATGTATCGTGTCCCCCAAACGCCATTATCTTTGTGGTCTTGTGGGACAGACCTTTTGGTGCTGGTTAGATTTGCTTGCAATGTGCCCCACCCAGGTGTGGATGGTGACTTTGGTGGGATACTCCCATGGAGGTGTGACCCCACCCATTCAGGGTGGGCCTTGATCAGTGGAGCCATATAAAACATGCTGACTCAAAGAGACTGAAGGGAGTGCAGCTGTGAGTGATGTTTTGAAGCAAGCTTGCTAGAAAGGAACGTCCTGGGAGAAAGCCGTTTTGAGGCCGGAGCTTTGGAGCAGACGCCAGCTGCCTTCCTAGTTAGCAGAGGTTTTCCGGACGCCATTGGCCATCCTCCGGTGAAGGTACCCGATTGCTGAGGTGTTACCTTGGACGCTTTGTGGCCTTAAGACTGTAACTGTGTAGTGAAATAAACCCCTGTTTTATAAAAGCCTATCCATCTCTGGTGTTTTGCATTCTGCAGCATTAGCAAACTAGGACAATATATATATGTTTGTGTGTGTTTATATATATACACACACACATACATATGTATATATATGTCTCTTTCTTTCTTTCTTTACTTTCTTTCTTTCTATCTACAATATGAAAGCCATACAGTATGAAAAAGAAAAGACGGAGAGAGCATATTAAATTTTTTTAAATAAACAATATATATTTTCAATGGCAGCATATTCTATTTATATATTTGTCATGCTTTGCTTACCCATTTTCCCATATTGTGTGCAACTTAGTTTGCACTGGCTTTTGGACATATTTATGTATACATCTTTGTACTGTTGTGATTGTTTCCTTTGGACACAGTTCCAAAATGAATTACTGTATCAAAGATGTAAATATTTTGAATTCTTGATGCATATTGACAAATTTTCCCGCAGAAACCATTGTCTACTACCAGTATAGGAAAGTAGCACTTTCATTGAACTTATCCTAGAACTGGCCACAAAAAGAAATTTAATATTTATTAAGTACTGAGTTTATGTCAGCCAACACAACAGATCTAAGTTTGGATACAGAGATGATCAAGAACAAGATAGAAACAGTGTGCCTTATATCAGAGGTCCAGAGCCCATATCCAGCCATGTGTAAGCATAAGATTTACTGCACAGAGCAAAGTATTAAAATAAAAAAAAAATATATTAAAGACCAGTCATATTTGAGATATATCAGAGCATCATACAAATTTTCATTTCCTCTCTTCACAAAACCTGCTCCACCATCATCACTGGCTTGTACCAAGAGAGACAGATCCTTAGTAAGACATTCCTAAAGATATTGTACACATTCTTCTCTGTGCAAGTTTGGATGTATTATGTCTCCCAAAATGCCATTATCTTTGATGCATTACCTTGGTGGGGCAGATGTAATAGTGTTGATTAAGTTAGAACCTTCTGATTGAGTGTTTCCATGGATATGTGACCCACCCAACTGTGAGTGACACCTTTGGTTAGGGTGTGACCTCTGATTGAATATTTCCATGGAGGTGTGGCCCCACCCATTCAGCCTGGGCCTTGATTAGTTCACTGGAGTCTTATAAAGGGGCTCACAAACAGAGGGAATGCAGAGCAGCTGACAGACACATTTTGAAGATGGCCATTGGAAGCTGCAACTTACAGAGACAGTTTGGAGAATGCCCTTTTGAAATGCAACCTGGGAGCAAGTGGATACCAGCCATGTGCCTTCTGAGCTAGCAGAGGTTTTCCAGATGCCAATGGCCATCCTTCAGCAGAGGTACCCTATTGTATATGCCTTACCTAGGACACTTTATGGCTTTAAAACTGTAACTTTGTAACCAAATAAACTCACTTTATAAAAGCCAATCCCTTTCTGGTATTTTGCATCCCAGCGGCATTAGCAAACTGAAACGATGACTAATCAACTTCCACTGCTGATCTCATGCGGAAACAATGTCATTTCCACAGAGTGGCTGACACAAAGCCATCCAATCCAAGGTGAACCCACATGGAATCGTCATAGAAATGGTAATTTCCTTGCTTCCCTTTGAGGGACTATAAAGGTCAAAAGCATCATACTGTATATTCTCCTGTCAAAAGACTGTCTAAAAAGAGAGAATAAAAAGAAAATAAAAACAGCCTGACTATAGTGGAATTAATTCATTCAGGCAACCATTTTTTAAAAACTATGTTGAACTAATAACAGGTTAATGAAATTATAAATGAATACAGAATAAGAGAAAATTAAAACCATTATAAAGAGCAAAATCACCTGGTATCCACATTTCATGTCTTTCCCATAATTTCTGGGTATGGATTCTCATTCCCTGCTCTGCATTTACTAAATTGTATGCATTTCAGTTATTAAACACAGAAACAAACAGGCCTTAAATCAATAAGTAACATTGCAAAATCTTCTAAACCAAATTGTTTCCATTGGTTTCATTCAGATATCTAACAGGAATTAAAATTAAACAAAAGAAAGGTACTATTTATGGACATACTGTAAAATGGATGAGGATGATAGAAGACGAATGAAACAAAATTAACAATATCATGGATGTAGGAGCTGGGTAATTGCAAAGGGGAAAAGTGATCAAGCAATTTTTTTTTGACATGTTTATTGAGATATAATTGACATAAAATAAATTACATATACTCAAAGTATGCGATCATATATATATATATGATTTTGCATATATATATGTATGCAAAATCATTATGGCAGACAAGTAAATGAATACTCTAACACCCACAAATGATTCTTCTCCCCCTTTATAATTCTTCCCTCCTGATACTCTGTGTTCCCTTTTGCCTGTTCCAAGACAAGCACAGATCTGCTTCTGACACTATAGATTGGTCTGCATTTGCTAGAATTGTGTATAAACGGAGTCATACAGGATGTTCTCTTTTTCATCTTGCTTTTTCACTCACCAAAATTATTTTGATATTTATCCATTTTTTTGAATCTATCAAAAGTGTATTCCTTTTTATTGGTGATGAATAGTATTTCATTATGTGAACATGCAATAATTTGTTTATCCAATCAATTCTTGAAGCACTTTTGCATTGTGTCTAATTTGCGACTATTTTGTAAAAGCCTACTATGAAAATTTGCATGTAAGTCTTTGCATGGATGAAGACTCTCATTTCTCTTTGGTAAATAACTAGATAAGAATGTCTAGATCATATGTAGGTGTATGTTCAACTTTAAAAGAAATTGCGAAACTGTTTTCTAAAGTAGATGTAGCATTAAACTTTCCCATGACCAATGTATCTGAGTTCCAGTTCCTTCAAGTCTTGGCCGTTGGGCAGTCTTTTTAATTTTAGCCATTCTAATAATAGCTGTAAACTATTAGCTCATTTTGGTTTAATTTGCATTTACCTAGTGAATAGTGATTTCTTTAGTATTTTTCTTGTACTTATTTGCTGTTGCAGGTATCTACTTTAGTAATGTGTCAGTTCAAATCTTTTGTCCATTTGTGTTTTCCTCTGGTATTAAGATTTGAGATTTCTTCATATATTCTGAATTCAATTCATTTTGAGATAAATGATTTGCAAGTATTTTCACTGATCTTTTCATTCTCTTTATGGAGAACATTCATTTTTTAATTTTGATAAGTTCATTTATCATTTTATCAGTTTGTTCTTGTAGGAATTGTGTTTTTGGTGTTCAAGAATTCTTAAATATGGTTCAAACTATGAATCAAAGCTTTTTTGTTGTTGTTTTTTGTTTTGTTTCGCTTTTACATAAGGATATGCAATATTTCCAGCACAAAACAAAACAAAAACAAAACAACAAAACAAAAAAAGCTATTTGTTCTCTACCACATTGCTTTGCACCTTTATCCAAAATCAGTTGTTTAAATATGTGTGGGCCTAGTTTTGAGCTATATTCTGTTTCATTGATTTATTCGCTTATCTTTATGGCAATCTCAAACATTATTGTTTACTGAAACTTTATGGTAAATCTTCAATTCATGTAGTGTGAAAACTCCAAATTTATATTTTAAAAATGATTTGGCTATTCTAGGTTATTTGGATATTCTGAAAACCAACAAAAGTAACACAAAATAAAACTATATAAAACAAAAAACATACGAAATACCTAGAAATGCTTGGGATAAATCACCTATCAACTGTTTAAAAGCTTAATGCTTTCCCAATTAATAGTACAGTAAGTATTCGGTAGTCAAAATAAAGAGAGAAGTAGAAATCAGAGTAGAAATTCTGAGACTCTGAAGGACTTGCCATATGAGGACTTGATATTTGGGAAGGCTTGGAGCCTGTTCAAGTGTGGGTGTTACTACTGAGACCTCAGTATAAATATAGCTCCTCAAACCTATAAATCTAATCAAAAGGGTAAAGAAGAAAACATCTGCAGCTTGCGAACAGAAACAACCCATTTTTTAAATATATACCTTAGTCTGGGAGACAAAAAATAAAATATGTTTTTTGAAAATTAATAATCTCTAATGTGGATCTATATAGGTTTATATAGGTCTGATGCTCTGATTTATAACAAAATTCGGGAACCTAAAACAATGAGTTTAACTTAAATGTGACTTAGTTGGCAGCAGATTGAAATACAGAGAAAAATTAAATATATATTAAGGCTTATGATTGATTTAACACAGCTTGTTTCTTTGTAATTTAAAATTGCTGAAAACGGAAGTAATGCAACTTTATTGTTTGCAAAAGTAACAACAAAATAAGATAGTTTAATCAACAATTCAGGTATTATAATAATTATATACACTGTATAAGATTAGCATGTTTGAAATATCTAAGAAAATAGTAATGGGATGAAATAGGGAAAAAATGGATTTGAAAATGTTGCTTCTGTAAAATCAGTAAGGGACCAACCAGGGAAAAAGAAGCTCAGGTAAGTATATAAAACAGGGTATTTAATACAGAAAAGCTTTTACACAGGTGATAGAACAGTGAGGCACCAAAGAAATAAAGCAACAACAGGTATCTGCTACACCATAGGCTAAAGGAAGATGCAGTGTCACTGGAGGTGAGGGTTACCTATGAAAGGTTTATATAAATTTGGAGTTATGTGATACTTGAATGTTTCTAGAACTTACCTGCAAAATCATGTGGATACTGTGTGAGAGCTGATTTTTTTAAAATTTATTTCCATATTTTTAATAGTTGTGAGAGATTTCAGGTTTTTATATATTTTTCTTGATTCAATTTTGTCAAAAAATTTTTTCTAAGAAATTATCCAATTCATCTAAATTTTCACATATAATGAGATAAAATCATTCACTGTATTATCGTTGAAAAATGGTGTATCTATACTTATGGCCTAGTTTTGATGATTAATATTACTTAAATATGCCTTTCCTCCTTTTTCCTGATCAAGTGTATTGCAGTTTTGTCAAAGATTTAGTTCATAAATATTTTCAAAACTAATTCTCAACTTTATTGATAATATATTTTTTTATCTTTGTTTTCCAGAATTTCTGCTCTGTTCTTTATTATTGCCTTCCTTCTATATTATTTGGATGTGTTCTTTTATTCTGATTTTCTAGCTCCTTTAACAATAGATTCTTCACAAATATTCTCATTCAAGGTTTTGAATGGTCCCCAAAGTACTTCTTTATAAGCATTCTATCAGTTATCATAGGTAGCCTTTGTATCATCATTTAGTTTTAAGTATTTTCAAATTTCCATTTATATAGTATTCTTTGATTCATGTCTATTCAAAATTTTAAGGTAGAGAATTTTTAACTTTCTCTTTTTAAATTTCTAATTTAGTTACATTCAGATTGGAAGAACGTGATTTGTATGGTACCGACTTTTTTAATGTGGTTTATAGAAGTATCTTCACATGCCCTTCACACCATCTGAGGTATATAATCGCTGGCTCACGGTATGATCACATAGCTGTGCATACAACCCCATGATCAATTTTAGAACATTTTCATTACTCCAGAAAAGAAATAAAAATAAAAAAAAGAGAATCCAAATCCTCCCATCCCTTTGTCCTCCCCTATTATTAACCCACAGTATTGGTGTAGTACATTTGTTACTGTTGATGAAAGATATTAAAATATTCCTGTTAACTATAGTCCATATTGTGAAATCGGTTCATTTTCCCCATACATACCTCTATTATTAACTCTTTGTAATAGTTTCTTACATTTGTTCTAGTTCATGAAATAACTTTTTTATATTTTACTGTTATTCATGGACATTGTCCACCACAAGATTCACTGTGCTACGCATTCCCATGTTTGAACCTCCAGTTTTCCTTCTGGTGATGTACATGACTCTAAATTTCCTCTTTCCACCACATTCACACACCATACAGCACTCTTAATTATTCTCACAATAACATGATACCATCACTTCTATTTCCAAACATTTAATTTCAGCCTAAACATTCTGCACATATTAAGCAACCACTCCCCATTCTTTAGCCTCATTCTATATCCTAGTAACCTATATTCTATAGTTTATGAGTTTTTGTATTATAAATAGTTCATGTCAGTGAGATCATACAATATTTGTCCTTTGTGTCTGACTTATTTCACTTAACATAATGTCCTCAAGTTCCGTCCATGCATTCTTCAGGACTTCATTACTTCTTACTGCTAAGATTCCATCACATATATTCACCACATTTTGTTTATTCATTCATCTGTTAATGGGTGTTTGGGTTATTGCCATCTTATGGCAACAGTGAATAATGCAAATGTCTGTTCATGTCCCTGCTTTCGGATCATCTGGGTGCATCCTGAGTAGCAGTACTGCTGGGTCTAAGCCAACTCTACACTTAGCTTTCTGAGGAAACACCAAACCATCCTCCACAGTGGGTGTACCATATTACAGACCCATCAGCAGTGAATAAGTGTTGCAATGTCTCTACATCCTCTCCAACACTTGTAATTTCCTGTTTGTTTGATAGTGGCCATTCTAATAGATGTGAGATGATATCTCACTGTGGTTTTGATTTTCATTTCCCTAATAGCTAATGAAGCTGAACATCTTTTCATGTGCTTTTTAGCCATCTGTATTTCCTTTTTAGAAAACTGTCTGTTCATGTCTTTTGCCTATTTTTAATTTGGGTTGTCTTTTTATTGTCGAGTTGTAGGATTTCTTTATATATTCCAGATTTCAAACCCTTATCAGATATGTGGTTTCCAAATATTTTCTCCCATTGAGTTGGTTGCCTTTACATCCTTTTGACAAAGTCCTCTGAAGCTCTGAAGTATTCAATTTTGAGGATTTCCCATTTATCTGTATAGATCTTTATCTGGATTTTTAAAATATTATTTTTGGTACACTTGTTATAATTCATGAAAGAAAATTTTTATAATTGTACTACTAACTATAGTCCCTTGTTTACAATAGGGAACACTGTTTGTGTTGTGTAGTCCTGTGTGTGTTTGTTTTTAATTTTTATTCTAATAGCATATATACAACTACAATATCCTCTTTTAATCACATTCACATATATATACATATATGTATATACGTGTATATATATATACAAACATATATATGTGTGTGTGTGTGTGTGTGTGTGTGTGTGTGTGTGTGTATATCTATATCTATTTCAGTATTGTTAATTACTTTCAGTGTTATGCTACCATCACCACCATCCATGACCAAAACTTTACAATCAATCCAAATTAGGTAGACTTGGTGGCCTTGTCAAAAATCAATCAATCACTCATACATGTGAGATCTGTTTCTGAAGTCTCAATTCAATTCCATTGGTTTATCTATCCTTGTTCCAGTACCATTCTCATTTGCCTTTATAATAAGTTTTAAAATCAGGAAGTGTGAGTCCTGTAAGTTCATTTTTCTTTGTCAAGATGGTTTTGTATATTTGGCCCTTCTTATCCTTCCAAATAAATTTGATGTTTGACTTTTCCATTTCTGAAAAGTAGGCTGTTGGAATTTTGATCATGATTGCATTGAATCTATAAATCATTTTGGGTAGAATTGATATTTAACAACATTTAATCTTGCAATCCATTAACATCGTATATCTTTCCATTTATTTAGTTCATCTGATTTATTTTAGCAAAGTTTTGTAGTCTTCCGTGTATAAATCTGTTATGCCCTTGATTAAATTTATTCTTAGATATTTGATTCCTTCAGTTACTATTATAAATGGAATTTGTTCTTGATTTTATACTCAGATTGCTCATTTCTAGTATATAGAATCACTTCTGATTTTTGCCCACCACTTGGTTGAACTCATTTATTAGCTCTGCTGTTGGTGTAGATTTTTCAGGACTTTCTATATATAGGATCATGTCACCCTCAAATAGTGAAAGTTTTATTTCCTCCTTATCTAAGGAAATGGAGATAAAATAATAGCAACTACCCCATAAGGTTGTACCTAAGATTGAATGTGTTTATATATTAAAGGACTTTGGAAACTGCAAGTGTAGCCTAGAATAAACTCTTGTTAGGAAAAATGATCCAACACTTGGAAACAAGATAATATTAAGATAAAATTATGGCTGCATATCCTTTCAGTGTTGGCTTACTTTGCCAAGACAACTGTATATAACAAAACACCACGAACTTATTGTCTCTCTGTTTTGGAGGCTAGAAGTCCAACATCAAGGTGTTGGCAGATCTATGTTTTTTCCAACTTCTTTAGTGTTCTGGTGATGGCTCAATCTCTGCCCCTAACACATCGCTATCTGTCTCTTTCTGCCTCCTCCTGTGGCTTGTACTGACTGTGTCCAAATCTCCTCTTCTTCCTTTAGTCATGTTGGATTAAGGTCTGCCCTGATTCATTTGGATTTAACATCTTCAAAGATCCTGTTGTCAAATGAGTTCACACCCACAGGACTACAGGTTAGGATTGGAATATGTCTTTGTGGGGAACATGATTAAGTCTACAACAAATGTTTATTGGAGCATAATCTAACAGGCTCTAACCAAGACTAAAGTGTGTGAAGTTAGAAGTTATTTTATGGATTTTGCCCAGTAATCATGCAAGTGATTTTGCTCAGTAAAGGATATAACCCCAAGACCTATGGTTTCATTGCCTTTAGGACACTAACCTATTTTGTCTTTAACTTAGCAAACATTTAAGTATGACTTTCTAGACTGACCATATAAAACTGTTCTTTGAATTCTCCTCTTAGCCAACTTTACTTTCCTTCTGTTTTCCCTCATTAACAAATGGAATAAGCAATTGACACATTAATGCTATATTTGTAAATCTTTTTTTAACTAAAATATTATATATTGAAACAGTTTATATGTGCTATTTTATTACCTTTAAGCCTTCTGGGTTGAAAAACTTAGATAACTTGGGATAATGATAGAAATTACAATCTCAATTCAATTCACTTGATTTGTATTAATAAGGCGTGATTTTGTCTTCTGTTAACTTCCTCTTAAGTATTTGTGTCATTCACCCTAAAGGAAATGTCTTTAGAGAGTACAGAATTAACCCAAAATATTATTTTTTCTTTAAGGTTAGTATTATCTCTATGTGAAAAACAGAAAGTATATTAACATATGTTCTGGTTTGAATATATTATGTCCCCCAGAAAAAGCCATGCTCTTTGATGTAATCTTGTGGGGACAGACATATTAGTGTGGACTAAATTGGAATTTTTGGATTAGGCTGTTTCCATGGAGATGTGCCCCAGGCAACTGTGGGTGATAACTCTGGATAATTTCCATGGAGCTGTGGCCACACCCATTCAGTGTGGCTTTGATTAGTTTACCAGAGCAGTATATAAGCTCAGACAGAAGGAGTGAGCTTGCTACAGCCAAGAGGGACACTTTGAAAAATGCACAGAAACTGAGAGAGTAGCTGCAGATGAGAGACAGTTTGAATATGGCCGTTAAAAGCAGACTCTTGCTCCGGAGAAACAGAGAGAGGACAAACACCCCAAGAGCAACTAAGAATAACATTTTTGAGGAACTGAAGCCTAGAGAGGAATGTCCTGGGAGAAAGCCATTTTGAAACCAGAACTTTGGAGCAGATACCAGTCACATGCCTTCCCAGCTAACAAAGGTTTTCTGGACATCATTGGCCATCCTCCAGTGAAGGTACCCGATCGTTGATGCATTACCTTGCACACTTTATGGCTGTAAGACTGTAGCTGTGTAACCAAATAAACCCCCTTTTATAAAAGCCAATCAATTTCTGGTGTGTTGCATCCTGGCAGCATTAGCAAACTAGAACAACATATAATCAAAATAATGTGAAAGTCAAATTTAAATAGAATATATAAAGTTGAGTCCAAGTATGTATATATTTGGAATTTATGAAAATAAATCTTGAGCCTTTAGTTGGAATTTGAAAATAATAGTTGTAGAATATATGAACTAGATTTGCGACCATATTAATGACAGTAGCAAATAGAGGGTTGGATTGGTGAGAACTTCCAATCCAGAAGTTCCATCTCTCTTTGGCAATGATAAAAGCATATAGATAGCTTTCTTGTCAGTGCAAAAATTAAGTGAAAAGTGAGCACATGGTTGCATATAAGGGTCAAAATTTTATATTTTACCTTTGTAATATTTGTTCATTCTGTGATCTTCTTAAAGTGTCAATACTAAAAAAAAAAAAAGAAAAAAACTTTATGTGTAATAAAAAAATTAAAGAAATATATGCCAACTAGTCATCCACACATACCTTTGGATATAATGAGTAGACTAATTGTAAAGCAAGTTGCTATATGTTGTGTCATGAGAACACAGGCTTAGGCACAGCAGAAATTTTCAGCAAATGACCACTCTGCCAGTTTAAATATATTATGCCATGTTCTTTAATGCAATAATATGGGGGCAGATTTATTAGTCTTTTGATTAGGGTGGAACCTTTTGATTGAGTGTTTCTATGGAGATGTTGACTCACCCAACTGTGGGTGATACTTTTGATTAGATTATTTCCATGGAGGTGTGACCCTGCCCTTTCAAGGTGGGCCTTGATTAGTTTACTCCAGTATTTGAGAGAAGCTAAGATCTGACACAGACCCAGATAGTTGTTGACACTAAGAGATGCTTATCTCTAGCTTAGAGATGCTTGGAGATGCTGACAGAAGGATGTTTGGAGATGATAAGCTAAGAGATGAACCCCAGAGTTTGCCCCAGAGAACCTAAGAGGACCCACAGATGGTTAGAAAGGAACACCCTGGGAGAAAGAAGCAAGGATGCACAGGAGATGAGAGAGAGGGACCAAGACAGATGCCCAGAGACATTTTGGAGAAACCCATTTTGAAACCAAAACCAGGAGCAAAGGACCAGCAGATGCCAGCCACATGCCTTCCCAGCTGACAGAGGTGTTCTGGACACCATCGGCCATTCTTCAGTGATGGTATCCTCTTGTTGATGCCTTAGTTTTGACACTTTTATGGCCTTAGAACTATAAATTTGTAACCTAATAAATCTCCTCTATAAAAGACAATCCATTTCTGGTGTTTTGCATAATGGCAGGATTAGCAAACTGGAACAAGCCACCACCTTATTTGTAACACAGCACAAAGGGGCCAAATGATCAAGGGAAGAGATCCAATTATGTCTGATCTCCAGGGGAGACCAACTGCTCTGGTTAGTGTTGCTGAGTGGTAGCTCTGTATGCTTCACTTCATGTTGGAGTGAAGAGACCCTATGCTGTTTGAGTGTAAAGTATTTACTCACTGCAGAGGGGATTGGCCCTGCCACTGAGAATCCAGCCCGCATAAGCATCTGGAACTGCTTGTTCCTGGCTTCTGAGTTTCAAGTCTGGTTGGGCCTTTGCATTAGACTAACATATCCCTCAGGGATGTGGAATGGAAACAGACATGAACAATTGAAAGGGGGGAGTGTAGTCAAAGGCTGGGAGATGGCCACTGATCCCCTGGCTGAGACTTCCCCAGCACTAACGATTTATTATTCCCTTATTTCTACAGTTCAGTATTTTTGTTATTATTATAATGAATGTATGTATTTGTGAAATGGTAAAACAAACTTTATTTAATGGTGAAATCTACAGTTAATTAGACAACTTCCATAAAACATTTTGACAGAAATATGCTTAGATCCCCTGTAAAACACATATTATCTTTAATATATTTTACTGAAAATGTACATAAACTTCACAAAATAAAACCCTCATCTTTTTCTTTTCATTTAGTTGTGTTTGACTTTATACATTAAGCCACAAGTAGGTGGTGTATATTCAGTGTAGCACTTTGTAGCACATGGTGCACAAAGTGATAAGAGTATTATTGATCCTCATGAAGGGTGGTACTAAATGCCTTACTTCTTCCCCAAGGCGATATTGTATCACCTTATACAATTTTCAGCTGAGTGTTTAAGTATCTAATGATTTTCTTTCTGCCACTCTGCAAAGCTTAAGCATTCAGTATTGCTGCTGGTATAGTAAGTAATAGAAAGTAAAGCTATAATAATGCCATTTTGTTACTGTATAACAAATATGCCTGACTACAGTAAAATCGATAACCTGATATCCTCTGTGTTGGGATAAAAATATTACATATTTTTTATTGATTCAAAATAGCTAATGCAGAATATACATGATTACTGATCTAAATAACACACTTTTAGTGGAATTGTTCATTTAGGGGACTCTGATGTCTTATTACTCATCAGATAAAATTTGAATTCCCAGCTAAAGCCTATGAGGTTCTAGATGAAATGACTTCTGCCTTGCTTCTTCTCTGACTTCAAGCAACTCTCACATTTGCTCTCCAATTTTCAGCAATACTAGGAGGTTTTGCAATCCTTTTGTTTCTTAGAATGTCAAGTTGTTTCCTGCCTCCAAGTTTGTCTCTTGTGTTTCCTTTCCCTGGAATGGGCACCTCCTAAGTCTGTGTACAGGTGGTTCTCTCATCCTTGGCATCTCAGCACATATATCACCTGCTGAGAGGCCTCCCTGGACCATCCCTCTTAAACTCATTCTGGTAAATATCATACACCCTGTGCATTCCCTTTATAGTCTTCAGCACAGTTCATTTTCTTGTTTGTTCATTTTATTTTTCTTTCAACGAAACAGTAAGCTCAGTGTGATAAGGGACCTCGCCTCTGGCATTAATCATTTTATCCTCATGTCTGGGTATATGAGCTACTCAGTAATTATTTAATGAATGTTGAATGAATTGAACAGCTAGTATAAAACTACAGTTTTCATAATGTGCAGCAATGATTTCAGAATTAATAAAATTTTGTATAAGTTTTAAGGATACCTGCATTGATTCTGTTTTTAATAATGTAGGGTATACTTTTGATAAAGTAATTTATGCCTATAAAATCAAAGGATAATGAGTAGAATGCAGTTTTAACTTAATAGCAGAATAGGTTTGTTGCTTTTATTTGTGGGCTCCTTCAATAAAATAATACATACTTTATTTTTAGTAGGCAGAGTGTTTTATGTGTTAAACTTTAATTATTGACAAATTTAGGATTTTGATTATTTTAATCCATTTAGGAAACAGCATTGATTAAAGCTCAGTTCAGATTAGTAAGGAGATTTGAGGTTTAAGTCTTTTGTAGAATTATTTTCCTGACTGGCTATGAGCATAATAGCTACTTTTTTCACTTTAGTGATAAACATACATATTTAACATTTCTCTCACTAGACTCTGCATTTCCTGAGGGCAGGCCTATCTTTATGAAACTGAGGCTTAGATATTAATAAGCAATTTATTCAAGTTAAGACTTATCAACATATGTTCTGGGACACATAATATCTATTCAATAAATATGTATGTGTGTACATGTATGTTTGCTCTCTGTATAATCTATGTTTCATGTTTTGTTTGGAAAATTAGTGTTTAAAGGGAATTTGTGTATAGGTCCACATAAATTTTATTCCATATGTAATTTTTCTAGCAGGTAAATTTCTGTGTATTATGATAGGCAGTTTCTTACTCCAGAATTCTGAGGATAGTAAAAACAGAAGTAAAACCAAAAGAGAAAGCTAAGATGAGACAAAACAATGAAACCTAATTTTAATAAGCCACAGTATTTCAAAGAACTAAGAAATGGAATCAGATTCATTAAAAAAAAGCAAGAGAAAGCAAGCTGTAAACAATGGTACTTTGTTCATGTCATAAATGATAGCAATATCTTATTATTATGTATCACTTATTATGTTCCTGTAATATTTTTTGTTGTTGTTTGTTTGATTTTTATCTGTTAATTCTCCCAACAATATAATCAAGCAAAAGTATTTGTGTTACTAGTGTAATTTAATGCTTTCAGTGTTAAAAGAATTTCATGAAGGAAAACAAAATAATGCTATAATTAAATAAGGTCAGCTTTAGTGCTTTAAAACTAGAATTTTTATTCAAAAATTTAATAAAAGAGTACAATGGTCAAATACAACTCTCATTGCAAAGCAACATACAAAAATAAATGCAGAAAAATAACATCCTTACCTATATACATTGGTTTAATTCTTTCCTGAAAGTATATCTTTATATAAAAATTTTAGCACTTTACAAACATGAAATTTCAGTAAAATATTTGGGAGAAATATTTGTTTCTGAATTAGTCACTTTATAGGTTCATTGGTCATTTCCTTATTCTTGTATTTTTGTCTTGGCGTACAAGAAGAAAAAAAATTCAATCTTGAACTAACCCATGTCTCTGACTCTTCAGAATATTTGTACTGTGCTGATTCACAGGTTATGTTCCTTTGATGCATTGGGAGATTGGAGAGAGTCAAAATGGTTTTCCAAAGCAAACAATGGTTTTCCAAAGCAAAACAATGGTTTTCCAAAACAAACTATTACGTATTGATTTCTTTGCTAGAGTTCACTTAGATTCTATTAGCAAAATAGAATGCATTTTGATATAGATTTGTTTTCCAAGGAAAGTTTTTAAAGTAGCTCTATACACATATCCTCCTAAATCTGCTGGATCTCTACTAGAAAAGGGAACAATACAGTTTCTTTCACACCCTTCTGTTCTAAGGATTTCTGCTACAGAAACAATTTAAAGGCTAAATCTTATAGGAAGTTATTTATTTTAAAAAATTATTTGACCTCATTCCATCTATTGGATATTGATCATTTAATAAAAACAGTTGGGGATTCATTAATTCTCTGTTTCATTAGTTTTCTGAGTCATTTTAACCTGCATGTTATGGAAAGAAAATTATATAAATAGTGTATATCACATATCCCATTAAATCCAATGTATGCTAACAGAGCAAATTGCAGTCAGTTTCTTATTGTGGAAAAATTATGACCCTCCTCACTAAAAGGTACCCAGTAAATGAAATTATGGACCAGCAAGTACAGTACTCATTTAATTTGGTTTCACATTGGAAAGAAAAAGCCTGTAGAAGTTTGGGTTTCATGATCAATGCATTATTTTAGTTGATATTGCTCATTCTTCAGTTATTGATGGTGGGATCATCACAAAACATAGAAAAGACATATTAATTCAAAACTAAGCAACTGGTGTACTAATATAGCAGTTTGTAAGAGAAAAAAACATAGGTGAGGCTTTGGAAAGTTGTGACCATCTGGAGTATCAACATGAAATTTGGTCTCCATATTTGTATCAGTGCAAAGGTTAAACATATTTTCTGTTTCTAAACTTCCTCTCACAAAGAATTAGATATACACATTTTCTGTAATCTTTTCACCTCTCATGGTGTGCACACAACATAATAACATATGGGGGCAAAGGTGATAGTCAAGGCAATTATTTGTGGTTACTCTTTTCATGGGTAATCCAGGGAGGTGTGAAACATTAAAGACTGAGCCAAACCCAGATAGGATGCATTTCTCTAGTTTCCTACTTATTTCCTTGGGGGTCATCTTGTCAGTGTACTGCTGTGGCCCAAACACTTTGTGTTTCAGTTCCTCGGTGTAGTGCTCTGCAAAATATCTGCAGTAAAGGACAAATTTTTAAATGTTTTTAATCCTTCAGAAACTGATGCATTTGTAAATTAAAATAGAAATAAATTACTAAATAGAAATAAAGAAAACACAAAGACGTGTAAAATAGAAGCCTCATTTTGTTAGTATTCCATTCAAGAGACAGGAGATTACTTGGCCAAATTGCTCTAAACATTCTAAATGCTTCCTCTCAACCTGGGCACTTACCTTTAATCTGTTGGGTGTTTAGTGGTATCTCACTGTGATTTTAATTTGTATTTTTCTAATGCCTTACATTGTTAAATATATGTTCATGTGCCCATTGGATAACTGGACATATTCTATTGTAAAGTGTTTATTCAAATTTTTTGCCCATTTAAAAAAATGGTTGTTTGTTTTCATATAATTGAGTTGTAAGAGTTACTTATATATTCTGGATACAAGTCTTATGTTAGAAATATGTATTGTAAATATTATTTACTAGTCCATGACTTGTCTTTTTACTTTCTCAATGGTGTCTTTCACAGACAGAAGGTTTTGATTTGATGAATTCCAATTTATTTCAGATTTTAACCTTTTATCATATCTAAAAAATTTTTTTGGCCTAACTTCAAGTGTAGAATTCATTTCAATTTAAATTACATGAGATAAAGGTTGCAATTAGTTTTTTCTCCATACATATATTCAACTGTTCCAGCACCACTTGTAAAAATGGCCATCATTTTCCCATTGTGTTATGTTGGCATCTTTGTCAAAAATTAACTATCATGTAGGGTCTATTTCTTAAATTTCTATTCTGTTCTCTTATCTATATGTTTATTTGTTTCCCAATACCAAAATCTATTGATTACTATAGCTTTATGCTAAGTCTTTAAATCAAGAATTGTAAGCCTTCCAAATTTGCATTCCTTTTTGAAAATTATTTTGGCTCTTCTATATTGTTTGCATTATTCCATAAATTTCCGAATCATTTGTTAAAATTTACAAGAAAGAATAAAAAGTATACTGGGATTCTAATTGCAATTTCATGGAACTTATAGATCATTTGGGGAAGGACTGATGATTTAATGAAATTGAGTCTTCCATTCCATGCATATGATATGTTTCTCTATTTATTCAGTCTTCAGTTTCTCCCACCAAATATGTATAGTTTTCAGTGTAGAAATCCTATATGTATTTTGCTAAATTAATACTCATTTCCCAATTTTCATGCCATTGCAAATTACATTCTTAAAATTTTATTTTCTTATATTTTATTGCTAGTATATAGTAACAAAATTGATTATTATATATTGAATGTTTATTCCTCAACCTACCTAAATTCATATTTTTGGTTCTAGTAATGTTTTACAGATTATTCTGGATTTTCAATACACTTAATTTCTATGGACACTGTGTATTGCTGCCGATCTCCTGTTTCAGTGAAAAACTCCTGCCTAGTTGCTGGAAGTGTTCTCAACAATCGGTCTAAAGCTGCCAGCCCCTCCAGGGATTTCTTCAGTTATAGGCAGTCAACTTGTCCAAAGGCTAACCCCTTCTGGGGGCAGTATAAAAGTTTGGCCACCTTGTTCTAACTCTGAAGTACCATTCTAACTCAAACTATCCCATGGGGCTACTTGAGGCTGTGGTTGATTCTGTATCTCAGCATGGCTTCTCCCCTACCAGTGCTGTTTCCTTCCTCCCTTCCCCCAATATTGATTCCAGAAGTTCCTTCTTTCCCTCCTTCCTTCCTTCCTTCCTTCCATTATTTTGTTGCTTTACTACATAGGCTTTGGCCTCTAAACTAATGTTGAATTGAAGTTGTAAGAGGGAACATACATGACTTCTTCCCAATCTTAGAGGGAAAGTGCTAAGTCTTGCAATTTATATACAACGTTAGCTGTAGGTTTGTAGTAGATTCCACTTATCAAGAAGAGAAAGTTCCCATATATTTTTTTATTTGTTGAAATAATCTATCATGAATAAATTATTTAAAACTTCCTGTTTAATTTCTAAATATTTGGGGGAAATTTCTAGATATCTTTTTTTTTTTTTGCAGTAAGTTTTTTTTTTATCTTCATTTTATTGAGATATATTCACATACCACACAGTCATACAAAACAAATCGTACATTCGATTGTTCACAGTACCATTACATAGTTGTACATTTCATCACCTAAATCAATCCCTGACACCTTCATTAGCACACACACAAAAATAACAAGAATAATAATTAAAGTGAAAAAGAGCAATTGAAGTAAAAAAGAACACTGGGCACCTTTGTCTGTTTGTTTGTTTGTTTCCTTCCCCTATTTTTCTACTCATCCATCCATAAACTAGACAAAGTGGAGTGTGGTCCTTATGGCTTTCCCAATCCCATTGTCACCCTCATAAGCTACATTTTTATACAATTGTCTTCGAGATTCATGGGTTCTGGGTTGTAGTTTGATAGTTTCAGGTATCCACCACCAGCTACCCCAATTCTTTAGAACCTAAAAAGGGTTGTCTAAAGTGTGCATAAGAGTGCCCACCAGAGTGACCTCTCGGCTCCTTTTGGAATCTCTCTGCCACTGAAGCTTATTTTATTTCCTTTCACATCCCCCTTTTGGTCAAGAAGATGTTCTCCGTCCCACGATGCCAGGTCTACATCCTTCCCCCGGAGTCGTATTCCACGTTGCCAGGGAGATTCACTCCCCTGGGTGTCTGATCCCACGTAGGGGGGAGGGCAGTGATTTCACCTTTCAAGTTGGCTTAGCTAGAGAGACAGGGCCACATCTGAGCAACAAAGAGGCATTCGGGAGGAGGCTCTTAGGCACAATTATAGGGAGGCCTAGCCTCTCCTTTGCAGCAACCATCTTCCCATATGGGTGTTGAACTTGGTGAATATATTGCTATTGAATGCCTAGTTTGTATTGTCTTCCTTTAAAATATGTTGACTTTGTTTTGACAGCCAATTTATTTACAGATCAATCAGCCTCAGACTTTCAAAGCACTATTTTCAAGGTTTGTTTTGGAGGGTCTGTAAGTTTTCCTCTAGGGCAAATCTGACTTCCTATGATATTGTTATCCTTCTGTAGACTCTACTGAATGTCCTAGCTGTTCACATGTTCTCCTCTGTCTGCTTAGTTGGAACTCAAAAAGCTTACTCACCCTGTGTGGGCTTTGGGCATTGCTCAGCTAATAACGCCTTATAGTTTTCACCGTCTGGCCTTGTGGAGATTCCTTCTCCCCATGCACAGCATAGTTTCAACAAAAGACACAAGGCTACTCTTTGAAGATTTCTGAACCTATTTCTCTGCCTTGTTTCATTTTCCTGTTACTGTGATCTCCAAATGCTAACCATCCTAGCCTTCCTCATCTTTAATTTCTAAATTCAGTGAGATGACAGTACTATTCATTTTCCTTCTCTGGGTTTGAGTTTCCTTTCCCCATGCCACAGTCTAGAAATGGCTCCAGGCAGAAAGCCAGAGAGACTGTAGATTTTTTTTTTCTACTCTTAAGAATCACGGTTCTTTGCTGTCTGTTATCCATTGTCTGAAACAGCTGTTGTTTAGATGCATTGCCTAATTTTTTAGTTGATAGAAGAATTGTAAGTCCAGTGTCAACCATTCTGTCTGTAGTAGAAATAGAATGTTTTGATACATGTTTTTTAAAAAAAATTATTGTGGTAGTAAATACACAAACACACACTGACACATACTCTGTTTGAAAACTTTCTGGCATACGAAAAGGATCAAAAAGAGACAAATGTGAACATATGGCATTGTTAAAAAATTCTCATTGACAGGGAGTTCTGGGGACACTGAGATTTGAAAATATGATAAATTGGGATTTGGAAGAAACATAAAATTGTATCTGAGGTTAGAGAAAAATAAAATTTCTTAGAAGTTATCTTAGACTGTATCAATGTTTGATGAAGCTTATACATGTTTCTTATCACATAAGGAAAGGGCCATGTAAATGGCACTATATTTTATGGAGATTTAAGAACTGGAGGGAATCTTGGGAACTTTTTCAATATACAAAATCGGTTCTTAACTCCATCAGATCTCTACTCAAAACCCTAATGTTAATTTTATAATGGGAATTCTTGGTGACTGCAAGTTACATAAAAGTTTGATCCCCAAGAGGGATAGTGGAAAGCAAAGAATGTCAAGAAAAAAGCTTTCATTTTCATTATTGTTGTTATTATTGATCTTATATAAAAGTTTTACCTCAGTCCTTCTTTACTTTTTTCTTACCCTTCCCATAACCCTTAGAGGGCATTCCACATTCATTTTATTTTTAACACATTTGACAAACTTTAATTTTGTAAGGAGAGAGAGATACAAGAGTTATGACCCTTAGTTCTAGAGTCTAAAATATAGTCTACATGAAAGAACAGATGACATGCCTCAAATGTGAGACTTTTTTTTAAAGCTTGCTTTGTTTGATTTCCTGCTGAGTTCTTCAAGTAGTTCAGAGAGCAGACAAATTAATTGGCACTTCTCTGAACCAAATAGCAGTGCCTATGTCTAGTTGCCCTTCCCAGATCATTGTGGCATTGAGCCTTGTGATGCCATTATGTGCAAGTTCTCTTGTGGTGGCTGTCCTGGGTCATAACCTGATTTTGATAGCAACAATCACTGATTCTTCAAAAGTCAAGATTCAGACCTCATGTATGTTCTGACATTGGTGTATAACTGAAGAAAAGCTTCAGAGAACAGTCATAAAAGACTTTTCATTTTTAATAGTAGTATATATTGCAAATCCTGTTTGATACTTAGTACTACAATGAAAATAATATTTGCCAAACTGAGGTGGTGGATGTGGGAATAAATTTTATGTGCTTTATAATAAACAGAAAAAGTAGGTGAATTTTGTTTCACAGGCTACACAATTCTGTCAATTAATTAGACTAGGATAATATGAACATCCACAGGATAGTATTTTTACATTTTTTTCCATAACCAACCCTTCAAAAGTGTAGCCATCTCTCAGAAATTTGCTCGAAATGCTCTAGAAACCCTCCAAGTCTCTTAAAGAGTAGGGCAGCAAGAGTAGGAAATAATTGTGTCACATCTGTTCTAGAAATTTCTTTTCAGAATGTTATTCCAATCCTCATAAGAATTGGCCTTTAGCACATTGGCAATTTTTTCTGAGAAGAAAATCACAGGCTCAAAAACACATAAAAATTAAAATTGGGAGAAGTTTTGGAAATTTAAAAATGATTATATTATCAGTAAAAATATTTTATGCCATTTTATGTCTTTATATTTAATAAATTCTGAGTAAAACAGGTTGAAGAATAAGTGCATTAAATTTGCTTCCTAAGGTTTTCTGCAGTCATTACTTTCTGTGAATTTTATCTTCACCCCTTTTTCAATTCCTCTAACTCTAAATTTAGTAGTCCTCAATTCCTTTCCTTCTTCAGCATTCACCTGCTTCACTTTGGCTGCTGGTTATCACAGCATTCATAGCTTGCTGCAAGCAAAATCAAAGATCTGTTTTTCCCCTTATCCACTTAAGTTCTGTCCTTAATATTTATAGAATTGGTAATATTGTCTCTAATTACTGATCTTTGTCCTAAACCAAAATGAATCCAACACTTTTTTCCTATGGTCTTACCAAACTCTCTCAGCTTAAATGGCTGAGCCTAATTCTGATCACCTCTAGCATTTCTAAATAGAAAAAAGAAAAAAAAAGAGAAAAAAAATATACACACACATATATATGTATATATATATATATTCATGATATGTTGGGATAGTTTACCACTTGTTTAAAATCTTACATATTAGCCATTAGACATTTAACTGTTTCCTTGCCCTGTCTCCATAACTGCATTGTAGTGTTCTTTCGGCAAGGAACTAATAATAGTCCCTTCACTCTGTTACTAACATTGAATATGCTGAAACAAATCATTTTGATTCCATCCCTAAAACATCCATTGCATTTTCATTACAATTACCATTGGCCTAAGGCAGATATTCATTAACTAATAATTGAATTGTAAATTGTGTCTAAATGAAGTGATACGTATTAGGCCAGGGATTAAGGATACCCAATTTCCAGCGTTTACATCTATCTTTCTTTCCTCAGCTACCTGCTAGAGAAATTATATACAGCAAGAAATCAAAGCAGTGCAAAATAATTCTTTATAACACCAAGGCTTTGAATCCAAACATAATATAGAAGCTTAGTGAACCTGATTGCACTACATTAGGGCTATAGACTCAGAGAGACAAGAACTAAAGCAACAGGAAGTTTTCATTTGCCTACTTCTTACCCAAGTTTCAATGATAATATATCTTACCAATTCCAGTTATGGAAGGCATGAGAAGGATGAGAATGAAAATGAGGGGATAAGAGAAAAGTGAAAGAGTTGGTGCCAATGCCTTCAACACAGCTGGTCTGCGCCACTTACTTTTATACTCACTCCAGGTATTTTTTAGGTAAGCCATAGCTATCTCGGAGCCCCCCTTGAGACTATCATCTTATCTCTATAGTAATGGAAAGAACATCCAAAAAGTGATAATTAGATAAGACATTAGTATCTAATTACAAACTGGAAATGTAGATATCTCTACTGGACCACATATATAGTGAATTTTTCTTTCCTGAGTTGTAGACAGAGGAAAAAGCAAACCCTATTATGATTCTCAGACCTAGAGTTAAACTGGAGAACAGTAAAAGTCATCCTAAAGGCAAGGATTTTTCTCTCCCCACCACAGTTCCTTCACACTTTTGTTGGACTTAATATCCATCTTTCACATAGATAAATCTTCATTTTAATTTAATTAAAATGTATTAAATTCTGGAGTATGCTGGGAACTGCACTGCATACTGGGAAATCAGAGATAAATCAAATTAGTCTTTGTCCTTAAGCAGTTTAAATTACAATGATAGAGTCCCATAGATAAACAGATGATATTAGTATCATAGGTCAAATATTTTGATAAATGTATGAATATACTTTAAAAAGGAAACTTAACATAGCTGTCTCTGAGATAAAGATAGATCAGAGAAGGCACTCTGCAGGGGATAGCACATGGAAAGCACTTTTAATGCTACCAATATTTGCTCAAAAATCCATTATTTCTCATATTCTGAAATGACCAAACTCAACATATCTTTCAATCTGGCATCAAATTGCCTTCTCACTCCCTATCCTCCAGCACAATTTAACTCCATAAAATCAGCTTTATCTGCCTAAAGACTTCCCATAACACTTACTTTAAGACATTTTATCCAGCCAGAATATTCCTTCTCCATCTACATATCCAAATTCTACCTCTCTTTCAAGGTTTGAGCCCCTATCTTCCAGGAACTGAAGTGCATAGCAACCTTTAAGCTTCACAGTGTAGGAGGAGGCCATTCCCCCACTTGTACCTTCCATTGACCTTCAAAATGTGCTTACCTTTTGGTGAAAATACCCTATAAAAATTCTTTGGCTGTTTCAGGGTCTAAGTACCCTTCCTCCTCTGAGAATTAAGTTGAAAGGGAAATCTCTTTATATTAAAGTCTGCATTAATTTTAATAGTATTGATTTGCTCCAGTACAAATTATGAATGAATGAGTAAAGGAATGAATGAATGAACATGAATTGCAGGCCTCTTGAGGAAAAAAATCATTGTCTTATTCATTCTTGTAACTTCCCCAATTCTGAGAAAATAGCTCCTATATTGGAGCTTTATAGTGAACAGTAAGGTTACTGTACTTTGTATCCCCATCTGCCACAGATTTTTTTGTAGTGCTATATGAATAAGCATTAAAAAGTGATTATTGAATACTTAATCATTTTTATCCAGCTCTGAATTCTGTAAGTAGTTTCATTCTGAGGATATTTCTACATTCTTTTTCCTCATTTTGTCAATACCCTGCTCTTGCCTTCATCATTGCTCTTTTCACAGTTTTTCATAATTAAGTGATATCCTAATCCCAACTGTGTTATAAATTTATCCCCCACCATTTTGCTTTCTAATGCCAGCTCTGATAAAAATGTGGAGAATTTAAATATGCATCTGTGCATGAACTAGATGCTTAGAACCCAAAAATGAATAAACCTCTCCTCAATCCCATCTTACTTTCATCCTCAGCAGCTGACCTAGCCTCATACTTTCCTGAGGAAGCAGAAGCACTGGGTGTGAACCTCTCTCTTAATCAGTCTTAGATCCCCCACACTTTTCCTTTTATTTCCTTCTTTTCCTTGAACTTGCTCAAAGATCTCGATCTCAATATTTCCCTCCAGTTTCACTACTTTCTTTTAGACTACATATCAGCTTAAGACACCTCCATCTTAAGAAAAAAAAAAACAAAAAAACAAAAAAAAAACATAATGCTTTGCACTTACCCCTGAAATAGTTTCTTGCTTCTTTCCTTCCATTATCTATATGAATATTGTAAATTAATATTTGATTTTAACTATGTTCTCTTTTGTCTTTTATTTGTTGGTCAACTAACTTCAGTCTTCTCCCTTAAATCCACCAAGGACTTCTGATCATCAGACCTTTGGAATCCTGTGTCTAACTTAAAAACTGTACCATATAAATTGTAGTTTACCATCTGTTATTAATTGAATTATGTCTTCCAAAAAATATGTTCAAGTATTAACCCCCATCCTGTGAAGGTGAACTTATTTGTAAACAGGAACTTAGAATATGTTATCAGTTAAGGTGAAACTAAAATGAATCCAATATGACTGGTGTCCTTATAGGGAGACGAAGTTTGGACAAAGGGAAAGACAGAGACAGAGAGAGAGAGAAAGCCATATGATGAAGACAGAGATTGAGCCATGCCACCACAAGCCAGGGATCACCATGGATTGCTGGCCATCCACCAGAAGCCAGGAGAGAGGCAGGGAATGGATTCTCCCCTTTAAAAGAAGTGTGGCCTTGCCAACACCTTGATTTTGGACTTCTATTCTAGCCTTCTGAACCATAAGACAATAATTTTCTGTTGTTTAAGCTAACTAGTCTTTGATATTTTGTTCCAGCACCCCTGGCAAACTAAGACATGCTATTTATTCCTGGAATTTTCTCTTCTATATGTTCTATGATGAAACTCTATATTCTTCTTTACCCTCTGACCTTCCATTCTCATATTTTATTTTGTTGCTTCCCTTTAACAGTTATAGATTCTATCCCTAAATAGAAGCTACATTGGTAGAGGCAGTGGGAAAGCCAAAAGCATGGTAATTACCTTTGTTTGGGCAACCTTGGGAAGCAGCATCATTTTGAGTGCTTAACAGCATAGAGCCAGCTTGTTAACCAAGTCTCTTATAACCAGTGGTGTGACCTTAAGCCAATTAAACGTTCTTTTTTCATCTGTAAAATGTCCATAATAATAGTAATAAAATCTGCCTCAGAGGGATGTTATAAGAATTCCAAAATAAACCATATAAAAATGTGCTGGATTGGGGTTTCTAGGTTCTTGACCAAGCCATGAGAAAGAATTCAAGGGCACAGCACAGGTTGAGAAAGCAGGTATGTGAGGACCCAGGGCCCAGTGCCCTGCCCCCTCCTCCATTATGAGACACAGGAAGCCACCTACATAACCAGGCAACAGGCCCCTATCCCCAGGGGAGAAGCATTAAAACTTCCCTCCCCTAATCACTGTTGCTAACTAAATCTCCTTAGACCTTGTAACTAAATCTCACTGAGAAAATCCATTGTCACAAAACTTTATAAGCCTCCCAACTTGACACTTCTCCTTTCCCCACAGTTCACTTTCCACCGCAGGTCACAACTGTGAGACCATCTTCTCTCAGTAAGTACCAATTATACCCATATCCACTTCCGTGCCTGGTGTGTTCTTAGGTCTTAGGGCTAAGCTAGGTTGGAACAAGGTAGAAAATTTATTAAGAATGCATGTGAGAAGAAGTGAGGGTACTCTTGCAAGAAAAGAAATGTCACAGGCGAGAGGACCCCAACATTGGGGCCATTTGCTTTTGTAGATTTTTGTTCCTTTTGTAATTTTTATTAACTATTTTACTACCTTTCCCTTTTTCCTTCTTTGTGGTTGCTTGACAGTAGAAGAATTCTCTCAGGGGAATTGGCTGACTCCACCCACCTCCCTCCTTTTTAATGCTTGAGCTTAACTGACTCACTCAGGTGGGCTCTGTTGGCCCCCAGGTGCTGTTTATTGGGGTTCTTCTCAGAGATATCTTCTCCTTGAGGCCTGACTGCTCTCTGGAATTTGTCCTTTGCTCATCAGCCAGCCACTGCCATAATTCTAACCCTGCCTCACATATGTTCAGAACAGTGGGAACGTAGTAAACACTCAATATGTTTTAGCTATTATTGGTGGTAATAAGATATGCAAAGTGGAATGAAAGATAAGTGAGTGGGTACATAAAATAAGGTAATGATTTCAAATATTTAAATTAGATTATTAATTCCATTATATTTATACGGAAAATTGGCTCACATTATTTTGTATTTTAGACCACGAGGATGCTTTACAGAATTATCTAGTTTATGCTTCCCATTTTACAGAAGATTAATCTTAGGTACAAGGAATAAACAGTCTTGTGTAAGTCAAACAAGCAATTCAGGATTTTTCTATTAGAAGGAAGTGTATGCCAACTTGCCAATTTAAAAGTAGATGAATGAATACATTTAGTGTGTCACTGTTTTGAGTCAAAGTTTACTTCCCTGCTTGTGCTCTGAAGAACTCTCTAATCTGTACTGAAATTCCACCACCTTAGAGGGGAGTGGAGGATGAAAGAGGATTTAGTTTACCATAATATATTGGAAGAAAAAGAGAAATATTAAAATAACTAATGTTACAGTCTTCTATTTAATGACTTCAATTTTCCTTTCATTGCATACCCATGGGATTTATATAGAGTAAAGAAACAAACAAAAAATGGTCAAAGGACTCACCTGAGAGTAACAATGTAAGCAAATCTCATTCGAGAAATTCCTGAAGGTCAAGGTATTGGTATATCCTTAGAAAGAGTGAGACAAAGGAAGGTTCACTCCTTGTTGTGGTATTGTTTACCGGCCCAGATACTACCAATCATGGAAAAACCTGATCACAAAACCAGAGCAAAGTAAATGACTTTTCAGTATTTCTTTTTGCATGTGCTTTTTAATGAGGACGTTTGCCTTAGGCTTTTCTTCTGGGAGGGAGATATCCTTAGGGCCAGGACCAGCTGTCTGCCTCTATCAAAGCTGACAATGACTGTTCCTCTGCTGGATTAAGTTATCATTGGACATAGCACCTCAGAACACTGTTGTCTTGCATTCTGTAAGGATAGCACAGCACCTTTAATGAGAATGTTTTGAAAAAGCTCAGTAAAATGCACAAAGGGGAAAAGAAAAAAGTTTATCTTCAGAAGCTTGGCTTTGATGATGTAATCTAAATACATTCCCAGTTAAATTGTGTTGTTTTATTGTCAGTTTGAATTTAATTTAATTTTCTATATATGGTGGTTTAAGGGGGCAGTTATAGCACTCTGTTTTTCCAAAAAGGCTTAATACTAACAATTCAGAAAAAAGAAGTTAAAATACAGTTGCTCATGAATAAAATCATGAAAAAATATGTGAATATTGCTAAGAACAAGATTCAAATATTGCATTTTATCATTTCCAAATAAATAAAAATTATAGCCAAATCCTTTTGGAAGAGGAAATTACGTATTTGTACTGAGCTTATTCTGTGAAAGGAAGCTCCACCAGCAGCAACCTGGAATTGACTTCCGGCGGTAATCATCAAAGTTTGGATGCAGAATTGCAAAGTATTCGTAACTACTTAGAAACAACAGTAGTATAAGACAAATTAAATTATTAAACATAGTTTAGCATTTAAAAAAGCTGGTCTCATTAAATTAAAGCCCAATAAATTAAGAGTTAGTTTTAAGGTTTTATGTGCTAATATTATTCTAACATAAATCTATAATTAATTAGGTAAACTTTTACTGACTAAAATGAAAGTTGTGACACTAGCTGTCAAATACCACAATCCATTTAGAGTTAATATTAACACATATATTTAACTCATGGGTATAAGAATGAAGGACTCATGATTTATACAGACAATGCCAGCTTCAATAATCAATCTCCTGAATTGATATATCCAAATGTTCTTGTCACAATACTTCCTGGAATTTGAAATAAAGTTTGAGCTCAGAAATTCATTTAATTTTTAACCAAAAAGATTAATATTTTGTGTTTCATTTTCCTTGAAAGTACATTTATCTTCTTGGAGAATGCAAAATATACTATCTTCGTGACTAATGTTGAATAAATTTTTTCTTTAATTAACCCTCCCAATATAAAAAATAAAAGCATGCTATGGATGGTTATTTATTAATAATATGTTAAATTAAACAGTGAATTTTTTCCAAAGGCTTGTCTTTAATCTGTTGTCTTCATCTTCAGACATAATGGCAATTCAGACTTTCCCATTATTTATCTGCCTCTCTCCAACTCATAATTTTCCAGTCTTAAACAACCCTATTACTTTCAACACTTCAATTGATTATTAGGGGAAAGATTTGGAAAGTAGCATTGATATCACATGATTTGATTTTCATTAAATCATAATATCATCAGTGGAAGTATTGAAAAATATATAACCTATCAATTATGTTTCTGCATTAAGACTATAGAGCTAATTTTCAATCATATATTTTAGTTAAAATTCTTCCCCAATTCTTTAGAATACTTATAATTAAATGTTTGTTTTTTGGTCCACTAGTGGATACTATATCTTTGTATATATTGTCTATATCTTTGTATATATTGTATATATTTAAATATATATATTTTAATATATTTTCAAACAATAGGTAGTAACTATAAAGCTTTGTTATCAAATCATCGAGCAGTCTGACACTGACACTATTATGTTATATGAAAGTTAATCAGAACATTTAAGTATGTCATCATACTTGAGTCTGGCACAAGTGTGAAAGCAACACACCTACTTTATTTACAACTCTGATTTAATTTTTGGATAAGGATTTTGAAGAAAATAAGGATTAGGAAGAAAAATTATATCATTCCAAAGAGAGCTAAATGTGAGTATTTAGAAAAATAAGGAGTGAAAACAACTTTATTCTAGCCCTCTCCCCCAATCCTGTCATCAACAGCAGCCCTGCTCTAACATCAGAAAGAGGAAAAGAAGGATTTGAATTTAGATTTATTGTGAAAAAAAGAAAGAGAAAGTCACAGATTTGCAAGCTGAAGTCTAGGAACATTAGAGATGACTTGTAATCTCATGGAGTCCTAGAAATGTCTGCTTCCTTCAGTTTTAAAAGATGACAAAAACAACTGTGTAAAAGAACACATATTCAGTAATAATACTCAAATAAAAAGAAAAGAACACTTTGTCCTTAATTTGAAAAAAAAGCAAATAATTTGAAATTTGCATACACTTTCCCATAAAAACCAGATGTGATGGCTATTTGAAAACTTCATTGATGGAAAATAAATGACACTGACAAACAAGAGAGGGGCACAAGTGTTAGAAGTCACTTAGCCATGAGAAGAAAAAAGAGAGCTAAGTGGGATATCAGGCCCTTATCTAAGATTAAGGGAAGTTTCCAACAGAAACTTAGAATCATAGCCATGCAGCGGGTGACTTAGGCAGAAGCTCACTGTGTGAACTTTACAAAAGTGTCAGGTGGTTGAAGGACAAGCAGCACGTTTGGCATAAGGTGACCACAGTTTTCATAAAACATTCCAGGTATGTGTATTACAATAAAAATACTAAATCCTAACTATATCCACTCTGTTGTGAATTCACGTTGTTTGTTTAGTGAACTTTCATTCATTAGAGGCTGAACCAAATGAAATCTGCCTGCCTGCAATGAAACACTAAAGTTTTATAAGGCATAACACCCACAACAATGCTGGGAACGTCTTGTTCTTTTTTAATTCACCAATGTCTTAATCAATGAATAAGTTATACATTCCAGCTATGCTCTTCCCTGACACACACAAAAAATGATTCCTTTGAAAAACAATGCTGGTTATTTTTCTTTTGCTCCTATTGCATTTTTTTTTTTTTTTTTTTTTTTTTTTTTTTTTTTTTTTGGAATGTTCTTTGGTTTTGTAGTATCCATGCTGAGGGAAATGGTGAGAAAGTTCTCATTTAAAAACTGAATCACAGATGCAAGTACATACACTGGTGAAAAACAAAAAAAAAAAAAAAAATAAACAACTAGCATTGCTCTTTTTTTCTTTGAAAAATTACTTGTTTGGCCTATACTATATGCAAGACTCTGGGTTTAATGTGGTATGAGGCAGAACATATCATCCAAGATAGACTGGGTTATGACCTGTTACCAAACAACCATTCTTGGTGGTTTAAAAGAACTTGAGTTTATTGCTTTCTCCCACCACACGTCCATCAGAAGTGGCCAGAGGATGGTCCACTGGTGATGGAAGGAATCAGGCTGATGGAGCAGCCTTTGTCTCAAATGTTGCCCATTTCAGAGTCAGAGGGAAAAGTGGTCTAGAGAATCTCATACTGGCAATTAAGTGCTTGGTCACAGAAGTGTCACACATCACTTCTGCTCAAAGGACATTGGTTATAATTAATCACATGGCCACAGTGACCACAAAGGGACCAGATATTACTGTCTGCCTCAAAGACAGAAAGCTAGGGATATTTGAGTAAGCAGCACTCATGTTTACCACAATAGGGAGGAACAAAATAGATCTGATCTCTGTCTTCCTGAAATTAAAAATCTATTAGGAAATTCAGAAAATAAATAAGCTATCAAATAAATCTATACCTCTAAATTATTATGATTACTATGAAGCTAAAGAAAAGAGTTTATTGTAAGAAAATAATAGGGAAGTGTTCATGTTAGCCAATATCTCTAAGAAAGTGATATCTAATCTGAAATCCGAAGCATTGAAAGGAGTAGCAGAATTGTGTTGAATGGAAATAGGAGAAATGATGTGTGAATGGTAAGAGAATAATCCAGAAAAGGTGTTAAATACTGTGGTAAATAGATGAGATTTTATTATAACAAGACTGCTAAGCAGACAAAAATCATATAGCAGTAACAGCAGCCAGAGTGTCAACATTTGTGCTTATGTCCCAAGCTCAGTTGCCACAGGGATACAAGATGAAAACTAGATGATATCTGTGCTCACAGTGTGGTGCATCACAGAAAAGTGCAAACAGATCCCCAAGCTTAGGTTACCCCAAACTTAAAATGGGTGGTTAACATGTATAATCTTTGCCAGAGGAAGAAATTATCTTTATTATGTTGTGCAGTCAATGAATCTGCCCCTTGCTCCAGAAGGAGATGCTATCTGTATTTTCCAAGGCTGTTTTCTGTACAAGCATACTTGAAAATACAATCTGAAATAAAGATAGTCAGTAGAGAATTGTCCCCCAAACAACCAGAAGTTTTTGAAAGAAGATGCTAATGTGGAATTTCAGATCTAAATTTTCTTCCAGCTTCCAGACAGTGGAAATAACAGTGTAACTGTTAAAACAGTTTACAATCATGAACTGGGATGCTATGCTGCTGAAACGAAATGTATTAGCAAGTACACTGCCTGAGGCGTTATAGAAATATGGATGTGGTTGATATAGAAATTATAAAGAAAATGGAATTGTCTGGTTCTTGCTCAGAATAATTGATGCTCTGGATAAATATAATGAAAGATGGACTGTGATAAATCATCAATTAAAAATTAAGTGTGGAAGCCAGAAAACTTACTTGACAGTATCTAATACAGACTCATCCCCTGCAGTCAGCTGGCAGAGAAACCTGAGCCCCAAAACTTTATCATAAGAGTAGTAGAGCTCCTGGGTAGGTCTGCTCTGTCAAGGTCAAGGTCCTGATTATAAAAGAACATGACACTGTGATATAGGATTGAGACATTAAGTTGATGCACTTGAAAATCTTGAATAACCAGTTTCCCCAAAGATTGAAAAAAGTGGTCCCCTTATAGCTGTTAGGAGATGGTACTTGCACTTAGTTAAAGATGATGCAAGAAAATACATGACTACGATACCTGTGAAAACTGTCCCTTTTTTTCCCCTTCATCTCTATGCCCATAACTAAAGTTAAGTCACATCCAGGGAAGCTCTTGGACTGTTAAGGGAAGATAGGGAGATAAAGTACTATGCCCTGAAGGGGATGTGGTGTATAGCCAATATGGACCAGCAGAATCTAGGAGAGTGTATATGTGATATTGAGGATGCTGAATCAAGCATGGGAAGGGAGGATAGAAGGTCAAGTTGGTTAAGAGAGAGTTTATCGATATGAGAACACTTTCCTAGAAGTCGGGATTTGGCACCCTGGCAAGGACCCTAAAGATGGGTCTGACAGCTCCTGGAATCTTGGAAAACTTCATTTATAAACTAACTGAAGTAAATGCCAGAGCTGCTGTGGCAGAAGTTAAAGAAAGGTAGAAAAACTCAGAGAAGTGGGCATGCTAGATTTCATATATTAGACAAGATTGGAAAATCTGCCAGAAAAATATATTTCACTGGGGGTCCAAAGGAATAATGAGCATATTGTTGAGAGGGGCATCACCATTGCTAAGAATCTTGGTTGTGGGTCTCTTCTCTAGGCCAGGACTGAAGGTAAAAAAATGATATTACACAGCAGTGCTGTCTGATAGTGATGTGTAGGAGAGATCCAAACAAACATACAAAAAACTAATGGAGTGGTACTTAAGTGTCAGATCCCTGGTGACAACAATTATTATAATGAACTGCAAGTTTATTGTGTCAGCCAGGGTGGTCTGACCCAAGGAGGACTATAGAGATAGTTAATAGAACATATTATTCTTAGAGGTAACAGATGGGCATTCAATAAGTGTGTGGTTGCTTAATCTATCCATGAAATGAAAACAAGGTTGGATGATCAGAATGCTCAGGGTGCAATGGAAAAAGCTTTGTCTTTGCAAAAATCAAAATCTTTGCTGAGTTTCTGGACTCAAGCCTATTTTCAGATTCAGAGCCCTTTGACGGAAGAAGCCAGGTGCCCAGGAGGAAGAACCAGAAACTTGATGGCAAATATATATAGTAGTTATCCCACAGACTTCCCCTACAAGAACTGTTGGGGATTGAATCATGCCACCTACAAGACATGTTCAAATCCTGATCTCCAGCCCTGTGGGTATAAACTCATTTGTAAACAGGCTCTTCAAATATCCTATTAAGATGAGGCCAAACTGAATCTTGGTGGGCCTTAATCCAATAGGGCCAGAGTCCTTATAAGCAAAGGAAATTGGACACTGTAGAAGCCAGAGAAGGAAACAGGAGACAGATTGCCATGTGAAGGAGGCAGAGATTGATTGCCAGCAAGCCTCACTAGAATCCTACAGACTTAGAGAAAACATGGCCTGCAGTACCTTCATTTTAGATTTCTAGTTTCTAAAACTGAGAAAATAAATTCCTGTTATTTATGCCAACTATTCATTTATGTTTTTATAGCAGCCCTGGAAAATTAAGACAAGAGTATATAGCCATTTTCCTAGGTAACTTCACACTGAGGAAAATGGAACACCTAAACATTTCTAAGACTGTTACACATGGGGTATGAATTCACATTAAATTCAGAGACACAAAGGGTCAACATGTACTCAATGTTACAGGTAGGTATTTGGGGGCAAGGAAATAAAGTTATACCTGAATTTGGCTCATGGTGGGTCCACTGAGCTCACAAATCCAACCAATTGTCATTTCCATGATCCTTGACTATGAAGTTGAAATGGGCATATTGGGTAACTGATTCCTTGGCTTCAGGGGCACAGGGCTATTATAAAGGGAAAAGACAAGTGGAAAACTTGGAAACCCTCTGTTCCCCTAGCCAAGGTAATAAATAAAAAGAAGATATGACATTCCTAATGTCATATCGTAGATATAATTGCCCCTTTGAAAATCTAATGGATGCATAGGTGGTGTTCCATTAAAACTCCACTTAATTCACTCATCTGGTCCCTATGGGGGTAGCAGGAGACAAAATCTGGAGACCTGGATGATGACTGTGGACCACCACAAACTCAACTTAATAGTAGCCCAATTGCAGCTTCAGTGTCATATGTTGTAACTTTGGTAAATAGAATATCAAGACATCAGGAACATACATGGTATGTAGCCATTGTCCTGAAAGTGTATTCTGTTTATTCCTAATAGAAGGAAGAGGAAAAAATAATGTTGGACATGATATCATTAAGATTGCAATGTAAGACATACCCTGGAAAAGTCTCCCCTCACATTCAACAAATAAAAGAACAAGCCCCTCTTATTTAGACCGCTGGTAGAAAATAGAGACTGGAAGGAAAAAGAGAATCTCAAAGATAAGGTATGAGATTTCCAGCCCACTTACACCAATCTGGACACTTCTCCCTTACTTGGTCCCACTTAGCTTGGCAGTCACACAGAGGTAGCCTAGTTCAGGTCCCTCCTGCCAGGGATGCAGGCCATAGAATCACTCACAGCAGTGAGTCAGAAACACATGCATATCCAGGCACACGCAGAGACACAGGGCAGAAAATAAGCCACTGAGGCATGTTGCATACAGAAGGGCCCCCAGGGCAAATAGAAAGAAAGAGAAAGAGAGAGAGAGACTGCAGCATAATTGTTGACAAGAGCTGTGTACTCAATTCAGTTGCTGTTGGCTGTACCATCTAAATGCAAAATGGACTTTTCCAGATTGCACACCTTTCTGGATTGGCCCCATCTGGGTCATCAGGGTGGGACACATACCCTAACAGGAGAGAAATTGGAGGGAAAAAAGCATCACAGAAAAAAAAAAAAAAAGGAGGGGGACTACTTAACTGCTGTAAGACAGAATGGGTCCCAGAACTAAAAAAGTATAAGGAAAAGGGGAAACTGAGTGAAATAGAAAGCATAAACAAAACAGAGGTGCAGGGGAGGAAATTCTGCACAAAAGCAAAAAGAACAGATCAAGGTTCCAGAGAAGGAATAGAGAAAAGGAAACTCTTGGAGGTGAAACAATTGCACAAACAGCACCATCTAAAAATTGTGCTGCATATCCAGGGCAAAAATCAGATGAAAAAGTGCTGAGAAAATCTGAACAGTTAAACTGAAGTTACTCTAAAAGCCCAGAATGAGTTGTAATAAGTATCAGAGAAAAACCTTTACACAAAGTCAATAACAATAAACTCTAGACAAGAGGGAGAAATGGACCTTCAGAATAACTCATCAAGATCTTCAGATGCCCAGACATCAGCAAAAAATGACAAGCCATACTAAGAAGCAGGAATACATCACTCAGTCAAGAGAAAAAATTAAAACTTCGGAGGAGATACAGAATTCGGAACAACTAATCATAGAAGTTCAAACAAACCTCCTAAATCATTTCAAGGAGATGCAGGAAAATATTGACATAGAGATAAAAGAAATTAAGAAGAGAATGTGTGAACATAAAGAAGAATTTGAAAAGTACAAAAAGAAGCATATAAATTATAGGGATGAAAGGCACAATAATGGAGATTAAAAATACACTAGAATTGACATATTAATGATATTTAGTCTTCCAGTCCATGAACACAGTATGTCTTTACATTTACTTAGGTCGTCTTTGGTTTCCTTTAGCAATATTTTGTAGTTTTCCTAGATATTTGATTCTTTTAGTTGATATTGTAAATGGAATTTTTTTCTTCATTTCCTGCTCAGATTGCTGATTACTAGTGTATAGAAATACTACTGATTTTTGCTTGTTGATCTTGTATCCTGTCACATTGCTGAACTTGTTTATCAGCTCTAGTATCATTGTTACAAATTTGGGGGTGGGGCTTTCACTATTTAGGATCATGTCAGCAACAGTGAAAGTTTTACTTCTTCCTTTCAAATTTGGATGCATTTTATTTCTTTTTCTAGCCTAACTGCTCTAGCTAGAACTTCTAGCACAATGTTGAATAACAATGGTGACACTTGGCATTCTTGTATTTTTCTAGTTCTTAGAGGGAAAGACTTCAGTCTTTCACTACAGTGATATTAGCCATGGGTTTTTCACATATGCCCTTTATTGTTAAGATGTCAGTTCTACCCAAACTGATTTACAGATTCAATGCAACCCCAATCCAAATTCCAACAGCCTAATTTGAAGAAGTGGAAAGCAAATTATCAAATTTACATGGAAGGGTAAATGCAACAAATAGCCTAAAACATCTTGAAAATGAAGAACAAAGTTGGAGGACTCATACATCCTGATTTAAACAATATTACAAAGCTACAGTGGTCAAAACTGCATGGTACTGGCACAAGGATTGATATATAGATCAATGGAATCAAATTGAGAGTCCAAAAATAGACCCTCATATCTATAGCCAGTTAATTTTTGACAAGGCTGCCAAGTCCACTCAATTGGGAAAGAATACTCTTTTCATATGCAAAGAAATGAAAGAGTGTCCCTTTTTCACAGCTTATACAAAAATTAATTCATAAGGAACCATAGATATAAATATAAGATCCAAAACTATAAAACTCCTGAAGAAAATGCAAGGAAGCATCTTCAATATCTTCGTTTAAGCAATAGTTTCCTAGACATTAGACCCAAAGCACAAAAAAAACAAAGAAAAAAACAAATAAATGGAACCTCATCAAAATTAAAACTTTTGTGCATCAAAGGACTTTTTTATGAATATGAAAAGACAACATACTAAATGGAAGAAAATATTTGGAAACCATATATTTGAAAAGGGTTTAATATCCAGAATCTATAAAGAAATCCTACAACTAACTCATCAGTAAAAAGACAAACAGCCCAATTTTTGAATAGACATTTCTCTAAAGAAGATACAAAAATGGCCAAAAAGCACATGAAAAAAATACTTAACATCAGTAGCTATTAGGGAAATGCAAATCAAATGCACAATGAGATGCCATTTCACCCCCACCAGAATGGCCGCTATTAAATAAAAGAAAATTACAAGTCTTGGAGAAGATGCAGAGAAATAGGAATATTCATTCATTGCTGATGGAAATTTAAAGTTGTGCAGCCACTGTGGAAGACAGTTTGGTGGTTCCACAGAAAGCTGAGTATAGTATTACATTTGATCCCTATATACCAAAAATAATTGAAAGCAGGGACTTGAACAAATATTTGCACACCTATGTTAATAGCAGCATTATACAAAATTGCCAAAAGATGTAAGCCACCTAAGTGTCTATCAACTGATGAATGGATAAACAAACTGTGAGCTATACATACAATGGAATAATATTCAGCTGTTAAATGAACTCCTAATACATGTGACAATATGTATAAACCATGAAGACAAGCTGAGTAAAATTAGGCAGAAACAAAAGGACAGATACTGTATGATCTCAGTGATATGAAGTAATTAAAATAAGTAAACTCAGAGTTAGAACCCAGGGCTGGGTTGGGATAAGGAATGGGGAGTTAATGCTCTGTGAGTACAGAATTTCTGCTTAGGTGCATTGTAAATTTTGGAAGTGGATGATGGTGATGGTAGCACAATATTATAAGCATAATAAACAGCACTGAGTTATATATGTGAATGTGGTTAAAAGTGGAAATTTTACATCATATGTATGTTACTAGAACAAAAAGGATAAGATAAAACATAGAACTACACAACGCAGTGAACATGAGTCTACACTAAGGACTATAATTGATATCAAAATTATAAAAGTGTTCTTCCATGAATTGTAACAAATATTTCACACTAATACAAGGCATTAACAATAGGGATGTATATGGGAACACTGTATTTTTTACATAATTTTTCTGTAAACCTACATCTTCTATAATTTAAACAAGTAGGGTTTTATTGTTACTGTTATTCACTGGAATATTACTTGTGTGGGAAAACTGACCACCTGGAGGTCACTGTCATTTCCTCCTACAGTTGCTCAGTTTATGTTTCTGAGAGGAGGCTGACATTGACTTTCAGGATCACTTTTCCAAATGTGTATTCCTATTAAACAATGTATGCCTAAAAGTGAAGCTCAATAGTGAATGCATTTGTACCATTTTTTCCAACATTATGATTAGAAAAAGCAAAAATATGATTAAGTTTTTACAGTAACTTGTATTCAATAGGTATTGAGCTAATGTATGATGATTGATATTAGTGAAAGATTGATTTCTTCTATAAACACATGCATGTGAACTTGCTCTGGTTACTTTTCATTTTATAATATAAATTTCATACATCCTCAAAGCCATAATAGGTTCATTTGGAATGGTTAACAGTACACATTTATGGTCATGCCTCAGGACTAATTAGCTCTCTTATTCTCTGTCATAAAATAGTCTTGAAAATTCATGAGCAATCTGAGTGTACCAGAGACTATAAAGAATATAACACACGTCCCCTATATTGATGATGCCATAATATTCATAGCAGATGAGAAAGAAGTAAATTCCAACTGTCAGTGAAACACATGTACTTAGAGTGGGAGATAGATTTTAGGTTCTGGATAAAGTTTTAATCTGTGAAAACTTTAGGGATTGAGTAATTTGAGACATGACAGGACATAACTGACAAAGTACACAACATATAAATTGCACCATGAAGCTCTTCCCAAGAAGAAAGTTGCCCAAGGCCTAGGAGGACTCTTTGTGGTGTGGCCACATATTACACACCTGGAAATATTGCTGTAATGCAAAAAGTTACAAGAAAAGTTAGAATTGAGAGAGGCCCATATCAGGAGACAGATTCATGTCAGGTACAACCTCTAATGTGACTTGCCCTATTGCTTAGGTCATATAGCCTAGTAGAACCTAGGCTTAGAGACAGGAGGATGGAATAAGGTTTCCTTGAGTTTATGTTGAGCCTCAATAGGAAAACCACAATGTAGATGGCAACAATTTCTGACATAAGGCTAGGATTTGTATAGCAAGAATTATTAATCTTTTGAAAAAACAGTTCCTGTCATGGTTCTGGACACTTTTAGAGACAGAGCATCTGACCATGGGGCACCACATAGGAGCCTAAAATAAGCTTGGTTCTGTCAGATCCACAAAGTTGTAGGGTCATCCAGTCCCAGAAGCAATCCATTGAAATATAAAAGTGGTACATTCAAGTTTGGGACAGGCAGGGCCAGGGCCATAAGTAAGCTAAAGGAGCAGTGGCCCAAATCACTATGACATCTGTCATGGTTGCCCCAATGCCTTGCCCTCAGTTCTCAACTAAGGCCACATGTGAGGTCCCATTGGACAGTTGCCAGAGGATGAAAAATGCTAAGTTTATTTCAAGGGATGACTGGCTTGCTATGTGTGTACAAAATAAAAATGGATTATGAAGCACTACAAAACCATCAAGTGTAATCTTCAAAGAGAAGCCTTAGGGAAATTCTCCCAATGGTTGGGTCTTTGGGCAATTTAACTCCTCATCCAATTTGTGTGAAAAAATAATTGCCCTGAGGTTAATAAATGTATTGACTATTGTATAGTGGTCAATGGCTTGACTATTTGATCAAAGGTCTGGAAGTAGAAAGAATGAATCATCAGGAATAAGTTTGACTGGTCTAGAGGCACTTGGATGGATTTATATGAGTGGGTACAAAGTGAAACAATATTTGTATTGCATGCCAATATTCACCAAAAAGCATACATAAAGTAACAGGCACTGAAAGCCTTAAATGCCAAGTAGACAGAATGACTCTGTCAGCTGATGACAACCAGTCTTGGGCTTCTTCCACCCCATTACTAGCAAAAGGAGGCATAAACAAAGTAGCCATGAGGGAAGGATATGTGTTGAATATGGGTTCCAGTGGCAAGGGTTCCTCCTCCCCATGGCTAATCTAGTTACTGTTCCTGATGAATATCCAACCTGCCAGCAATACACAACAGTGCTGTACTCATATTACTGTTTTTTTCCACTGGTCCTATCACAAACCATGCCATCCAGAAGTGGCCAGTATTCAAGAGAATGGGTATGACTTAGTAAAGGCTAGGAGGTGACAGCTTGGAGATAACACTAGGCAAGGTTGGAATGTTACACCCCAAGATGCAACAGACACTCTAAATCAGCAACATTATTTTGTTATGCCTCTCCAATAAGTAGAGTACCTGTTTGTGGGAACCAAGAAGTGGAAATAGGAGTGGCCTTGCTCACCGTTGTTCCAAGTGATCTACCTGGAGAATTTGTGCTTCCCATTCCTGAAAATCTAGCCTTGGCTAGTTTAGATACTTGGTTCTCAAAGGACAAATGCTTCCACAATGGGAGACAGAAAGAGTTGTATTGGACTCTAAGCTATGGACGTCATCTGAGTACTTTGGACTCCTCATAACAAGGGACCAGCAGGCAAGAACTAAAGTCATTATCCTGACCAGGATAATTAACCCTCATTATAGAGAGAAGGAAGGGCTGCTGTCAAACACTGTGGATAGGCAGGAATATGTTTGTCCCTTAGGTGATCCACTTCAGTATCTCTTCAAACTCCATACTCCAATATTGATATAATTCCACACATTAATTTGCCACAGCCTGAGTATGCCATGGTGATCAGGAGTTCCTAACACCCCAGGGACGAAGTTCTTGGTCATCCCACCAGGTAAGCCACCAAGATCAGCAAGGGTGCTGAGATTGAAGGGAATCTAGAATGGATAGTAGAAGAGGGAACCACTTCTAATCATTTGTGTTTTCAAGACTAGGGATTGCTACATTCTAAAGAGAGCCAACAATCCCAAGGTTATGTCCCCTTCCAAAGAGCAGCTTGCATGCAGTAACTAGTTGAAGCAGAATCATTAAAGGCCAGCTTCTTTGACGCAAGTACAGACAGTTTTGAAGTGCCATCTCAGTTTTAAAACTGAGAATTGTTTAAAGAACATTGCAGTCCAATTTAATAATCTGACCAACCTGTTTCTTCCTATCTTTTAATTGCTATTCCTGAGATCATGTATCAATATTTTTTTTACATGACTGCTTTCCAATAAATCCAACTTTCACAAGACCTAATAGACAAAAGATGGCTATGACAACTCTGAAGATCATGTCCTCAGACAATCACTTTCAAAGGCAGGAAAAAGAGAGAAGGAGTGGTGGAGACTGTGGGAAGGGATCAGTTAGAAGGTTATTATAATAATCCACAAGAGAAAAAATTGTGCCTTGGAGCTGGGTAGATGGAATGTGAAGATAAAGATTTAAGGTTTAATGTGGAAGGGATATTCAACAGTTATCACTAACAGATTAGATTCTGTATTTAAGAGACTATTAGGTTTGGGAAGCACGCTACATACATTTTCAAACAAAGTGAATTATTTTCTTGAAAAAATTCAGTTAATATTTGTCCATTTCTTTTGCTGATAAATGCATTGTCTTTTCACAAGAACAAGTGTTAATAATAATGCATAATTTCAGACTTCTTCAAGATACTCCTATATGTTAGGAATTTACATGTCATGCCCATGTCAGTGCATTCTTCCATGAATCCTCCGTGTAATTAGTTTCATGGAATATTGCCTTTTTGGCATATCACTCTCTTCCGGTATTCCTGATATAATGTGACAGGCATGCCTGCCAAGCCTCTTACTGCTGACTTTCTCATGCATGTTTCTGTGAAGAAATTCAATTAACAGGAAACAGTATAAAATGGGCAGAGAATCAGAAAGGAAATTCAAATTAAAAACTAAATTCTCAACAAACTCTTGAAGCCCTTCATCTCACTCACTGAGCCTGAAAAGACAGAGGCCTAAAGTAGGGTCATAACTGGTAGTTCTTAGGTCTACTGCCCTAATTCCCCTTTCATGTGAAAGTTCATGTCAATTTTAATTACATGTGACTTTCCAGGATAGCATCCACTTACAATTTAGTTAAATTTATCCATAGATTTTACTTTGGGGAGGAGGGTGAGTGACCTACAAAATCATATTGTGAATTCAAGAAAAGGGTCCATGCAACGTTGATGATTATCCTGAATTATTACAACTAAGATTCACAGTTAACTGGGCCGTAGGTCTGTTAGTTCTTTGGTCTTGCGTTTTTTGAAATCCAATTCATTTGATGATCACAACTTTCAACCAAACAACATCAAATTATATGGCAATGATCTTATGTGTATTGACTTCCGTATGGTTCTGTCTATTCAAATCAGGAATCATTTAACCAATAAAAATGCATTTTTTTTTTTTTTTTTTTTGGTTTGAGAATGAAAGTAAAATGAGTGGGATATCGGAAGATGATGCTTTTGGAAATATATCATGCAATTGTATTGGCTTGCTGTCATGTGGGCCTGGAGACTGATTTTATCTGTTGAGACAATGAGATAAAAGCAACTGCAGATATTTTAGCAGAACTATCAAAAAATAATATTTTGAGCTAGCATTTAAAAATTGTTTGGATATTAATTTCTTAAAGTTCTAGGGAGGTTACTGGAGGAATATCACCTAAGTTTTAACTTATAAAATTGTCAGTTCATGGAAAAAATACAACATCATATTGGTAATTTCATTTTAAAAAACACTCACCTTTGCAACCTAAATTAGAGAAAAGTTGCAAAGAAATTTCTAGAAAATTCACTAAGTTTTTAACACAGTTAGTCTTCTTACCAATATATTGGTCTGTTTATGTTTAAAGGGAAAATAAAATAGTAGATTTGAGGAAGACAAATTTTCTTTCCCTCCATTTATATTTGCATTGGCAAGTAGGTGAATATTTCAACACTTTTGGTCCTTTAATGGGTCTTCATTTATTCCAGCTCCGAAGAGGAAGAGTGAATTGGTATGTTAAGAGTGAAGGAAGGAATTTTGTACTTGATCTGTATGCTATTCACATTGTGGAGGCAGTTTAACATTCAGCCAGAAGTGCCTAAAAAGGATAGAGGAACTTCCCTAATTCTGTGTGTTAGTACTAGGATGCACATGTTTGCAAGTACCTACATCACAGTCTCCATAGTTCTTTCAATAACAAAGCTGGCACAGTATTGTTAATGTAATCCTGTATACTTCCTGTGCTGGTTTGGATATATTACGTCCCCCACAAAAGCCATGACCTTTTAACCCAATCTTGTTAGGTGGAACATTTTGATTGTTTCCATGGACATGTGACTCACCCAACTGGATGACACCTTTGATTAGGTTATTTCCATAGAGGTGTAGCCCTGACCATTCAGGGTGTCTTGATTAGATCACTGAAGTATTTAAGAGAGATAAAGAACTGACCCAGATGTTTGCTGATGCTTGGAGATGCTTGGAGATGCAGATAGAAGGATGTTTGGAGAGAATAAACTAAGAGAAAAAGCCCAGAGTTTGCCCCAGAGAAACTAAGAAAGACCCAGAGACATTTTGGAGAATGCCATTTTGAAACACAATCCAAGAGCAAAGGACCGGCCAATGCCAGCCACTTGCCTTCCCAGCTAACAGAGTTGTTCTGGAAGCCATCATCCATTCTTCAGTGAAAATATTCTATTGATGCCTTAGTTTGGACACTTTTATGGCCTTAGGACTGTAAATTTGTAACCAAATAAATCCCCTTTGTTCCAGTTTGCTAATGCTGCCAGAATGCAAAACACTAGAAATGGATTGGCTTTTATAAAATGGTGTTTATTTGGTTACACAGTTATAGTTTTAGGGCCATAAAATGTCCAAGGTAACACATCAGCAATGTATACCTTCACTGGAGGATGGCCAATGCATCCAGAAAACCTCCATTAGCTGGGAAGGCAAGTGCTCTGGAGTTCTGGTTTCAAAATGGCTTTCTCCCAGGACTTTCCTCCCTAGGCTTCAGCACCTTAAAAATGTCACTCTCAGTTGCTCTTGGGGTGTTTGTCCTCTCTTAGCTTCTCTGGAGCAAAAGTCTGCTTTCAAAGGCCATCTCCAAAATGTCTCTGTAAGCTGAAGCTCCTCTCTCAGCTCCTGTGTGTTCTTCAAAGTGTCCCTCTTAGCTGTAGCAAGGTCACTCCTTCTGTCTGAGCTCTTATATAGTGCTCCAGAAAACTAATCAAGGCCCATTCTGAATGGGTAGGGCCACACCTCCATGGAAATCATCCAGTGAAAGACCTTGCCCACAGTTGAGTGATCACATCTCCACAGAAACATCCAATCAAAAGTCTCCAACCCAATCAACACCAATATGTTTCCAGCCCACACAAGACTGCATCAAAGATAATGGCATTTGGGGGGGACATAATGCATCCAAATCAGCACACTCCTTATAATAACCAATCCATTTCTGATATTTTGTATAATGGAAGCATTAACAAACCAGAACACTTCCAAAGTTTTCTCTTGATGGATTCTGTAAGCAAGAAGGTATGCTATAATTTAATACTTCAATGGTGACTGGAAACGGTGAGAATTTCATAGCCATGTCCAAATCCTAGCTCTACCACTTCCTAGGCTTATGAATTTGGGCAACTCACTGATGTAATTTCTATTTCCTTCAATGGCAAAATGGGATTTCAGTGTCACCTCATATTCTTGGGCACATAATGAGCACTAATAAATATTATCTAAATCAACATGTATATCTGTATATTGTATTTTATATACCCAGGTATACAACATGTTTAATATCGACAAATTAAATTAGGTTCTGTTGTACTTAATACAGTGGGGGAATGAATTAAACTCTTCAAAATTGGGATAAAAAGTAATTCCTGGATATTTTTCAATTTTTTAGAAAGTATGAGTTGGGGAAAAAGTGATTCTCAGTGGTCTTCACATTAATTTCTATGGTCCTTAAAAAGTAAGTAAATATAGCTGCCTGGGATTAGGTAAGGACACATAAAACAGTACTGCTTTCTAGTTGAAAGCATTGCAACATGACAAAACCCAATTTACATCATCACTTTGCAGACTTTTAGAATAAGAGGAAATGTAAATTGATTTTTTTCTCTAAAACAACAAAAATGCTTTTAATAAATGGAATGTGTGAAAAATTTTGAGGGTTTTAAATAGAACACTTTCACAGTAAAATCTAATCTCATCATCAGTTTCACACAGCAGAAGGTAGTTAAAATATATGCTAACCATGCTTAAAATGGCATTCTTAGGAATTAATAACAGTATCTTCCAAAATATTTTTTTTCAACTTGAGATGTTTTCATGGAGAGCTGAATATATTTGCTAAAATTTAAAATACATGTTCACATAAAAGAAGAGGTGTAAAAAATTCAAGGTGAACCCATTTCATAAGCTCTAATTCATTTTTCTTTGTGTTGCTTTAAATCATATTTCAATCTTTATGGAAATTTTTCATATTTAAATAAAAATTGAATGGAATTACTTTTCATTTAAGATGACATGAAAATGAGGATATTTATTTTCTTTTTTAAAAAAATGTATATTTCCTGGAAAATTGTAAGGCATTTTCTCTCCATATCCCTTTAAACCAGTACTCAGTTTAATGGGGGAATTTGTAAGACATTCACTTTAACTAGGGCCCCTTTAATCAGGTATTCAATCAATTTTTCTCAATCTCAAGTTATAGCAAAAGTTTCTGAAACCAGTCTGTAAAAGTGAATAAATTTATATAACAACAGCATGCCTAATTTAAAAGTAAGAATAGATTAAATTCTACTGTGTATTTGTCCCAATGGCAAAATAATTTTTTAGCAATTCTAAATACCCTTTTCACTAATTGAATAATGTGACTGTATCATCACATATATATCTATATATATTTAGTTAGTTAGAGCATTGAAAGTTTACAGAAAAATCATGAAGATAGTATAGAGTTCCCATATAACCCCTCTTACATACCCAGTTTTCCTTCTTAACATCTTGCACAAGTAGGTAATTTTGTTACAATTGGTGAAAAAAATTATTAAAATTATGCTACTAACTTTAGTCCACAGTTTGTATTAGGACTCACACTTTGTTTTGTACATTTCTATGTTGTTGTTTTTGTTATTGTTTTGTGGTGACTCATATGTAAGCTAAAATTTCCCTGTATTTGAACTCCTTTCAAGTATATAATTTAGTGGTGCTTACATTAGAAAATTTGTGCCTCCATCACCAGCATCTATTGCCCAGACTTTTCTGTCACCCAATCAAACTCTGTACTAACTGAACATTAACACCCCCATTTGCCTCCCCCACTCAGCCCCCGGTAACCTGTATTCTAGTTTCTGATTTTATGAATTTCCATATTCTGCTCACATAAATGAGACCATATAATATTTGTCTTTTTGTGTCTGGTTATTTCACTCAACATGATGTCTTCAAGGTACAACCATGTTTTGGCATGTATCAGAATTTCCTTCCTTTTTTATGGCTGAAATATTCCACTGCATGCATTTACCACATTTTGATTATTAATTCATCTGTTCATGGATACTAGGTTGCTTACATCTTGTGGCTATTGTGAATAATGTTGCTGTGAACATCAGTGTTCAAATATTAGTTCAAGTCCCTGCTTTTAATTCTTTTGTGTATATCACTAGAAGGGGGGGTTGAAGGTCATATGGTAATTCTATAGTTAGCTTTCTGAGGAAACTCCAATTTGTATTCCACAGCAGCTGCACCACTTTGCATTCCCACCAGCAATGCATGATGGTCCCAATTTCTTCACTCCCTCTCAACACGTAAATTTCTGTTGTTTTTTTTTTTTTTAAATAGTAGCCTTTCTAGTGGGTGTGAAACGGTATCTCATTGTGGTTTTGACTTGAAAACCCTTATTGGCTAATGATGTTGAATATCTTTTTATGTAGTCTTTGGCCATTTATATGAAACTTTTGCTATAACTTGAGTCTTTTGCCTGTTTTTTAATTAGGTTGTCTTTTCTTGCTGAGTTGAATGATTTCTTTATAGATTCTAGATATTAAGCCATTATTGGATATGTGGTTTCCAAATACTTTCTCCCATGGTGCAGAGTGTTGTTTTAATTTCATAACAAAATCTTTTGAGGTGAAATTTTTTTTTTAATTTTTATATGTCCAATTTATCTATTTTTGTTGTTTTTGGTGCATGTGCTTTCAGTTTAAAGTCTAGGTAACCATTGCCAAACACAAAGTCTTGAAGATGCATCCTTACACTTTCTTCTAGGAGTGTTATTGTTTTGGCTCTATTATCCATTTTGAGTTGGTTTTTATTTACAGTGTGAGGTAAAGGATCTACCTTTGTTCTTTCGCAAACGGAGACCCAGTTTTCCCAGCAACATTTGTTCAAGAGACTCTTCTTTCCCAATTGAGTGGTCTTTCCCTTCCTTGTCAAAAGCCAGTTGGCCATAAATATGAGGGCTGATTTCTGAACTATCAATTTGATTCCATTTGTGTATATGTCTTTCCTTGTGCCAGTACCATGCTGTTTCAATTACTGTGGCTTTGTAATAAGATTTAAGGTCAGGAAGTGTGAAACCTCCAGCTCCATTCTTATTTTTCAAGATGGCTTTTGTTATTCAGGGTACTTACCCTTCTGTATAAATTGAATGATGGCTTCTCTTTTTATGAATAGAAGGTTGTTGGAATTTTGATTGTGTTGAATCTATAAATTGCTTTTGATAGAATGGATATCTTAATATTCTGTCTTCTAATCCATGAACATGGAGTGTCTTCTCATTTATTTAGGTCTTTGTTTTTTTTTTGTTTTTTTTTTTGTTTTTTTTTTTTTTGGCAATGTTTTGTACTTTTCTGCATACAGGTCCTTTACATTCTTGGGTAGATGTATTCCTAGATATTTGATTATTTTGAATCAATTTTTTATTGATTCCTGTTCACATTTTCACCACTTTTGTGGTGTTTATCTTGTGTCTTGCCACTTTGCTGAATTCATTTATCAGCTCTAGAATTCATTTATTAAATCTTTGTTGTGGATTTTTCAGGATTTTCTATATATAGCATCATGTAATCTACAAAAAGGGAGAATTTTACTTTTCCTTTCCAATTTGAATGACTTTTATTTCTTTTTTCTTCCTAATTGCTCTGGCTAGAACTTCTAGTACAATGTTGAATAACAGTGATAACAATGGACATCATTGTCATTCCTGGTCTTAGAGGGAAGACTTTCACTGTTATGCTTTTAGCTGTGGGTTTCTCATTTATTCCCTTGATCATGTTGAGGAAGTTTCCTTCTAGTCCTGTCTCTCAAGGTTTTTTTAATCAAGAAAGGGTGCTCAATTTTGTCAAATATCTTTTCTGTGTCGAATGAGATGATCATGTGTTGTTGTTTTCCTTCATTCTGTTGGTGTGGTGTATCACATTAACCAATTTTCTTACGTTGAACCACACTTGCATACCTAGGATAAATCACACTTGATCATGGTCTATAAATTCTTTTAATGTGCTGTTGGGTTCAGTTTGCTAGGAATTTGTGGAAGATTTTTGCATTGATATTCATAAGAGATATTGTTGTATGTAATTCTTTTAATGTGGTGTTGAATTCAGTTTGCTAGTTTTTAGTTGATGATTTTTCTTCTGTGTTCATGAAGGGTATTGTTTTGAAAATTTGCTTTCTTGTGATATCTTTATCTGGCTTCAGTATTAGGATGAGGTTGGCTTCATAGAATGAGATAGGAAGTGTTTCCTCGTTTGAATTTTTTCAAAGAATTTGAGCATGATAATTGTATATTCTTTTTGGTATGTTTAACAGTGAAGCCTTCCCCTTGATTTTTCTTTGTTGGGAGATTTTTGGTTATTGGTTCAATCTCTTTCCTTGATACTGGTTTCTTAGGATCTTCTATTTCTTCTTTTTTTTTAATTTTTATTTTGTTTGAGATTGTTCACATACCATACAACTATTCAAAGTTCCAAAGTGTACAATCAATTGTCCATGTCACCACCATACAGCTGTGCATCCATCAACACAATTACTTTTTTTTTTAATTTTTAGAACATTTTCACTACTCCAGAAAAGAAATAAAGAAAAAAAAAAAAAAAAGGAAACTCAGATCCTCCCATACCCCTAACCACACCCACCTTCACTACTGATTCATAGTTTTGGTATAGTACATTTGTTACTGTTGATGAAAGAATGTTAAAAATACTACTAACTGTAGTATAGTTTGAAACAGGTATATATTTTTCCCTATATGCCCCTCTATTATTAACTTCTAGTTATAGTGACATACATTTGTTCTAGTCTGTGAGAAAGATTTCTAATATTTGTATAGTCAATCACAGACATTATCCACCACAAGATTCACTGTTTTATACATTCCCATCTTTTAACCTCCAATTTTCCTTCTGGTGACATGCGTGACTCTGAGCTTACCCTTTCCACCACCTTCACACATCTTTCAGCACTGATAGTTATTCTCAGAAAATTCTACCGTCACCCCTGTCCATTTCCAAACATTTAAGTTCACCCTAGTTGAACATTCTGTTCATAATAAGCAACCACTCCCTATTCTTTAGCCACATTTCTATATCTTATATTTCATGTCTATGAGTTTACATATTATAATTAGTTCATATCAGTGAGATCCTGCAATATTTGTCTTTATGTGTCTGTCTTATTTCACTCAGTATAGTGCCCTCAAGGTTTCTTCATCAATCCATTTCTTTTAAGATAGTTTTGTTCACACACCATACATTCCATCCTAAGTAAACAATCATTGGTTCCCCATATAGTCACATATTTATGTATTCAGCACTGTTGCCACTCTCTATACAAAGATATCTCCATTTCTTCCGCAAAGGTGGAGGAAGTCAAAGAAGGCAGAGGGGCACAAGAAAAAAGAAAAGAGAAAGAGAGAAAAACAAACAAATAAAAAAAAAAACTTGATAGCTAGATAGCAAAAGGAAAGATAGTATTAAGCTAAAGTAGAATAAAGAGTCAGACAATATCACCAATGCCAGGAGTCCTATACCCTTCCCCTATTCTCCACACCCCCATATGCATTTAGCTTTGGTATATTGCCTTTGTTACATTAAAGGAAGCATAATATAATTTTTCTGTTAATTCCAGCCTCTAGTTTGCATTGATTGTATTTTCCCCTCAGTCCCACCCTATTTTAACACCTTGCAATGTTGACATTCATTTGTTCTACCTCATGTAAAAACAAATTTGTAACTTTTATTACAATCATTGAGCACCCTAGTTTTCCCTGAGTTACACAGTCCCAGTCTTTATTGTTTGTCTTTTGTTCTGATGTCCCACATGGTCCCAGCCTTCCTCTTTCAACCATATTGAGTCACCTTTGTTCACTGTATTTACATTGCTGTGCTACTATCTCCCAAAATTGTGCTCCAAACCTCTCACTTCTGTCTTCTCCTTTTTGTCTGCAGTGCTTCCTTTAGTGTTTCCTGTAGAGCAGGTATCTTGTTCACAATCTCTGTCATTGTCTGTTTGTCAGAGAATATTTTAAGCTCTCCCTCATGAAGGATAGTTTTGCTGGATATTGGATTCTTGGTTGGTGGGTTTTCTCTTTTGGTATCTTAAATGCATCACACCACTTCCTTCTTGCCTCCATGGATTCTATTGAGAAATCCACACATAGTCTCATCAAGCTTCCTTCGTGTGTGATAGATTGCTTTTCTCTTGCTGCTTTCAGGATTCTCTTTATCTTTGATGTTTGTTAATCTGATTATTAAGTGTCTTGGTGTAGGCCTATTCATATCTATTCTGTTTGGGGTACATTGTTCTTCTTGGATCCATAATTTTATGTCTTTCATAGAAGATGGGAAATTTTCATTATTTCCTCTATTATTGCTTCTGTCCCTTTTCCCTGCTCTTCTCCTTCTGGGACATCAGTGACACATAAATTCTTGCTTTTTGTTTTGTTCTTAAGTTCCCAGAGATGTTGCTCACATTTTTTCCATTCTTTTCTCGATCTGTTCTTTTGTGTGTAGGCTTTCAGGTACCTTATTCTCCAGTTCCTGAGTGTTTTCATCTGCCTCTTGAGATCAGCTGTTGTATGTTTCCATTGCGTCTTTCATCTCTTGTGTCATGACTTTCATTTCCATAGATTCTGCCAGTTGGTTTTTAGAACTTTCAGTTTCTACCTTATGTACATCCTGTGTTTCATTATATGGTTCAGATCTTTTGCCATATCTTCCCTAAACTTTTTTAATTGACTTATTAGTTGTTCCAGTTCCTGTATCTCAGTTGAAGTGTAAGTTTGTTCCTTTGACTGGGCAATAACTTCATTTTTCTTAGTGTAGGTTGTAGTTTTCTGTTGTCTAGGCATGGTTCCCTTGGTTGCCCCAATCAGGTTTTCCCAGACCAGAACAAGCTCAGGTTCCAGAAGGAAGAAATATTCAGTATCCAGTTTCCCTGAGGGTGTGCCTTAGAAAACTGGTACACCCCTCAAGTCACTGTGTTTTTCTGCCCAGCAGGTGGCACCTATTAGCCTGTAAGTCTTGACTGGTGTAAGGAGGTGTGTTTGTTTTCCCCCAGGCTCTGGGGTCTAGTTCTGAATGGAAGGTGGGTAGTAGAACTAGGCCACACTCCTTTCCTCTTAGAGAAGATAGACCCCCTATGGGGAGGTCATTAGCATTTCAATGTTCTCTCTCTACCTGTGCTATCTGCACCCTTGTCTGGGTCAGAGCACTGGGAACTGAAAATGGCTGAGGCTTTCTCCACTGAGCCAAAAAAAGGAACAGAAAGTCCCCTTCAGAGCTAGTCCATGGCAACCCTCCAGCTCTCCAAGGTCAGTCATTAGCCAAAGCCTCTGTGTGCTTTTTGGGGATTCATAGATCATAGTGAGCAGTCCACACTCACTAATTAAAACCCCAGTTGGAGCTCAGCTGAGCTATATTTACTTGCTGAGAGAGAGCGTCTCTCTTGCACCACAAGGCTTTACAGCTCGCACTGTGTGGGGAGGGGTCCCTGACTTGGATCCACAGTTTTTACTTATGGATTTTATGCTGTGATCTCAGGCATTCCTCCCAATTCAGGCTAACATATGATGAGTGGACGGTCACAGTTTTCCCCCTGCAGTTATTCCAGATAATTTACTATGTGTTTCTTTTCTTTTTTTTTTTTTTTAGTTGTTCCAGGAGAACTACTTAGCTTCCACTCCTCTCTATGCTGCCATCTTAGATCCTCCCCCCTATTTCTTCTTGATTGTAGGTAGTTTGTGTGTTTCTAGGAATTTAACTTTTTTATCCAGGTTATCTAATTTGTTGGTGTACATGTGCCAATTGTATCCTTTTATAATCCTTTTAATATTTGTAGGGTTGGTGGTAAACCCCCCCATTTCATTTATAATTTTAGTTTCTTTGTTTTCTTCCTTTTTGTCTTTTGTCAATATAGCTAAAGTTTTATCAATTTTATTGATCTTTTCAAAGAACCAACTTGTGGTTTTGTTGATTCTCTCTATATTTTCCCTCTCATTTTCATCTATCTCTGCTATAATCCTTGTTATTTCCTTCCTTCAGACCATATTCGTTTTAGTTTGCTCTTGATCTAGATCCTCCAGCTGGGAGTTTCAGACTCTGATTTGAGATCTTTCTTCTACTAAATGTCAGCATTATATGTATATTTTTCTCTCAGAACTGCCTTTCCTGTATTAAGTTTTGGTATATTGTGTTTACATTTTCAAGGGCCTCAGAAATATTTCCTAATGTCCCCTGTGACTTTCTCTTTGACTCATTGGTTGTTTAACATGTTGTTTAACTTCCATATATTTGTAGATTTTCCAGTTCTCACTCTGTTATCTATTTCTATCTTCATTAATTTTGGTCAGAGAAGATAGTTTGCATAGCTTCTCTTTCTTTTCTATTTAATTTTATTGAGATTCTTTGCATAGCATACAATCATCCAAAGATCCAAAATACACAATCAATTGCCCATGGTACTGTCATACAGCTGTGCATCCATCACCATAATTATTTTTTTTCAATTTTTAGAACATTTTCAGTACACCACAAAAGAAATAGACAGAAAAAGAAAACTCAAATCCTCCCATACCCTTAACCAAGCCCCTCCATTATTGACTCATAGTATTGGTATAGTACATTTGTTACTGTTGATGAAAGAATGTTAAAATACTACTAACTATAGTACATAGTTTGCAATGGGTATATACTTTTCCCTATATACCCCTTATTATTAACTTCTAGTTATAGTGTCATACATTTGTTCTAGTTCATGAAAGAGATTTCTAATATTTGTACAGTTAATCATGAACATTGTCCACCACAAAATTCACTGTTTTATACATTCCCATCTTTTAACCTCTGACTTTCCTTCTGGTGACATACATGACTCTAAGGTTCCACTTTCCACCACATTCACACACCATTCATCACTGTTAGTTATTCTCATTGTCACCTCTGTCCAATTCCAAACACTTAAGTTCAAGCTAGTTAAAATTCTGTTCATAATAAGCAACTGCCCCTCAACTTTAGCCTCATTCTATATCTTGATAACTTATATTTCATGTCTATGAGTTTGCATATTATAATTAACTCATGTCAGTGAAACCATACAATATTTGTCCTTATGCATCTGACTTATTTCATTCAATATTCTGCCCTAAAAGTTTATCAACCCATTTTTAAGACCATTTTGTTCACCCACCATACATTCTGCCCTAGGTAAACAATCAATGGTTCCCTGTATAATCATTCCCTGTATAATGCATTCACCATCAACACAACTATTTATATAAGGACATCTCCATTTCTTCCACAAAGAAGGAGGAAGAGTCAAACAAGGTAGAGAGACAAAACAAAAAGAAAAAGAAAAAAACCAACAGCTAAAAAGCAACAAAAGGAAAGACAGAACTAAACTAAAGTAGAATAAAAGAGTCAGACAACATCATCAATGCCAACAGTCCCATACCCCTCCCTTATATGCCCCGTTATAGGCATTTAGCTTTGGTATATTGCCTTTGTTACATTAAAGGAAGCATAATGCAATGTTCCTCTTAACTATAGTCTCTAGTTTGCATTGATTATATTTTTCCCCAATACCAACCCATTTTTAACACTTTGCGAGGCTGACATACATTTGTTTTCCTTCGTGTAAAAACATATTTGTACATTTTATCACAATTTTGGGGCACTCTAGGTTTCACTGAATTATACAGTCCCAGTCTTTATCATTCCTCTTTCTTTCTGCTGTCCCACACGCTCCTAACCTTCCTCTTTCAACCATACTCACAGCCATCTTTGTTCAGTGTATTTGGATTGCTGTGCTACCATCACCCAAAATTGTATTCCAAACCTTTTCCTTTCTGTCTGTAGTGCTCACTTCAGTATTTCTTGTACAGCAGGTATCTTGTTCACAAACTCTCTCATTGTCTATTTATCAGAGAATATTTTAAACTCTCCCTCATATTTGAAGGTCACTTTTGCCAGACATAGGATTCTTGGTTGGCGGTTTTTCTCTTTCAGTCTCTTAAATATATCACACCACTTCCTTCTTGTCTCCATGGTTTCTACTGATAAATCCACACATAGTCTTATTAAGCTTCCTTTGTGTGTGATGGATCACTTTTCTCTTATTGCTTTCAGTATTCTCTCTTTGTCTTTGGCATTTGATGATCTAAGTATTAAGTATCTTGGCATAGGTCTATTCAGATCTATTCTGTTTGGGGTATGCTGAACCTCTTGGATCTGTAATTTTATGCCTTTCATAAGAGATGGGAAATTTTCATTGATTATTTCCTGTATTATTGCTTCTGCCCCTTTTCCCTTCTCTTCTTCTGGGACACCCATGACACATAAATTCATGTGCTTCATGTTGTCATTCAGTACCCTGAGATATTCTTCATATTTTTCCATTCTTTTCCCTACCTGTTTTTATTTATTTATTTATTTATTTTGTGCATAGAATTTCGGGTGTCTTTTTCTCCAGTTCCTGAGTGTTTTATTCTGCCTCTTGAGATCTGCTTTTGTTTGTCTCCATTGTGTTTTTCATATCTTGTTTTGTGCCTTTAATTTACATACATTCTGCCAGTTATTTTTTCAAAATTTCAATTTCTACCTTATGTTTACTCAGTGTTTTCTTTGCATCCTTCATCTCTTTTGCCATATCTTCACTGAACTCATTGACTTGGGTTTTGAGTAGATTTAACATATTTCTTTGAAAACCTTTGATTGTTTCATTAAAGTGAAACAATATCTCAACTGTATCTTAATTGAGGTGTAAGTTTGTTCCTTTGACTGGGCCATATCTTCATTTTTCCTGTTGTAATTTGCAGTTTTCTGTTGTTGAAGCATCTGGTTTCCTTGGTAACCCCAATCAGATTTTCCCAGACCAGAATGGGTTCAAGCCTCAGAATGGGGTTATATTCAGTTTCAAGTTTCCCAGATGGTGTATCTTAGAAAATTTAAATATTTTCCTGTGAGGCCACTAGCTGCTGTGCCTTCCCTAACATGTACAGTTGTGGCACCTGATAGCCTGTTGCTCCTGACTGGTGTAAGTAGGTGTGTTCCCTTTAGTTTACAGCTTAAATTGTTTCTGGTTTGATTGTTCCCGCACCCTGCCAGACCCTGTGGTCTGTGTTCTGAAGGGAAGGCCAGCACTAGAGCTGGGCCCCACCTCCTTCCTCTTTGGGAAGTTATCCCCCCTAGGGAGTTATTTTCTGCATTTGAATTACTCCTTTGTCTCTGTGACTCTGTTATCTCCATTCCTGTCTGGGTCAGAGTACTGCAAGCTGAAAATTGCTGAGGCTCTGTCCACTGAGCCACTCTGGTTGAGAGAGGAAAAAAAGGAAAGAAAGCCCCCTTTCAGAGTCATTCCCCAACCCCCCAGTTTCATCCATCAGTCAGAAAGAGCACCTGGTCTTCTGGACTCCCTTTTCTGGGCCACAGGTGTTTTCTGGTTCTTTAAAGTCAGTCATCACTAAAAGCCTCTGTCTGGTTGTTAGGGGTTTGTCTGTGTTTGTAGTTTATATTCTGCAGTCCACATTTGTTAACTAAAACCCCAGTTGGAGCTGGGCTGAGCGATATTCACTTGCTCCAAGAATGCTGCTTCCTCTGACAGCACAGTCTTGCAGCTCAGCCTTCCTTGAGGCAGGGAGTGGGGTGTGTGGGGGTCTCCCGGCTTGGTTCCACAGTTTTACTTACAGATTTTATGCTGTAATCTAAGCCATTCCACCCAATTCAGGTTAGTATATGATGTGTGGGCAGTCACAGTTGTCCCCCAGCAGTTAATCCAGATTATTTACTGGTTGTTTCTGGTTGTTTATTGGTTATTCCAGAGGACTAAATTCCACTTCTCTCTATGCTGCTGTCTCTCCCCCCTTTATAACTTGTCTTTTTAAATTTATCAAACCTTTCTTTGTGACACAAAGTTTGGTCTATCTGGAATGATCCATGTGCAATTGAGTATTCTTCCATTTTGTGTTCTAGTGTTCTGGGTATATCTATTAGGCCTACTTTTTTTTTTTTAATACTATTGTTCATGTTCTGTTTCCTTATTGATTTCCTGTCTAGATGTTCTATCCACTTATGAAACTGGTCTGTTAAAGACTCCACATATTATTGCAGAAATGTATAGTTTCTTCTTTCAGTTTTGTCATAGTTTGCCTCTTGCATTTTGAAGCACGTTATTAGGTGCATAAATATTTATGGTTTTTATTTATTCTTGGTATATTGACCCTTTTATTAATATATAGTGTCCTTTTTTCTATTGTAACAGTTTTTCACTTAAAGTCTATTTTGTTCAATATTTGTATAGCTAGCTCATAATTTTTGGATCCTGTTTGCATGGAATATTTTTCCATCTTTTCATTTTCAACTTAATTTTGCCTTTGTTTCTAAAGAGAATCTTTTGTAAACAACATGATTGAATCATGCTTTTTTTTTTTTTTTATCCATTGTGTTAATCTATGTCTTTTGCTTGGGAGTTTAATATATTTACATGAAGGGTAATTAGTGATAAGGAGACTCCATTCATTTTTTTGTTTCTTTCTTTTATGTCATATCTTTTTTGTCCCTCTTTTTCCTTTATTGCAGCCTTCTTTTCATATGTCTAATCTTTGGTAATGTAACTGATTTATCCTTGTCTCATTTCTGTTTTTGTGTTTCTTTTAAATCCTTATTTGTGGTTACCCTGAGTTTTGTATTGAACAAACAAGTCTATTACCTACTAGTTTGAAAAGATACCAATGTATCTTCAAGAGCATACACAATCTCTGCTCCTATTTACATCCATTTTCCTCTTTATTTGTTTTTGTCATGTCACCTCTTTTATTTTCATATCTATAACATAAAAATATGGCTATTTCTTATTCAATTTTATTCTAAATTTTTAGGAAAGAACAAGTAGAGTTACATACTGAGAATACCATACTATTGGGTTTGCATTTACCCAGGTAAATACCTTTTACAGGAAATCTTCACTTCTTTATACTGCTCCAAGCTTCTATCTCCTGCCTTTTCCTTTCAAATTGAAGAACTCCCACTAGCATTTATTGTAGAGCAAGTCTCTTGGTAACAAACTCTCATTTTGTTTTCTTATCCATGAATGCCTTAAATTGTCCTTCAGTTTTGAAGGACAGTTTTACTGAATATAGAAATCAGCACCTTAAATATGTCTTACCACTGCCTTCCTGCATGTATGGTTTCTGATGAAAAATGAGCAATTAGTCTTTTTGAGGATCTGTTGTATGCAATGAATCTCTTTTCTCTTGCTGCTTTCAGAAATCTGTTTTCCTGTAGCATTTGATATTTTGATTAGTGTGTGTTTTGGAGTAAGTCTGTCAGGGATTACCCTGCTTGGAGTCTGTTGCACTATTTTACATGTATATTTATGTCTTTTGTAAGATTTGGGAAATTTTTGGCCATTGTTTCCTCAAATATTCTTTATGCTTCTTTTTCCTACTCCTCTCCTGCTGGGACTACATAATATGTATGTTGGTACATATCGTGTTGTCCCATTGGTCCTTTAGGTTCTACTCACTTTTTTTTCATTCTTTTCTCTATATGCTTTTTTGACTGGATAATTTCAATTGCCATATATTATAGTCTGTTGATTATTTCCTCTGACTTTTTTTTTTTTTTTTTTTTTTTTAATCATCATTTTATTGAGATATATTCACATACCACGCAGTCATACAAAACAAATTGTACTTTCGATTGTTTACAGTACCATTACATAGTTGTACATTCATCACCTAAATCAATCCCTGACACCTTCATTAGCACACACACAAAAATAACAAGAATAATAATTAGAGTGAAAAAGAGCAATTGAAGTAAAAAAGAACACTAGGTACCTTTGTCTGTTTGTTTGCTTCCCCTACTTTTCTACACATCCATCCATAAACTAGACAAAGTGGAGTTTGGTCCTTATGGCATTCCCAATCCCACTGTCACCCCTCATAAGCTACATTTTTATACAACTGTCTTCGAGATTCATGGGTTCTGGGTTGTAGTTTAATAGTTTCAGGTATCCACCACCAGCTACCCCAATTCTTTAGAACCTAAAAAAGGTTGTCTAAAGTGTGCGTAAGAGTGCCCACCAGAGTGATCTCTCGGCTCGTTTTGGAATCTCTCTGCCACTGAAGCTTATTTCATTTCCTTTCACATCCCCCTTTTGGTCAAGAAGATGTTCTCCATCCCACGATGCCGGGTCTACATTCCTCCCCGGGAGTCATATTCCACGTTGCCAGGGAGATTCACTTCCCTGGGTGTCTGATCCCACGTAGGGGGGAGGGCAGTGATTTCACCTTTCAAGTTGGCTTAGCCAGAGAGAGAGGGCCACATCTGAGCAACAAAGAGGCATTCTGGAGGAGACTCTTAGGCACAAATACAGGGAGGCCTAGCCTCTCCTTTGCAGCAACCGTCTTCCCAAGGGTAAAACTTATGGTAGAGGGCTCAACCCATCAAACCACCAGTCCCCTATGTCTGTGGTCATGTTAGCAACCATGGAGGTGGGGTAGGCGAATACCCCTGCATTCTCCACAGGCTCCTCAAGGGGGCACTACATCGTTTTTTTTTTTTTTTCCCTTGTTTGTCTTTTTTCTTTCTTTTTTTTTTTTTTAACTTTCCCTTCTTTTTTCAAATCAACTGTATGAAAAAAAAAGTTAAAAAGAAAACAAACATACAATAAAAGAACATTTCAAAGAGACCATAGCAAGGGAGTAAGAAAAAGACAACTAACCTAAGATAACTGCTTAACTTCCAACATGTTCCTACTTTACCCCAAGAAAGTTACATACTATAGCAACATTTCAGTGAACTTGTTCCTACTACATCCATCAGAAATTAACAGACCATAGTCATTTCTGGGCATCCCCAGAACGTTAAATAGCTTATCTGTTCTTCTTGGATTATTGTTCCCCCTTCCTTAATTGCTCTCTACTGCTAGTTCCCCTACATTCTACATTATAAACCATTTGTTTTACATTTTTCAAAGTTCACATTAGTGGTAGCATATAATATTTCTCTTTTTGTGCCTGGCTTATTTCGCTCAGCATTATGTCTTCAAGGTTCATCCATGTTGTCATATGTTTCACCAGATCGTTCCTTCTTACTGCCGCGTAGTATTCCATCGTGTGTATATACCACATTTTATTTATCCACTCATCTGTTGATGGACATTTGGGTTGTTTCCATCTCTTGGCAATTGTGAATAATGCTGCTATGAACATTGGCGTGCAGATATCTGTTCGTGTCACTGCTTTCCGATCTTCCGGGTATATCCCGAGAAGTGCAATCGCTGGATCGAATGGTAGCTCTATCTCTAGTTTTCTAAGGAACTGCCAGACTGACTTCCAGAGTGGCTGAACCATTATACAGTCCCACCAACAATGAATAAGAGTTCCAATTTCTCCACATCCCCTCCAGCATTTGTAGTTTCCTGTTTGTTTAATGGCAGCCATTCTAATCGGTGTTAGATGGTATCTCATTGTGGTCTTAATTTGCATCTCTCTAATAGCTAGTGAAGCTGAACATTTTTTCATGTGTTTCTTGGCCATTTGTATTTCCTCTTCAGAGAACTGTCTTTTCATATCTTTTGCCCATTTTATAATTGGGCTGTCTGTACTATTGTCATTGAGTTGTAGGATTTCTTTGTATATGCAAGATATCAGTCTTTTGTCAGATACATGGTTTCCAAAAATTTTTTCCCATTGAGTTGGCTGCCTCTTTACCTTTTTGAGAAATTCCTTTGAGGTGCAGAAACTTCTAAGCTTGAGGAGTTCCCATTTATCTATTTTCTCTTTTGTTGCTTGTGCTTTGGGTGTAAAGTCTAGGAAGTGGCCGCCTAATACAAGGTCTTGAAGATGTTTTCCTACATTATCTTCTAGGAGTTTAATGGTACTTTCTTTTATATTGAGATCTTTGGTCCATTTTGAGTTAATTTTTGTGTAGGGGGTGAGGTAGGGGTCCTCTTTCATTCTTTTGGATATGGATATCCAACTCTCCCAGCCCCATTTGTTGAAAAGACCATTATGGCTCAGTTCGGTGACTTTGGGGGCCTTATCAAAGATCAGTCGGCCATAGATCTGAGGGTCTATCTCTGAATTCTCAATTCGATTCCATTGATCTATATGTCTATCTTTGTGCCAGTACCATGCTGTTTTGGCAACTGTGGCTTTATAATAAGCTTCAAAGTCAGGGAGTGTAAGTCCTCCCACTTCGTTTTTCTTTTTTAAAGTGTCTTTAGCAATTCGAGGCATCTTCCCTTTCCAAATAAATTTGATAACTAGCTTTTCCAAGTCTGCAAAGTAGGTTGTTGGAATTTTGATTGGGATTGCATTGAATCTGTAGATGAGTTTGGGTAGAATTGACATCTTAATGACATTTAGCCTTCCTATCCATGAACATGGAATATTTTTCCATCTTTTAAGGTCCCCTTCTATTTCTTTTAGTAGAGTTATGTAGTTTTCTTTGTATAGGTCTTTTACATCTTTGGTTAAGTTTATTCCTAGGTACTTGATTTTTTTAGTTGCTATTGAAAATGGTATCTTTTTCTTGAGTGTCTCTTCAGTTTGTTCATTTCTAGCATATAGAAACATTACTGACTTATGTGCATTAATCTTTATCCCGCTACTTTGCTAAATTTGTTTATTAGCTCTAGTAGGTGTATCGTTGATTTCTCAGGGTTTTCTAGATATAAGATCATATCATCTGCAAACAATGACAGTTTTACTTCTTCTTTTCCAATTTGGATGCCTTTTATTTCTTTGTCTTGCCGGATTGCCCTGGCTAGCACTTCCAGCACAATGTTGAATAACAGTGGTGACAGCGGGCATCCTTGTCTTGTTCCTGATCTTAGAAGGAAGGCTTTCAGTCTCTCACCATTGAGTACTATGCTGGCTGTGGGTTTTTCATATATGCTCTTTATCATGTTGAGGAAGTTTCCTTCAATTCCTACCTTTTGAAGTGTTTTTATCAAAAACGGATGTTGGATTTTGTCAAATGCTTTTTCAGCATCTATTGAGATGATCAATTGATTTTTCCCTTTCGAGTTTTTAATGTGTTGTAATACATTGATTGTTTTTCTTATGTTGAACCATCCTTGCATGCCTGGAATGAACCCCACTTGGTCATGGTGTATGATTTTTTTAATGTGTCTTTGGATTCGATTTGCAAGTATTTTGTTGAGGATTTTTGCATCTATATTCATTAGGGAGATTGGCCGGTAGTTTTCCTTTTTTGTAGCATCTTTGCCTGGTTTTGGTATTAGATTGATGTTAGCTTCATAAAATGAGTTAGGTAGTGTTCCATTTTTTTCAATGTTTTGAAAGAGTTTGAGTAAGATTGGTGTTAGTTCTTTCTGGAAAGTTTGGTAGAATTCCCCTGTGAAGCCATCTGGCCCTGGGCATTTATTTGTGGGAAGATTTTTGATGACTGATTGGATCTCTTTGCTTGTGATGGGTTGGTTGAGGTCTTCTATTTCTTCTCTGGTCAGTCTAGGTTGTTCATATGTTTCCAGGAAATTGTCCATTTCTTCTACATTATCCAGTTTGTTGCCATACAGTTGTTCATAATATCCTCTTATAATTTTTTTAATTTCTTCAGGATCTGCAGTTATGTCACCTTTTTCATTCATTATTTTGTTTATATGGGTCTTCTCTCTTTTTGATTTTGTCAGTCTAGCTAGGGGCTTGTCAATCTTGTTGATCTTCTCAAAGAACCAACTTTTGGTGATATTTATCCTTTCTATTGTTTTTTTGTTCTCTATGTCATTTATTTCTGCTTTAATCCTTGTTATTTCTTTTCTTGTACTTGGTTTAGGATTGGTTTGCTGTTCATTTTCTAGCTTCTTCAGTTGATCCATTAGTTCTTTGATTTTGGCTCTTTCTTCCTTTTTAATATATGCGTTTAGTGCTATAAATTTCCCCCTTAGCACTGCTTTTGCTGCATCCCATAGGTTTTGGTATGTTGTGTTCTCATTTTCATTCGTCTCTATATATTTAGCAATTTCTCTTGCTATTTCTTCTTTAACCCACTGATTGTTTAGGAGTGTGTTGTTTAACCTCCAGGTATTTGTGAATTTTCTAAGTCTCTGATGGTTATTGACTTCTAATTGTATTCCATTGTGGTCAGAGAATGTGCTTTGAATAATTTCAATCTTTTTAAATTTATTGAGGCTTGTTTTATGTCCCAGCATATGATCTATTCTGGAGAAAGTTCCGTGAGCACTAGAAAAGTATGTGTATCCTGTTGATTTGGGATGTAATGTCCTGTAGATGTCTGTTAAATCTAATTCATTTATCAGATTGTTTAGGTTTTCAATTTCCTTATTGGTCTTCTGTCTGGTTGATCTATCTATAGGAGAGAGTGATGTGTTGAAGTCTCCCACAATTATTGTGGAAACATCAATTGCTTCCTTTAGTTTTGCCAATGTTTCTCTCATGTATTTTGTGGCACCTTGATTGGGTGCATAGACATTTACGATTGTTATTTCTTCTTGCTGAATTGCCCCTTTTATTAGTATGTAGTGGCCTTCTTTGTCTCTCAAAACATCCCTGCATTTGAAGTCTATTTTATCTGAGATTAAAATTGCTACACCTGCTTTCTTTTGGCTGTAGCTTGCATGAAATATTTTTTTCCATCCTTTCACTTTCAGTTTCTTTGTGTCCCTGTGTCTAAGATGAGTCTCTTGTATGCAACATATTGATGGTTCATTTTTTTTGATCCATTCTGCGAATCTATATCTTTTAATTGGGGAGTTTAATCCATTTACATTCAACGTTAAAACCGTGAAGGCATTTCTTGAATCGGCCATCTTATCATTTGGATTATGTTTGCCATATTTTTCCCTCTCTCTATTAATATCCTTTATTGTACCCATACCGAATCTCTTTAGTACTGAACCTTTCTCCAAGTCTCTCTGTCCTGTCTTTGTTTCTCTGTCTGTAGGGCTCCCTTTAGTATCTCCAGTAGGGCAGGTCTCTTGTTAGCAAATTCTCTCAGCATTTCTTTGTCTGTGAAAAATTTAAGCTCTCCCTCAAATTTGAAGGAGAGCTTTGCTGGATAAAGTATTCTTGGCTGGAAATTCCTCTCACTCAGAATTTTAAATATATCGTGCCACTGCCTTCTCGCCTCCATGGTGGCTGCTGAGTAGTCACTACTTAGTCTTATGCTGTTTCCTTTGTATGTGGTGAATTGCTTTTCTCTTGCTGCTTTCAGAACTTGCTCCTTCTCTTCTATGTTTGACAGTGTGATCAGTATATGTCTCGGAGTGGGTTTTTTTGGATTTATTCTATTTGGAGTTCGCTGAGCATTTATGATTTGTGTATTTATGTTGTTTAGAAGATTTGGGAAGTTTTCCCCAACAATTTCTTTGAATACTCTTCCTAGACCTTTACCCTTTTCTTCCCCTTCTGGGACACCAATGAGTCTTATATTCGGACGTTTCATATTATCTATCATATCCCTGAGGTCCATTTCGAGTTTTTCAATTTTTTTCCCCATTCTTTCTTTTATGTTTTCATTTTCCATTCTGTCATCTTCCAGGTCACTGATTCGTTGTTCAACTTCCTCTAGTCTTGTACTATGAGTGTCCAGAATCTTTTTAATTTGGTCAACAGTTTCTTTAATTTCCATAAGATCATCCATTTTTTTATTTAGTCTTGCAATGTCTTCTTTATGCTCTTCTAGGGTCTTCTTGATTTCCTTCATATCCCGTACTAGGGTCTCATTGTTCATCTTTAGTTCATTGAGTAGCTGCTCTAGGTGTGTCTCTTCTGGTCTTTTGATTTGGGTGCTTGGGCTTGGGTTATCCATATCGTCTGGTTTTTTCATATGCTTTATAATTTTCTGTTGTTTTTGGCCTCGTGGCATTTGCTGACCTTGATAGGGTTCTTTTAGGGTTTGTAGACCAGTTGAAGTCCTTATCTCTAATTTATCAGATCTACAGCTTTGTGGAGTACACTTTCTCTAACTAACCAGCAGGTGGCGTCCACGAGCCACCTGTTCTCCACAAGCCAGATCTCCCCTGCTTAGCCTTTTTGGTGAGTGGGGGAGTGAGTCTTGTGGGGCCCAATTGGTGTCCCAAGCTTGCGTGTGTAGTTGGTGTTGCCTGCCCTGTATGTGGGGCGTGTTTCTGGGCAGTCGGGGAGGGGGGGTGGCCCTAACAATCAAATCTCCCTGATGATCCTAGAGTTTTAAAGCTGCTGCAATAGTCTAATCCTTCAGTTCAGTCCTGCCACAGTTTGTCTCTGCCACTGACCCACAAGTCTTTGGTATTGGCGTATGGCTCCTGAGACTTGCAAGTGGGCCCCTCTTCCAGGCTGTGCACCCCGGGTCCTCTGTTGAGGGATGACTGTGCTATGTCACAGGTGAGTGCCGTCCCCCCAGGGCAGTTCTGGGCTGCTGGGCTGTGTTGGGAGGCTCCCAGTCTGCTCAAATGATGGCTGAATGGGGCTCTGTTAATTCACACTGCTCCCCCTTCCCAGCTCTGGGACATTCAGCTGAGGTTGCAGGGAAGGCTAATGTCCACGCCCAGTTTTGTGGTGTGTGCCTGTTATTTGAAGCACTTCCGTCACACTGGGTTGTCTGGGGCAGCTCTGGGCTATGGGGCTGGCGATGGGCAGGAGTGTCCCCTGTCCACCAGGATGGTGGCTGTGAGCGGACACCCCCCTTTTCTTGGGAAGTTGTGTTGTTTAGTGAATTTTCTTAGCCACTGGATTATTGCCTTTTGTCTCAGAGCTCTCTTAGTTCTGCTCTTGACTTGACGTGCCCAAATTTCAATTCTTTGAAGCTTTCTGTATTGAGCTTCTTAGAGTAATTGTTTTAGAAAAAGCAAAAAGGATTTAAAAAAAAAAAAAAAAAAAAAAAAAAAAAAAAAAAACGGCCCTCCTCAGAGATCTAATGGGTTATTGAAATGCTAATAGACAAAGCAACCAGGGCCATTAAGGAAAGGTGCCCAGGGTAGAGAGATCAGCCTTGCTTCGGGATTTGCATATGCGCCTCAAGGCCTGATCTCCGCCCTTCCCCTTTCTGTGTTCACCAGAACTCCAAAAATCCTCTGCTTTTATTTTGGAGTTTTTCGTGTTGTTTTTTTTCTATGCCTGTCTCCTCTCTGCTGGGCTGGCTGCTCTCAGAGTCTCTGGTGTCTGGCCTCAGTTTATCTATGGTTGGAGTTTGAATCAGTAGAATGAGTTTCCGGTAAGAGCAGCCACTGCAATTCTCCCTTCTCCTTCCCGGAGCTGACAGCCCCTCCTCCCCCGGGACTGAGCCTGGCAGGGAGGGGCGCGGGTCCCCTGGCCGCAAAAACTTACAGATTTCGCTGATCTCAGCAGTTCCACGTTTTCATGAGTGTTGTATGAAGTATGCCCAAAGACAGATTGCTCTGTGGTGTCCAGTCCACGCAGTTCCTGGCTTTTTACCTACTTTCCTGGAGGAGTAACTAAAACATACAGCTCACCAGTCTGCCATCTTCTCCTCTGACTTTTAAAATCTGTTGTTGAATTACTCTAGTGTATATATAATCCCTGTTATTGTGTTTTTAATCCTCATCAGTTCTTTTCAGTAACTTTTTAAAACTTTCAAATTCTTCTTTTTGTTCATGCATTATTTTTGTTCATATAATTTAATTCAATAACATATTTAGTTCATTTCTATCCATATTTTCCATTATTTCCTAGGACTGATTTAGGAGATTTGACTGAATGTCTTTGATTAGATGTTCCAATATCTGTACTTTCTCTTTCTCTGGTTTTTTTAAATGTGTTTCCTTGAATGAGTCATCATTTCCTGATTCTTTATATGATAGGATCTTTTGTGTATGCCTGGGCATTTGATTATTTTGATGTATTAATTCTGGAAGTCAGTTTCTCCTTCTTACCTAAGATTTTAGTGTAGATTAGCTACATGTTAAGGCTCTTCTTCAATGTTGTCCCAGCTTATATTGAAATTTTAGAGCCATTTAGTAGTTCAGATATTCTAAGGTCTTCTTAGATCTTACCTTGGGCAGGCACAGTAACTTCTAATATTACTTTATTATGTGCAACTATTTCCCCTCCAGGTGAGGATTTCCTTTCTTCTGTTCCTCCTCTGGGAGTCCTGGGTGGTTCCCTTTGTTTTTTATGAAATTTTCCTACTCAGTGTCTATGGTTTGCTGAGTTCCTCTCCTGCACTTTGGACAACCTTTCCTCTCCAATTTTCATCCATGGGTTTGCCCTGTCTTACAGTGGTTCAGTTTCCTCCATTCATGTGACTTCTCTTCCTCCCTATTAGGGGATCCCAACTCATGGAGCTAGATGGAGTGTTCAAAACACCCAATTTCTTTTTTCTCAGTTTGTTTTTTACTTTTTGTTTTGATATACTGGCAATTAGGGACCAGGTGGGTAGTGTGCACAGATTGCCAATAGTTCCACTGCAGCTCCTTCTAGTTTCTGCGGGGCTGCTGTGTATACATTTGCATGCTTACTGCTAGGACATTGCCATTGATCTATATGGCCTTGGGGCTTCATCCTAAATGTGTATGGGACTATAAGCCCCTGCCATTGGTGGCTCTGTGGTCAGCAACCACAGCAGTTGGTGCCTGGCCTGGAGTGCTGCTACTGTGTGTCTCAAGCCACACGGGACCAAGTGTGAGGGAGGGGTCCAAACTGGCAAGTCTTTGCCATGCCCCTAACATTTTTTGTGCAGTGTTATTTATTTATTTTTTTGTTTTCCTCAATTCAGGATTTGTGGAGTCTTTCTCCAGTCTCTCTCATTGTCTGGAGTTCCAAGGGAGTGTAAACTGCTCTTTTATTTAATTGCCTCTAAGGGAATACATTCCTGGAGAGGTCTTATGCTACCATCTTGATAATGTCACTCTCACAAATTATTATCTATCTGCCTATCTGAAATCTACACTATAACTCTGTTACAGGTTGCTCTAAAAATGTTTAATTCAATAAATAGTAACACAGTTTGCTTCTGAGTGGGATGTAGCAGCTACCAGCAAGTCATCACTTCTACTTACATACATTAGAAAAGACAGAGAAATTAGAGAAACCATCTTTTTGATAGCAACATGTCCAGGAATGGGCTAAAACAACAGACGTTGGAAACTTGGAGAGGTGATCTGAGCTTAGTGGCCATTACTTCCCTGGAGATATGAGATGATACTAGGGAAAACAAGATTCAGAGAACTCAGAAAGGTGCTTCTGGGGAAAGAAAACCAAGTAGCAATCTTGAGGAATATGTAACGTAAGGCACATAGGCAGTATTTTCCTTAGACTATCTGCTGAAATTTTAGGCTGCACAATTTGGGAAGGAGGTTAAAAGAATAAATGAAAAAACTGAAAAACAGCAAAGTGGTTAGCAGTTTTATGAAACAAAAATTCGAGATGCCATTATGAATACTCAAGACTGTCATTTGAAATCTCTTGAGACCTAGGGTAAACCCAAGCATTAGTAACAGTAGTGCAACTCAGTTGAGAGTCAGTATAGCCCCTGACTGCATTAGAGAGACCAACAACTGCTCTATCAGCCTAATGGAGAAAACATAAAATCTCCCTGGAAAAATATACTGCCTTCCAGGACCTTTATATTTTCTGTACAAAAATATCTTGTGTCAATTAAAAAAAAAATCTTAGCCATGAAAAAAGATGGGTCCATATGATTGAAAATCATGAAAAAATGCAGACTTAAAAGGAAAATAGCTCCATCATTTATCCAGATATTAGATGTTGATGAAATGGACTTTAAGAGAGCTCTGATTAATATATTCAAGAACATAGACAAAAAGGAGGAAATAAATTTAGGAAAGAAAATTTTGCCACAGAATTAGAATATAAAACAAAAAATCAAATAGACATACAGGAACAAAAAAAATAAAACATCTAAAATTAAAAATCAATGGACTTTTATGATCTTCCAATATAAAAAAATATTTTAAATTACTAATTTCAATTTTTCATCTGATATCCTCATTTTGGCAACTCAGCATTCAGGTGTCTAGAGACTTCTGTATTATTGTGTAAGTATCAAAGACAAGAGAGCTTTCTTCAATAAGAACTTTCCATTTTTGTCATTACTCCCTCATAGCCTTCTCTTGAACCAAAATTCCATTGGTCTTCAAACCCAGAAATGATATAGAGGAATGGAAAAAGAGGTTTAAGCAAGTAGCATATTAATAGTGGCATGAAAGAGAAGAAAAAATAGGAATTGTTAAATTTAACACACCTTCTATTTTGCAGCTATTAACTGATCAAAAACAAATAAATATATGGCTTTCCTTAACCCCATACAAAATCTCATGCATAATAATCAGAAATTTGTAAACACCAGCTCTGAGATTCTTGGCCTTAGGGGAGATTTAATCTATTTTTCACATTTCAAGGCATGAGAAAAAAAAGAAGAAATTTGGTGTTTTGAAGACAGCTCCAAATAAACTTTGGTTTTGAAGGTACAGGACACAGTCACAAATAAATAGTCTATAACCTGTATGCTATCTATGGACTCCTTTTTTGCTTGTATTATTTATATTTGTTTATTTTTTTGTTTGATTGAGTGTTTTTGAAGTGAGTACCAATTCTTAAGCTTTTGTAGTTATCTCATATAATTGTTTAAGATTGCCTTCTCTTGAAAAATTCTGAATATGTAGCAACAACACTAGGCTAGCATTTGTCTTTATAATTGCCTAAAGCTGAGTTCCTGATTCTTTAGAAGGCCCATGTGCTTTGCCTTTAGCTACAAGACTCATGACTGCCTATTTCTCTGATAATGAGAATGGCCAAGTGTGAAACACTGTAAGTTACCATTTTGATCACACTGTTTCTTTTAACGTAAAGTTAAGCATTATGTAGGGCTCTTTTTAATTTTTATATATGATGAGCAAAGACAGGAAAATAAAAGCCAGCCCAATTGTGGTTCTCATTTCAAGAGTGATGCAGTCCAATTTTAACATGGATGTTATCTATTCATGTCAAAGTACCTCATAGGTATTTGAATTTGTTTATGTATATAATATTTGGCTTTCTTTATTTTATGTATATTTTTATAAAATATATTAATTTAGCTGTTGATTATTTTGTACTAGTATGTATGCAATTATCACCTACATATAATATCAATTTTGAATCAGCGTTTCCAATATTTAAATATTTTATATCCCTCCTCATACTGCAGGATCACTACTATTATAATGATAAATAAATACATTTGATTGAGATAAGTGATCAGCCTGGAAAAGTTTTGAGAGGAGTATATACCATGTCATGAATGAGAGATTTACCTCCATGTGAAAATCATGGCATAATTAAAGTGGTGACTTGACAAAATTATAAATTTTCTTTGAAAATGTAATATTCTTTCTGAACTAAAACACTAAATAGATACATGGAATAAGTCTTAGAGATCACTACAAAAGCAAACACATCTTGGATAACAATAAATCAAAGAAAATTTAAGATCCTGAAGGTCCTGAGTAAGTGCTTAGCAAAAGTATGTGAGTGTTTTTGTTAACCCCTGAGACATATTGCTGGCTATTCTGGAAGAAGGCAAGAAATTAAACTTGATTCAGCTAAAAGAAGAAATACAACATTTCTTACATCTTAAATGCTACTGGAAAAATATTTGTCAATAAAATCTGGAATTGTTTCAGCCAGAAAACAAATGGTCTTTATATAATATTCATTAAATTCTTAAAAGTAGACTCACATATCAGATGATGATAAATATGGATGAGAATCTAACTGATTATAAAAAGCATTTGAGTCAATTGAGAGCAAGTTTATTTGCAATAGCTTGTCAATTCTGTTGAAATTAAATTGGTAAGGAGAGACTTGTATTACAGCACAATTACATTGGTTATTATGCTTCTATGATACTACAGCTTTACATAGCAATTCTTTTTAAGTTTTATGTGTCTAGAGAATTGAGGTCATAGAAATTCACTTTTAAAATTACATAGTCAAAAGAAAAAGTCTTTATAAGGAACTATATTATTTAATCACTAAGTATTCATCTAAGAGCATCTCTAGTTGAATTTGAAAGCAATAATTTGAAAAAAGTTTAAAAGCATAAAATTATTTCACTTGAATCAATTAAAGTAATTGTTACATAAAAAATTTTTTGCAATACTAATTTGCTTAAATGTTATCATGTGAAAGAGGCCAAAATAAAGGCTGTTATGTAATTAAGGTCTTTCTATTCATGGAAAAGATAAAGCTGCCAACCTGAAACATACAGCAAAAATGTATTTTAAAGGAATTTTTAATAGTGAAATAGAATTTTTATTTGTCATGAGTTAGGATGAATAAAACCTTCTTTCACTGGAATTAGCATTTAAAATTTGGAACAAGAAAGTATTGTTAGTATTTCCCTATGCCTACTATGATTCCATATTCTTTATTTTCCTTTTTCTGTAACTGGAAAATGATAATAGCAACATGTCAACATCAAAATAGACCTACCTTTATGTGATAGGACAGGATACCAGCTGGAGTTAAAGCACTGTTTGGTCTTTCATAAGCATTATAATTGTATAGGGAAGCATAAGCATTTGTATATGCAAATTATCCAAAGATCTTATGTTTTGTACTGAACAATTCAGAATTAGCAGAATTTACTTTTTTTGTCTACCTCTATATATTTTTATTTTTATACCCTTAAATTGTTTTGCTTGAACTCAGTAAAAGGAATTAATAATACATTTCTTCCTTTTGAAATCCATGTTTTTTATGAAGGGAATTTATACAGGATCTTATTAATTTATACCAGTTTTTTTCTGTTACAAAAACTTACACTTTTAGAGTATAGTCTTTAACTATGACCTCCAAGCCCATTTTCCTCCTTAATTCTCCCTTTTAAGATCCATTTGTAAGCATACAGATATCTCAAAGCTAGAGTACCTGTCATTATTTTAACATCACTAAATGAGTTATTTATTTGATTAGAAGTTGTGCTTACTGAGAAAGTATTTTTGGGTATCTAAGATAGATTTTTGGAGAGAGTTCCATCCTTTCTTTCTCTGGACACTTTAAAAATGAAATACATTCTCCTATTTCTGAGTGACTGGAGTATTTCTACCCAAGGGCAAGAAAATGAACTGTATGCTTTTAAAACATCCTGCAATCCTGGCAACTCTAACTTTAAAAAAATGAAATCAACTGCATTCATTAAATCAATAGTTATGCTGTACCCTGCAGCACTCCATGATAATTAGTCATTTTAAAGGCCTTGCTCTCTGAAAGGAAGAGCAGATATATTTTCACATTAGTTCAATTAATTGCTTTCATGATTTTTTTAATTCTGTACCCTTCTCTCTCCTTCCTTTCCTCCACCAATTTTTCTCATTCTTCCTCCTGGGCTTTTATCCTACTTTCCTTCTTTTTCATGTATTTTTTTCTTGAATAAATTGTGGTTCTATCTCATTTTAAATTAATGACATTAAACATTTTATGAATTTGAAACATAACCCGAATATTCTAGAGTGTTTAAAAAAAATCTAATGGAGTTTGCACATGTATAATTATATTTTAATGCTTAATTTACATTTAAATCTAGTTCAGGGGGAAATTTGAAAATTTCAGATCTCTTGTGGCAATTCTGGATTGATGATATTATAAAAAATGACATTTCGTGAAATAACAGGATACATATAGAGAATGGAGGTTAGAAGAAAAGTGTAATATTCCCCTGGATTTATGATTTACCATTAAGTATAAATTGAGAGAAAACTATTTTCATCTGATTTTATCCTAGCTGATTTTAAAAAGAAATTGCATTGATTCTCTTTCCATTGTATTGTTTGGGAGGTCAAATGCCCTTTCCAGGATTTCTGCAGGTCCTTGTGTGCTCACTTTCTTGGTCACTTTTGTATCCAAGGTCCTACATTCAAATTTACCTCAACACCCCAAATAATTATTTTATCTCTGCCTCACACTGACTCAGAAGTGACAATTTTCACTGTTGGGGTCGCTTTACAGAGTTGGAATGGACACCCAGCCTAAATTATGATTGGAAGTAAAACTGGTGAAGTCCCCCTGCCCTGACACACACCACACACACACACACACACACACACACACACACACACACACACACACGAGAGTATAAAAACATTTCTAGGGAGAGCAGAGAAGGCTCCAGATAGATCTGAAGGTGGCTTGAGAATGCAAGGAGGGGAGGCTGGCTTGGGGTTTTATTGTCATTTGGAAGTGGGTCCATTCTGAGTATCCCTATACCTCTTGTTTGTTTGAACTTCCTATCAGCACCAAGGGAGGCATGCATGGATTTTCTTAATGGCTTTCCAGATGTGGGGCAATGCAGAAGAAGGAAAGGTGGCATTGAAAACTGTCAACAAACATAAAAAATGGAATCAGACTCTAACACACAAATAGAACAGTTAAATTCAATAACTCTGACAACCCCTGTGCTAACAAGGATTTGGGACAACAGGAACTCTCATTCATTACTAGTGGGAATGCAAACAAAGTGATATAGCCACTTTGGAAGATAGTTTGTTTCTTGAAGCTCAACATAGTCTTATCATATGACCTACAAACAATTGCACTCCTAGGTATTTACTGAAATGAGTTGAAATGTCCACACAGAAACCTGCACATGAATGTTTATAGCAGCTTTATTCATAATTGCTCAAAATTGAAAGCAACCGAGATGTCATTCAATAGGCAAATGGATGAACAAACTGTTGTATATACATACAATGGAATATTGTTCAATGATAAAAAATTAGCTATTAAGTCACAAAAGACATGGAGAAACTTGAAATGCATATTGAAAAATGAAAGAAGCTAGTCCTAAAATGCTACAATATGCATAATTACAACTCTATAACATTCTAGAAAAGGCAAAACTCTTATAGAGAAAGTAAAAAAAGGTCAATGGTTGCCATGGATTCATGGTGAGGGTAAGGGGAGAGATATGAATAGGTGAATCACAGTGGAAAATTAGGGCAGAGAAAATTTTCTGTGTTATAGTATAAAGGTGGCTATATGACCATACATTCATCAAGACCCATAGAACTGTACAACGCAAAGAATGAACCCTAATGTAAACTATGTACTTCAGTTAATAATAATGTATCAATCACTTAATCAATTTTAACTAATTTACCATGCCAACGTAAGATGTTAATAATAGGGAAAACTGTACCCTGATGGTGGTGGGTAGATGGCATATCTGGCAATTCTCTGTAGTTTCTTTTTATTTCCTTGTTATCCTAAAACTGCTCTAAAGAAAAAAAAAACTATTGTTTTTTAAAGCCACATGGAAACTCTTCCACCAAAAGTTTTTAAAACCCCACCTTTTTTTGTTAGCTATCATGCCAATAACCCCTATCCCTGTGACTACCTAATTTTGCTTCTTCTTTTCCCTGAAATTGTACTTATTTCTTTTAAAAAACAGCTTTATTGAGATATAATTTCTATACTGTATGATTTAAGCATATAAATAATACAATTCAATTTTTTTACATATTCATAGACATGTACAATTACCATTGTCAATTTCATAATATTTTAATAACCCCAAAAAGAAACCCCATACACTGTAACTACTGCCCCTCAATCTCTCAAACTTCATTGCTGGCCCTACCCAATCACTAACCTAATTCTACTGAGATTTATAAATGTTACTCCTATAAAACTCTCTTCTCTTTCCCCCCTTTTTGGTATCATTGTTTTACATCCTACATCTATATATATATATTACAAATGCAACCATTCATTGATATGATTATTACTTTATATAATATCTCTATTATTCTTGTATAAGCTATTATTTGTTTATATTTTTATTATTTTATATAATTATATTATTACCTGATATAATTATCACTTAATATAAAGAAGCTGAGAAATGAAAGGAGGACATGCATATATTTATGGATTTTGTTATATTAACTTTGTTATTTACAATTTCTTATTCTCTTTATTTGATCCTGTAGATTTTAGATGCCATCTGGTCATTTCCTTTGTCCACTAGATTTTGCTCCCACCTACCTCATTGTGTTACCATTGACAACAAATATATTTCTATAGGTTATATGCCCAATAAATGCACAATTTATGGAACTGTTTTTTAAATCAGTTAAGAGAAGAAAGGAGAAAAAATATATAGTTATATGATTTTCTATAATTACATAATTATTTTTACTAGTACTCTTTGTATTTTTTGTGTATGTGAATTTTAATTCCTGTCTGGTGTCACTTGCTCTCATCTTGAAGAATGCTCTTTGATATTTCTTATAACACAGGTCTTCTAGAAAGAGATTCTCTCCAGTTTTATTTATTTATTTATTTATTTACTTATTTATGTATAATCTGGGGACTGTCTTCATTTTGTCTTAATTTTTGAAAGATAATTTAGCTGGGTGTAGTATTCTTGTTTGATAGTTTTTTTTTTTTAATGTTTTTTAAAATGTAACTTTATTGAGATGTGTTCACACACCATATAATTCATCCAAAGTAAACAATCAGTGGCTCACTGTATCATCATGTAGTTGTGCATTCATCACTACAATCAATTTTTGAACATCTTCATGGCTCCAAAAAAATAATAAAAATAAAAATAATTTTATAATTAAAATAAAAATTAAAGAGAATACCCAAAACATCCCATACCTCTTATCCCTCCTATTATTTATATATATTTTGTGTGGTTATTTTATTACTCATCTGTCCATATACCAGATCCAGGGAGTGTCAGTCACAAGATTTTCACATTCACACAGTCACACAGTGAAAGCTATGTAGTTATACAATCATCATCAAGAATCAAGGCAACTGAATTCTATTTCAACAGTTTCAGGAATTTCCTTCTAGCTATTCTAATACACTAGGAAATTAAAGAAATATCTATATAATGCATAAGAATAGCCTCCAGAATGATCTCTTGACTCTATTTGAAATCTCTTAGCCACTGAAGCTTTATTTTCTTTCATTTCTTTTCCCCTTTTTGGTCAAAAGGCATTCTCAATCCCATGATGCCAGGGCCAAGCTCATCCCTGGGAGTAATGTCACACATAGTGGGGGAGAGTAGTGAGTTAATTTGCATACTTGGCTGAGAGATACAGGCCACATGTGAGCAACAAAAGAGGTTCTCTGGGTGTTACTCTTAGGTATAGTTGTAAGTAATTTCAGCTTTAACATTGGAGAGAAAAGTTTCATAAGGGCAAGCCTCTAGATCCAGAGCTTGACTTAATAATTTGGGAGCATCTATTCCTTAAAAATAGCAGTAATTACCCAGATGAGAAAGTTTAATATTTCCACATTTTTCCCCAGTCCCTCAAAGGTGCTTTGCAAGTACTTTTTGTATTTTCTGCCCCAAATATTTTAGGATGCATGAGGTATTACTTTAGCAGTACAGAATCACAAGATCTCATTCCCTATTCTAGGTTCCACGTAATTATATTGTTTAAATAAACTGACCAGACAGGTTAAATTAACAGTGTGCCACAGAAAATACAATTTTTGTACTGACGAAAACTCTTCCTTTGGTCTTACACAGAAGTTTGATTTTTAAGAAAGATTATATCATCCTTTACACTGTATTCTAAGTTACCTTAGTTCTAACCAATCTGTTTCATTCAGTCCTTGTGATGGTTGGGTTCATGTGTCAACTTGGCTAGGTGGCCTAGCTGTCTGGTCAAGCGGGCACTGGCCTGACGATTCCTGTGAGGCTATTTGAGGCTGGTTGGTTTGTCGGATCATCAGTCAATTGACTGCAGCTGACTGATGATTCATCAAGGGGCGTGCTTCCGCAGTGAGAGAATGCAATTGGCTGGATTTGGTCCGGGTGATCAGTTGGAGGCTTATAAGCCGGACAGTTAGAGAACCTTCACTTCTTCTTCAGCTGCTCAGTGAAGCTTTTCCTGGGGAGCTCGTCGAAGTTGCCAGTTCGTTTCCTGAGGAGTTCGTCAAAGTTGTCGGTTCGTTTCCTGAGTTCGTCAAAGTTGCCGGTTCGTTTCCTGAGGAGTTCGTCAAAGTTGTCGGTTCGTTTCCCGAGGAGTTTGTTGGACGTCTTCCTTGGAGTTGACAGCTTGTTGACGGCTCTGCAGAATTTGGACTCGTGCGCTCCCGCAGTTGCGTGAGTCACTTTTACAATTTGATAATAAGAGACATCTCTCATTGATTCTGTTTCCAAGGAGAACCCTAACTAATACAACTTGGTACCAGAAGTGGTTCTTGAGAAACAGAATCTTAAAATGGGCTTTTACAACTTGTTTTCTACTCTGATTAGATTCAGAGGCACTAATGACTCTATTTCCAATAATCAAGAGGGTACTAAGAGTCCATGGCAGGAGTTGGCAAAGGAAATACGCAAAATAGCACCATTTGATTCTCCTAATTGTGCTCTAGTACGAAGCGAGGCTCTGGGTGACAGCGTTTTCGACACTTTCACAGAGTTTTGCAGTATTAAGAAGTATAATGATGTTGGCTGGCTGCTCTTAGATACTTTGGATACAGTTGTAAGAGAAAGGGATGAGCTAAAGGCTTCAAATTCAAAACTTGAATGCCGTATGACAGATGTAAAGAGTTCCATCTGTGCCCTGAAAGAAAATCTTATTTCCTGTGCCCGCAGACTGGAGGTTTCTGAAAATCAGACGCAGTCTCTTATTGTGCGAGTAGCACATTTACAGCGTAAACTAAAATCTCAACCTCTCAGGGTGTCTGCTGTTAAAGTAAAGGCATTGATTGGAAAAGAATGGGACCCAGAAACTTGGGATGGAGACATATGGATTGATAATAATGACAGTGAGGACATTGGAACCCTGGATTCTGCTGGGTCATTGTTAGATTTACCTGTAGAGGGCTGTCCTGGGGAAACAGCTTCTCTGCCTCCAGTCTGCCCTAAGGAGCCTGCCACGCAACTCCCACCTAAGGAGATTAACCCTTCAATGCCTGCTAATCTTGTAATCACCTCCCCTGAGGAAGCAGCCCTCACTCTTTCGTCTGGAGAGACTAATCCTGTTTTAAGAGATGAAAATGCAACAGAGTGCCCTGAGGTGAATGGCTTGAGAGATAATTCTAACTCTTTTCATGACCCACCCCCACCACCAGTTTTTGCTTCAAGACCTATAACTAGGCTCAAGTCCCAACAAGCCCCAAAGGGTGAGGTACAAAGTGTGACCCATGAGGAAGTACGCTATACTCCAAAAGAACTGTATGAGTTTTCCAACTTATACAGACAGAAACCAGGGGAATATGTGTGGGAATGGATATTGAGAGTGTGGGATAATGGTGGAAGGAATATAAGGTTGGATCAGGCTGAATTCACTGATATGGGCCCACTAAGCAGAGATTCTGCATTCAATGTTGTAGCTCGAGGGGTTAGAAAGGGTGTTAACAGTTTGTTTGGGTGGCTGGCTGAAACATGGATCAAAAGGTGGCCGGCATTACCAGAAGTTGAAATGCCAGAACTGCCCTGGTATAATGTGGAAGAGGGGATTCAAAGGCTTAGAGAGATTGGAATGTTAGAGTGGATTTATCATGGAAAACCTGCTCACACAGTCCTGGAATGTCCAGAGGACACACCTTTTACCAGGACTGTAAGGAATAAATTTGTGAAACTAGCTCCATCATCCCTGAAGAGCTCTGTAGTCACCCTTCTCTGTAGGTCAGATATTACTGTAGGAACTGCTGTCACTGAGCTGGAATCCTTAAACACAATGGGGATAATCGGGTCCCGAGTCAGCAGAAGCCAAGTGGCTGCAGTTAATCGCCACAGACAAGGTGGACAGGGCTACCATAATGTAAAACAGGCTCAAAGTAGCAATCAAAATAATATGACTCGCAGAGACTTATGGCGTTGGCTAGTGGATCATGGAGTACCAAGTAGTAAAATAGATGGGCAATCGACTAAATTCTTGTTTGAACTATATAAGCAGAAGAATTCTAGGCCACGTGAACAAAAATCTCCCTTGAATTACAAAAACAGAGAGTCACGGCCCCTTAATCAATTCCCAGACTTGAGACAGTTTACAGATCCAGAGCCTCTTGAATGAAGGGAAGGCCGGGTACCCTTGGAGAAGGACCCTGTCACACTGCCAAAAATTTACACTGTTAATCTTCCTCCCAGCCTTCCCCAGGGGGACCTACGGCCTTTTACCAGGGTGACTGTGCATTGGGGAAAAGGAAATGATCAGATATTTCGTGGATTATTAGACACTGGGTCAGAAGTGACATTAATTCCCGGAGACCCAAAACGTCACTCTGGTCCACCAGTCAGAGTTGGGGCTTATGGAGGTCAGATGATTGATGGAGTTTTAGCCCAGGTCCGTCTCACAGTGGGTCCAGTGGGTCCCCGGACCCATTCTGTGGTTATTTCCCCAGTGCCGGAATGCATAATTGGAATAGACATACTCAGCAACTGGCAGAATCCTCACATTGGTTCCCTGACTCCTGGAGTGAGGGCTATTATGGTGGGAAAGGCCAAGTGGAAGCCACTAGAGCTGCCTCTGCCTAGCAAAGTAGTGAACCAGAAGCAATACCGGATTCCTGAAGGGATTGCAGAGATTAATGCCACTCTTAAGGACTTGAAGGATGCAGGGGTGGTGATTCCCACCACATCCCCATTCAACTCTCCTATTTGGCCTGTGCAGAAAACAGATGGGTCTTGGAGGATGACTGTGGATTATCGTAAGCTTAACCAGGTGGTGACTCCAATTGCAGCTGCTGTCCCAGATGTGGTATCATTGCTTGAGCAAATCAACACATCCCCTGGTACCTGGTATGCAGCTATTGATCTGGCAAATGCTTTTTTCTCAATTGCTGTCAGCAAGGACCACCAGAAACAGTTTGCATTTAGCTGGCAAGGCCAGCAGTTTACATTCACCGTGCTACCTCAGGGTTATATCAACTCTCCAGCCCTATGTCATAATATTGTCCGCAGGGATCTTGATCATTTCTCCCTCCCACAAGACATCACACTGGTCCATTATATTGATGATATCATGTTGATTGGACCTAGTGAGCAAGAAGTAGCAACTACTCTAGATTTGTTGGTAAGGTATTTGCGTGGCAGAGGATGGGAGATAAATCCAACAAAAATACAAGGCCCTTCCACCTCAGTAAAATTTCTAGGTGTTCAGTGGTGTGGGGCCTGTCGAGATATTCCTTCTAAGGTGAAGGATAAGCTGCTGCATCTGGCCCCTCCTACAACCAAAAAAGAGGCACAACGTTTAGTTGGCCTCTTTGGGTTTTGGAGACAACATATTCCTCATTTAGGTGTGCTACTCCGGCCCATTTACCGAGTGACTAGAAAAGCTTCTAGTTTTGAGTGGGGACTGGAGCAAGATGAGGCTCTGCAACAGGTCCAGGCTGCTGTGCAAGCTGCTCTGCCACTTGGACCATATGATCCAGCTGATCCAATGGTGCTGGAAGTGTCAGTGGCAAATAGAGATGCTGTTTGGAGCCTTTGGCAGGCTCCTATAGGAGAATCACAACGCAGGCCCTTAGGATTTTGGAGTAAAGCTTTACCATCCTCTGCAGACAACTACTCTCCATTTGAGAAACAACTGTTGGCCTGCTACTGGGCCTTAGTAGAGACAGAACGCTTAACCATGGGCCACCAAGTTACCATGAGACCTGAGTTACCTATCATGAGCTGGGTGTTATCTGACCCACCAAGCCATAAAGTTGGGCGTGCACAGCAGCACTCCATCATAAAATGGAAATGGTATATACGAGATAGAGCTCGAGCAGGTCCTGAAGGTACAAGTAAGTTACATGAGGAAGTGGCCCAAATGCCCATGGCCCCCACTCCTTCCACCTTACCTTTTCTTGCCCAGCCCACAGCTATGGCATCTTGGGGAGTTCCTTACAGTCAGTTGACTGAGGAAGAGAAGACTCGGGCCTGGTTTACAGATGGTTCTGCACGATATGCAGGTACCACCCGAAAGTGGACAGCTGCAGCATTGCAGCCCCTTTCTGGGATATCCCTGAAGGACAGTGGTGAGGGGAAATCCTCCCAGTGGGCAGAACTTCGAGCAGTGCACCTGGTTGTTCACTTTGCTTGGAAAGAGAACTGGCCAGAGGTGCGTCTGTATACTGATTCCTGGGCTGTTGCTAATGGTTTGGCTGGATGGTCAGGGACTTGGAAGGAACATGATTGGAAGATTGGTGACAAAGAAGTCTGGGGAAGGGGTATGTGGATAGACCTTTCTGAGTGGGCAAACAACATGAAGATATTTGTGTCCCATGTGAATGCTCACCAGAGGGTGACTTCAGCAGAAGAAGGTTTTAATAACCAAGTGGATAAAATGACCCGTTTGGTGGATACCAATCAGCCTCTTTCCCCAGCAACTCCTGTCATTGCCCAATGGGCTCATGAACAAAGTGGTCATGGTGGTAGGGATGGAGGTTATGCATGGGCTCAGCAACATGGACTTCCACTCACCAAGGCTGACCTGGCCACAGCCACTGCTGAGTGTCCAATTTGCCAGCAGCAGAGACCCACACTCAGTCCCCGATATGGCACCATTCCTCGGGGTGATCAGCCTGCTACCTGGTGGCAGGTTGATTACATCGGACCACTTCCATCATGGAAAGGGCAGCGATTTGTTCTTACTGGAATAGACACATACTCCGGATATGGGTTTGCCTTCCCTGCACGACATGCTTCTGCCAAAACTACAATACGTGGACTTACAGAATGCCTCATCCACCGTCATGGTATTCCACACAGCATTGCTTCGGACCAAGGAACCCACTTCACAGCAAATGAAGTGAGGGGATGGGCACATGCTCATGGAATTCTGTGGTCTTACCATGTTCCCCATCATCCAGAAGCAGCTGGGTTGATAGAACGGTGGAATGGCCTATTGAAGACTCAATTACGGCGCCAACTAGGTGGCAATACCTTGCAGGGCTGGGGCAGTGTTCTCCAGGAGGCTGTGTATGCTCTGAATCAGCGTCCACTCTATGGTGCTGTTTCTCCCATAGCCAGGATTCATGGGTCCAGGAATCAAGGGGTGGAAACAGGAGTAGCACCACTCACTATCACTCCTAGTGATCCACTAGGGAAATTTTTGCTTCTTGTCCCTGCAAGTTTAAGCTCTGCTGGTCTACAGGTCTTGGTTCCAAAAGGAGGAGTGCTTCCACCAGGAAACACAACAATAATCCCATTGAACTGGAAGTTAAGGCTGCCACCTGGCCACTTTGGGCTTCTTATGCCTCTGAATCAACAGGCAAGTAAGGGGATTACTGTACTGGCTGGGGTGATTGATCCTGACTATCAAGGGGAAATAGCACTGCAACTACACAATGGAAGTAAAGAAGAGTTTTCCTGGCATACAGGAGATCCCCTGGGGCGTCTCTTAGTACTACCATGCCCCGTGATTCAAGTCAATGGAAAACTGCAACAACCCAATCCAGGCAGGACTACCAATGGCCAAGAAACTTCAGGAATGAAGGTTTGGGTCACCCCACCAGGCAAAGAACCACGGCCAGCTGAAGTGCTTGCTGAGGGTAAAGGGAACATGGAATGGGTAGTGGAAGAAGGTCGTGATAAATATGAATTACGGCCACGTGACCAGTTACAAAAACGAGGACTATGATGATATGAATATTTCCTCCTCGTTTTGTGATGATTATGTTTGTATTTGTCTGTGAAGAAAATATTTTTGCTTTCTTCTCTGTCTTATCCCCTTATCATATGGCATAAGCTGTAACGTTCATTTTGAAGATATGGTTTTAGGTGATGTGTACAACTGCCAAGTTGACAAGGGGTGGACTGTGATGGTTGGGTTCATGTGTCAACTTGGCTAGGTGGCCTAGCTGTCTGGTCAAGCGGGCACTGGCCTGACGATTCCTGTGAGGCTATTTGAGGCTGGTTGGTTTGTCGGATCATCAGTCAATTGACTGCAGCTGACTGATGATTCATCAAGGGGCGTGCTTCCACAGTGAGAGAATGTAATTGGCTGGATTTGGTCCGGGTGATCAGTTGGAGGCTTATAAGCCGGACAGTTAGAGAACCTTCACTTCTTCTTCAGCTGCTCAGTGAAGCTTTTCCTGGGGAGCTCGTCGAAGTTGCCAGTTCGTTTCCTGAGGAGTTCGTCAAAGTTGTCGGTTCGTTTCCTGAGTTCGTCAAAGTTGCTGGTTCGTTTCCTGAGGAGTTCGTCAAAGTTGTCGGTTCGTTTCCCGAGGAGTTTGTCGGACGTCTTCCTTGGAGTTGACAGCTTGTTGACGGCTCTGCAGAATTTGGACTCGTGCGCTCCCGCAGTTGCGTGAGTCACTTTTACAATTTGATAATAAGAGACATCTCTCATTGATTCTGTTTCCAAGGAGAACCCTAACTAATACAGTCCTCTAATTGCACTCTGATCTCTTTTTCAGTAACAGTTGCTGTATAGATTAATACTGACTTACAGAGCTGTGAACTTTAACTCTGAGTCTCAGGTGTCACACAGATGTCCAAAGTTCCAGGGAACAACAAGGTTATACACAAAGAGATTAGCATCTCAGAATTTAGAAATAACTTTTCGTATTCAGAAATAGATGTGATTGCTGTAAGAGCTTACAATCTACAAATCTTTACAATAAGCTTATTGAGCATTCTTTACCTTTTAATCATCAATTGCCCAATCTCTGCCCCTGTTCTATCCCCAGATAACCTATGCTCTCAAATTTGATTCTCATCATTTCCTCATTATAGTTAGTTTGTATTAGTGAGACCTTGCAATATTTGTCCCTTTATTTTTGGCTTATTTCACTCAACATAATGTCCTAAAGGTTCATTCACCTTTGCATGCCTCAGACTTCAGTTCTTCCTGCAGCTGCTTAATATTGCATTGTATGTACACACCACAGTTCACCCCTCCATTCATCCATCAATTTACTTCAGTTTACCTCCAACTGTTGCAAATTGTGAATAATGCCACCATAAACATCAGTGTGCAAATATCTAGTTGTGTTGTTGCCTTCAGTTTTTCCTAGTATACACCACATCAAGGGGTTGCAGGTGCCTATGGCAGCCTTACACCCAGCCTCCCGTGGAACCACAACACTGCCCTGCAGAGGTTCTTCACCATTCTGCTTCCCAACAAACAGTGAATAGGTATATTTCTCTCTCCACATCTGCTCCAGCACTTGAGTCTTTCTGTTCATTTATTGTTTTAAATTTAATTTTATTGAGATTGTTCACATACCATACAATCATCCAAAGATCTAAAGTGCACAACTGATTGCCAATGGTGCCATCACACAGCGGTACATCCATCACCACAATTAATTTTTTTTTTCAATTTTTAGAACATTTTCATTACTCCAGAAAAGAAATTAAGATGAAAAAAAAGAAAAAAGAAAACTCAAATCCTCCCATACCTCTAACAAATCCCCTCCATTATTGACTCATAGTATTGGTATGATATATTTGTTACTGTTGATGAAAGAATTTTAAAATACTACTAACTGTAGTATATAGTTTGCAATAGTACATTTTCCCCTATATACCCCTCTATTATTAACTTCTAGTTATAGTGTCATGCATTTGTTCTAGTTCATGAAAGAGATTTCTAACTTTTGTACAGTTAATCATGGACATTGTCCATCACAAGATTCACTGTTTTATACATCCCCATATTTTAACCTCCAACTTTCCTCCTGGTAACATATGTGACTCTAAACTTCCTCTTTCCACTGCATTCACACACCATTCAGCACTGTCAGTTATTCTCATAATAATGTGCTACTGTCTGTCCCCTCTGTCCATTTCCAAACACTTAAGTTCAACCTAGTTAAGCATTTTGTTCATAAGAAGCAACCACTCCCCATTCTTTAGCCTCATTCTATATCTTGGTAACTTATATTTCATGTCTATGAGTTTACATATTATAATTAGCTCATAGCATTGAGACCATACAATATTTGTCATTATGTGTCTGACAATTCATTCAATATACTACCCTCAAGTTTTCTTCATTAACTTATTTTTTAAGACAGTTTTGTTTACACACTATACTTTCCCTCCTAAGTAAACAATTGATGGTTCCCTTTATAATCATGTATTTATACATTCACCACCAACACCACTATCTATATAAGGGCATCTGCATTTCTTCCACAAAGAAGGAGGAAAAGTCAAAGAAGGTAGAGAGAGGAAAGAAAAAGAAAAAGAAATAAAGAGAAGACAGCCAAAAAGCTACAAAAATGAAAGATAGAATTAAACTAAAGTTCAATAAAAGAGTCAGACAACATCATCAATGCCAAGAGTCCCATACCCCTCTCTTAGGTCCCCCTCTTATAGGCATTTAGTTTTGGTATATTGTCTTTGTTACATTAAAGGAAGCATAATACAATGTTTCTGTTAACTATAGTCTCTAGTTTGTATTGACTGTATTTCTCCCCAATACCACCCCATTTTTAACACCTTTTAAGATTGATGTTCTTTTGTTCTCCCTCATGTAAAAACATATTTGTAAATTTTTTCACTATTGTTGAGCACTCTAGGTTCTAGGTTTCACTGATTTACACAGTACAAGCCTTTATCTTTCCTCTTTCCTTCTGGTGTCCCACATGCTCTAACCTTCCTCTTTCAACCATACTCACAGCCATCTTTGTTCAGTTTATATTGTTGTGCTACCATCAACCAAAATTTTTTTCCAAATCTCTCGTTACTGTTTTTTCCCACCTGTCTGTAGTGCTCTCTTTAGTATTTCCTGTAGTGCAGGTATCTTGTTCACAAACTCTCTCATTGTTTGTTTGTCAGAGAATATTTTAAACTCTTCCTCATATTTGAAGGATAGTTTTGCTATATATAGGATTCTTGGCTGGCAGTTTTTCTTCAGTATCTTAAATACATCACAACACTTCCTTCTTGCCTCCATGGTTTCTACTGAGAAATCCACACATAGTCTTATCAAGCTTCTTTGTATGTGATTGATTGCTTTTCTCTTGCTGCTTTCAGGATTCTCTCTTTATCTTTGACATTTGATAATCTGAATATTAAGTGTCTTTACATACGTCTATTCATATCTATTCTGTTTGGGGTACTATGTGTTTCTTGGAAAGGTAATTTTATGTCTTTCATAAGAGATGGGAAATTTTCATTGGTTATTTCCTGTATTATCGCTTCTGCCCTTTTTCCCTTCTCTTCTCCTTCTGGGATATCCATGACACATACATTCATGCATTTTATGTTGTCATTCAATTCCCTGAGACATTGCTCATATTTTTCCATTCTTTTTCCTATCTGTTATTTTGTGTGTAGGATTTCAGGTGTCTTGTTCTCCAGTTCCTGAATGTTTTCTTCTGCCTCTTGAGATCTACCATTATATGTCTCCACTGTTTGTCATCTCTTTTGTTGTGCGTTTTGTTTCCATACATTCTGCCAGATGTTTTTTCAAACTTTTGATTTCCAACTCATGTTCACCCAGTGTTTTCTTTACATCATTCATCTCTTTTGCCATATCTTCACTGAACTTGTTAATTTGGTTTTTGAGTAAATTTAGCATATTTCTTTGAAAATCTTTAATTGATTGTTCCATTAAAGTGAAACAATATCTCAACTGTATCTTAATTGAGGTATAAGTTTTTTTCCTTTGACTGGGCCATATCTTTGTTTTTCCTAATGCAGTTTGTAGTTTTCTTTTGTGTAGGTATCTGGCTTCCTTAGTTACCCCAATCAGATTTTCCCTGACCAGAACAGATTCATATCTCAGAATGGGATTATATTCAGTTTCAAGTTTCCCTAAGGGTATATATTAGAAGATTGACAGACTTTCCTGTGAGGTCTCCAGCTGCTGTGCTTTTCCTAGCATGCTCAGCAGGTGGCACCTGTCAGCCTGTTTCTCTCAACTGGTGTAGGGAGGCATGGCTTCTTTAGTTTCTGTTTTGGCTGTTTTCCCCCAGGCTCTGGGATCTGAGTTCTGAAGGGAAGTCCTGCACTAGAGCTGGGCCCAACCTCCTTCCTTTTAGGGAAGAGAGACCCCTAGGGGGTTATCTTCTGTATTTGAATTGCTCTTTTGTCTCTCTGACTCTATTATCTCCACCCCTATCTGGGTCAAAATGCTGCAAACTGAAAATGGCTGAAGCTTTCTCCACTGAGCCACTCAGGTTGAGGGAGAGAAAAACAGAAAGAAAGCCCCCTTTCACAGCCAGTCCATGGCCCCCCAGTTTCTCCTGTTGGCCAGAGATAGTACCTGGTCTTCTGGGCTCCCTTTCCCAGGACACAGGCGTTTTCTGGCTCTTTAAGTTCAGTAGTCACTAAATGTCTCTGTTTACTTGTCAGCAGTTTGTCTATGCTTGTAGTTTGTATTCAGCAGTGCACATTTGTTAATGAAAACCCCAGTCTGAGCTGGGCTGAGGTATATTTGCTCACTCCAGAAATGCTTATTTCTCTGACAGCAAAGTTTTGCAGCTCAACCTGCCATGGGGAGAGGGGACTCATGGTGTGGTTCTGCAGTTTTTGCTTACAGATTTTATGCTGAGATCTCAGCCATTCCACCAATCCAGATTGGTATGTGATGTGTGGACAGTCACGGTTGTCCCCCAGCAGTTATTCCAGATTATTTACTAGTTGTTCCTGGTTGTTTATGAATTACTCCAGGGTACTAACTAAATTCCACTGCTCTCTATGCCACCATCTTGCCCCTCCTCCTCTGTTTATTTTTTAAACAGTTTTATTCGCACATCATACAATCCATCCTAAGTGAACTATCCTGGTATAATCAAATATTTATGCATTTACCACTACAGTCTATATGAGAACATTTCCATTTTTTTTCCACAAAGAAAGAAGAGGAAAAAAAGTAAAAATGATAATAATAAAAAAATTAAAAGTAGAGATAAAGCAGCAACAAGAATCCCACATGCCTCCCTTGTATCCCCCTCTATTGACATTTAGCTTTGATTTATTGCCTTTGTTAGAACTAATGGAAGAATATTATACTGTTACTGTTAACTCTAGACCTAGTTTGTATTGATTATATTTTTCCATTTACCATCCCATTGTCAAAACCTTGCAATGATGACATTCATTTGCTCTCCCTCATGTAAAACTTTCTTGTATTTGTACATTTAATCACTATCATTGTCCACTCTAGGCTTTGCTAAGTTATATAGTACCAGTTTTTATCCTCTATCTATCCATCTTGTGTAAAATATTCAACTATACTCATGCTCAGCTTTGTTCATTATACTTACGTATTGTGCTACCATCAGATAGTATTGTGCTATCCATTTTTGAATCTTTACAATCAATCCTCTTGAACACTCTGCTCTCCTTCAACATCAAATGCCCAAACTCCATCCTCTTTCTATTTCCTAACAACCTTAATTTTAAAAGCAGTACTTTCTTCTCCCATTTTGTCTTTTTGATTTTATATGTCATATCTTATTTTTTCTTTCTTTTTACTCTTACTGATAATCTCCTTTTCTACAGTCCTCTCCAAACATCTCTCCTGTCTTTCCCTATCTGCCTGCAGCACTCCATTTAGTATTTCTTGTAGAGCAGATCTCTTCGTCACAAACTCTCTCAGTGTCTGTTTGTCTAAATATATTTTAAACTCTCCCTCATTTTTGAAGGACAGTTTTGCCATATATAGAATTCTTGGTTGGCAGTTTTTCTCTTTCAATATCTTAAATATATCACGCCACTGCCTTCCTGCCTCCATGGTTTCTGCTGAAAAATCTACATATAGTCTTATTGAGCTTCCCTCTTGTCTGATGGATGGCTTTTCTCTTGCTTTCAAAATTCTCTCTCTCTTTGACATTTGACAATCTGATTAGTAAGTGTCTTGGAGTAGGTCTGTTCAGATCCATTGTGTTTGGGGTATGCTGTGCTTCTTGGATCTGTAATTTTATGTTTTCACATATGTTGGAAAGTTTTGGTTATTTCCTCAATTATTATTTCTTCCCCCTTTCCCTTCTCTTCTTCTGTGACACCCATAACACAAATATTCATGCAGTCCATCTTGTCATTCAGTTCCCTGACCACATGCCTATATTTTCCACTCTTTTCTCTATCTGTTCTTTTGCATGTAGGATTTCAGATATCCCTGTCTTCTAGTTTACTAATCCTTTCTTCTGCCTCTTCAAGTCTGCTGTTGTATGTCTCCATTTTGTTTTTCATCTCTTCTATTGTGACTTGCATTCCCATAAATTTTTCCATTTAAGCTTTGAGTTCATCTCTATGGACACCCTGTGTCTTCTTCATATCCTTCATCTCTTTGGCCACATTTTCCTTCAATTCATTGAATTGATTTAGATTTGTTTGAACATCTTTAATTAGTTGTTTCAACTTCTGTATCTCAGCTGTGTTGTTACTTTTTTCCCCTTGACTTGGCTGTATGTTATTGCTTCCTAGTTTGAGTCATGATTTTTGTTAATGTCTAGGCATCTGATTTCTTTGATTTCCTTGGTCTGATGGTTGTTTTCTCTCTTTTACCTAGAGTTTTCTTGTTGATTGGCTTTGTTCTCTGTTCTTTGACATTCAGTTCTTTGACCTCTAGCATAGCTCTTGTTTGATCAGAATTTCTCAGCTCTGGTTTTTCTGGTTCTTGCCCTGTCTATAGGTAAAGATTTGTTTGTTTGTTTGTTTGTTTGTTTGTTTTGAGGAGATCTCTCCAGATAGGATCTACCTCTCCACAATCAGATTTTCCCAGATAGAAGAGGTGCAGGACTCAGAAAGAGGGTGCAATCAGTATCAAGGATTGCTTGGGAGGGAACCCTGCAGGATGCCAGTCTTTCATTTGAAACCTCTTGATTCTCTTCTTTTTCTGTCCTACCCAGCAGGTGGCAGTTGTCAGACAGGAGCTCTCCACCAGTGTAAAATAGTATAGTGCCTTTAATTCTCAGTAGAACCTGTTTCTGCCAAGGGTGTGGTTGAAGTAAAGGCTGAGACAGAGGCCAGGCACAAACCATTTCTGTTTTCCAGAACCTGGGGTCAGAATTCTCTGAATGAGGGCCACCCTTTTCCTGGGTCCTGCCCCTCCCCCTTTCTTGGAGGAGATAAGCCCTTCACCTGACTAGTTACTTTGTCTCTCAGAGATAGATACCTTAGCTCCACCCTTGCCTGGGGCAAGGGCAATACTGACAACTGGAAAAGCCTGCTGCTTTGTTTATGCTAAAAAGTAAAAAAGGAGAACCCCTTTTCAGTTATGGTCCCAAGTCCACCATGTTAGCCAGTCTAGAGCTGGAGTTGGTATCCAGCTCTATGTGTCCCTTTTCTTGGGTCAAAACCATTTTACAGTATTCTGAGCTTATCCAACTCCAACTGTTGTCTTTTTCTTTTTTTTCTTTTCCTTTTTTTTTATTTTTTATTTTTATGATCCCCACATTCTCTCTGCAGAGGCACTACCTCCAGGATCCTTTCATGCTTACTCTGGGTTTATCTGTATCTGGAGCTTGTATTCAGCAGTCCAAATCTGTTAATTAAATCCACAATTAGAGCTTGCTTTAGCTCTCCTTCCCTTACTCCTAATAGAGACAGTGTCATTTTCCCCTGCGTGAGTGACTCCAAAATGGCCAGCCAGGCCAGTGGGGGAGGGATGCCAGCCTCCAAGCTTGGGAGACTGACTTACAGTTCTGTGCAGCCATCTCAACCATTCTCACCTGTTCCAGACTAGTGTATGATGTGTGTCTGCTCACACATGTCCCCCAAACAGTTGTTCCAGACAATTCTTGGATATTTTCTAGCTGACTTAGAGGGTAAACTAAGTTCCACACCTCCTTATGCCTTATCTTGCCCCACCTCCTCCTCAAAATTATATATTTTTTTATTTTTGCATGCAATTTTCTTGAGATATATTTACATACTGTACAAGCATGCAAAATGTACAATCAGTGGTTCACAGTATCATCATTTTTGTCCTCATTTTTCTACTCTTCTGTACATACACTGGATAAAGGGACTGTAAGCCACAAGGTTTTCACAATCACATGGTCATACTATATAAGCTGTATAGTTATACAATTGCCTTGAAGAATCAAGGATACTGGATTGCAGTTCAACAGTTTCATGTATTGCCTTCAGCTATTCTAATACAGTAAAAACTAAAAGGTATATCTATATAATGCATAACAATAACCTCCAGTATAACCTCTTGCTGTTCTTACTGAATTTCAGAAGATTTTCTTGAATAAATATCCCTTCATTTTCTATATGACCTTAAGACCAGTTCCAGAAACTAAGATTGTTGTTTTATAATTTTTACCAGTTTCTCTGTGTTGCCCCTCCATGGAGCTTCTCACATTGTCATTTCAGCATTGGCAATCCTATGTTTATTTCTTATACAGAGAAATTCACTTTATTTTTGTTTCCCCATCTCCTCCCCAATCATACTTTCAGAGCCTCATCCTCTACAAAAAATTGTCTTCTCAATATATTTCTCACCCCAAGAGAACTCTATGCTATATATTCAAAGAAAACATTTTCTCCATGCTGCATTGTTATGTTTGAAAGAGTGCTCCAGTTGTTAAAACAATAAACAATATGAAGATCAACTTGAAACACTGATATTCATTGTAGCAAATTACATTTTAGCTTAGAAAGATTCAAAATATATTTGGGCACATATAAATCTATAAAAAGAAGTGGATGTGATAATAATTCTTCTTAGACAAACATTTGCTGTATTATTTGTGCATTCATCCACATATTTTTAGTATTAATTCCATTATTTATGTATTTTTTGAATGGACTTTCCTTTAATATATAGGATGTGCATTCACAAGTCATAGTTCTTAGCCAAGTGCAATATTACTTTACCTAAATATGTTCTTAACAAAATTCTGAAATGCTCATCTTATCTAAAATCTTAGCATATGGAAAACACTTTTTTCCTAATTATTAAATTAGAAATGATCCAGAACACAGCAAAAGCTAATTGGGTATAAAGGAAAATTTAAAAATAAAACAGCTTAATGAAAATTATAAGCAGCCTTTGTTACATGTAAAATCATAAAGTACCAACCTGACGTTATTTTTCAGATTTATATCCAGACATAAAACTGTCATTCCTATAGTCAGTTCTATTCAAAGCAATGATATGACTCTACAACTAAAAGTATGAGATAATTAAATTGATTCTGACATCCAACTTTTATGATAGTGGTAGAAGATATTCATCTAAGAAAATAACAATTTTGTTTGAATAAAATGTTATTTTTGCATGTGGTTGTAGGGTTATACTTTCAAAACAAGTTCACACATGTAAAAAGTAAGTATTTTAATTATGCTCTAAGATTGTGTCCTCAGATATTTATGTATGCTGAATATACTTAACTTTCATTTAATTCACATAGCCCATATGTTTACATTTATCTAAGGATTCTACAATAATTATGATGGATTTTGATAGAAAGCATGCTAAAAAGAAATGAGAAAAATATGGAATAAGTGAGAAAAGGGTAAAAGGAAAGAACCAGCAGAGGAGCAGGCACCATGAAAGGTAGTGCCATGTTATAGTTCCAAGAATTGATTTATTAAGTCATATATATTGGGAACCATAAAATTGAGTGGACAAGACAAGGAGCGGTGGCAGATCCATGAAGAGGATGTGGATTTTTTTTTTTTTCCCAAGAATACCATACTCATGAAAGGAGGGTACCAGGGTATAAATAAATTCTTGGGAGGGGCCACAAAGAGGTAGATAGATTATCTGGACCTTGTATGGATTATGATATTTATTATATTCAGTGTCTATGAAAAAACCACTACGGCACAAAGTAGGTAGAAATGTATATATGATGAAGGGTATAGTAGTACCAACGTCTGATTAACAGATATCTACTAGACAGCAAGCAAGATTAAGAGGCTTTCAGACTATAAGTGTTAATAGTCAAATGCTAAGTGAATATACAGATAATTGAAGTGAGAACTAAGCATATGAGAGATTACATCAGAACATAAGTATTTGAATGAATGTTTTCTTATTCAAAGTAGTTGTCATGAAAAGTTATGCACTACTTTTTCCAAAACTAACAAGAATCTCTTCAAATATAATCCTCCTACAACATTTCTTGCTGCACTCATAGCTTCAGAGTGTAGGCTCATTTTCACAGGGTAATTTTTGTTTTTTTTTTTTCATGTAACAGAATGGTGATAAATTTAAGTAGCCTGGCCAGTTGAATCATGTAGGTGATAAAAGAGCTTTATATTTTTGAGCTATATAATGAAACATGAGAGTAAGCTACGAAGTCAATATTCTTATATCTGTTGTTTAATTTTAAAAGAAAAATACTCAAACCTTTTTGAACAAAGCAGCATCACAAGCATCATAAGGTAAACTTAATCCTTAAGTTTTCTACTCTGGAGAGTAATGCAAATCATGAATCCTTTAGCTAATATTGTAAAACAAAAATCTGAAGTCATTTTCTTGCTTAACACCTTTTAATGATTTTCTGTTGCCATTAAAAGACATTCTCAAATCCTTAAAATTATATTAAAGGCCCTCCCTCCATCATCTGGCCTCTTCTTCTCTACTCACATGTTGTTATTGGTCTTTACAAACTCTTCCTCTCTCAATTTCTCTGAGGTAATCTGCATTCTCTCTCCTCAGGGCTTTTACCCATGTTATTTCTTCTTCCTGGACAGTCCCTCTATCTTCACTAGCTATCTTCTATGCAGCTTTCAAAGCAGCTTAAGTGTTTATTTTTCAAGAAGGCCTTTTGTGATCTCAGGCTAAGGTATATTTTTCTGCAATATATTCCCATAGCAACGTGGTATCTCTTTATTTAACACTTATCAGGCTAAACATTTCTGGTAATTTCCATTTATGTGCTAGACTCTGAATTCCATTAAGACTGGAAAAACAGCCTTTTATTCACTGTTGTACACCCAAACTATGTATTCTTCCTATCATATAAGTTTGCATTTGTTAAACCAAATTGAAACTTTTGAGTCTTAAAGTGAATTTCAAATACCTCCTATCCTATGAAGTCTTCCTTGATTCCCATAAACAGAAATTATTTTTTTCTCATTTATATTGTTTGCACTTTTCTCATGGCCTTAATGTTTCTTATAAAATAAAGGGGAGGGAAATATCTTCTGTAAGAAGGGGAAGTAAAAGAAGAACTCAACTTTTTTTTTAATGCATACATGTACAATATATGACAATTTTGCTGTTTCATTTAATCTACCATAAAACAGAATATCATTCATGATATTCTTACCAATTGCCAAAGCAAAAGTGCACAGCTACTAAATAATAGCCTTAGGTTTGCATGATGTCAAATTTTCTCTTCTTTCCCCTTCATTGCAGGCCTTCCAAAGTGTGCAAGAAAAAAAATTTCCATTTATTATTGCATCTGTTATCTACTGCTGCAACACAAACTATTCTAAACTTAGTGACATAAAACAGCAACCAATTTATTATTAGCCTTACAAACTCTGTGAGTCAGGAATTTTAACATAGCAGAGTGAGATGGCTTTTCTGTGGTATGCAATGTCCAGGGCCTTTGATAATGTCTGGGACCTCTGAGAAGGCATCAGTCAAATGTGGAGAACTAGAATAATCCAGAGGCTTTTTCCTTTATATATCTTATGTTATCACCTGTGCTGAGATGACTCAAAGGCTGGGCTCAAAATGCCCTGTGGCCAGAGTGCCTAAATATTACCTTTCTACTCACATCACAGCAGCATAAAGGTAGCTGGGCTTCCTACACAGCAGCTCAAGGGCTCCAAGAATGAGTGTTCCAGAGAACAGGAAGTAGTTTATGGCCTTGTATGACATAACCCTGGAAGTCAAGTAGAATTATTTCTGCCATACTCTATCGTCTGAAACAATCACAAGTCTGTCTGACTTCAAGAGAAAGAGATAGTGTATGTCTCCTGATGTGAGACCTTTCAAAATATTTGTGGCTAAATTTAAAAATTTCCCCAGGTAACTTCTCCTCTAATATGATGACAAAATTCATGCTATTTGTCAACAATGGTATCAGGAATTGAAAAGTGTGCTAATACTACATGCATATTTTTCTCATCTTCCCTGTTTTTATAATCTTTTTTGAAGGAGGAGGAAGTAGGTGAGGGTTATATTTTATTCATCTTCAAATTCCCTGTTAACATAGCAGTATTTTTGTTTTTTCATTTTTTTTTGTCAACAAACAAAATATGATGCAAAGGAAACTCAAAATTAGTTTGTAGAAAGTAGAAAAAATTTAATGAGTTTTGATGCCCCAAGTTGATATAAAACATTTAATGTGAATAAGATTTGGTGCACTTGTTTAAAAAAACTAAATTTTATTACTTTATCAAGAGAACCAAAATAACTGTCCACCAGTCACCCATTAAGTCTCCTCCTTAGTTCTACATCCACAGAGAATATAACCATCTCTGGGAGCCCCAGGCCCAGAGCCTTCTCCAAGTGCCTTGAAGACTGCACATAGCAGCTTGCTTGACCTAGGACAGTTAAGGTTTGACCCACTCCCCTTGTAGGATCAGGCCTCCAGTGATAGCTTACCTCCCTCCTGAAATGGCCTCCTCCCTGAAATTCCCTGAGGCTACAAAATAGTCTATAATCCTCCCTTCTTCCCTGTTGACTACAATCGATCCCTCCCTACATCACAAGACCCCTGCTCCTCTATGTCTTTGTCCTAACCCTTATAAACCACTCCCTGGCACCCCCTGCTTTGCAGAGTATCTTCACATTGAGCTCTGAACGTACCACCATTCAGAGCAGCTCGTGAATCCATTCAGGGTAGCTCCTGAATTCAGGGAAATGTGACCAACTTACCACCCTGTAGGTAAGCCCCAAAATAAAAGTTCATGTCTTAGAACATGTCCAGTGCTTTCTTTAGTGCTTCAGCTGTGAAGTTTTCTTGGGCCATTATACCATCTATGCAATTGAATTGGATTTCAGAGGGAAAAGGGAAAAAGAAAAGAAGAGATTCTGAAAACTAATAGTAGGACAATCTTTTGTTTGTTTTTTTTTTTTTTTTTTACTTTATTTGTCAAAAAAAAATTACAGCTAAAATAAACAAAGGAACAGGAAAAACAAATATCCTGAAACAACTTCATTGCTTCCAATATGCTCCTACCACCTTAAACGTAACAAAAAATTAACAATCTTAAAGGTAACTACTATAAAGCAGATGCTTCATTACTCTAAGTGGGACTATATGGTTCAAATTTCTAATTTTACTAGTCTGTTGGTAAAAGAAAATGTTTTAAGTGATTTTAAATATGGCACATTTGGCAAGCATGACACATTATCTTGGGGAGATGCCATATCCAGAGATGCTATGGGTTACTGGTTTCTTGTTTCAGAAACATATCTGACTGGGACAGGTTTAAGGTGGGTTATCCTAGTATTTCGAGTCCTTTAAATAAATGGGGAAAATAACTTTCTATTGAAAACCAGGGTTGTAACATTGATTTAGATTGTATTTATATTTTGAAAATTTACGAACTCTTGAATCTTAAGTAAACTATAATTTAATGCAATTTTAGTTATACTCAGCAGTGTAGTTACCTCTTGATTAAAGTCATTATAAAGGAAATGGAATCAATTCTTGATGATATTTGTCACATTTCTTTGGGTTAAGGTTCAGTTGATTTTACTGTGATTACTCCTCAGGAGAAGGGATATCACTTACAAGCACCTATATTATTGTGTAAGCAACAGCCAGGAGTTTGAGCTACATGTTTATTATCTTTGAGAATATTTAAAATTGTATTGTTAAAAGTTCTTCTGTTTTGCAATAATGCCTATCTTTGGAGCTGACCCAACTAATCTGCAGAAATGACATTTCTAGTTAGTTTCTGAAAAGTACAAGTTAGAATTATTGTTTCCCTGAAAGTGAAATAGCAAGTGAATAGCAATGATCTTTTAGAGACTTGGTGGGATTCAGATACTTCTACTTTACATTGGAATTAATTAAAAAGTAAATTTTATCTGAAGAATGTCAATTGTTTGACTGCCAATTCTTTTATATTGTAATTGGTACTGACCATACCTGGTGTTTTCATGCAAGGAAATACTTAAGTCCAGTGCAGGGTAAAATAAACTTCCTCAGAATTATAATTGTCTCTGTCTTCATGTACCACTGATCATCTTCTTTCTAATCTCCTGGATTTTTATTATAGCTCTTCAAATTTCATTCTGCTTCTGTTGTCTTTGGAGACGTGTTCTGATTGCCTTACTGATTTCTGTCACCACCAGTCACTTCCTGACCCTAATAGCCTTTCTTAATTTTGTGACCATCCTGACAACTCTAAGTAACTTGACACTACCATATCTTAGTTTCCTCTTCTCTGCACCCACAATATATAAACAACACAGCCCCTCCTCTGTCCCATCTCCCATTAAGGAGAGAGATTTAACCCTTTTAAAAACTAAAGGCAACAAGCCTTTACTGCAAGGACAATGATTATGGGCAAAATTAAATAGTTAGAATGGACAGCTTTAAACAATACAATGTTTAATGCAAGTACCCGATAGTCTCTCTATATAATGTTTTGTTGGAGAAAATCTTCATTCTCATAATTTCTTGTATGCCATCATAAACATCAAGTCCTTCATTTTAGTTAAATAGGAAACCAGTGATGATGCTGCTTACTGAAAACCATCTGTCCATGTTCATTCTATATCAACAAACTTCTGGGCAATTTGCATTAGCACAAGCTGTTATTTCTGTCTTTGCCAATGTTTAACGATGTCAGGTGATGATACCTCTTCTCAGGCAGCATATTATATGAAATTTCCAATGACACATTTGTTGTCTTGGGAGGCTAATATTTTTATTATTCACAGGGAAGTAAATGTATTGCAGATTCTGTGATCTGTAAAATATGTGCACTAAAATTGTTTAAATTTCATATATGAATAATTTTATGATGGTTATTTAATAACCTAAATTATTTATATTTCAATTAATGTTTTATGTAATATTTTGCATTCCTTCCTTTAAATCAATCAGAAAGGAGTTATTACTTGAAGAAAGGAATCACAGCCATGTATTACCCATTTGGAGCTTACATTAAGGAATTCACTGAGCAATGAGTTTTAGGTGTTAATAAGCAGCATTTTTTTTTCTTTAAAGAAAATAGAACAGTTGAATAATTAGAATTGAAATTTCAATACCCTAAGTCTTAGACATTTCAGGGTTGAAACCTGCAAACTGTGAGATATTTGAATGGAAAGTGTTTACAAAGGTGTGAGGCTTGAACTGCAATTTAAAGAAGAGAATGCAGTGTTGAGTGAAAATAAGATTCCCCCTTGCTCCCCCTGCCCAATCATGTATGATTTCAAAGCAGGGACTAATAGGGAAGAACCACATGACTTAATTTTAAATTATAAAGCCTCTTGAAACTTATTGTTTTGACTGATGAGAGTTCCAGTCTAAAAAAAGAAAGAATGGGCCTCAAAGCAGAAAAAGAAAACATCACCACATCTCTTTTGGAATGTGTTTATACAAGCACAATTTACCTCTGTAACACATAATATTTGTACCATAAATATGTACAGATATCTTTTGACACCTCAAAGAATCTAAAAAAATCCATAAATGGAAATATTTTAAGATTATACCTAATTTAATTGATTAGAACAACTTTTTATGTTTACAGGCAAGACAGATTATATTTCACTAAGTATCCTGCTTCTGAAGACTGGTTTTCTATATTTTTATTGCATGAACCATGAAGAAATTGATACCAGATGATGTAAAAAGATCCTTTTATCTTGCTTTCTTTTACTTTATAACCACTCTGTTATGTTCCAATTTATGCCTTTGTTATATGGGATGGAAAGATAGAGAATTACAGGGAGAAATGCTGAGATACTTTTTCTAAACTCAAGTTTGCTCATATATTCATCCTACACATATTTTGTAATCTTTCTGAACTATGTGTTATTGTAAAATCTAACATACCAATCAAATATGGTTTGCCAAACAAACCAGCAAATGCCTCAGGTTGCTGGTTAACAAAATATTAAAAACAAATAAGTTTTTAAAATTTAAAAGGTAGAAATATATATCATACATATCTGAGACATGACTAAACTTCTTACACACACACACAGAGTACAAAATAATGCAAATTTTATCTAATTCCATACACCAAATATTTATTGTGATGTGATTACCCACTGCCCACCAAGCTACCAGACAACCTTCCTCACCAACCTGTACCAGAATCAATACACACATAGGTGGCTGATTGCTATTATCATTGGGACATGGAGGGACTCAATTTGGTCCAATCATGTTTCCTTAGGAATGTACCTCCATCAAATGCTGGCACCCTCTCCTTTAAGGATAAGATATGAAAGTATACAGATATCTGATTATATTCTACCCAATACCTTTTTTTCCCTATGAAGACATTTTAAATGCAGCATTTTATAGGAAATGGAGATTGCAAATGAGGAGAGGAATTAAAATACAAAAACAAAACACTTCTTACATCTTAGTCATACATTTTGTTACAGGGCAAATAGCATGAGTCCACTTAATTATTCCTGTATTTTATTTTTATATGCTAAAAATATGTTCAAATTGATTATTACCATTTTCCCTGTCCTTTTTGCTTAATGTTGTCCTTTTTATTCATTATCAGTACTGAAAAACATTCTTGATCTCTTATACATTTCCAGGAAAATTCTGCTGGCAAATTAAAAGGCAGCTGGAACAAGATGACATTCTAAATATTTATTGTTGCTAATGAAAAAGATGGAATGTGCATTTGCTATAGGCAAGTTGCATGTTGATAGTATTTCATTACATAAATATTGAGTATTCTTTTTTTCTTCATGAAGTAATTAACATCCAGGTTGAAGCTATGGGATATAATTGGAGCATGCTATTTTCAATAAAATGCACTTGTGTTTCTTTGAGATAAACAGACATTTGCAATGGCATTGTCCCTGCCTGGAGATGTTACGATGAAGTTATTTTAACTCTACTTTCAGGTAGGAAAGTCCATCTATATACCCTTCCCCTCCTCCCCCATGCCTACATGCAATTTTATGATGCTGGACCCCTAAAGTTCTGGTAAATTAGTTTTTATAAAATTCATGTTCATTTATTTCCAGAACAAACATATACACTGTTTCAGTTTGCTAAAGCTGTCGGAATGCTATTCCAGAAATAGGTAGACATTTTCAATTCGGTTTTGTTAGGTTACAAATTTACAGTTCTATGGCCACTTCAAATTAAGGCATCAAGAAGATACCTTCTCTGAGGAAAGGCTGCTGGCATCCAGGGTTCTTCTGTCTATTGGTGATATCTGCTGGTCCTTCTATTTTGATTCTGGTTTCAGTGGCTGTCTCCAAATGTTTCTGGTCATTTCTCTCTCAGATTTCTGGCCTTTTACTCTTTTTTTTATCCTCTTCACAAGGACTCCACTGAAGAATTCAGACACACCTTGAATGGGCTGGGTCACATCTCAATGGAACCAAATGTCCCACTTACAATAGGTCTGCCCCCATATGGATGGATTAGAAAAACATAATCTTTTATGGGGTACATAACAGATCCAAACCAGCATACACAGAAATATATAGCAATATAGCTTTTCTTCAAGGCACCCTGAGTTGCTTAGATATATATGAACCATGTATCTTTATTTTAAATCCTCTTCTCAAATCCCTTTGAGAAATAGAAATATATCTCTATGTTAAGACCATTATTCCCTTTAATTGTAAAAGGATTCTATTTAGCTTTGGCATTAATAAAGTAGATTTTCTAATATTCAGTGACATTAGGTAGGAGGAGTTTTAGCAGAGATGGTGGAGTAATTATTGCTTATCAGAGGGTGAAATCAATAGCATAAGACATTATAGAAATCAACTACTTCCCTTTGCCTTGCCAAACTTCCTCAACATTGGCAAAAATAACTTTGGCTCTGATTTGAAATCCACACTAAGGGATATATCAAAGACTAGGTAAGTAAAATTAAAAGAGTTGGATGCATACCTCTATTAGTAATCAAAATGAACTTTGGAGTGTGCTGAAAATTGGTAGTTTCCCCATTTTACTTTATTTCATATTTGCATATTCTAAAAAGTGTAAATCTCAGCTTGGACTAAACATATTTGCAAAGCATGTGTCTACTAAAATGTAAGCCATCTAATGTTATTTCATTAAAACTCATTCAATGGATCAATATTTTAATTATTTATGTATTACTATATATTTATAAAAATCCTAATAATTTACTAAACTCATTACTGAGAATGTTTATACCCAAACACAAATGCACACTTTGTGACTCTTTAGGAAGACATTATAAATTATAGGGAATTCATCCCCATACTCTTGCACTATGCATTAAATATCTTTCTCTAAATTCAGCAAACTTGACTCTAGAAACAATAGACTTCCCCCACCCTTTGCTGTTTGCAGGGGCATCAGTAGCTTCTCAGCTATTTCATGTTTGGAGTGATAACCAAGAACTAATACCTTGAACAAATAAGAGTGTTCCTAATCACCTAAACAATCTACCTATGGACATTGTCAATAAGATCTAGTTTGAGTCATTTTATTATTGGGTTATTGAAAAGATGAAGCTAACTCTATTAAAATCTGGAAGGCCAAAAAATCTGGTAGTAATACTGTGCTTGATTCAATGGAAAAATAAAGAAATTTTAGTATCAGTTTCTCTCTTTAAAAAAGAAAATTCTAACACCAACTGAGTAAAGAGCAGGAAGAGTATTTCAAGATCCAATTCTGAGGAAAAACTGTGTCTATCCTTAGCAACAGAGGGATGTCACAAATATTATGGTAAAACTCAAGGACTTGCCACTAGCATGTTGAAGATAATATATCCCCATGTAGTCTTCAACCATTAATCCAAACAATGCTGCCTTCCCATTCAGTTTAAACTTAGGAAATTCTGCATACAGTCTAAATGATAATAATAAAAAAGGAAGTGAAAAAAATTTCCAATAAGAATTTGTGGTAGATGGGACTCAAATGATCATGTTTAGATACTTTGAACATATAATATTTAACCTGATCTCTCATATTCTTAGAATAGAGTTGCCTCCATAAAGTTGTTCACAATTGTGAGTTGATTCTTAATAAGTTTTTTTTCTTGTTCCTGAGAACCAACATCTTCTGTTTCCATTTTACATGTATGCCTCCTTTCTGCAACTATTCTGAGGGGTCATGGGCTTGCAAAAGAGACACAAGACTGTCAAAAAGTCTAAGTCCATTATTTTCTTTCTCCCACCAGGGAATTAGCTACCAAGTAAAAAATGTCACAGACCAATAACTTCATAAATTTTGAAACTTTGATTTCCTTAACAGCATTCTGTGGCAAGGAAAAAAAAAAAGTTCTCCTGAATGCATCCTTCTCCCTTTGGTACTAAGACATTTCACTGGTTGGAATGAATTGGACTTACCTATAGCCAATTTGCTTCAACCTTTTTATCTTAAAGCCTGTGATATCAGAGTCAGGGGTTTTACTCTTCCAATTTCCTAGTCAAAATCAAGAGTTTATAAAAATCTAAACAGCTTTCATACTTCATGTTCCTTTAATATATTAAAAATTTCCTCTGAGAAAAGGGGCTTCCACATCTATGCATTCTTACCGCAAACAATTTGCAAATAAAGGATGAGGAAGGAAGCTAATATTTTTGAGTAAATTAATGTTTCAAGCCTGTGCAAGATACTTTCCATTTGCCTCTTCAAATACATGCCTCTCATTTCTCCCTTCTGCCTTATTTACCCAGGAAATCGCCCTTTATAGATATTGATATTTTGGGTCCTCTGGCTTCTATTCAGATTCAGTGAATGAGGAACCCTGGCAGATCAGAAAGAATGAGAAGAGTGAGGTCAGGATAATGTTCCCCTTGCTTCTTCTCTGAAAGGGCATCTCAAAGCAGCTGTGCCCTTCAGCCAAAATCCACTACCCCACAAAGCATAGACTCTATGGGAGATTTTAATTTTGATTTTGAGTAATGTTCCTTCTTCTTTCCTTCAGATTTAGTGGTGGTACGAGCTTGGCAGCTAGAAAGCTGCAGGTTACTTCATTTTCTGTTGTGATTTCTCCCAACCCTTCTCCCTTACCCACACATTTACAAATAAAGCTTCCAAGAATTATCCTATTCTCAGTTTACAGTCACTTTCTATTGGGGACCTGACTTATATGCAAACTATTCAGATGTGGGTAAACTGATCTCAGGTACTGCTTCTACATCTTGTAGAAATATGAAATGTGTCTCCAAGTTTCTGTGTGTGTGGGGGTCTTGATTCCTCATCTCTTTCATCAGACCCCTGCTTCTCCTAAATAAATTTATTTTATTTATAATATTACTGCTATCTTCTCCCAGTCTTTGGATCCCACTATGTTAACTGAGGGGTTGTTTCTTACTTGATTTATATACTCTTGAGCACACACACCTAGATGCACATTCATGCACACACATAAGACATTTGATACTGGAAATTGTATTAAAGATTAGAGGGAGAAAGGCATAGCAAAAATTGGATAGTCACAGGAACAACTTAAAGTTGAATATTAGTGATTCCTCTTCTAAAAAGCTCCATTATCTAATTACTGGAAAATTTCATTGTCCTTTTTACACCATGTGATGTGCTTACCTCATACAACATTTCTGCTCCCATTCTTTCTTCCTCCTTCATTATTATCTCTTATCCAAAACCTTCCCAGATCTCTTCCCCCTCTTATCCCCAGAACTTCAAAATACCTTGTTTCTCTTATACAGAAAAATTCAGTTTTTCCATTTTGCATATCTGTATTTACCAATTTTTTTAGCAAACCAAAGATATCTTCTATGCAACAGAACTTACCTTCCTGAAAAAAGTCTGCAGTATCTATTGTACATATACAATACTATCATAATACATCTATAACATTCACATGATACTTGTTGCATGTTTGTTAGTCTGTATGTGAGTGTGTGATGTTATCCTCCATCATAAACTTACTTAACCTATGATAAAGTAGGGCTTTTGAGACAATATGTAAAATCATGTATTTTGAAAATCTGTCTTACCCTACTTTTCTTGAATTCTATGTGGATTTCCAACAGAAGTTATCAAAACACCATTAAATAGGAGAAACACCAAATGGACTTTCAAGAATTACACATTGAATTCATAGAGAGGATAGAAGCTTCTTTCAGCAACAGCATCCTCAAAGATCAAGGATATGGATCCTTGAGCACTCAGTCACCAACCAGCTCATTTTACTTGTCTCTATTCTCAAGCAAGCTTTCTCTAAAGTGTGGAGTGTATGGCCTCCAGTAGCTCAACTTTACAGGTATTATTTTTGTCTGATAATTTTGAATAAAGTCCTGGTGATGACTACCATTAGCCCAGCTTGGGTAAAGTGCTTATCTCTAAGCCAATTATTGTGGTTGGAAGATGAATTACAATATTGAACAAGTCATGATCCTATGTCTACCTGGATAATCAGGGAAGAGAGAATTTCCTTTTTTAACAGCATGGACTGAAGTACGGGAGAAGTTTGAAAAAAGAAAATCACCATTTCTTCATAAATGGAAGGAGTGAAGTGGTCTAGGCAGACGTAAGAAACAGGTGGCCACTACAATAACAAAACAAAACAAAACAAAACAAAAACACCCAATTCACTGCTTAAAATCAATATATTTCCTGCCTCTCATGATACACTTTAAAAATTCTCTGATCTAACAATGCAGTTATTTCACATACATATGATAGCATATTCTTTGTTTATACTAAAAACAGAACATCCAAAATTTCATCCAGTCAACTGCAGATGCAGTTACTCATTTTCAGAAACCTACAACTGGATGATAAATTTAACTAACCTCCATACTTTCAGTATTCAATCACAGAGTTAAAATAAGTTGTCTGAGATGCAGTATCCCATTTGGCAAAGGGAAGAAAGAAAAAATACACAGAATGACAACTTTTCAAAACATAGACCATATCCTGCTTGAAAAGGTTAGTAATAACTTCCTACCCTGACTGGAGACTTGTTTCTTGTTTAGCTAATATGGCAGCCCCTGTGTCTGTTTTCTGAAAGGTTCTTTCTTGTCTTTGGTTTTCCTTGGCCATATTTTGGAAAGATATTGGAAAGACTTTTCTTCCTGAGATCTGCTACACTTTAGTAACCAACAACCCCCAGTTTCTGATTCTAGCCCTAGAATTTGCCCTAGAAGTTGAGTATTAATGGTTTTTTTTTTTGTTGATCAGGCTGTTGTTTCTTTTAAAATTGGTTACCTTAAAGTTTAGAAGTGCTTTTGGCCATTCAATTTCTTTTTGCCCCATAGGCTAATAAGAAAAGCCTGAAATTTTACCAAGTTATGGCTCCTGACTGTAAATCATATACTGAGGATATCTATCTCTTTAAAAAGAACTCAGTACTCATGCATCTCTGGAGATTTCATTTCAATGATCTTCATTTTGCTCTATCCTGGAGCAATATGAGACATTAGGCCAGAGAGGGAGGTACAATTAATCTGTCCCCTTGTCCCCAGGCTGCATCCCAGAAACTGGGACTGTAAAGTGGGGGTAACTGTCATATTGTCAGACATGGATATAAACTTGCTATAAAGAACTAGTAAGGAATATGAAGACCAGATTTCCCCAGATCTCAGTCTTGTTTTCTACTGTGTCTCCATCAAGTCTATATTTCTTTATATAATCTTTAATTTAAAATGCAGAATTAAGCTTTGCCAGGCCTGGAAAGTATATGGTTATCAGATTTGAACCTGTCTTAGTTTGATATTAATTTCTCTTGGCAAGCATATATTTTCCTCCCTTCCTTTTACCAATAGTCCGATATTTTATTTCAAGACAGATTAGAACATCTTTATAGGTAGGCACAGGATCTGGTTTCTAAGATGTAACAAGTGACTGTCTAATAAATGATTTCTACCATTTGATAGGTGTTGTCAACTTCCAAGTTGGAAATAGCATACTCTTTTGTATCCACATCCAACCTTTATTAATCAAATTCTACACTGTAGGGTCACTCACTTGCAATCCACCATTATAAGGTACAATGGACTCTCGGGAACAAACAGTAGAAATTCTACTCACAGTGTATGCTAGCAAATATTTACAAATCAGCTCTCCCAAAACTATTTTGGTATCAGTATATACTACATAAAGTTATTGTATATTTAACTGGTATAAAGAATGTATAGCATATAATTTACAAATAATGATGAAATACATGTACCCTAAACTCCATATAGCCAATCAATTCTCAGAGTGCTTTCATTAATTTCTGCTAAGCCCTTAAATCCATAACCAATCAATTGTGCCAACTGATGAATGACTGCAGTTCCATTATGTACACTGGTTGATATTTTCATGTACGTTGGTGTGTAAAATGAAAGTGAAATAAAAAGGAACTATTCTGGACCTTTTCTCCTTCATTAATGGCATAAACAGCTACATTGTTGAACCTCATAATATTATTTTTGAAAGCAAGAAGAATATTTCCTCTATTTTGGGCTTATTTAATGGTCACACACGTGACAAAAATTTTTGGTTTAAAATGCATTATTAACACATCCTCTATTATTTTTTTAAATTCTCAACAATCAACAAATCAATAAGTCAAGCCCTCATATGTGGTGCTTGCCTAGGTATCATGGTGTAATTCTCCCTCCATGATGAAGCTACCAATCTGAGGTCTCTAAACTTGAAGTTAGGAATAGATGCATATTAGCTCACCATGTATAGTGTTATCACTATATAGATGCAAATATTTTCAATAGCATTTTTTAATTTAATAAATTTTAATCTGAAATAAATTCAAACTTACAAGAACAGTTGCAAAAACAGTACAACCCCCATAGATAGAATTCCAGCATACCCCGACTCCCTCCCCCGATACCCCGATCCACCACCTTTAACATCCTGTCACACCACCATTTCTTTCTTTCCCTCCCTCTTTCCCTCCCTCCCTCCCTCCCTGTCTATCATCCATCCTCTATTGCTCTGTCCTCTGAACATATGAGAGCAAGCTGCACACATCCTTGAACACACTATAATTCACATATACCTTTCCCATGGACAAGAACATTCTTTTATGCAATCCCATTAAGCACAGCTAAGAAGTTCAAGAAATTCGACATTGATACAAAGCTTACATTCTATATTTCCTTTTATTTTTTTCTTATGTCCCATCTGTGTCCTTTTGAGCTTCCTCTCCTCCATCCTCAGATCCCATCCAGGATCATCCTTGGCATTTATTTGTCATCTATTTAGACTGTCTTTTTTTTTTTCAATTGTAGAAACATATATACACCCTAAATCTTCCCATTCCACCCCCTCCCTAGCATTCCATCAGTGGGATTAATCACATTTAGAATGTTGCAATGCTATCACCTTCCCACCACCCATTTCTAGAAGTTTCCCTTCACCCAAAACAGAAACCCTACACTCATTTCTCACCTCCCCATTGCCCCTTCCCCCACTTCTCGTAACGCATACTCTACTTTTCATCCCTGTGGTCATATTCTCTGATACCTTGTGTTTACTGTAGGGCTTAAATTTAGCATCTTAAATCTATAACAATCTTGTTTTTCTTTGATACCAACTTAACTTCAATATGACACATAAACTATGTTCCTATACTCCATCATTCCCTCACCTTTATATAGTTCTTGTCAAAAATTACATATTTTACATTGAGTCCAAAACCACTGATTTATCGTTATAGTTTACGTATTTTAGATCCTGTAGGAGGTAAACAGTGGAGTTACAATAAAAAATACAGTAGTATTGGTATTTATATTTACCATGTGATCTTTACTGGAAATCTTTATTTCTTCATGTAGTTTCAGTCAGTTGTTTAGTGTCCCTTCCTTTCAGTCTGCTCAACTCCCTTTAGCATTTCTTATAGGACTGATCAACTGGTGATGAAGTCCCTCAGCTTTTGCTTATCTGGGAATGTTTTCATCTCCCCCTCATTTTTACCCTCCAGGTGTTTGTGAATTCTCCAAGTCTCTGATGGTTATTGACTTCTATTTGTAGTCCATTGTGGTCAGAGAATGTGCTTTGAACAAATTCTTTTTTTTTTTTTTTTAATGTATTCAGGCTTGTTTTTATGTCCCAGCATACGGTCCATTCTGGAGAAAGATCCGTGATTGCTATAGAAGAATGTGTGTCCCGGTGACCTGGGATGTAATATTCTATATATGTCTGTTAAAATTCTCTATATCTCTCTCTCCTTTCTTTGTTTCTCTGTCAGTAGGGCTCCCTTTAGTATCTGAAGTAGGGCAGGTCTTTTATGAGCAAAATCTCTCAGCATTTGTTTGCCTGTGAAAAATTTAAGCTCTCCCTCAAATTTGAAGGAGAGTTTTGCTGGATAAAGTATTCTTGGTTGGAAATTTTTCTCTCTCAGAATTTTAAATATGTCATTCCACTGCCTTCTCACCTCCATGGTGGCTATTTAGTCTTATGCTGTTTCCTTTGTATGTGGTGAATTGCTTTTCTCTTGCTGCTTTCAGAACTTGCTCCTTCTCTTCATTATTTGAGTCTGATTAGAATATGTCTTGGAGTGGGTTTATTTGGATTTATTCTATTTGGAGTTTGCTGGGCATTTATGCTTTGTGTATTTATATTGTGTAGAAGGTTTGGGAAGTTTTCCTGAACAATTTCTTTGAATACTCTTTCTAGACCTTTACTCTTCTCTTCCCCTTCTGGGACACCAATGAGTCTTAAATTTGGACGTTTTATTTTATCTATCCATATCCCTGAGATCCGTTCTGACATTTTCGATGTTTTTCCTCATTCTTGATTTTGTTCTTTCATTTTCTGTTCTGTGGTCCTCAAGGAGGCTGAGCTGTTGTTCAACTTCCTCTAATCTTGTATTATGAGTATCCAGAGTCTTTTTAATTTGGCTTACAGTCTCTTTAATTTCCATAAGATCTTCTATTTTTTTTATTTACTTTTGCAATTTCTTCTTTATGCTCTTCTGGGTTCTTCTTTATGCCCTTTATATCCTGTGCCATGCTCTGCTTCATGTCCTTTATATCCTGTGCCATACTTGCATTGCCTGTCTGTAGTTCTTTGATTAACTGAGCAAAAGTACTATGTGTCTTCCGATCTTTTGATTTGGGTGTTTGGGTTTGAGTTCTCCATATCATCTGGTTTTATAACATGCTTTAAGATTTTCTGTTGTTTTTGGCCTCTTGGCATTTGCTTTACTTGGTCTCTAATTTGTCAGAACTGCACCTTGGTGGCATACACTTTCTCTAACTAACCAGCAGATGGTGTCAGTGAGTCACCTATTCCCCTCAAGTCAGTTCTTCCCAACTTTGTCTTTGTGGTATGTGGGAATCTGATTCTTGTGGGGTTCAATTGGTGCACTAAATTGGGTGTGTTGTTGGTGCTGTCCACCCTGAATGAGGGGCATGTGTCTGAGTGGTTAGGGAGGGAGAGCAGCTTTAGTAATCAAACCTCCCAGGTGTTCCTGGAGATTTAACACTGTTGCAAGAGTCTAAGCCTTCATTTCAGTCTTGCCACAGATTGTCTCTGCCGCTGACTCACAAGTCATTGGTATTGGCGTAGGTTCCCCATCCCTGCTGTGCTCTGCTAGGGCCACTGCTGAGGGAGGGCCGCGCCACGTCACAAGTGTGCGCCGGCCTCCAGGGAAGCTCTGGGACACCAAGCCGTGCAGGGGCGTTCCCAGCCCACTTCAAAGATGGTTGAATGGGACATGTTAACTTCCCTCTTTGCACACATCTCCGCCCTCCCAGCTCTGGGACAATCAGCCATGGGTGTATTAGAGGCCACTGTCCAAGGCCGATATTGTGGCATGTGCGCAGTGCTGCAGGAAAGACTCCCCGTCACACTGGGTTTCTTGGCACAGCTCTGGGCTGTGGGTCTGGCCCTGGGCAGGAGTGTCCCCAGCCCACTGGGGAGATGGCTGCAAGTGGTGCTTTTTTTCTCCTTTTGGCTCCCCTTTGCTCCTCTGGCCCAGAGACAATCAGCAGCAGGTGTGGGAAGGGGTAACCTCCATGCCAGACACCGAGGTGTTAGCCCAGCCTGCTCCCACCGTGCTTCACAGTGCAGCTCTTCCCATCATATCTGCAGCTGCTCCTGGGCTTTTTTTTTTTTTTTTTAAAGTACTAGTGCATCTCCAAATGCCAGCCCACCGTTTCCCCACACTGCAGCGTGGCTGAGAACTTTCAGCGGACTCACTCACACGTTTCAGAATGCAGGCTCCTGGTTTCACCAAATGCACGGTCCCTGTAGATTTAGCAGACCTTGTCTGGCTGGTGCTATGCTGGAACTGGTGTTCTGGGTCACTTTCTGGTTTTTATCTAGTATTTTTCATGGAGGTGATTTTTTGCCCTGTCTCAACTTAGGTTCTCATCTCAATAGCATTTTAATAGTAGCAAAACTGTAAAATAATTTAAAGTGGTGATTTAACATTGTTGTTAATAAATATAAATTATTTAATTAGAATTTGATATAATTTTGTTTTTTAATAGCTATGTTTAAGAACATGCTCACAATATTCCTGACAATTTAACAGTTGGATCTTATGAGCTGGTGTGACTCTGCGCCACAACATGATTGCATCTAACTTTAAAGACAAGGATTATAGTTTGTTTTGGACACAGGAACTCAAATGATAAGGTCAGAAATATATTTCTTCCATCTGTGGTGCAGACTGGATTAATTCTCCTGCATTGGGCCACATGTTCATCAATGAACCAATTATTTAAGACCAGTCAGGTGGAATACACAGATTACATCTGGGTCACAGAAGATCTTCTGGAGTTTGAGATTGGTCAGATTAATACAAACCTTATTGCCTGTGAGTTGGACATATACAATTCCCCAAAAGAAAATCAGGGAAAAGAAATGTTGAGCATTTACTGCATAACTTGCCAAAAATACACCATATTACTAGAATAAAATACTAATTAGTAAAGAGAATAACAAATTTTTCCTGAGCAGTGACTATATTTTAAACACTATGCTAAATACTATTTACACATTATCTCATGAGATAAACAAAAAATCCTTTGCTGTCCATATTATTGTTTCTTCCCATTTTTAGATATGATGAAGTAAATCTCTAGGCATATTTTTACTTTTTAAGATAACATAGCAAGTATATGTTAGAATCTGGACTCTAATCTCAAATTGAGTGTGGGGCCTTCATTTTTTTTTTTTTTCATTTTTATTGAGATTGTTCAGATACCATACAATTATCCAAGGATCCAAAGTGTACAATCACTTGCCCCTGGGTACCCTCATACAGCTGTGCATCCATCACACTTAATTTTTGTTCAATTTTTAGAAACTTTTCATTACTCCAGACAAGAAATAAAGTGAAAGATGAAAAAAGAAAAAAAGAAAAGGAAACTCTAATCCTCCACTATCCCTAACCAACCCCCCTCAATTGTTGACTCGTAGTATTGATATAGTACATTTGTTACTGTTTATGAAAAAATGTTGAAATACTACTAACTGTAGTAATAGTTTGTAATAGGTATATAGTTCTTCCCTATATGCCCCTCTATTATTAATTTCTAATTGTACTGTCATACATTTGTTCTGGTTCATGGAAGTGATTTCTAGTATTTGTACAGTTGATCATGGACATTGCCCACCATAGGATTCAGTTTTATACATTCCCATCTTTTGACCTCCAACTTTCCTTCTGGTGACATATATGACTCTGAGCTTCCCCTTTCCACCTCATTCACACACCATTCGGCGCTGTTAGTTATTCTCACATCTTGCTACCAACACACCTGTTCATTTCCAAACAATTGAGTTCATCCTAATTCAACATTCTCCTCATATTAAGCAACCACTCCCCATTCTTAAGCCTCATCCTATATCTTGGTACCTTATATTTCATGTATATGAGTTTACATATTATAATTAGTTCCTGTCAGTGAGACCCTGTAATAATTGTCCTAATGTGTCTGGCTTATTTCACTCAGTATATTGCCCTCGAGGTTTTGTCATCAACCCATTTTTTTTCAATATGGTTTTGTTCACTCACCATACATTCCATCCCAAGTAAATAATCGATGGTTTTCTGCATGGTCATACATTTATGTGTTCACCACCTTCACCACTATCTATATAAGAGCATCTACATTTCTTCCACAAGGCAGGAGGGAGAGTCAAAGAAGGTAGAGAGGCAAAAGAAACAGGGGAAAAAAATGACAGCTAGGAAGCAGCAAAAGGAAAAATAACCTTAAATCAAAGTAGAATAAAGAATCAGACAATACCACCGATGTCAAGTGTCTAACATGCCTCCCCTATCCCCGCCTCTTATCTGCATTCACCTTGGTATATCACCTTTGTTACATTAAAGGAAGCATAATACAATGATTCTATTAGTTACAGTCTCTAGTTTATGCTGATTGCATCCCTCCCCCAATGCCTCCCCATTTTTAACACCTTGCAAGGTTGACATTTGCTTGTTCTCCTTCGTAAAAGAACATATTTGTACATTTTATCACAATTGTTGAATACTCTAGATTTCACCAAGTTACACAGACCCAGTCATTATCTTTCCTCCTTTCTTGTGGTGTCTCACATGCTCCCCACCTTCCTCTCTCAACCATATTCATAGTTACCTTTGTTCAGTGTACTTACATTGTTGTGCTACCATCTCCCAAAATTGTGTTCCAAACCATGCACTCTTGTCTTCTATCACCCTGTAGTGCTCCCTTTAGTATTTCCTGTAGGGCAGGTGTCTTGTTCACAAAGTCTCTCATTGTCTGTTTGTCAGAAAATATTTTGAGATCTCCCTCATATTTGAAGGACAGCTTTGCTGGATACAGGATTCTTGGTTGGTAGTTTTTCTCTTTCAGTATCTTAAATATATCACACCACTTCCTTCTTGCCTCCATGGTTTCTGCTAAGAGATCCGCACATAGTCTTATTAAGCTTCCTTTGTATGTAATGGATCGCTTTTCTCTTGTTGCTTTCAGGATTCTCTCTTTGTCTTTGACATTTGATAATCTGATTATTAAGTGTCTTGGCATAGGCCTATTCATATCTCTTCTGTTTGGAGTACGCTGCACTTCTTGGATCTGTAATTTTATGTCTTTCATAAGAGATGGGAAATTTTCATTAATTATTTCCTCTATTATTGCTTCTTTCCCCTTTCCCTTCTCTTCTCCTTCTGGGACACCAAGGATACGTACATTATTGTACTTTGTTTCATCCTTGAGTTCCCAGAGATGTTGCTCATATTTTTTCATTCTTTTCTCCATCTGCTCCTTTATGTGTAGGCTTTCAGGTGTTTTGTTCTCCAGTTCCTGGGTGTTTTCTTCTGCCTCTTGAGATCTGCTGTTGTATGTTTCCATTGTGGCTTTCATCTCTTGTGTTGTGCCTTTCATTTCCATAGATTCTTCTAGTTGTTTTTTTGAACTTTTGATTTCTGCCGTATACATGTCCAGTGCTTCCTTTACAGCCTCTATCTCTTTTGCAATATCTTCTCTAAACTTTTTGAACTGATTTAGCATTAGTTTAAATTCCTGTATCCCAGTTGAAGTGTACATTTGTTCCTTTGACTGGGCCATAACTTTGTTTTTCTTAGTGTAGGTTGTAATTTTCTGTTGTCTAGGCATGGTTTCCTTGGTTATCCAAATCAGGTTTTCCCAGACCAGAACAGGCTCAGGTCCCAGAGGGAAGAAATATTCAGTATCTGGTTTCCCTGCGGGTGTGTCTTAGAAAATTGCTCCACCCTTTGATGCCTCGGGTCACTGTGCTTTTCTGCCCAGCAGGTGGCGCCTGTCAGCCTATAATTCTTGACTGGTGTGAGGAGGTATGGCCATGTTCCCCCAGGCTCTGGGGTCTGGTTCTGAATGGAAAGGGCCCCACCCCTTTACTCCTAGAGAAGACAGAGGAGCCCCCCAGGTGGAGGTCATTAGCGTGTCAATGGTCTCGCTCTCTGCTTGTGCTGTCTCCGCCCTTCCCCGAGTCACAGCCCTGGAAACTGAAAATGACTGGTGCTTTCTCCACTGAGCCAAAAAAGAAACAGACCCAGTCTAAGACCCAGTCTAAGGCGACCCTCCGGCTCTCCCAGGTCAGTCGTCACCCAAAGCCTCTGTCTGTTTTTTGGGGATGCGTACCTGTAGTGAGCAGTTGACACTCGCTACTTAAAACCCCAGTTGGAGCTCAGCTGAGCTATATTTGCTTGCTGGGAGAGAGCTTCTCTGTGGCACCACGCGGCTCCGCAGCTCGGGCTATGGGGGAGGGGGTCTCCCGACCCGGTTCTGCAGGTTTTACTTACAGATTTTATGCTGTGTTCTCGGGCATTCCTCCCAATTCAGGTTGGTGTATGATGAGTGGATGGTATCGTTTGTCCCCCCGCAGTTATTCTGGATTATTTACTAGTTGTTTCTGTTTTTTTGTAATTGTTCCAGGGGGACTACTTAGCTTCCACTCCTCTCTATGCCGCCATCTTGCCCGAGTTCCCCGTGGAGCCTTCATTTTATATACAGAATCCAAGACACTTACTGTACCCCATATTCTCAATATTAAAAGTCTATCTTTTTTTTTTTTTGGAACCTCTCTTTTGGATGTCATAACATTTTAACTGAAAGAAAATTACCATGAATATTTTAGTTGGTAGGAAGTACTGCAATCTACGATAAAAAATAGAAAGTGATCCTAAAGAAGGAGGACTTCTGTAGGAGAAAATGACCTGGACAATACATATTAAGTTAATTAAACAAAATATATCATTGACTTTATTTGTATAGGGGAAAAAGGAAAATAAGACTAGAGCTACTTATTGGAAGTAATGGTCTGAGGTTTAGGATACTTGCAATGAAGAATAGAAAAAACCTAAAGGTGGAATAGAAAAAAATTCTAACTTTCTGCTTCGCTATTTTAGGTCTATCTGACTTGATTAAGTTTTTCCTCCCAATTCCATGTGCTCCATGTGGGCACAGTGACTTTCATTGGATTTACTTCTGATATTTTATATTTCCTCTTTAACTAGAGACTGCCCTCTTACTCAATTCCATATGTTATCCCATTCATCTGTTACAGTGTTCTTTGATTTTAAAAATAACTTTTCCAATATTTGTATATATAATTTAAGTTCAAGATAGTAAAAAAAATCAAGAGATATAAACAAATGGTAAAATAATGAAATAAACTAAAAAAAAGAACAAATTAAAAATCACCTGGAATTCTTCTATGTAGGGATGTTTATTGATAGACATCAGGGCCATACACTATTATGGGTCAATTAACTCCATACCCAAAAGTCTCTCCCTACTACTCTCAACTGTGATACTGTATCATGTAGCCTTTGTCCTGGTCTCCCTGTCTTTTCTTCATTCTACTACCATCTCCCATTCCTAATATAATGGGCAGTATTGCCTGAAGAAAGAGCTTGGGGTTGGGAATTGGAATGTTTGTGTTAATTGTCCCAGTTTACTAATAACAATTATATAATCTTAGGTCACTGGATGTCTTTAGATACATATTATCATGGATGAAACGTAGCTAACAATATATTTCAAAGCATGAGATAGTGTCAAAAGAAAATCAGATGAAGGTGAAAGGCATTTTAAAGGAAAAGTTTGGAAAAAAGTCCAAGGTATTGTTTCCAAGTTCAGAGAGAAGAAATTGCAAGACAACAGAAGAGAAGCTGGGGAAATCAAGTATTACCATAGTCTTTTCAAAAATTTCCTTTTCTAATAGGTAGCCTCGGTATTAAAATTCGTCATAAGCATCTTATGAATCTGCTCAGATTAGGGCTACCTAATAGGGATTTTCACATACACCTTTTCAATTTCCAGTTCAGGAAATTTCTCTACTTGTCTCTGCTGTATTGTATATTTACTCCAATAAATAAATAAGTGAAATGCTACAGCATTCTCCAGAGAAACAGAATTGACAGGATATATGGAGAGAGAGAGAGAGAGAGAGAGAGAGAGGGAGAGAGGGAGAGAGGGAGAAATTATAACAATTGGCTCACGTGGCCATGGAGAGTGACAAGTCTGAATTCCCTAGGACAAGCCACAGGTTTGAAACACAATGAAGGTGGCCCAAAAATCCCATGAATTCCCCAGGAGGAGATAGCTTTCTGGAGTAAAGATAGAAATTCTTCTTCCTGACTGTTGAAATTATCGATATCAATTCTCCCTGTAAGGACTTCAACCAATTAGATAAGAAGGAGACTTCTCTCATTGTAGAAGGCAATCTCTTTGGTGTAATGTAGACGTGATCAGCCATAGATATAATCAACTGACTAATGGCTTAAGTCCATGAAATACCCTAGCAGTTACAATCAGGCCATTGCTTGTTTGACCAAACAACTGGACACCATAAACTAGCCAAACTGATACATGAAATTAACCATCACAGTGAACATAATATGTTTTAAAATATCTTCTATTTCTAACATTCTATAGTTTGTTCATTTAACTCCTGGTAATTAATTCTGCAACTAATGGTATTAATAGGTTAAATTTAATTCTAAAACTGCCCTCCAGGAAAAAGAGTTGTGGCAGCTTTTCAACCCATAAAATCAGTCTAGACATACAAGTAGCCTTGTCACTGGCGGAAATTCCAAAAGAAGATCTAATCACAAATTTTCTGCTCTGATTTATGACAAAGTTTTATTAGAATCCACAGGATGGAACATACTTTATTACACTAAACATATCACCAGGAACAGTGGTTAAAGTTAAAAATGGTTAAGAAATGCCTGGTGAATCACAATGTGTTTGAAACAATGATTTTATGAAGCTTAGCCCCTGGTTAATAAAAACATTCCTCCACTTCTGATAATGTCAGAATAAGTAGGCAATCCTTGCACACATAACTGAGCCTAACTATAAGAATGAATTATCCCAAGAAACAAATCCTCTAAAAGCTTACTTAAGTATCAATGTTAAAAATTCTCAAGCAAGAAAAATTGCTAAGAAAGCCTTAGGGGAAAGAACTGAGAATCATCATCACAATGAAATCTACATTGACCGTTTCCAACTCAGATTGTGCAGCCTGTTACATTTGAAATGATTCCTTGAACTTGCCTATATATATATTATTAACCATTAAAGTGGTCAGTCTTCCTCCATTTTTAATTTGTTGGAATAATTTAAATTTCCCCAGTAGCACAACTTTTGGATGGAAACCTTCCCTTTAGAATTTTTCACTTGTATTTCATAGCCCAAGACACTTGACTTAACATTCCTTGCTTGATATTATTAAGAATTTACTTCCGGTTGAGTCTTTTCAGACTTAAAATGCTCCAAACTGTCATATCTTATTATGCTAACATGTTGGCAATGAAGCATAACAGGACATCCAGTGAAACTAGGTGGGATATATCATTTCCATAATATATCAAATATGATGTAGTACCTCCTTTAAAGCATAAAATATTTTATTTCAGTTTTACACAGTGTTCCTATTCTTTCTTTCTAGATTCAATAATGCATAAGAAATAATATTGTGTTTTACAATTTAGCGGCACAAGTGCAAAGTCCTTAAAATAATTAAAAAATACATAGAACAGTATGTCCTTACAAATGCAGATGCATTTAAACATATTTAACAATATAACCATTTAGGAGAGCTCAATTTGCACAGCATCATCCAGGCATGATCAACTGCTATGTACTGGTCAGCATAAGCTTTTGACCTTGACTGACAATGCTCTGGGAAGCCAGTCATCAGATTTTATAGGAATAATGAGATTATAACAATTCCTCTAGGATGTGCCTATCTACTGTTGATGAGCAGGAAGAATGGTGTAGCCTTTCTAAAGGTCAGTGTGGTGGTTCCACAAAAAGTAAAGTATGTGGGGACCATAAAGTCCTGCAACCCCATTATGGGGTATGACATTTGAAGATCTGAGAGCAGAGACATGAATGGACATTTGCAAACTAGTGTTCATGGAGGCAGTAATCATGATTTGCAACAGGTGGAAGCGACCTAAGGGTCCATAGACTGAGGAACAGTATGGTGAACTGTGGCGTATGCATGTAATGGAATATTGAGCAACTACGAGAAAGCTGTGAGACACACAACAAGGTGAATGGATCCTGTACACAGTATTTGAGTGAAGTATGCCAGAAATAAAGGAAAAAACACTATAATGCCTCACCAAAATGGACTAACTATAATGTGTAAACTCAGAATTGAATCTTAGAACATAGCCTAACATGGAAATGATTATTGTAATGGTCCCCAGATTGTAAGCTCTTACAGCAGTCAACTCTATTCCTGAATTGTAATGCCTCTCTCTAAACTTTGAGATGCTGATCCCTTAGTGTATAACCTGATTGGTGTCTGGAACAATGCGTATCTCTGAGACACCTGAAACTCCAAGCTAGAGCTCAGAAGATATGAATGTCAGTATTAGTGCATACAGCAACTGTTAAAAAAAAAAAGCTGAAAAAGAGCCCAGACTTCAATTAGTGATGTGAATGAAGCAGATCTGGTTAAGACTAGGGCAAACCAGGCCAAAGGGTAAAGTCAAAACTGACTGTGTTTTAAAACTTCAACTTCCATGTGAGACCAAGGGAAGAGATGTCTATTTGGTGCAGGATCTATGTCTTCTAAACAGTATAACTCTACAGTCAGTTTGTTCAAATACCACAATAACATGGAACTTTGAATAGGAAGTGAAATACAGTAGGTTAGTATAGGTTAGAGTGAAATAGTGACACATCCCAAAGTAATTTGGGCAGAGAATAAAAAATATGTTTACAGCCCCCCACCCGAGGAGCTGGGAGAAGGTGCAGAATTGTTGGACTTCCTCACCTGGACTGGTGTTGATGTTGTCACATTGGGACTGGCGGTTTGATGTGCCGAACCCTCTATCATGGGACTCGCCCTTATGAAGCTCGTTACTGCAAAGGAGAGGCTAAACTTGCATATAATTGTGCCTAAGAGTCCCCCCCTGAGTACCTCTTTCTTGCTCAGTTATGGCCCTCCCTCTCTCTCTAACTGAGCCACCTTGGCAGGTGAACTCACTGCCCCCCCCCAACATGGGACCCGACTCCCAGGGGTGTAAATCTCCCTGGCAATGCAGGATATGACTCCCCGGGATGAATCTGGACCTGGCATCGTGGGATTGAGAATATCTTCTTGACCAAAAGGGGGATGCAAAATGAGATGAAATAATTTCAGGGGCTGAGAGATTTCAAATGGAGTTGAGAGGTCACTCTGGTGGACATTCTTATGGGCTATATAGATAACACCTCTTAGATTTTAATGTATTTGAATAGCTAGAAGTAAATACCTGAGACTACCAAACTCCAACCCAGCAGTCTGGACTCCTGAAGATGACTGTATAATAATGTAGATTACAAGGGGTGACCGTGTGATTGTGAAAAGCCTGTGGATCACACTCCCTTTATCTACTGTATGGATGGATGAGTAGAAAAATGGGGACAAAAACTAAATGACAAATAGGGTGGGATGGGGGGGATGGTTTGGGTGTTCTTTTTTTACTTTTATATTTTATTCTTATTCTGATTCTTTCTGATGTAAGGAAAATGTTCAGAAATAGATTGTGGGATGAAGGCATAACTATATGATAGTGCTGTGAATAGTGATTGTATACCATGGATGATTGTATGGTATGTGAATATATTTCAATAAAACTGAATTTAAAAAAAAACCAATTCCTCTATGTGTTCATACACACACCTTCTTCCCTCCCACAACCCAAAGTCTTTGGTAAAATAATTTTTTATTTCAGTTCTCCAAATTCCTTGTTTCAACCTGATCTACCACCGTGTATTTCAACCTGATCTACCACCATGTGTGTAGTAGTGACTAACTGCTTAACTGCACTCCTCCACTGAGATACTTCTGGAAAATTCCTAAGAAAATGTCTTCATGATATCTTGCCACATTCTGGGTGTAGCTACTGGTTGACCCTTTGAATTTGGGATTCAAGTCTGTCATCAATATCTGAGAGACATGTTAGTAGTTATTTCCTTTTATGTAAAATAGTTAAGACCTATCCCACCAAGACACCTGGGAAAAGGGCAGACTGTGTCTTTATTGGGCCCAATTTAATGATTTCTTGACGAGGATAAAAAAACAATCATCAACGAGTTTGAAAAAAAAGTCAAACGAGTATGGAAGGAAACTTCAAAATCATACCAGGACAGTGGTTCATAAACATAACCACAGAGTAAACCTGTTTAAAATAGAAGATTTCTAACTTTTGCTTTTGCTCCAAATAACAGAAAAAGAGAAGAAGTGATAATAACTGAAGCATTTTGTAATCTAATTAAGCTTTGCAATAAATCTAGTTAATATAGTTCAAGAAATATTCAAGCAGTGACTACTTTGTGCAAAATAAGTGCTAGGAGCTAGTCATTAAAAAAATGCCTAAATCTGGTCACTTCATTCAAGGAGTTCCATTAAAGAGAACAAAAGAAAAGAGGTAAAAGATAAAGAAGCATGTATCAATAGTTGTAATCCAGTGTAGATTATGCAATGTGGAAGTCTATGAAAACTACAATTAAATGAAAATGGTTTTACCTACAAATCAACAGTAAGAGAATATACCATTCTTACTTTAAATAAATATTGAATTTATGTTTAAAAAATGGTACTGTACAACATGCCTCACTAAACAAAGTTCCTCAACTTCTTTCTTTCTATTTCTATTCTAACAATCCTCTAATTTTCTCAATATTCTTGGTCAATGCCTCTCATTAAAAGTAAAAGCATTCAACAATCAGTTATTGGAATGTGTGACTGATATTAGGGATAAAGAGTTAAGATCTCAAGTTCAATTGAATGTAAACTACATGAAAAAAGACTTATGAGTAAACAAGCGGTTCTCAACACTACAGCACTCTCAGTAAAAGCCAGCCATGACTTCACAGAGCAATATCATTTATTTTGGAATAAATATGAAAATCAGGTTACTACTACATCTAAATCTTTTCTCATTAGAAGAATTTAAATTAGGAATGCACACTATTCCATTTAGCTATCTTTCAGATAAAATGTTTCTTAAAAGAGGTATGAGATTTATCCTCTAATATATCACAAAGCTCTTTTTAACATAAATATTCTACAGGTAAAATGGTAAGTTTGGTGATAGCAGGTTGATAATTTTGATTTACAACACACAATAATTCATCCTAATTCAACTGGAAGAGACTAGCATATTTAGAGATGAAAAAATAGTTTTTATTTTTTTATGCAACTAGCTAAAACTATCTCACACTCAAAATGTTTAAATAGAAAGTATTTTTCCAAAGTGTTAGATAAGACCAAAATCATCTGTTTGTAAATGTTAAAGGTAATGGTTAGAAGTTTGCAAAATTTAATAGCCATTTTGGAAGTAATAATCTGTCAAAGTCAAAATAATGATACTGTAGGTGATCCAATATATAGGTCTGATCAGGTAGCAATGAGTTTATAACAAATACAGATTAAAGCAGATCAAGTATGAAGTGTAAGGAAATCATAGAATGCTCTGAAATCTATGCAAATTCCAAAGACTTGGAGATTACAGAATTAGAAGAAGGGGGTTAGTGATCAGTTTGGGAGGCAGTGGACCCATCAGTGTAGTCATGACATAAACGATGGAAATACTTTATACAAAAGGGAAATGGAAATTTCCCAAAGAATATTACCCCATTCATAATTGCTCTAACTATTGCACAAAAGACTTCTTAAGACTGCAGATATCAACCTTTTCTCTGCAGTGACACACATAATAGATGGTGCTCATTTAGCCGTCCAGGTGGCAGGGTAGATAAACTAGGCCACAGATGAGTAGAAATTCCTGGAATACTTATCTCACCACAGCAAAAAGTATAACAGACCCTAGCATGTCAGGTTGCTGGTATTGAGGTTGATCATGACTTTTCTAGAGTTTTCCATAGCCTAACGTGTGTCTCTCAATGTGCATGTAATAAGCCACTTCTATGATCATACACTGGACGAGGTTTTGGAGAAAAATGGATGAAAAGGTAGATGTGGTTTCTAGAGTTTCCTCAAGTAAAATGTTTTCTAGTAAACAAGCAATGCAGCATATGATGATAGTGCTTCAATGGGAAAAATATAAGGTACTGTGGCAGCACATATGGGGGAAAATAATTTTCAATAAAGGATTTAATTACCCATAATGTTAAACATATTTAATTATACATTTATAATAGGCAGTATATTCATATACTACAACTTAGATATACAAGCATTTTACTTTCTGTAAAATGAGTTTATCTTGCTGTGCAGTTCCGTTTGCTCTGATTATGAAAAATAAATAAATAAAATGAATGTACATACTTCTATTTACATAATAACCTTGTCTCTACCAGTTTAAAAACAATGCATGTTACAGTTAATTCAAACAGTCTCTCAGTCAGCCCAAATTAATAATTCTGCTCAAAAATGATAAGTAAGTATAAAGTTTAAGCATACTTAGCATGTATCTTCATGAAAAAATACAATGCTTTTTGGAAAATAATTGAAAGAAGGAAATTCATTGTGCAACACAGAAGAGCAGCAATTGATTGAGACAAAGTGACTGTTATATGCATGACTTAAAATACCTAATTGTATTTGGACCCTTTATCAGGACTAATTTTCTCTCTTTTTTTGAGTTATCATTCAGGTGAGTCCCTTGAATGACAAAGGTATATTACTACCCGCTTCACAGAGAACAAAGGAATTTACAAAACTGGCAAAGCTGATTACATTTCATGGCATTATGGAAGATTACATTTTAAGGTCCATATTAATTTCCCCAGTGCTCCTAATGTTAACTGAAACAACCTTATTTTGGAAAATCGATTAAACGAACAAAGACTACCACATATTTAAAGGTGGTAAGAGCAGATGAAACTGGTTCTTGAGAAATATGGTAAGGAGAGTTTGAGACAGTGGCAGAAGGAGGAGGAGGAAAAAGTAAGAGAAAAATATGACATCTGTTAAAACAGTCTTGGAAGAATCATTTATACACTTACCATGGATGAACAGCAATTAATTCCTGGAAAGTGCTTACTGTAGAGATTTTGTTGATACTTGGTTGTGAATGGGCTTAGTTATTGATCAAGCAGAGTGTTTTCTGGAATTTTACTGTTTTAAATGCTAACAAATATGCTATTTATTCATAAAAAGTTCATATGCTTGATTGCCACCTCATGTTTAAAAAGGGGGTTCTACAACCCCCCTTACTGATATCCCTGAGTTTTTAAGAGGTTTATCTTAATATAGCATTTTAACTTTCTCATTTGCTATTAAAGTTCTATCCCCTTCATATACAAAGGTGGCTATATTTAGAAATATCTTCTCCAATGAGTGAAAAGTAATCAAAGACCTTAGAAACAATGTAAAATAAATATTACAAAGTTTTTTTGACATTAATTTCACTGGGCTTTTTAAGAGAAGGATAAAATGCAAATAAGGAAGAGAAAATAATTGGACTTTTAATATATTTTCCAACTTGAGTTGATTTCAAAGCTTGAGGAAGGGGTGGTGGTTAACAAGAGCACACTATGTAAAAACAAGGAAAGCAATAAATACAGAGAAGTTATAAAAGATTGAAGTTTTTTAAAATTCTCAAAATTTTTGGTTAGAAGAATTTCATTAAAAAGGGATTTGGATTGGAATTGAAATTAAAAATAATAATGAACTATTAGAGGAAAAGGACCATAGAGAAACTTTAATAAAAATCCTATTATAGAGATGAAAAAGATTGAGGCTCAGAAAGTTTAATTGGTTTGCACAAGGCCACATTACTATGTAAATTTAGAGTTGGATGTATTTCCAAGATTTGTGTTTTTCCAACCAGAGATGATTAATTAAAAGAAGAAAGAAAAAGAAAAATAATTCAAAGTAGATCCTCAACTTCTGGAAAGGTGGCAGATTAGGAGAGGTGGAGCAAAATTCTCCTCCATGAAATTTACTAGATAAAGGACAGAAAGTGCTCCAGAACAGGAGTTCAAAGGTGCTACCAGCTGGGCAGGGACTTCTACACCACATAGTGGTGACTTTGCTGGAGAAGCAGACAGACTGCATTTAGGATGGGTGAGGGGAGCTAGCAGATGAGCATGGAAGGGGCAGCTTTCCACACCCCATGCACCCATCACAACTGGCTGGAAGGATAACCCTTCACTGCCCCACAGCTGAGAGCCCCTTTTTGGAAACTCAGGATTTGGCAGACTTGAGACCATTACCACTCTTCCTCCATGAATGCCCATGATATGCACAGCCAGGAGCCCCTCCCCAACTCCAGGGACTCACAGGTGCACATTGGACAGGGACTGTGGTTCATTTGAGCTGGAAGGTGAGATGCACATCTCTGCAGCCCTCAGTTAGTTCACCCACAGCCCCAGGAACTGCTGGGACCATTGTGCCCTGGAGCAGACTCCCTGCTGAACTGCACAGGACCTACTCCACTCATACAGGGTAGCCATTCCCCAGTGTACATGGAGAATTGGTATCCTGATTGGATTTCCACATGGCTTGGAACCTGTTTAGTGCATAGATGAAATTGGAGGAGAACTTGATTGAGGATAAAAGGTGGCTCAAGAGTGCCATCTGCTGGTAGGGCAGGGAAAGTGCACTCCACCAAAGCTGTAGCTCTGTCAAATTACAGATTATATAATCCTTCAAATAATCTTTCATATCCTAAAATAACCTTATCAACATAAAAAAATGTCACAAGGGCAAAACAGAAAATTATAAAGCATATGAAGAAACCAGAAAATATGGACAACCCAAATGAACAAATTAAAAAGCCGGAGGAGACACAGACTTGGAACAACTAACCAAAGAATTAAACACAAATCTCCAAAACAACTTCAAAGAGATGGCTAAGGACATAAAGGACATCAAGAAGACCTTAGAAAAGCATAAAGAAGAATATGAAAGAGTAAGTAAAAAAAATAGTGGATCTTATGGAAATACAAGATACTGTTGATCAAATTAAAAATATACTTGAGACACACAACAGAAGATTTGAACAGGAAGAGGAAAGAATTAGTTAACTTGAGGACAAAATGATGGAATGCAAAAGCACAAAAAGCAAATGATGAAAAAATTGAAAAATTTGAATTGCAGCTCAGGGGAATGATGGGCAATATGAAGCACACAAATATAAGAATCATTGTGTTCTAGAAGGTGAAAAGAAGAGTAAAGGGCTAAGAGGACTATTCATAGACACTGTTGGGGAAAACTTCCCAACCTCTTAAATGACATAAACATGCAAATCAAAAATGCCCTACAAACTCCAAGTAGAAAAAATCCAAATAAACCTACCCTCAGACATATTCTGATCAGTTTGTCAAATGCTGAAGAGTAGGAGAAATTTCTGAAAGCTGCAGAAGTGATTCATCACATGCAAAAGAATGACATAACACATTTTATGAAGCTAACATCACCCTAATACCAAAACCAGATAAAGATGATACAAAAAAGGAATACTACAGGCCAGTCTCCCTAATGGAAATAGATGCAAAAATTCTCAACAAAATACTTGCAAATTGAATCCAAAAACATGTTAAAAAATTCATACTTCATGACTAAGTGGGATTAATCCCAGGCATGCAAAGGTGTTTCAACATAAGAAAATCAATGTAATACAACACAGTAACAAATCAAAGGGGAAAAGCCAAATGACCATCTCAATAGATGCTGAAAAAGCATTTGACAAAATGCAGTATCCTATTTTGATAAAATCATTTCAAAAGGTAGAAATTGAAGGAAACTTCCTTAATATGAAAAGGGCATATATGAAAAATACACAGCCAGCATAGTACTTAACGGTGAGAGGCTGAAAGCCTTCCCCCTAAGATCAGGAATGAGACAAGGATATCTGCTGCCACCACTATTATTCAAAATTGTATTAGAAGTTCTAGCCAGAGCAATCTGGCAGCACAAATAAATAAAAGGCATCCAAATTGGAAAGGAAAAAGTAAAACTTTCATTATTTGCAAATGACATGATTGTACATTTGGAAAATCCTGAGAAATCAATGATGCAGCCACTTTACCTAATAAACAAATTCAGCAAAATGACAGGATACAAGATTAATGTGCAAAAGTCATTAATGTTCCTATATACTGGCAATGACCTAACTGAAAAGACACTCAAAAAAAAAAATTCCATTCACAGTAGCTATTAAAAAAATCAGAACCTAGGAATAAACTTAACCAAGGATATAAAAGACCTCAACACAGAAAACTACATGACTTTGCTAAAAGAAATAAAAGGGGACCTAAAGAGATGGAAAGATATTCCACATTTATGGATCAGAAGGCTAAACATTGTTAAGATGTCAATCCTACCCAAACTGATCTACAGGTTCAATGAAATTCCAATCAAAATACCAACAACCTAATTTGCAGACTTGGAAAAGCTAGTTGTCAAATTTATTTGAAAGGTAAAGGGGCCACAAATTTCTAAAAACTTTCTAAAAAAAGAAAACGAAATGGGAGGACTTACATTTCCTGATGCTGAAGCCTACTATAAAGCCACAATAGCCAAAAAAAAATACGGGCACAAAGATAGAACTATTGTTCAATGGAATTGAATTGAGGCTTTGGAAACAGACCTCCCAATTTTTGATAAGGCCCCTGAATCCACTGAACTGGGACAGAACAGACATCAACAAATGGGGCTGGGAGAGCTGGATATCCATATCCAAAAGAATGAAAGATGGCCCCTACCTCACACCCTATACAAAAATTAACTCAAAATGGATCAAAGACCTCAATATAAGAGACAGCGCCATAAAACTCCTAGAAGATAATGTGCGGAAACATCTCCAAGACCTAGTATTGGGAGGTAGCTTCTTGGACTTTACACCCAAAGCACAGGCAATGAAAATAAAAATAGATAAATGAGAACGCCTCAAAATCAAAAGCCTCTGCACCTCAAAGGAATTTGTCAAAAGGTGAAGAGGCAGCCAATGCAATGGGAGCAAATATTTGGAAACCATGTATCTGATAAGAGACTGAAATCTTGCATTCATAAAGAAACCTGCAACTCAATGACAAGAATACAAACAACCCAATTATAAAATAGGCAAAATAAAAGAAAAGACATTTCTCTGAAGAGGAAATACAAATGGCTAAAAAACACATGAAAAAAATGTTCATATTCACTAACTATTAGGGAAATGCAAATCAAGACCACAATGAGATATCCTCTCACAACAATAAGAATGGCTGCCGTTAAACAAACAGGGAACTACAAAATGCTGGAGAAGATGTGGAGAAATTGGAACTCTTATTCATTGCTGGTGGGACTGTTTAATGGTACAGCTGCTGTGCAAGACAGTTTGGTAGTTCCTCAGAAAGCTAGATATTGAGTTACCCTATGGTCCAGCAATTTTACTTCTTGATATATACCCAGAAGATCTGAAAGCAGTCACACAAACAGACATTTGCACACTGATGTTCATAGCACCATTGTTCACAATTGCCAAGAGTTGGAAACCATCCAAGCATCCTTCAACAGATGAGTGTAAAAGCAATACACATGCAATGGAATACTATGTAGCAGAAAAAGGAACAAGGTCTTGAAACATATGACAACATGGATTAACCCTGAAGACACAATGCTGAGTGTAATAAGCCAGACACAAGAGGAGACACACTGTATGTTACCACTAATGTGAACTCCATGAAAAATGTAAAATAAGTGTCTTATAATGTAGAATATAGGGGACCTAGAGATAGACAGAAGCTAGTGAAGGAAGAATGATAATCTAATTTGCACAGACAAGATAATGAGAGTGAACTTACTGGAGCACCTAAATATCTTGATTCCTTTGCTAACAATAGGATACAGTTAAAGAAACAACAACAAAAGGAGTAAATTGAAGAGGTAGAAGAAAGAAAGTGTGAAAAAGGAAAGAAGGAACTTACTACAATAGTTTTCCCTTAAGGTGTATCTCCCTCAGCAATCTTATGAGGAGGGATGGCTGAGTCTTTGAGAGTAGAGATATTTCTATTCTTTGGCCAACTAAATATCAAAATGTGCTTAAGAGACCATTGCATCAAAATCACCAGACAGGTGGGAAATCAAGCCAATTCCTTGGGTCATCTCAATCCAACTGATTCAGAAGATCTATGGAAAGGGCTTTGGTGTCTGCGTTTTAAACTAGTCTTCACTGTCATTTCCCATTAGACCTTTTATATAACTCTCTCCTTGAGTTCAGGGGCAACATGCCCTTTTTCCTTGGAGCTGAGATGCATAGTGCAGACCTTGGCTTTGGTAGGTATTTAGTAAGTATGTGATGGGTGGATGATTACATTGAATGAGCAATTATAAGCAGTAAACCTTATTAAATATCAGCTTTAAAAAAAAACAATTTACAAATGTCTAACAATATTTTGTTGTCCCTTGTGTAACAAAGGACTGGCTTTTTCATTTTTCCAGAAATATCTATCTGTGCTTCCTAGAGCTGCTGCAACAAAGTACTGTCCCGGCCAGCGGGACGTTCAATGGAAGCTCCAAATCCCATGAGGGAGGAATGGTATGGGACAAGAGATGCGAGGAACGACAGCAAGACAGGTTTCTGATCAAGCTGCAAAACTTTATTGAAGAGGCAGGGTATATATACTCTAAGGGTGGAGGGAGTGGCTAGTAAGGGCGGGTGGCAGTCTAGGATTGGCTGCTGCTGTTGCTAGGGTGGATGGCAGATGTAAGGCTAGCACAGGATTGGTAGATGCTGTTGCCGGGGTAGAAGGCAGGTAGTAAAGCTAGCACTCTAGATGTGAATCTTAGGCGCAAACGGCTATCACTTCCGTAAAGAGGGCTGAGGGCAACTTAAGCCGTTATTGCATCAGCCCCAGCGGCCATGTTGCATATCTCCGGCATCGCTGAGGGTGGATTTTATACCTGCTACCTTAATCGTCCCCAACAAAGTACCACAAACTTGGTAGCTTAAACCAACAGAATTTTCTCTGTTGTGGAAGTTAGAAACTTGGTAGCTTTAAGCAACAGAATTTTCTCTCAGTTTTGGAAGCTAGAAGTCTAAAATCAAGGTGTCATCAGGATAATGTTTCCTTCAAAGTCTCTTCTCACTTCTGATTGTGGCTTGTCAGCAAGGTAGGGGTAATCTCTGCCTTCATAATCACATGACCTTTTCTCCTCTGTCTCTCTCCTCACCTGAATCCAAATTCCCTCTTCTTATAAGGACACCACTTTTATTGTATTAAGTGCCTACACTACTCCAGTAAGAATTCATTTTAACTTGCCTAATTTCATCTGTAATGACCCTATGTCCAAATATATTCACATTCTTAGGTACATGGGATTAGGACTTCAACATATCTTTTTGGGAGACACGCTTCAGTCCATATCAATATTAATTATTATTCTGGACTTTATAGAATCAGAAGGGAGTCAATTTTGGCTCATAAAAATGACACGGTATTTCCAGAATATCATGAATACATGCTTAAGGACCTGTTCCAGATTGCTAAAACTGCCATTATGCAAAATAACAGAAATGGATTGGCTTTTATAAAGAGGATTTATTAGGTTACAAATTTACAGTTCTAAGACCATAAAAGTGTCCAAACTAAGGCATCAACAAGAGGATACCTTCACGAAAGAAAGGCTAATGGTGTCCAGAACACATCCATCAGCTGGGAAGGCACGTGGCTGGCATCTGGTGATCCTTTGCTCTCGTGTTGTTTTGTTTTTCAAAATGGCTTTCTTCAAAATGTCTCTGGGCTTCTGTCTCTCCTAGCTTCTCTCTCTCAGCTCCTATGCATCCTAGCTGGTTCTCTCAAGGCATGTCTCTCTAAGCATCTGTGGTTCCTCTCTTAGCTTCTCTGGGGGCAAACTCTGGGCTTCACCTCCAAACATCTTTCTGTCTGCATCTTTCTGTCCTTTGCTCTCTTAAGGACTCCAGTAAACTAATTAAGATCCACCCTGAATGGATGGGGTCACACCTCCATGGAAATAATCTAATCTAATCTAATCTAAAGGTCTCACTCACCTTGGGTGGGTCACATCTCCATGGAAACCACCTAATCAAAAGATCCCACCCATAATAAGTGGCATCCACCAGAGTGGGTCAAAAGAACATGGTCTTTCCTGGGATACACAATGGTCTCAAACCTGCAGAGTACCTTATCTTTGAAGGGTATTAATCAAATCAGTTATCTGAAACAAAATTATCAAAGAGATTTTAATTATCAAAATAAAAATACTAATGAAAATATATGGGTAAAAATTTAATGCAACTGAAGGCTGTAATAAACTTAAAGCATATTCTATTTTCTGCATACTTTTTGCTTTCTCTAAGAACTATTTTTGCAAAATAGTCAGGAGGCTGCAGAGATAACCCACATAGACTATGTTATTAATATTCAATCTTCTTGCCTGAAACAGTTTACATATGCAATATACAGCATCTGGACCTTGTAATTGAATTTTTGAAGTTCACTGTGATTTGGGAGCTGCATATGGGTCAGTAATCATTATCCAGGCACCATCATTCATGGTACACATACAATTAATCAACTCATTAATTATGGAAAAAGAGTCTCAGGGAAGTCTAGCATACCTATTTTCTTAAACAAATATTTTACCCTTGAGCTGTAAAAGTAGCATCTCCATTAGCCATTGCCTTAGATTACTGTTACTGATTTATTCAGGGAGCTTTTAGAACAAGATCTATAAGAAGAGTCAATATAAAAATCTCTCAGACACAAGACCTATCATATATATGCACAGAATTTAATCACTTTCTGGTTAAATCACTACTTGAGTCAGCTCTGGATCTTTATCTTCTGAAGCTAATGTCAATAACACTTTATTTTTAATTTAACTAAATTCAGCCAACTGTAGGAGAAACAAATCATGCTCTTTTTATTAGTAGTTTTAGTAGATGGTTGCCAGGGTAAAATTGGTAATTAGGGAAAGTAAAATATTCCTCAGAATTTTTTTTTTCTCCTATTGCACATTAGGAAGCCCAGGAGATTGTTTAATGGAGATACTTTATAGCTATATGAGGAAAAAAATATCAGTATATATTTTTTTCTCACATTCTTGGCTAGTTAGTTAACCTGACCATTTTCTTTCCCTATCATCAATCCAACTTTTTGCTATTTTTCCCTACTGCTAGCAATTCATCTTCATATTGCACTGACTTACATATTGACCTACAAAATTCCTTGTAAAGAGAAATGCAGCATTAATAAGAAAAAGAGATTAACTGCATAAGAAAAATGTTAGTCCTAAAATAATAAAAAATAGTAATCAGATATCAGGGCAAGGAAGATGCAGGAAGGACTGTTTAATAGAGTTGTTGTTAAATGTATGGTGAACTTAAGGAAGATGAACAGCTGTTTGTTTGCTATCTTCACTGAAGCTAGAAATAACTTGGGCTTAAAATGACAGACATGGAGGAGAAATTTCTATCTGCAGATTTCTAATAAGATTGCTAGTCAGAGAACCATTCACCCACAGAATTTTATTTCCTGTTAGATGTAGAGAAATGTGAGATAATTTGGGGACTATTCAATGTAGAGCTAGGAGGTTAGATCAGTTGATATTTTAAGGGTTCTTCTTTTCTGATACTACTTTGACATTGTGCTATCCTCTCCCATCTCTGAGCCCCTCTGCTTTGGAAGTTATGAAATACCACACAGAACATGGCTTAAAGTTTGAGCTATTTAGGTCAAAGTCCCTGTGGAACATAAGCAGTAGCCAAGGCAAAATTGATCTCCTGAAGTTTTGGAACTGCCACTTATGTCCCATAATTTAATTCAGTTTCAAGTGCTTTCAGTGGAGATTTGGCCATGGAAGAGCCATCTCTGTTTTATCTTCAACTTACTTATTATCTAGACATGACAAACTTCTGAATTAATAAAGTACATTCCCAAATATCATAAGTGACCCAGTACTATCCATGTCCCTGTATGGTCAGCTATGATTTTCTGTCCTCCATAACGTTAAGTCAAAGAATATAGGGCACTTTGATAAGTAGTTTGATGTAATATGTAGAGGTTGTGGGTGGAACCTCGGCAAAGCAAATATTTGATCAAAATCAACAAAAGGTTTCAAGTTTGTTTTAGATGGATATGTGGAGAAAGGAGGGGACAGAGTTGATGGGGTCATTTTCAAATATATTTTATCCATGGAAAGATTCCTTCAGATGAAAGAATTTGAAGAAATTTAATCTAGAAATCAGATAAACACAGAGATGCTATGCCATTTGGAGAGGAAATAGTGACTCAGGAATTTCCAGTAAATTTCAGATGATGCTAAAATAGTTTTATGAAACTTTCCATTTAAATAAATGATTTTAAAACCATAGACCTACTTAAATGCTACAGGCAAGTTCTGAAGGAGCAAAATGGCATAATCAGATTTACACTTCACCTTTACATGTGACAGAATATGGTTGGTCAGGCCATGCAAGTGTAGACTGTCATTGACTGCATTGTGTCCCTTCCTCCAAACTGACTACTGGTGCAAGACCATAAAACACCAGCAAAGCCAAAAGATGAGAAAGGAAGTGGCACTCTGGCATCCTAACTGCAGGAAAGAGGAAGAATAGGAAGTACTGCCCATCATCCCAAGTACTTCATTATTTCAATTTAAATCAATTTTAAAAGTTTCAACTTTTTTAGATTTCATCATCTTTTTCTTCTAGAAACACCCACCTCTATTATCTCTGAAAAAATCTATCTTGCCTATCCTTTAAGGCGCTGCTTAGGTTATTCAATCTTCTCAGTCGCAAGTATTTTCTTCCACCTCTGTCTCTGTTAAAGATTAAATGTTCCCTGAAGACAGGGGCCACAATTGACTGATATTTGTATACACATTAACTTACAATAAACACTTAGTAAATATTATAAAATGAATGTAGCATGCAAGCCTCTTTAATATTGATGATACCAACCCTCAGCCCAACAAAAACACACCTACAACTTACCTTTTCACATTTTATGTCCCATAACAATGAATGCACATGTGCAAGGTATTTTTAATAATTTTGCTTTTGAGAGATTAAAAGTAATTTTTTTTTTCTGTTTTCATGTGTAAGATCCTTTGTTTTGTCTTAATCTCTTTTACTGCATGGAAAAACTCAATGGCTACTGAGAACTGCAAATATATTAAATCGAGCTAGATAACAAAGCCTAGTTAGAATTACAGTATTAGATCAAATGAAAACTAGAACCAAGTTTAAAATTGTTTTCACATCTGTTTACTACTAGCCATAAAAACACAACAAAACAAAACAGTGTTAGATATCATTATTATTCAAAATTATGGCTGCCTTCATTAAAAGTGGTTCATACATTCCTGCCTAATACCTCGTAAAATTCACTGCCTGTCTGTGGGAAGAAAATACTTACCCATACCCCTGATGTTAGGCTTGGGCTTGTGACTTGCTTGGGCCAATGGAATGTGAGCAAAAGTATTACACGGTAATTATGTGTAAAAGTTTGCAAAGCTCTTCCATAGTTCTGCCATACTTATATGCAGGCCATGAGGCCAGTATGTGCCCGAAAGGGTCTGCCAGCCTGTTTTCTGGATTGAAGAAGCAGTGGAGCAGAGCTGTAGCCTACATGTAACCAACATGTAAGGAGAGGTAAAACCCTTTTTTTTTTTCCCTTTAAGATACAGAGATGTTCTGGTCCTTTGATATCACAACTTAGTCTAGCAAAACAGCTGACTAATAAAATTAGTGTCTAGAAATTGAAAGCTTTCATTAAACAATATGGTTTTGGCTTTGGGATCAGGCTCTAGACAGCAGGGAAATTATTATTAGAGGCTGAATGCAATGCAGTGACAAACCATTTGGCAAAACTATCACCGTCAAGTACTTCTAAGTAAATCTTACAAGCAAATGGTTCATTGGCATGCAAACTAGCATACTTTCTTCCCCCATTAGTGCATTTACAATGGTACTATAAGCAAAAGTTGAGCTTGGAAAAGAATTGCAGTTATTAAGAAATTCAGAAAGTCTTGGGCTTTCAGGATTGAAAGATGTAAGTCTTTTTCATATCCAACTTCTGAAAGACAGATTAAGAAATGTTTTAGAATATTCAAATGTTTAGAACTCAGCTTAATATAGCTTTTGATAAAGATATAATCAAGACTATAGCCTCCATATTTGTGATGAAACCAATCAATTAATTAAACAACACCCAGAAATTACTTTGGGCTAGACATAGGGTCAGAAAAAGGAGACTAAGTACATAGCTCTTCCATGAAAGCCTGAAAATTAAGGAATGTATAATTAAATTTAGAGAGAGACTTGCATATGGAAAAGCATCATGGATGTAACTATAGGTACATTATGCGATCATAAAATTAAATTAAAAGAAAAATCCATTATGTTTTTACAGAATTGTACTACCAATAGATCTACCAGCATGGATTAAAAAAGGCTGTGACAATTTGAGACTTTAAATAACTTTTAAGCCCTCCATGTTCAATGGACACAGCAGAGGCTAAGAACAATGCCCTAATCTCTGAGAAGGATATTCCTTAAAGCCCACTTCAGATATCTTAGGGAAGATAAAAGGAATAAACTTCCAGATTTAGTTTTCAAGAGCTGCGGATAATATTGGATGGGAGAGCTCCCTCTGGGTAGCACAGATAAGGACTTTGATGAAACATTAACAACCTCAGCAGGATTTCTAAATGGCTAGGTCTGCTGTTGACATTCCAGTCTATTATTTTCTCATTGCAAGTTTGGTGTGTGTGTGTGTGTGTGTGTGTTTGTGTGTGATTGTGTGTTTCCAGTTCTTCTGTCCCTATTCTACCACTGTATATTGGGGCAAATAGCTTGATTGTCCTTCACAGGACTCAAGATCAGACATGAAGCTGAGACTAACATGAGATCCTGAATTTAAAGTTTAAAATCATTGACCAGTGTGTTTTATTTGGGGAGGGATGAGTGTGTTTTACATGCTAAAAAAGGGCAACCAGAAGCTTTTGCTCAAGAGAGGATGACAATGGTAGATTATATTAATGTTCTCAAGTCTCTCCACACCATTCCCTGTAAGAAGACAATACATCACTGCCCATTTTCATGTGACTAGGGCTGCCTTTTGGTAGAAAGGCTATACTTCCTTACACCATTGACACCAGGCTTGCCTAGGTGATTTGCTTTGCCCAGTGAAATGAGAACAAAAGCAATGTGTGTCAAATCTGAGAAGAAACTTTAAAAGTCTTCATGTTTGTGCTCTTGCTTTTACCCTTGTCACCAAGCTGGCATTCTCCTGAAGTAGATCTCCTTCAGCCAATGTTCCTGGAATTAAGAGAAATTGAGCAGTACTTCAGCCCAATTGCAGCAAAGAAACAAGAAGAGTGAGAACTAGATTTTGATCATGTAGACCACTGCATTTTGGAGTTCTTCATTACCACAGAATGTTGTAACAAAAGCCAACTAAGGATCACTATTTTTTTTTTTTTTTTTAAAGGTAGGATGGATGAACTGGCCCACTATACTTTCTTTCTCCATCAGTTATACATTTCCACATTACTGTAGCATTCACACAGCAAGTTTGAGCATATTTGGCCATTTCTATGCCACATTCATACTTATTGATTTTACGATTGCTGGGAGCAAACTGCTTTCTGCTGGTATTAAAGCTGACAAAATATAGTAATGCTATTGAAATAATAGTAGGGATTTTCCAAAGACTAATTTTCACAAATGAGTGTGTGTGTGTGTGTGTGTGTGTGTAAAGAGAGAGAGGAAAGATACAGTATAGTTATTTAAAAAGACTTTTTTATTCTTTCACAATATATTTTTTATACATGTAGTAAGTTTAGAATTATTTTAGTTGCACCTGGTTTAATGTAGATTTTATTTTTATGTTTTTCCTTTCTTTCTTTCCCCTTAGTACACTCTTCCCCAATAAGTATTTCTCTGTCTCTCTCATACACACACACGTACATACACATATACACATTTGTCTTTCTGTAATAAAGAAGAAAGCACAACTATGGGATTTCCATGATTTGTACTATACAATAGTATCATGTATTCATATAATTGTGTTAATTTACATAAGCAGGCAGGTTAAAAAATAGGCTGAGTAGAAAATGGTCTCCATGGAGAAATCCAAAGTAGGGGCTTGGTGGAGTTCTCTGTCCAAACAAAGAGAAACCCTTGTTATTCCTTCTATGATAAGTTATTCTTCATGAGGATTTAGTACCTATTTGATTTTCACTTGTACCCAAGTGTTATTTGAATGGTCTTGGGAAAAAAAAATTAAGAATTTCATTCTCCCTTTAAATCTTTGTTAGGTACTGAGTTTAAGACTCTTCAGGAACAGGATGCAGGACAGTCAGCTGGACACAGGATGCAAAACACAGGAAGGAAGAAGGAAATTATGGTGGATTAAATTGTATACCCCAGTTTGGACATGTTCTTGTTCTTGGTCAGCATTCTGGTGGGTGCAGACCCATTGTAAATAAAGATCTCTGCAAGTTACTTCAGTTAAGGTGTGGCCCAACTGAATCAGCTCAGGCTTCAATCTGGTTTACTGGAGTCCTTTATAAGCAGAGTGAATGCCAGATGGAGAGAGAAGCCACCAGGAGCTGCCAGAAGGTGGAAGTCAGTGGAACCAGGACAAGAAAGGAGAAGACATTGCCATGTGCATTGCCATGAGAGGAACAGCCAAGAAACCCCAAAGATTGCCAACCAGCTAGAAGATGTCAACCCTGGGTGGAAACAAGCCTTCTAGTCTCTGAAACTGTGACCCAATAAATTCCTGTTGTTAAGCCAACCCATTGAATGGTATTTGTTTTAGCAGGTAGCAAACTAAAACAGAAGACAAGAGACAGAAAGGGGAATTCAACATAATTGTTCAGGCTCCAACTTTTGCCTGGGTTTAGAGTGTGTTTCAAAAATGGAAATTCCTAAATCCACTTGTTTTTAGATTCATGTTTAGTTGAAATTTACTTTTCAATTTCTCATCATCCAAAGCCACTTAAAATTTAAGAGGGTATTTTTTCTAAATGAATTATAGAAGTACTCAAATCAAAATCCATAATTTTACGGTTGTTTCTCTTACATTTTAAGTGGTGTTTGTTGCTTATTTATATATCTATCAACTTATTTATTTATTTCTAGTTTGTACCATGGTAGTGTTTCATTTATTTCACTATATAAGATGTTGAAGAAGTTTATACAATGGAATATATTTAATATTATAGAACTACTTTGTGCTAGACATCATACTGATGAAGTTAAGTTTACAGAGCAATAATACCAGAACAATCCTCTACAATGAGGAGACTAATGGGAGTTTAAAGAGCAAAAAAGATATTACATCCAGTTCTCTGTTATACTAAGCGAATCTGAGATGCATTCTTCAACTACTTATTGAGTAAGTTGTTTATTGTTAGAGGCCTGTGTGGAAAAGGAGTGGAGTGATTGTAATTGCAGGTGTTCATTTTGGAAAGTTCTGGGAGTTTGGGAAAGAAAAGATCCCAGCACAGGGCCAGTGGGACTGGAGTTGAGTGATTGGAAGGCAGCATAATAGGAAATAAGATATAATGAAGGAGACAAAGCCAACAGAAGTTGGGACATAGAACAAGCTATGAACAACTGCTAGGAGAAAGCAAGTCAGGCAATTGTGCTGTTGTGCCTATGCAATGTTGTACATAGTTTGCAGAATTACAAAAGGCACGAAGCTCATTTAGGTATCATACAGATACTTTAATTTAAAAGTGGCATAATCAAATTCAATAAGGCAAGCATAAAAACTTCATTTTTACAGTTAGGTTTCAATATCAAATCAGACACCTACTATCCTATAACATAAAGCAGAATATATTAAAACATTTAATTCAAGTTAAAAAGTATTTGTTGGCAACCTATATACATGTAGAAATACATAGTAAGTGAAAGAGTAAGTAAGAAACAGACTCAGACTTCCAGAAACTCCTGGACATAAAAATCAAAGTATGCCAGGTGTCATGCTAGAGATACAATAAATGTAATGAATGCAAGGTGCCATTCTGGAGAAACAAAGCAAATATTAGAGGGCTCCATGGGAAGAAGGCAACATATCCTGTAATAACCCAAAAGTTCTTCTTGGAAGATTTGACATTTGATATGAACAACAATAAAAGGATAAAATATTGAAAAGAATAAATGGAGGATACATATCCTAGGAAGGGTAAATATATAAGCAAAGTCACAGAAATAGAAAAGCACAAATATAAGTCATTACAGGAATAAAGCATTTATAAAGAAACAACATGACATAAGGCTAATAAAATAGATGGAAATATATAATGCCCCCCTCCATTATCCTTTCCGAAACTAATGATAATCAAACCTACTCCCCTGAACATGTAAACCAGTTTGGGTCAAATTAAAAATTAACTTCTCAGATTCCAGTGATTTTACATATATTCATTTATTCATTCAACCAATCAAGCAAATACTTGCTTACCACATACGTAGTGTTTCAGTTTCCTGGGCTGCTCAAGTGAATACCAAGAAACAAGTCAGGTTAAACAATGGGAGTTCATTTGCTCATAGTTTTGAGGTTAAAAGGAAGTTCAAATCAAGGCATCATCAAGGTGATGCTTTCTTTCCAAAGACTAGCATTCTGGGCCTGGCTGCTGGTGGTCTTTGGTCCTTAGTTAGTCACATGGCAAGGGACATATAGGCATCTCTTGATCTCTCCCTTCTCTTCTGTACTCTGTAGATGTTCAGCTTCTGGGTTCTCACTCTGGCTTTCTCTCTCTGTCTGTCTGAATTTCACTCTGTTTATAAAGGACTCCATTAATAGGATTAAGGCCCATTCTGACTGAGGTGGGCCTTAACTAAAGTAACCTTATCAAAATGTTTTACTTACCATGGGTTCATACCCACAGAAATGGATTAAGTTTAAGAACATGGTTTTGGTGGCTTTAAGCCATCACACCAAGCAATATACAAAGTGCTAGCATGAACAAAATAAATCCCCAGCTTCACTAAACTTTTACTCTATTTCTAGTGGGGAAATACAATAACTGGGGAAGGGTGAATGTGGTTACTTCAATAAAGAGAGACGGCATTTCTGAGGAGTTGATGTAAACTTAAGAATGTAAAGAAACAGCGTTGGGATAAGCCAAAGAAAGACTAGTGCTGAAAGAAGCAAATACCAACTTGCTAATGTGAAAGCATATTCTGCTGGCAAGTCACAGGCATCAATATCTCTAATAGATCACAGAAATAGTCCCAATTCTCTACCTATCTCTGTGTATGCATTTTTTTAAAAAACAGTTTTATTCACACACCATACAATCCATCCTAAGTGTACAATCAATGGCTCCTGATATAATCACATAGCTATGCATTCATCACCACAATCTATATGAGAACATTCCCATTTCTTCCAAATAGGAAAAAAAAAAATCCCATACCACTCTCTTATATACCCCTATTATTGACACTTAGCTCTGGTATAGGGCCTTTATTACAAATTAATGAAAGACTATTACAATGTTAATATTAACTATAGACCTTAATTTGCATTAATTGTATTTTTTCACATATACCACCCTATTATCCATTATTAACACCTTGTAATAGTGACATATGTTTGTTCTAGTTCATGTAAAAACTTCCTTATATTTGTACAATTAACCACTATCATCATCCACTCCAGGTTTCACTAAGTTATACAGTCCCAGTTTTAATCCTCCAGCTTTCCTTCTGGTTACATGCATGACCCTAATCTTCCTCTTTCAGTCACACTCACAGTCAACTTTGTAAATTGTGTATGCATTTTGCAATGTGAAATTCAGCACTTGCTATCAAGTGATTGAGACTATATCCCCTGGGCTATCTTTGCAACTTTCCCTGGCCAACATAATACAGTGGCAGTAACAGCATCCCAGTTCTGTACCTTGGTCTTGGGCACAAAAATCCACCTTCTTGGGACTCGTGCCACTGTCACATGAACAAGCCTGACCTATCTGTTAGGGGATAATAAGTTATGTGGACCAGAACTAAGTCAACACAGTTGTCCCAGCTTAGGATCCAAACGTGTAAGGGAACCCAGACAAGATGAGCCAAACCAAACTGCAGTTTACCTCTCAGCACCAAGGACATAGGTTTGACCCAGTCAAGGTCAATCAAACCTGTCCTAGATCACCAGTCACACAGCTACCCTGTAGATTCTTCAGCAACTATAAATTATTTTGCAACTAAATGTTAGGGTTATTTATTATTAAGAACATATATTTAAATGTCACATTACAAAAATTTTCAAGTTGGTTCAGAGGCTTTGCAACATTATTAAAGACCCATGTTTTTTCTATTCTGCCCTTAACCTGGTTTTTGCCCTTTACCTAGTAACCTTATAATTACAAGATGACATGTATATTTCAAAACATCATTTCTTTATATAATCCCATTCAAGACAGAAAGAAAGAATAGGTCTTCTCCTCACTTCTCTTTTTATCAGGAAGAAAAATACAACCTAGAATTTGTGCATCACACCTCTTATACCTTATTGGCCAAAACTGAGTCACTTACCCACCCCAAACCCACCATATGTAAAAGATACTGATAGGAAATTGATGGGCTTGTATTGTTATGATTGATTCCCTGAGCATGTTGCCATACAAACTAAAGTGAGCATCTACAAATTAAGGAAGAAGGTGGAAGTAGCTTATCATCAAACCAACAACAAAGCAAGCAAAAATACAAAAAAAGTAACATTTTAAAAAGTACCTGCTAATTACCCTGCAGCAAACAGATCTAAAAATATATAGTGAATAAAGGGGAAAGTTGTTTAAGAGGAGCTTGGAGAAGAGTGCTGGGTCCAAGCATGTAGAGGGCTATGGCAAAGATTTTTTTCCCAAAGTATTATGGAAAGTTATAGCAGCATTTAAGGTGAGTAGGTAATGAATCATAGATGATTGAGTTTAAGAGAGCAGGGAAAAGGAAACTAATTAGGACAATATTGTCATAGTTCAAGTGAGACGTGAGGGTGACTTCGACTAGAGTAACAGATAGATAAAATGTAGTAGCCGATAGAGAAAAGTGGATAGATTTAGGATGAATTTAGGGGCAGTCTTACCAATGAATCACTTTCTGTGAGGGAAACATAGCACTCGAAATTGACTCCAAAGTTTTTGTTGCTGGAGTTCATGTCCTTGCCATTTCCTGAAACAGACCAAACTGAACCAAAGTTTGCAAGAGGGAAGCATTGTTTTGAATATGTTAAATTTAAAATATCTATTAGACACTGAAGTGGAGATGGACAAAAAGCAATTAGATATATGAATCTTGATCCATTGAAGATGTAGGACTGGAAGTAGATTGAGATTTGAGCACATTGATGTATTTAAAGCCATGGGAGAGGATGAAATTATTTAGGAGAGTTGAGAAATATTGAGTACCTACTAGAAGTACCGCCTTCAGTTCATCTCATTTCACAATATGAAACCTCAAATTTTATATAAATTTCCAAGAAAAATATAGGCTCCAAAGGGTAACATGCTATAAACTTTTCCCAATTTTATTGACTTAGTGCTATTTTCTAAGAAACATTACAGGGTCTAAGATAGTTAATGAAACTTTTAAATATTCCCTATGTTTTACTTCTTGAGAGCATTTAGCTCAACAGGATTTAATCGATCTTTTAATTTTGAAATTATTAAACATACGGAATATCACCATACCAGGGAATTCACAATGGATCAAGACTTGCAAGGGCCTGCTTGGATGTATCTTAAGAACTTTTGTTTTACTTATATAATTATATATTTCACTTATATATTTGTTATATATGGTAAATTGAAATATGGAAAAATATGCTGTGAGTAGTTAAATGACATCAAAGAAACAGGAATAATTATACTCACAAAACTAAAATTAATTCAGTTTCTGAAAGTATGAGAGACAGGTCCACTTTTTTGTACAAGCAAAACCCTAATTTAAAGTTAGTTCACTTGGAAACTAAACAGATATTTGAGTTCCCATTTTGCCCCTTCAAACATTGTTTTCACAAATTTACAACCTCTTCTTGGACTTATTCAGAAATTTACTTATGGAGAAATAATTAATAATTAAAAACATGAATTATCATAAAATGCCCATTTGTTTACTGAATTTATGTTCCCTGATACCTGCTGTAAAGTAGATTAAAAAATAACATCACAAACTGACACAGAACAATTTGTATTTGATGTCATTCTTTTCCTTTGCTCTTTCTACATTGAAGTAGGCTATACCACTAGTAAATGACCATGGCATAATAGACTTATTTTACTTATTTTTAAAAGAGCCCTATTTTAAAATTTAATAATATATAACTAAATTATTTTAGGTATATAATGGCACCAAAAAATATACCAAATAAGATAAAACTATTTGAATTCTGAAATCTAAGAATTCACCAGGAAAAACCAAGATTATCTATAGAGTTTCAACTTTTTCTTGCTCTACCCCTTTAGTGTTAATTCTCCTGGTTACCAAGTCTTACTTATTCTATTTCCACAATTATTTTTTATTCTTTACTCCTCTCCTAATATTTGAATTAATATCTCTTATCTCATGGAACTACTAACTGTTCAGAACCACTAGTCTATAAGCTCTAAAATGGGTGGAACTACATATGTACAGTGTATAATTGTATCTCTAATGCCTAACATAGGGCCAGTAACATAATAACTGCTCAGTAAATACCTTTTTAAATAAATCAATTAATGCACTAATATATGGTTCAACCTTCTTGTCCTTGCTTTGTTGTTTTATCACCATAAAATATCTTCCTTCACCCTTTCAAATGGAGATTTGTATGGGGTAGAAAAGAAAAAGAAAAAGATGAAAAACTTATTAATAAAAGTAATGAGAACTGAGGTAAGAGGTGCAAGAGAGAAGGTCTTGCTGAAAAATAGGTGGAACATTTCAGTGTTATCACACAGTTTAAAAACAGAACAAAATCTATCTCTAAAGTAACAAAAGCAGAGTTTCCTAAATATGAAAAGTCATGGTTCCACTTCACAGAACTCTGTCCTAGTAAGATTAACCAGGGTTTTTTGTTCAATTCTGGACCCTGTGTTTAAAGAGAAGCATTGACCAATTTCCTGAATTGAATAGAGTCAGGTGTATTTGCACAGTGCCAGTTGAGTTTGACAAGTGCGAAAGTAATGTTTGAAGAGCAGAGAAAGAATATTTGAAGTCAAGGGGAGTTGATTACACAGATGACCCTAAGAATCAAGGTGAGTGATGCTATACATATGAGATGTACCTTTCTTTTGCACTTTCAAAACTGGAATATTGCTTTGATATGACAAAGTACAATCATCCCCAAAGGTCTTTAAAAATTCCCATTTGAATTCATAAGGTCCAGGAAAAGTCTGGTAAGCAATTACTGGCATCTTGTGATCATTTCCCTGACAGTTCTGCAATCCTTACTCACCTGTCCAGCCAGGTGTTCCTATTCCAAGTCTCATGCTTTTCTCCTGCATAATCAGTTAATAACTTACTCTCCTGCACCTAGCCTTTTACAAACTTCTGTGCCAAATATTACTTAGAGATCAGTGCCTCAAGACTGGTAGAGTGTTTGGACTTGTTCTAAAGTTGAATTTATGAAATTATAGTAATGTTGTCAAGGAAGTAACAAACTCACCAAACTTTCTGCTGGTCAAAAAATATCTAACATCTTTTGTTTGCTACTTGGGCTATAACACTGATGGGGCACATTAATAAATTAGAGTGTGTCTGCAGAAAAAAAATAATATGATGTTGAGGTGTCTGGAAGACAAGACATAAGAGAAATTACTGGCTAAGTTCGGAATATTAACCTTACAAAAGCCAACCCTTAAATGGCATATGTCCTAGTTTGCTAATGCTGCAGAATGCAAAACACCAGAGATGGATAGGCTTTTATAAAACGGGGGTTTATTTCACTGTACAGTTACAGTCTTAAGGCCACAAAGCATCCAAGGTAACACCTCAGCAATCGGGTACTTTCACCGGAGGATGGCCAATGGAGTCCGGAAAACCTCTGCTAGCTAGGAAGGCAGCTGGCATCTGCTCCAAAGTTCCGGCCTCAAAATGGCTTTCTCCCAGGACGTTCCTTTCTAGCAAGCTTGCTTCTCTTCAAAACATCACTCCCAGCTGCACTCTCTTAGCTCTTTGAGTCAGCTCATTTATATAGCTCCACCGATCAAGGCCCACCCCGAATGGGTGGGGCCACGCCTCCATGGGAACATCTCATCAAAATTATCACCGACAGCTGGGTGGGGCGCACTCCAAGCAAATCCAACCAGCACCCAAGGGTCTGCCCCACACAAGACCACAAAGATAATGGCATTTGGGGGACACAATACATTCAAACCGGCACAACATATAATAGCCATATTCAAATATTGAATGGCTATCACATAGAAGGGACAGTGAGTCCATTCTGTTACTTCAAATCAGATAGAAGGGACAGTAAGTTCATTCTCTTACTTCAAATTAGCATACCTGGGACACTGGTTGAGTCCTAAAAGTAGATGAAATTGCCTTAGAATAAGGAAAGTATTTTTAACAATTGTGGTTTTCAAAAATATAACATTTAGCTTTATGAAGGAGTACATTGAAACTTCAAAATTTTAACCTTTTACCAGATAACTATATACAACAGATTTTGAGGAACAGACTTCAAGAGGGATATTGAAGCATGCTTTATTATGTGTTTAAATTATTAAGATAGCTGCATGAGACAGGTATTATTTTTTCCTTTTTATGTAAGTGAGACAGAAAGAACTTGAAAAAGTAGACAAGTATATATAGATAACGCATGCTGGAGTCTGGATTCCAGTTGTGTTTTCTGGGACCACAAAGACTTTCCTTTAATCCGTGCACTATTTGGCACTGAAAAACATCAGAAAGAACAGAAGCAAACTCAATAGCAGTTTTATATGAGTGGGAGAATTCTTTTAAAATTTTACCTTTTCTTGCCTCCATTAAAAAAATGTTCCATAATAAGCATTTATTGTATTAAGTAAAATTATGAATATTTTGTGTTTTAAAGAAGAAATTGGAAGAATGCCCAACTTAACCCAAAATTGTAGTGACCAAAATGTAATTGCACACACACATTGTTATTTGTATTTTCCTTATACACAACAAATGCCTTCTAATTCCTTATCTTTTCATATCAGGAATCTCTTCCCACAAATGAATTATTTTTGCCATTTTACTTTTAAATAATTTAAATCCACAGAAAGGTAACAAGATTCACTCAAAGAATTCTTGTATTAACGAATGTTCCCCTGGTATGGTATCATTCCCAGTTTCTCTAACATGTATCTTCTCTCTTTCTTTCTTCTCTTTCTGTATGTATATGTGAGTGATACTATACATATGAGATGTACCTTTCTTTTGCACTTTCAAAAGTGGAATATTGCTTTGATATGACTAAGTACAATCATGTGTGTATGAGTTTTTGTGCATGTGTATGTTTATATGTGTGTATAAACTTCAAACAAGATATCTAGTCTTCCAGCTTTCTATATTTGTCTATACATTCTCTGACACTAAGAAATCTGGCTCCCATTTTCATCCAGCTATTTATTTGCTTAGTCATTCTATATGTAACCAACGTCCCAACACAAGTGCCACTTCTGTAGTCCTAGCCTCACCATTGAGACTCACCATTGCACCTTCCACCACAGTCAGGGCACAGCCCCATCGACCCCCAAAACATGAGAGCAGTGCCTGCCAAATTTTCAACTTAGCCAAGGGCTAGGAAAATATGAAGAAGAAAGGGAGGCCACCTACAAGTATACATTTTATTATTTTTTTATATTCCTATGGAACTTTTTTTTATTTAGATGTTGGATCTTTGCTATCAAGTCTTTAAATCTATCACCCATCTTACAATTGTTTTGTCTCCGAATTCATTTCCTAGGGCTATCATAATGAAGTACCACAAACCGGGTGGTTAAAAACAACAGAAATTTACTGCCTCACAGTTCTGTATACTGTAAGTCTGAAATTCAGGTGTCAGCAGGGGAGAATTCTTGTCCCTTTCTAGCTTCTGTTGGTTTACTGGCAATCCTTGGATGTTCCTTGCCTTGCAGCTGCAGCATTTCAATCTCTCAAAATGTAAATGAAAAAGTGTTACTATGTAAATCAAATATCTATTTATAGGTACAAAGGAGCTGTAGTTGTCAGCATTATATTGTTCTGCCTTGTATTTTTTTTAATAGCTATAAGTTTCTTGACATTGAAAACAACTCAAAATGTGTTTATTTTTTAATTTTGGAGACCTTGACAATAAAATGATTAATACCTATTAGCTTATTCCTTTTAAAGAATATGAGAATCCATTCATTATCAAATATTTATTGAAAGTCTGATGTGATACATGTACTATTTAAGTGTTAGGGTGAGGACAAAATGAACATTCCAGCTTTCATGGAGTTTTCATTCTGTTTGAGAGTGTTTGATTTAGATCATTCCCCTCTCCATGTCTGTATCTTTATGTGTCTCTTCTTTTTCTCATAAGGACAACAGTTACAATTGGTCAAGGTGCATCCTATTCCATCATTACCTCATCTTAACGTGATAACATTTGCAAAGATCCAATATCCAAATAAGGTCACATTGACAGGCCCGAGGAATAAGGACTTCAACGTATCTTTTGGAGGAAAACAATTCAATTCATGACAATTTCTTTGTACTTCTTTTGCACTTTTATAGGACTTTCCAAATTTCCACTTCACACCAATAATTTGATTGCTTGAACTTCCAATTCTGTACTCTATTTCCTTCAATACTGAAATTTAATTCTGCTATTACATACTTGGTTACTTTGCATAACTTCCTTATATCAACTCTGGTTTCAACAGGAATGAGGATTTTGTCATTGTATCTCAGCCTATTCTTTTCCAATGACTTCTTGATTCTGTCTCAATTGAAGCCATGGGTTCTTACTGACTATAAAGAGTCCAAGTATATATATTTTTTCTCTTCCTTTTTTGATTAAAATCATATTCAGAACTGTATTCCTTTATTTTTTTTTTTGGCCCTAAATGCCTCTATTAGAAATCAAAATTGAGAACAAAGAAACCAAGCTTTCAAGAATCTAGGTGAAAGCAGACAAAATAAGCTCAAATGAAAGTAAAAGGAAGTAATTAATAAAGTCAGAAATCAAAGAAAGAAAATACAAAAAATACAGTTGAGCAATACACAAAAAACTGCTTCTTTGCAATGACCAACAAATTAGACAAATGTTCTTTCTGCTAAAGAAAAAGAGAGGGGAGACATAAATAATAATAGGAATAAGCTTCAGCTCCAGATTAGACTTTTTAACAAATAAATTTTCAAAAAAGAAACATAATTATTTGGTAGGCCATCATAAATAACCAAAATTGTGTAAGAAAATGCATAGGACCATAGAAAAAAGTGGAAGGGTAGTCAAAGATCTACCTTTAAAATTTGTTGCAGGTAACCTCTAAAATGGCCCACAATAGCACTTACTGGTATTCACATCTTTGTGTAATCTCCTCCCTTTGAGGGTGGCTGGACCAGCAACTCGCTTCTTCTAGCCAAAAGACTGCAGCAAAAGTGATGAGATATAACTTTCAAGGTTAGGTTACAAAACAGACAGTCACTCCTGTTTTGCTACATGACTCTCTCCCTTAGTGGAGCCAGTTGCCAAGTTGTGAACTGCCCTGGGGAGAGTTCCATGTGTCAAGGAACTGAGGGGGCCTCTGGCCAACAGCCCATGAAGAACTGAGGTCTTGAGTCACACAACCCACAGGAAACTGCTTCTTGCCAACAGCTACGTGAGTGAGGTTGGAAATGTATCCTCCCCCTAGATAGCCCTAAGATGACTGAAATCCCAACCAACACCTTGATTGCAGCCTGTAAGAGATCCATGCTTAGTTTCTTGACCTACAGAAATTATGAGGTAATAAATGTTTGTTGTTGAAGCCATTAAGTTTTGGGGGCAATCTGTTACACAGAAATATATAACTAATACAAAAATAGGTCCCAGTCCCAGATGATTTTCTATATTATGTAAACACTTCCTGAGCATAGAAAAAAATGGACAGCTATTCACCTCACTTTTGGAAGCTAGCCATACCCTGATACCAAACGTAGACAAGAACAGTATATATAAAGAAGATGATAAGCAAATCACTTTATAAACACCAAAGAAAAAGTTATAAACAAACATTTAACAAGTGAAATCTAACAACATGGTCATTGAATACTGAGTTGTAACCATGTAGAATTTACTTCCAATAAAGCAATACTTTAAATATATATATACATATATTTAGTACTTATTATGCACTAGGCTCTGTCATAGGTGCTTTACATGTATTTAGTGATTTAACCTGCATAATAACCTAATGAGGTAACACCTATTGTTTAAACCCAACTATGTATTTGATGATACTGAAGGGGAGAAGTTACAAAAGTCCCATCATTACCCTGATGATAAAACCAGATAAAGACATTACAAGAAAGGAAAACTATAAACAAATATCTCTTATGAATATAGATGCTAAAATTCTCAACAAAATATTGGTAAATCAAATCCAACAATGTATTACCGAACCTTTCTCCATCTCTCTCTCTTCTTTCTTTGTTTCTCTGTCAGTAGGGCTCCCTTTAGTATCTGAAGTAGGGAAGGTCTTTTGTTAGCAAAATCTCTCAGCATTTGTTTGTCTGTGAAAAATTTAAGCTCCCCCTCAAATTTGAAGGAGAGCTTTTCTGGACAAAGAATTCCTGGTTGGAAATTTTTCTCTCTCAGAATTTTAAATATGTCATGCCACTACCTTCTCACCTCCATGGTGGCTGCTGAGTTGTCACTACTTAGTCTTATGTTGTTTCCTTTGTATGTGGTGAATTGCTTTTCTCTTGCTGCTTTCAGGACTTGGTCCTTCTCTTCAGTATTTGACAGTCTGATCAGAATATGTCTTGGAGTGGGTTTATTTGGATTTATTCTATCTGGAGTTCACTGGGCATTTAAGATTTGTGTCTGTATATTGTGCAGAAGGTTTGGGAAGTTTTTCCCAACAATTTCTTTGAATACTCTTTCTAGACCTTTACCCTTTTCTTCTCCTTCTGGAAAACCAATGAGTCTTATATTTGGAAGCTTTATTTTATCTATCATATCCCTGATGTTCATTTTGAGATTTTTTATTTTTCCCCATTCTTTCTTTTGCTCTTCCATTTTCCATTTTGTTGTACTCCAGGTCACTGATTCATTGTTCAGCTTCCTCTAGTCTTGTACTATGAGTACCCAGAATCTTTTTAATTTGGTCAACAGTTTCTTTTATTTCCATAAGATCATCTATTTTTTTTATTTACTCTTGCAATTTCTTCTTTATGCTCTTCTAGGTCTCCTTCATGTCCTTTATATCCTGTGCCATGCTCTCATTGTTTGTCTTTAGTCTTTTATGAATTGCTCCAAGTACTGCGTCTCCTCTGATCTTTTGATTTGGGTGTTTGGGTTTGGGTTATCCATATCATCTGATTTTTTCATATGCTTTAAAATTTTATGTTGTTTTTGCCCTCTTGGCATTTGCTTAACTTGATAGGGTTCTTTTAAGATATGTAGGCAAATTCAAAGACTAATCTCTAATTTGTCAGATCTACAGCTTGGTGGCATACACTTTCTCTAACTAACCAGCAGGTGGCATCTGTGAGCCACCTATTCCCCTCAAGCCAGTTCTCCCCAACTTTGTCTTTGTGGTGTGTGGGGGTCTGATTCTTGTGGGGTTCCAATTGGTGCACCAAGTTTGGGTGTGCTGTTGATGCTATCTGCCCTGAATGTGGGTTGTGTGTCTGAGTGGTTATAGAGGGAGAGCAGCTTTAATAATCAAACCTCCCAGGTGTTCCTAGAAATTTAAGGCTATTGCAAGAGTCTAAACCTTCAGTTCAGTCTTGCCACAGATTGTCTCTGGCACTGACCCACAAGTCCTTTGTATTGGCATATAGTCCCTGGGATTTCCGAGTCGGTCCCTCTTCCAAGCTGTGCACTTCTAGGGCCTCTGCTGAGGGAAGGCTATGCTACATCACAGGTGAATGCCATCCCCCAAGGGAAGTTCTGGGCCTCTGGCCATGTAGGGGCATTCCCAGCCTGCTGTAAGGATGGCTATATGGGACATGTTAATTTCCCCCTTTTCGCACAGCTTCACCTTCCTAGCTCCAGGACAATTAGCTGTGGATGCACGAAAGGCTATTGTCCACACCTGATATTGTAGCATATGTGTATTGCTGGAAACACTTCCTGTCACACTAGGTTTTTTGGCACAGCTCTGGGCTGTGGCGCTGGCACTGGGCAGGAGTGTTCCCGGCCCACCGGGAAGATGACTGCAAGGGGCAAGATTATTTTCCCCTTTTGGCTCACCTCTGTCTTCCTCACTCTGAGACAATTAGCAGCAGGTGCGTGAAAGGCTATTGTCCATGCCAGATATTGAGGCTTTGGCACAGCCCGTTCCTGCCATGCTACACCGTGTGGTTCTTGCTGCAGTATCCATAGCCACTTTTGGGTTTTTCAAAAAGGAACTGGTCTGACTCCAAACACCACCCCATGGTTTCCCCACACCACAGCATGGCTGCTGGATATTCAGCAGGCTCACTCACTCATTTCAGAATGTAGATTCCTGGTTTCACCAAGTGCATGGTCCCTGTGGATTTAGCAGACCTTGTCCAGCTGGTGCACTGCTAGAACTGGTGTTTTGGGTCACTTTCTGGCTTTTACCTAGTATTTTTCACAGAGGTGTTTTTTTTTTTTTGCCCTGTTTCTCCTAGCTGCCATCTTCTGGAAGTCTGTATTCCTTTCTGAGCATTTGGTAAATTTTCCTTGTGTTTAGTAGATATTATATGTCCTAAATCCTATTTATTTGTTTGTTTTTCCCTTATTGTAGAATTTTGCCTAAATATGATGTTTTTCAAGAAAGAGCATTACTTACCTCCATTTATGATGCACTTGAAATCTCTTACATTTTCTAGTTTACATGGTCTGCTAGAGAGCAGAAAGAGTTGGAGAGCTTCAATCCTAATTTCTATTACGTGAAAACATTGATCTAATGTTTTGCTATTTTATGATAACAGAAAAAGGAACCAAGTTCTCCCTCTGTTGCTTGGAAATGACATTTAGCTTATAAGTAGTAAATGAATATACATATTTTCTTGCATGAACTGCTCTTGATCATCTCCCTGCTTTGGCGTCTGACATCTTCTGTAGAGTCACCACTGGTGTGCTGGAGACAGCTCACACAGGCTCACTGGAGCCAAAGAGCACATCTATTCCCAACTCCATGTTCCTGGATGACATACAGGTAGCCTGAAAGGGAACAATGTGGGAATATTTACAGTGTGAAAGTAGGCAAATACTACAAACAGGCTGGAAAGCCTGTTGTTAAACATTTACTAGTGAGCCACAGGGTCATGACCTTTTCTAACCTATTATCAAGCCAAATGAACTGCTGTGTTTAAGAGGGTTTATCCTCCAAAATACGCAAGGTGTAGTTCTTATTAAAAATTTATACAGATTATAGAAGTGAAACTTCGTTACCAATTCAGAAACTTGACTGTGAGCTTTAATTTATAGGCTATCATATTCACAAGATATTTTTCTCATGAAAAAACTGAGATTGGAGAGTGGAAGAGGAGTTAAACATATTTTTTTCCTGAACTTTCTAGACTAGTGCCATTTGAACTTGAGAACTTCAGTTAAAAATACATATTCTAGCACTTTTTTCAACAACTTATTTCCCCATAGGAAATGATTAATTTGTTATAATTGTCCTCAGTGAAAATGTAAAGAAAAAGTGTTACTATGTAAATCAAATATCTATTTATAGGTACAAAGGAGCTGTAGTTGTCAGCATTATTTTGTTCTGCCTTGTATTTTTTTAATAGCTGTAAGTTTCTTGACATTGAAAACAACTCAAAATGTGTTTATTTTTTAATTTTGGAGACCTTGACAATAAAATGATTAATACCTATTATCTTATTCCTTTTAGAGAATATGAGAATCCATTCATTATCAAATATTTATTGAAAGTCTAATGTGATACAGGTACTGTTTAAGTGTTAGGGTGAGGATAAAATGAACATTCCAGCTTTCATGGAGTTTTCATTCTGCTTGAGAGTGTTTGATTTAGTTCATTATTTAACATACTTCATTTATACAAATGGTTTTACTTTATCTTTTTTTGATCTTTCTTCCAAACTTGACCCTATTGATAACTTTTTTAAAAAATTCACATTTTATTCAGATTAGAATAAACTGTACAAAATTGATTTTCTTCACCAAAAATAACAGCAATATTTTCTGTATTATTCTTAGATAAACCACAAAACACTTATATTTGTAGGCTTTCCATGTTCTGCTTATAAGCTTGCTTGGCAAGCTCAGTTTCTCTCACTCTCTGGTGATTCCCTTAACTGTCCAATTCAAATTTTTAACAACATGCTTAAAAAGTCCTTCCAGTTAAAGGTCAATAGTGAGCCTTATTGCAACATTTATAAAATGCATTCCTTCCTTCCACACCTCCTCAAAATTTATTTCTTCAAAGAACTGATAACTGGACAGATAACCTGACAATTAGATCCACAGTGATGATTAATGTTCTAAAATGACTTAACTAAAATAATTCCAGACTGCCACTAACAGAGATCATGTAGAAGTGAAAAGTGGCACTTTCAATGCTATCTTCTGGGAGAAAAGATGGGTCTTCAAGGTGTGAGAGTTCAAACAGGGGCCCTTGAAATAGATAGATTACTAATGACTAATGCATTCAATGGGAGAGCCGTAGGCAAAGATAGTCAGTGATTAAGCAGCCCACATACAATTTGCAGCTTTTCTCCAAATGTGAGAGAAAATCTATTATAAAATTCTCTTAAGTATTTTCAATGGTTTCTGAGTTACATGTAGGAAGCTGTGGCTTAGTTGGATAGAGTTTGATATATGTGTCCACCATTAAATCCAGATCATGTTTTTTATCAAAATTTATGTTAAGCAAAGTTAAGTGCCTTGACCATGGTCTGTCAAAGTGTTCCTCAGGTATCCTGATAACATTTTGTTACTGACAATGTTTTTCAGTTTTTACATTCTACCTTGCTTTAGGCAAAGGCAATAAAGAAAGCATCAGCTGAATAATCCTAAAAATATTTTTTAAAAAATCTCTCCCCAAACCTCACTTTCGTGCAACTTGCTTCCTATAAGCACCACTCTTATTAAAATATTGGATAGCATGTATACATACACCTGTTTATTCATTTTCGTTTATATCAAAATTTCTGTGAAAAGAATAAAGAATACATTTAAAGTGTAAGTATTTATTTCCTCTCTGTCTTATTTTCTTATGAGGAGCCTTTTTGGTGCCACTGGAACCCAAGTCCTTTTTCTGAACTCAGTAATGATAATGGCTACCATGTAGAATTCTCCATGCCTGTCTTCTCAGTTTCTGGAGTATTTGGATTGTGTGTATGTGCACTCATGTGTGTGTTTAAGTGTATTTGTGTTTTTGTGTTTAATGAAGAAGTGTAAGAAAGAAGAAGAGGAATGTTCACTTACTTGGGGTTATAGTGTCTTCAAGAAAAAGATGTATAAAGAATAATACCACCCTGATCTGAGCACATTTTGAAACTTTTCTTATAAACATTAGAAATTCTGTGGAAAATATAACTGCACTTCAAAAATGTATTCTTGACCCTACAAGGAAAAGAGAAAAAGAAAATAAAAAATCCCCTGGTGTCATAAGAGAAGAGAGGACCCAACAATGTATTTGTATATGTATTTAAAATGTGTGTTTATGGGCTATCACTGCAGGGACTACTGGTCCACATGGAAGAAACTGGGGAGAGTGTGACTCAATCTACAGAGAAACTTTAAGGAAACATTAAGTTTTGTGACTGTAAAGTATAGAATGGGAATTAAGATCTTGCCATAAGGCGGAGGAAATCTGACACATATTGCACCTTCAAGCAAAGGGGAATTAGCAAAATTTTTCCTGCTGTTTCAGGAAGCTGGTACAAATTATGACCAAATTCTAGGTAGACAATAGTCTGTTCTAAGAAAGAAGGAAAGAAACAAAACCCAAGTCTGTACCAAATATGGAGTTTAATACACACTTATGAACGTCATGGATGGAGGAGTCCCCGTTAAAAAGTTTAACAAATATTAATCTGCACAGTGACACTTTTAAGGCACTTGACTGGAAACAAAACAAAACAAAAACAGCAAAAACAAAACTCTGAAAAGTCATTTCTACAACATGAGACACATTTTGGTCCCTCATGGAAAAGAAGTACAAGCCCACATTAAAAACTTTCATAGTAACATGAGCCAAAACCATGAAGAACAAAGAAAAGGGGAATCAACACTGCAAGAACATGAGATAACAGAACAATGTGAAAATGATTATGAAACATATCCTGTATCTTACCACTTCTTATGACAATCACGACTACACCTCACTCTAAATAATGGCCGTCCTCTATCTCAATTATAGAAAAAGACCCTAAGTCATCTCACTGCTTCCCCATAGCAGGCAAAGGCACCATGCTATAACTTAAGTCATTTAACCACTTTTCTCAGAACATCCTGTTTTAGTTTGCTAAAGCTGACAAAATACAATATACCAGAAATGGACTGGCTTTTACTAATGGGGATTTATTAGTGTGTAAGTTTACGATTCTAAGGCCATGAAAATGTCCAAATCAAGGCATCAACAGGACGATACCTTCTCCCCGAAGACTGGCTACTGCAATCCTCAGTTCCTCTGTCATGTGGCCAGGCACATGGCGAAGTCTGCTGGTCTCTCCTTTTACTCCCAGGTTTCCTTGCTTCCAGCTTCTGGCTTCAGTGGTTTCCTCTCTGTTTCTGTGGTTTTCATTCTCAGCTTCTGTGTGTCCTCCCTGAGCCTCTTTGAGCTTTTCTCTATATGTTCTCTCTCTTTTCTCCTATTATAAAGGACCCCAACAAGAGGATTAAAACCCACCCTGTGAATGAGGTGGGTCACATTTCAATTTTAATTAAGATTCTACTCACCAAAAGTCCTACTTACAGTGGGTCCACACCCACAGGACCGGGTTAAATTTAAGAACATGATATTTCCTGGGGTACATACAGCTTCAAACCACAACACATCCCATTAATTTTTCTTACAAACAGTAAAATACAAAATCCTTGCAAACACTTAAAATGTCTAATGTGATATGCCCAACATCTCTTGCCTCTCTCATCTCATCTCCTGTTAATCCTCCCTTTGCTGGGTGTATCAAGCCACACTGTTCTCCTTGCTATTCCTTGAATAATGTAATAAATGTTGAAGTCCTAACCCCTGGGACCTGTCAATGTGATCATATATAAATATAAATACATACCACAAATGGGGAAAATTAAAATGCATATCTAAAATCAACAAATTATTACTTTCTAGATTCTATTAAAAATGTAAGTAAAATTGAGCCAATGATATGATCAGGAAATTCCTAGCAAAAGAAAAACAATGTCCAATGAATATATAAAATGGTGCTCAAACTCCAAAGTAATAAGAAAAAATCAAAATTAAATTACAACAAGATAACCTTTCAGTTCACTAATAGACAATTATTAAAAATCTAATAATTTGTAGCCTCAATCATGATGTGAAGCAATGAAAAATGTTTGTACTGCTGGTGGCAGTCTAAATTAGTATAACAAATTCAAAGAATTTCATGGCAATACCTAGCAGAGTTGAAGAAGTATGTTGTCAACAGTTCAACGTCACTTCTAGAAATCTATCCTAAAGCAGTACTGATCAGTAGAACTTCCTGTGATCATGGCAATGTTCTGTATTTGTGCTATTGTATACAATAGCCACTAGCCACATGTGGCCATGGGGCACTTGAAATATGACTAGTGCTATTCAGAAATTGATTTTTTAACTTCATTTAATTTTAATAAATTTACAGTTAAACTTAAGTAACCGCATGTGGATAGTGGCTACCCTATTGGACAGACCTAGAGACTGTGTCCAACATGTACCAAGAAGATAAATACATGTGTGATTGTTATAGCAATAGATGAAAAAATGAAAAATTTCTAGCATTGTAATTAACTAGCAATTGAAAACTAGATTGATGAATTATGCTATATTCACTAATAGAACTTAAAATGAAAGAAGTAGTTTCACATGGAGCATCATGGATAAGTTTCCAAAACCTAATGTTAAGTGAAAAAAAATATATATATATGCAAAATGGTAGCATAGAGTATGATAGCATTTACGTAAATTTCTTGTAGTTTATTTAGGATTTTCTGTGCATTTGACCATTTCATTTGTGAATCTCTATTTCACTTCATTTTTTTCCTAGTAGCTGTGCTTTTCATTTATTTATTTATTTTTTGTACTTGCCTACTCAACCCTGGCTAGGTCCTCTAGTATAATATTACTAGAAGTATGAAAGCAGTCATTCTTTATTTTTCCTAATCTTAGTGAGAAAGCATTCACTATTTCAATGATAAGCATGATGTTAGCAATATGTTTCTATAGTTTCTTTATTTTGCAAATCTAGACAGTTCTCTCAGATCCATTGTGAAAAAATGTTGAATGTTATTAAATGTTGTTTTCTGCATTTATTTAAATTAACATACTGTTTTTCTTCTTTATATTGTTAATTGAATGAATCAAATCATTTGATTTTGACTATTGAAACAAACTGGCATTTGTGGGATAAACACACCAAATCATGATGAAAAATTTAATATTTTTTTTAATTAGTTTTCCAGCCACCTTTGATATTTATTTCTACTTGGCATTGTGGTTTTGTGATCAGAGAACATACTTGGGAAGATTTTTTTTTTTTTTTTTTATCTAGACTACTGGGCATAAGTTCCCTGATTCTATGAATATTTAGTAATTTTATGCTGCACGTTTATAGACTCTAGATACTGGAATTTTTTTAGGGACTCCAAACTCTATCTCCCCTGTCACCTTGTTAAGGCTCCCTTTTAGACTTCCATAAGACAGGTATAGTTTTCCTCCAGGGCGTGGTCCTTAAGGCATAGATATTTGGTATCACACCTGGATACTAGGGGTGCTAACAAGGTCTCTGTCCTCTGAGTAGGTTGGAATTACAATGTTCCCCAGCATTGTTCTCAACATCTTGTATTTCTTTCTCACTCTCTGTATTATAGCAGATGTTCTCTGCCTATACTCAGTCCAGCCCTCAGCGGAGGAATTGTGGGGAAACCTTCCTCTGTCAAACACACACACACACACACACACACACACACACACACACACACTATAGATTTCTTTGTACCACAACCCTTTTCTCCAGCACCGTGAACCCCCGGTTCCAGACTCTTCAGCAGCCATGAATGCTGACCTCCACCTTCTCAGGTCAGCGGGTCCACCCAGCCTCCTGCACTAAAGTTGGAAGAAATATCTCCAGGCAGAGAGGTGGTGAACTGCAAGGTCTATTTCATGAGGTTCCTTTCTCTCAAGGATCAAAGTACTAAAATTCTTGTTGTGTGGATGACAGAAAACAGTTGCCTCATTTTTTTTTTAAGTGTTATAGTTGCTTATGGCAGGAGCATTAACTCCGTATCAGAATTTTGCCAAATACCAATTCATTCAATTTGAAAATATTTTTATACAAGTTGCAAGCAAATATTTATTTATATCTAGTATATATGAAGCTCACTACCAAGTACATAGAAATATAGTGGTGAACAATAGTGAATGCTTCCTGTCCTTATGGAATTTTTCAATTAGTGAATTCAATGCAATTGCATAAATATATTCATATAAATTTTGCCTAAGTCAATTATTTCTGTCTTCACTGAGGAGCAATATCAGTGGATCATATAATTACCTTCCTATGATGTGATGTTGAATATTTACCTATAAGACTTCTCACCCAAAAAAAGCACTTGATAGAGATAAGTACAGATAAAAGTACTATTTTTAAAATAATAGCTATTAGTAATATATCACCATATGACAAATAAAGCACATTTTAATAGCACTATTTCAGATTTACAACATAACATTTAATTAACTAGAAATAATAACAACCGACAACATTTTACCAATAACAATAATAACAGACACATCTTTTTTAAAATGGTGAGCTTAATTAAATATGTAGCCTTTGTTCAGGAATGAATACTTCTTTTCATAAGTGACATGCTGTTTGTTTATTTCACTAAATGGAAGTATATTATATGGGCAATTCAAGAAAAAAATAATATTCAATGTAGTGCAGAAGAAATTAATCATAAACATGATTTCTATCTAAAGTATTCTCACAGGAAATCCTATAAGACTTGCAACTTTTTTTTAATAATATACATATTGCATCTAGGGAACAAAGTCAAGATTAATTGAATGGGAATATACAAGTTTAGAACTGCAAAAGAATTGGGACTTAATTAAAATCAAAATCTCATGGTGTCCTTCAAGTGACACCATAAAAAAATATCAGCAGGGAAGAGTTTGAAATGAATTAAACATTGCAGTGAATAATAACCCACTTATTCCTTTACTAAAATAAGCTGCGACCTAACTGAAACAAAATGAATCAGGGATATTGCTTACCTATAAATAAAACAGACATTTGATATTTGGTGTATATTGTGGGAATATTTTCATTGAACCATACGTAATTGCTTATTTTTATTTCCTACATAATTATCTTAATGGATCTAGAAACCTTGTATCACAGTATTAGCCTTGATTCTCCCCATTTTATGCTATTGAATACTTGAGAAAAAAGAAGTTATCAAAGTCTTAAAACTGTGTTAAATCATATGTCTGTTTCTGAATCATTGGTCTAGCACAAGGTTATGTGACTGAATATCCAAAATCTGAACAATAAAATATAATTAATCATGTTAATCAATGTTTAACCTTGGAAAAATTGGCTATTCCACTTATCTGTTCAACAGGAACTTTTGCAAGTTAATCTTTCTGTGCTTATTTTTCCTAATCAATGCAAAATGAATAATGTTATTTACATTATAGGATTAATGAAACAATAAAAAAAGCAACACAGAATTCCTCAAGTGTTTTTCTAGTTGATAAGTGTTCTTTCCACCGTTCTTCCTTTTCTTTTTTCTCTTTTGTGAAAAGCAAGAAATTTAGACTAGAATCAATCACTCTCTTTCACACATACACACACACACACAACCATACACAAAAAATCATGTGCAATATATTTAGACATACATATAATTTCATATTTAACTTTTATTAAAAAAGCCTAAAGATCTGTATTACCTGCATGTGTCTATAGTGTATATTAAGCAAATGAATTAAAACTATAAATATTTGTGGGCACAATCTTGCTTAGCATTCAAATGTTATCTACCAAACTGCGAAAGAATTATTTATTCTATTGACTTGACCACTTTTCAGTGGGAGCTGTCTGCTTTATCTGGACTTTTCTCTTTGGCCCTTGTGGCAGTTTGGAGATGTATGTACCACAGAAATACATGTTCCTAAACTAAATCCATTCCTGTGGGTATAAACCCATTGTAAATAGGAAATTATGATGAGGTTACTTCAGTTAAATTGTGGCCCACCTCAATCAGCCTGAGTCTTAATCCTATTACTAAAGTCCTTTATAAAACAAATGAAATTCAGACACAGGGAGAGAAAGCCATGGAAAGCAAGAAGCTAAACGTCAGCAGAACCCAGAAGAGAAAGGAGGGGCCAGAAGAGGATGTTATGTGCATTGCCCAGTGACAGAGAGGTCCAGGAGCAAGGAAAACTAGCAGTCAGCCCCAGAAAGCCACAGTCTTCAGGGAGAATGCATTGCCCTGATGATGCCTTAATTTGGACTTTTTCCTAACCTCAAAACCCTGAGCTAATAAATTCCCTTTATTTAAACCAATTCATTGCATGGTAATTGATTAAGCATCTAGGCAAACTGCCATTTCCACTTCCCACTGTGCATCTTTTGTTTCCCACACTTGTAAAGCTAAACCAATTTCTTTCAACATAATTCAATTTTATCCTGCCTCGTGGTCCAGCTTCAAATTCCATTTTGACTGACTGCTAGCACCTACTAACAAAGCTGCTCATGTAGACAAATTCTTATTATATGTCCTAATTCTCTAGGACTAAAGTAAAAGTTCTTTGGAATTAGCCACCAATTAGGGTCCTTTAGTTTTGAGTAATAAGAAAATAACTCTGTAAAACTTTATAAAGAGAATGAAAGAGAGAGAGAGAAAGAGCATGAGAGAGCAAGCGAGAGCGCAAGAATTAACTGGAAATTTATTGGGAACAATATAGGATTTAATGGATAGTTAAACATTTTGTAAACTCATTGGAAAATAGAGCAGGAACTGATTGGCTCCATTCCTGGCAGGAATGCACCATTGCGGCATTGCTTTCTTTTGTTTTTCACCTGTCTGTCCATCTCTCTGCTAAAAGTCCAAAGCCCAAGGAAAAAAAAAAAGTTCAGTTAGGTGAGCTTGGATTACATTTTCTCTCTATGGCTGTACCGAGATGATCAGAGGATGTTCTTGGCCAATGTACCCTCCAGAGCCTTTTAAGCTTCTGAAAGGGTCGGGTACAGCCATATTATTTACTGTTCTACCAATATTGCACACAATACTGGAGAGAAAATTTCCCAAAAGGAGATCCAGATGCAGTTTGGGAAAGGAAACTTATGCCAGCTGCCAAAAAGGAAAACAAAAAATCCTACTAAATATAGTATCCAAATCCTACTTGCTTCATATACTAAGGATTTCATCTATGCTATAATCTTAATGAGATGTCTTGTCTGCACTGTAATTGATGAATCCATTAGTTCATATTGAGTGTATGAAGAGTATATACTAAAGGAACTCAGAAGAAATGCACTAAAGCAGGCAGGGATGGCAAGGAACACTTCTTGGTGTAATATCACAGTGCTTAAAGGAAGTATTACCTATTATTTGTTCCCTAATACTTGCTATTTATTCCCAACAAGACAATGGAATTATCTATTTGAAAAGCGTTGAATAGAAAACTGATAATTAATTCAGCTCATATTCCATGGTCACATCAATCTAGAATTTGTATAGTTAGACCAGTAAACAAGACCCTACTAACCTAAGAAGATATTCTGACCTCCTTCCCTACACCAATTTACCTACCACTAACACTACTCACACAATTTGCCTTCTCACCTGTTACTAACTATGAGCTATTTAAGTTCCTATTTAAACCAACCATTTAACTTGGGTACTATGTGCTACTACCTCTAGGTAACTTCAGACATTGCTCCAGCAAGTCTCCCCTCTTTTCCCTTCATAATCATTTTTTATCAGTGTATGTGATCAGCTGAATAATGACCCCACCAAGATGTCTACATCCTAATTCCAAGAACTTGTGAAGTATTACCTTATATAGAAAAATGGACCCTGCATTGTGTGTAAGTTAAGAATCATGAATTGGAGAGATTATCTTGGATTAGCCTGGTGGGCTCACTGTCATCACCAGTGTTTCTGTAAAAGGGAGGCAGATGATCAGAGGGAGAGAAGGCCAGGTGCTGACTGAAAGCAGAGATGCTGTTGGGTTTGAAGATGGAGAAAGTGGCTATAAGCCAAAGAATGTCACTTTAGAAGCTGCAATAGGCAAGAAAATGCATAATCCTCAAAAGCCTCTAGAAGGAATCAACCCTGCCAAAAATTTGATTTTAGCCCTATAAGATTCATTTTTTGGACTTCTGACCAAAAAGTTAAGAGAAACAAATTGTGTTGTTTTTAAGCCATTAAGTTTGTAGTACTTTGTTATAGAAGTAATAGGAAAAGAATCCCATGTTCAAACATGCTGGTACCTCTATATTTAAAAAAAGCAAACAAACAAATACAAACTTCTTGTAGACTAAATTTCCCCCACCAGCTACCATCCAATTTGTTCCTCTTAGTGTCAGTAACAAACTCTCCTAGAAACAGTCATTTGTTCTGTCTGCCTTCAATTCCTCTCCTCCCATTCATTATTAAGCCCACTGCAATCAGATGTTCGCTCCCAATACCCCACAGAGACTTCTCTTGCTAAGGTCAACATTGGTTTACAAATTGCTGAATCCAATGGCCAGCACTTCAGTTCTCATCTTCATGATCAGTCTTCAGATTTCGGCAGTTGGTTTAATACATTTTTAAAAATTGGGTTGAAGGACAGAATTCTCTCTCATTTTTTTGTTACTCACTGGTAAAATCTTCTTGTTATCCCTTACTGGTTCCTTCTATTCTTCCTTCTATTCCTCCCAATATCTTCATATTGGAATTCTCTAGAATCCAGCCTTTGTTATGCTTCTTTAAATAATCCCTCTATTTTGGTGATCATAATAGTTCCCCTTGCTTCAAATGACACTTCTTAGCCCATGACTCATGATTTTATATTTCTACCTCAGATCTCTCCTCTAAATTCCAAATTCATATATCCAATTCCCTATCTAAATATTAAATAGGTATCTCAAACTCAACATGTACAAACCCAAATGCCTGATAATCCTCTCCCCATATCTTCTAGTAATCTTCCTTGGATCAATTGATGACAAATCTATCCAATCACATCATCAGGCCAAAAACCTTAAATTATCCTTAAGTCTACTTTTTTTTTTCACATCCCACAACCAATTTGAAAGTATACCACTTTTCCAATTCTTTATTGTTTTCACCTTCATTCAATTCATCAAATTTTCTCTCCTATATTGTTTTAATAATTGGACTTTCTACTTCTACTCTTTTCACCCTTAGAGTTTCTTCTCAGCAGCCAGAGTAATCCTCTGCTCCAAATTCTATAATGTCTCCCCTCTTCCCTCAGAGCAAAAGCCAGAAGCCAACAAGGCACCAAATGATGGGTCCTTTGGATCTTTGCTCCTAGTTCTCTGAACTCATCTCCTACTACACTTCTACTTACCTACTTTAATTCAGCCCCACTGGTATCCTTGTCCTTTATTGAGTGTAGAGCATACTTCTGCCATACAATCTTTGCACTAACTGCCAGTTTTTCAGCCTCGAAAAATATCCCCACCAAAAATATCTACATTGCTAACTTCCTTACCTCTTTCAAGCCTTTGCTCAAATCTAACCTTCTCGAGAAGAATTTATCCTGACTGGTATTTTATACAGCTATCTGCTTCTTTGCTCCCCTACCCCCAGAAATCCTCATTACAAATATTTATGGAATGTATTAATGAATACATCTAGAAACAAACTTTCCATAAAAGAAAAATTATATTTAATTAATTGTAATATGAGTAAAATGTAGGAAAGGTGGAATGAAGAGGTACCCAAACAAGAAATATTTCATGCCAAATCAAGAGCAGTCATAGGAGTAACTCAACTCATTCATAGTCTACTCTAGCCAGAAAAAGAGGCACACCTGTAAGAAGCAGCAAGAGAATAACAGCATTTCCATTGAGAAACTTTTCTAATTTAAGGAGGCAACAGATAATGAGATTTATAAACTAAAATCTCCACTGGTAGGTGGAGAGCCATAATTATCTCCATGTCTGTGTGACTCCTAAAATACATCTCCTTACAATTGATGAAATAAAACATCAATAAATGCAATAAAATATTTTAAATGTTGATTTTCAGTATGCATATTACACAATTACATGCATACACAGAATCATATTCTTTTTATAATCAAGTCTTGAACACTAAAAGGCATTCCTAGATCTGCTATATACCTAATTTGAGAAATTCATTACAAACTATCAAGTAAATAATAGCCATCTTAAATTGCCTGCAATTCGGCATTTACACAATAATCCATAATGATGCCAATGGAGTCTTTACATAGGATAGAGTAAGTAATATGCAGCATGTCAGTGATTATGTATTTACATAATAGTATGTAACAGCTCTGAAGAAACCATCACAGACTATCAACTAAATAAAGCAAGTTTTTAGAATCTGTAATTTACTATTTGCTAAATTTTGTCAACTCTTGTAAATACATGTAATAGACATCCTTATTTTTTCTCTTTTGCTATTAAGCACTGAGAAACAGTGCCGAAAGTCCAGATTACAATTTTATCCCTGTATCTTTTCTTCCCTTTATAGAAACATTCCTTGAGATGGCTATCTAAATTCACTTTATCCACTTCCTTCTTACCAATTATTATTTTTTAATCACACTGTGGTCCACTGAAACCAGTCTCAACTGGTCTCCTCTAGCTAAATCCAATGTTTAATTTTTGGCTCTCATCTTACTTACTAGCACATTTGGTCATGTGGCTCCTTTAACTGGTCCTTTATGGTTTCATACTCTCCTATTTTATTGACACCTCTTTCAAAATCCCCTTTGCAGGGTTGTACTCTCACTGACTTCTGTGCTGGAAAGCCATAGTTTTAGTTTTTACCCTCTTCTCTTACTATCTTCAGTTACCCAAAATATGATCTCAATAATCCTTTGGATTTAAGTATCTTTGATATTTCTGTAACCCAAATTTGTATGTCTGAGTGCTAGATGTGAGAAATAATTGCCTACTCAAAATCTCTACCTGGATGTTCACTAAGCATCATCTTTGGAGAGAAAGCACTGCCTTGATGATGACTTGATTTGGAATTTCTTTTAGCCTCACTTCCATAAAAAAAAATAAATTCTTGTCATTTAAGATGGACCATTGCATTGGTATTTGCTTGAACAGCCAAGGAAACTAAAACAATGATGACAACTATAACAAAAAAGTGTTGTAGTGTGATAAAAGGGTGCTGGTTTCAATGGGAGAGGGAGGTAGAGAAGTAATATGATTGCCAAGAACTTGGCTAGATAGTGTGGTATAGGAATTAGGGAATGTCACATGGCCTAGTCATAGGGATTAGACATTGTCTTAGTTTGCCATGGTTGTTATAACAAATGTTGCAGATAGATTTGCTTAAATGACAGGAATTTATGGTCTCACAGTTTCGGAAGCTAGTACAAAATCAAGGTATTGTCAAGGCCACGCTTTCTCCAAAGTCTGTGGCCTACTATTGGTGGCTTGCAGGTAATCCATAACTCAAACACTGCCTCTGTCACATGGCCCTCTGTAACCTCTGTCTCCTCCTACTAGTGTGTCTAAATTTCCTCTGCTTACAAGGACTCCATTCATATTGGGCACACCAGGATTCAATTAGGCCTTATTTTAATAGGATATTACAAATGAGTTCATGTTTATAGGACTGGGGGTTAGGACTTACACATGTCTTTGTGTGGGACACAATTTAATCTATAACATATGTAGTCTGGAAACTACATGGAGATCCCATTTGGGAGAAATGGTGAAAAACAGAAGGGATGTGGATTCCCTTTCTGCATATCATTTTCATGCTAAGTCCAACTTCCTGTGACCTCTTTATACCCTGCACTTCTTCATTTCTGACACCTCACTCATCCACTTCTCTCCACTTGAGTGCCCTCACAGTGCTCATCTCACCAACCAGATGTCTGCTGACTCCCTACCCTTGAAGGGGAAAGAGGAGTGGACAAAAATATTTCCACAGTCTAGGAACTGCAGCTGCTTCAGATGTGTAGTGATGCAAAAGTAGCTTAAGTGGAAAAGAGAGTGGGATTAATATTTGTTTCCCTTTGCTTTATGTGTATCTCTGTGTTTTTCAAAATTTTTTTTTTTTATTTTTTAGAATTAAATTCTGTCTAGTAATCAAATTGAATTCAATTAAATGCATTTTCTAAACAATTTACTGACATACTTGAGATATGGGGAACAGATATCTAGTATTCCAGAGCCTGGTTCTGATTCCAAGTAAGACTAGATTAAATACAGAACTAAAGTGGTGAGAACATTACACCTGGGAACCACATCATCATATTCATAAATTAATCCAAGCTTTGATGTAGTTGATGTTCTTGGGACTTTTCCTGTTCTCAAGCCTGACGTTAACACTGAATGGTTATTCATATACAACCATACAATTTTAAATTCTTATTATACATTTTAATTATTCAAATTCTCATATAACTATACTTAGAAGTTATAAATAAATATCTACATATTTTCAATTAAAATAACATTAATTTTCAAAATAGTTTATTAAGTTAAAATTGATGCAAGGTTCAGTAGCACAAAACTGCTAATGATTTAATGACCTTTTCTTATTAACTACCTGGAAAAATAGCAGATGCCTTTAAAGCTAATGGGATGCATATTGTATTTAGTTAAAAATCATTAAAATGATTATAGAAAATTGTAAGACCTTTTATCATATCATTATTTTAAAGAGGTTAATGTAAAAAGATGTAAAAGTACCAATAATTTGTACTGATGAGCTACAGAAGTTTTATCACATCTCCTCAAGTTGCTCTTTATCTAAAATATTGAGGATGTTTTACCTTTAATATGTGTTGATAACATGTGTTAAAATATTTGTATTTTTACTATGCCAATACTGTTCATTAATGAAATAATTTAAGAAATCAGGGATTATGAAATATTTAATTAATGTTTGCACAGTAGTGACCAGTAAAAATGCAGTGTTTTAGTTTCCTGGCTGCTCAAGCAAATGCCATGCAATGGGTTGGCTTAAACAATGGGGAGTTATTGGCTCATGGTTTTGAGATTAGAAGAAGTTGAAAATCAAGACACCATCAAGACAATGCTTTCTTCCTGAAGACTGGAATTCTGGAGTTACCTGTGGGTGACCACTGGTCTTTGGCTCCTAGGTGACATAACAATGCACATGGCATCCTCTCCTGGTTTCTCCTTTCTCTTCCAGTTCCATTGACCTTCAGCTGCTTGTTTCCTGTGGCTTTCTCTCTGCCTGAATTTCATTCTGCTTCTAAAGAATTCCAATAATAGGATTAAGACCCATCTCAATAGAGTTGGTCCACACCTTAACTGAAATAACTTCATCCAAAGGTCCTTCACACCCACAGGAGTAGATTAAATTAAATGCATGTTTTTCTGGGGTGGATAACTCCAAACACCACAGGCAGGTTGCAAATTCAAAAACATCATAAATATTTGAGTAGCTACTTGATAGTTGCTGAATGGGAGACCATCATACCTCTGTGGATTTCTTATTCTAAGTCAAAACACATAAGTGGGCATGAATTGAATTTACTAGTGTACTCTGAGCATTAAAAAATAAATAAGTACAATAGAATAGGATAGAGTAGAATAGGTATGTCTTAGTGTGTGGGTAAAGGGAAGCATCATTTTGTAACAATTTTACTTCATGTACATGTGTATATCCATATCTCTTACTGGTCCTTATACAAATATTTCTTTTTCTCTGTTTAAAATCCCTGCCTTTGAACCACTGCTAGTTAATTTTGCTTCATTTAACAGAGTAATGACACATGTGTTTGATAAATGATACCTAAATATTTGAAAATTGTCCATTTTGACCTGCACTTAAAGAGTAAGGGAAGCTTTCCAATAAGTTACACAGAGTATACCTCACATTGGCCAGAATTTTGACAAATATTCATGCCTAAAACAATCACTTGACAAGAGGAATGGAATTAACGTGATTGTATTAGGTCAATTAAGTTTTAACTTCTTGAGTCTGGAGTGGGTCATAGTCTTGGGAAGGCAAGAGCTGTTAGGGAGTGAAAAAAGTGGTATTTTATTAGAAAGGAGAAAATATGGTAAAGGTTTATTAGATAGACAAAGGATAGTATCTGATAAAAACATTGTAGGTCAATGATAAAATTTTATAAGCTTTATTTAGATATAATTTACACAAACAAAATTTACAAAGTGCAAGTATAGAGTTTGATGTGTCTGTAAAAAAATATATACATATACATATATATGCATACATATGTCATATATAAATTTTCATCACCACCAAAAGTTCTTTACCAATGAGTACACCCTCCCCATCCTTGTCCCCAGGCTACCAATAATGCAATTTGTGTACTTTAATATAAATGGAATCATACAATATACACACTTTTGTGCCGGGTTTCTTTTAGTTAACATGCCTTTGAAATTTATTGATATTGTTGACTTTACTTGTAGTTTGCTCCCTTTTATTGGCTGGTAGTATTTCATTGTATGGAATTTAGCCATTAATTTAATTAGTTTATTCATTTGCTAGTTGTGGCCATTAGTGTTTTTTCCAGTTTGTGATTATTATGAATAAATATATTACTAACATTTGGCTACAAATATTTGTTTGTGCATATGTTTTTGTTTATCTTGAATAAATACTTAAAAGTGTGATTGTTACATCATGTAAGTGCATGTTTAACTTTATAAGAAACTATGAATCTGTTTTTCCAAGGGTCTGTATCATTTTGCATTCACATCAATAATGTATGAGAGTTCAAGTTCCTTCACAGTCTCAACAACAGTTTTAATTTGAGACATTTTAATTAAAGCATTGTAGTGGTTCATTGTGGTTTTAATTTGTAATTCCCTAAGGACTAATTATTTTCTGGGTGATCATTAGATGAATTTGAGGAGAACTGACATCTTAATGGCATTGATTCCTCCAATTCCATTCAGTTCCTTATATTCTGAGAGGTTTTGTTTTTTAATGAATGCATGCTGAATTTTTTTCAAATGCTTTTCTGCTTCTATTTAGATGATCATATTTGTTTTGCTAATAATGGCCATGTTTTTTTTTTAATCTCTTCCTCTTTTGTAAGATATAATTTAATAAAATACTTTCAAAATACATGCAGCTATTTGTTTTGATGAATATTACTCTGTTGTTTTACCTCATTTAAGGACTTTCTGGTTTGGGTATGAACTCAGCATTGGCCTCTTGAAATGAGCTGGGTAATGTTGCTTTCTTTTATTTTTCTGGAAGAGTTTGTGTAGACTTGGTATTGTAAATTGAGTAGAATAGTGTGGAATTGGTATCATTTAAAAATGTTTTGTAGAATTCACCAATGATGTCAGTGGGATTTTGGGTTTACTTACCTGAGAAAGGTTTTATCTATTACGCTTTAAACAAAAACAGATATTGGATTATCTAGGTTATCCAATTCTTCTTGAATGAGTATTTTCAATTAGCGTCTTTCAAAAAATTTTCCCATTTCAACTAAGTAATTGAATTTATCAGTAGAGATGTTTATCATCATATTGATTATCCTTTTATTGTCTGAAGGGGCTATTTTAAGCCCCTTTCATTCCTAATATAGGTAATATGTGTCTTCTTTCTTTCTTCCATAAGTTGGGATAGAAGTTAATCAATTTTCATATTTTCAAAGAATTAGCTTTTAATTTCACTTATTTTTCTTTTTTGTTTGTTAATTTTCAGTTTAATTGATTTTGTCCTTTATCCCTGCTAACATTTTCTCTTTTCTTTTAATATACTTTGCTCTATACTCTTTGTTTCTTAAGGCATAAGTTTATATATATATAAGTTTATATAATTGATTTGCGACCTGTCTTCCTTTCCAATAGAAAAAATGCTATAAATTTTCCTCGAAGCACTGCTTTGGCTTCATCCCACAAATTTATATATATTTATATATTATGTTTTCATTTTCATAAATTTAAAATACTGTTTAATTTCCTTTGTGAATAAGTGTGCTGTTCAATGTTCAAGTTCAAGTAAGTGACAAATTTCCAGATATCTTTATTGATTTCCATTTTAATTGTATTTGGATTTAAGAATATACTTTGTATGTTTAAAATCATTTTTAAACTCATTGAGACATATTTCATGGCCCAGAATATGGTTCATCTCATAGAATATTCTGGATTCACTTGAAAATATTTCTGTTGCTGTGGTAATTATTCTGTAATTGTCAATGTGTTCAATTTGATTTATAACATTTTTTCAAATATTCTGTATCCTACCTTATTTTCTTCTCTTTTTTCTATTAACTACTGAAAGGATTGTTGAAATATCCAACTACAATTATTGACTAGTTTTGTTATGTCTCTTTTAAATTCTGTTAGCATGCACAAGTAGAATTCTACTTGGGATTGTTAATTTTTCCTAACGACTTTACCCCAATGTCACTATGAATTGTCTCATTATAGCCCTTTTTATATTTTTTGTTCTGAAGTCTATTTTGTCATTTTCACACGTAACCATCTGACCATTTGTTTGCTATGTATCTTATCTGACCATTGTTCCTATTTTCCTCTTTCCATTTGCAAAAAATATTGCAAGGGCAATTTAATGCATTTTCAAAGTTAAGATTTTTATTCCATTCTATTTCTACTCTTAATTTATTAACTATGTGTGATGGTTAGGTTCATGTTTCAACTTGGCCAGGTAATGCTGACCAGTTCCTGGTCAATCAAGCACTGGCCTAACAGTTTCTGCAAGGCCATATCATGAACTTTTGAAATGATTGCATCTATGACTGATTACATCTATATCTGCAATCAACCAAGAACAGTGTCGTCAGCAATGAGAGTCATTTAATCCAATCAGTTGAAGGCTTTAAAAGGAGAAGTGATGACTTCAGCAGCCAGGAGAGAGAACTTTCATCTCTACCGCAGCCAGTCAGCTCTTCCTGGGGAATTTATCAAAAACCCTTGAGGGAGTTGCCAGCTTGAAGCCAGCCTATGAAATCTAGACTTATGCATCCCCAAAGTTGCATGAGATACTTTTATAAAGTGTTAAAATAGTTACAAATATTTCCTGTTCACTCTATTTCCCTAGAGAACCCTGACTAATACACTATTTGTTTTATTTTGATAGTACATATCTAGAGTTTATATGTAACATAACAAAGGCCACCCTAAATATTATATCACCTCACATATAGTCTAAAAATCTTACAAAAATATATCTGTAAACCTCCCTTCTGTCCTTTATCCTGTCATTGTCATACATTTTATTCAGCATATATCTAATCCTTATAATACATCACTTTGCTACAAATAGCCAATAACTTTTCAAGAGCTTTAATAAGGTGCTAAGACATTTTCTATTCACCCACATATTGGCTATTTCCAGAGGTTACCATTCCCTTTATAGAGCCACATTTCCAAGTAGTTCCATGATCCTTCTGATTGAAGAAATGTATTACAATTTCTTATAGTATTAAGTCTGTTGATGACAAATTCTCTCAGCCTTTGTTTATTGGCTTTAATTTTTAAAGATCTTTTCCCTAAGTACAAAATTCCAGGTTATAAACCCTCATACCCACCCCATCCCCAGTTTGTTAAAGTTGTTATCCTATTGTATTCTTGATTGAATAGTTTCCAATAAGAAGTGTGCTGACATTTATATCTCCGTTCCTCAGTGCATTATGTATCTTTATTTTCCCTTGGCTGTACTTCAGATTTGTTTTTCTTTTTACTGTTTTCTTATCAATAACATTATAATATGTCTAGGTGTTATTTTCTTTATGATACTTCTGCTTGAAATTTTTACAACAAAGTTTCATAATTTTCTGATTTCAAGACTTTCTTTAAACATACAGTAAATAAGACATGGTGGTCCTAGGAAACGTATAGACATATAAAACAATGGGATACAGTATAGAGCCAGACGTAGATACACATATATGATGAACTGAATGTTAACAATGTTCCAAATGCAATCTCATGAAAGAAGAGTAGTGTTTTCAACAAATGGTGCTAAAAATTTGGATATCCATATGCAAAAATAATAACAATAAAGGAAACATAGTTCATTTGTCATAGTAACTTAAATGGGTCATTGGCATAAATAAAACCTAAAACTACACAGCTTCTTGAAGGCATCATATGTAAATATCTTTGTGACCTTCAATTAGTGAAATATTTCTTATATGGGATGCTAAAAGCATGATCCATAAAAGAAAAAAGTTTACAAATAGGTCTGCATTAAGATTAAAAATTCTTTGCTCTTCAAAAGACTTGTTAATAAGATATACAGACAGACTGAGAGAAAATATTTCACAACAAATATATGAAGGATTCATATCCAGTTACCCACTTATGTTACTGAATATATATATATATATAAATGGATAAAAGATTTGGACAGAAGCTTTAGCAAAGAAGATAAATGGATGGTAATTAAGAACATGAAAATATATCAATATCATCATCATTAAAGAAATGAAATTTAAAAACAAAGTTAGCTACAAACCTATTAGAACGTCAAAAGAGAAAAACACAAGTTGATACCAAGGCTGGCAAAGATCTCAATCAACTGGAAACCTCATGTACTATTTGTGGTAATGCAAAGGGGTATAGCCACTGTGAAAAAGTTTGGATGTTTCTTAAGAAGTTATATATATATACTTATCACATAGCCAATCCATCCTAGACCTAAGTATTTAGCCAATGTAAATGAAAAATTGTGTTCACATCAAAACCTCTAAACAAAGGTTTATAGCCACATTACATATAATCAACAATAAGTGGGAACAACCCAAATTTCATTCATCTATTGACTGATTAAACTATGGTACATTCACAACAAATAATGATTTTTAGCCATAAAAAGAAACAATTCTATAAAATTTAACATATTCTTAAATTTAATACATTCCTATGGGTGTGAAACAATTACAAGCAGGACTTTTTGATGTGGTTACTTCAGTTAAGAAGGTATGGCCCACCATGAGAAAGGGGAATTAGGGACCAAAGATCACCATGAGGCATAATAAATAATGTTTTTCAGCCATAAAAAGAAAGAATTCTGTAAAAGGCAAATTATAGGAAGACAGAATAGATAAAAGATAGGTAGTGATGGCAGAGGGAGGTAATTGATCAAATGATTTAAGAGGGAATATTCTGAGGGTGGTAAAACTATTCTGTATCTAGACTCTGATTGGAGATTATAAACTGTATGCATTTATACACCCAGAACTGTACATTAAAAAGGGTGAATTTCACTGCTTGCAAATTATGCCTCAATAAACTAGCCAATGAAATAAAATTTTGGCTTGCCAGATGAATTACTAAATGATCACAAAAAATATGAGTGATTTTAATTGCAAAAAGAAAATGTTCATCCAATTCCATTTTTGTGCAAGTGCAATGGAAAGGGACAATTAGTGTGCCACAGTGTGGATAGAGATGGGAAGTTGATGGGGTTGTGACGAGTGGGTGTCCACAGGAGAATACCAAATGTGAAGGAAGCCTGTCAAAAAACAATGGACATGGCTACTGGATTATAGTTCAACAACTTGAGGTATTTCCTTCTGGCTACACTCTCTTAGTTAACCTACCTCTATTTTAAGTCTTAAAATTGGGTAGAGCACACAATACTAGAGGTTAATATGAGGGATGGGGAGTAAGGAGTATGGGAAGTTTGGGGTTTTCTTGTTTTGTTTTGTTTTGTTTTAATTTCTTTTCCTGGAGTAATGCAAATGCTCTAAAAATGATCATGGTGATGAATGTACAACTATGTGATGATACTGTGAACCATTGATTGCATGCCTTGGATGGACTGTATGGTGTAGCAATATATCTCAATAAAATTATATTAAAAATGGACATGTGTCACCAGGGTTTACAGTCATCCCATAAAAAATTATAACTAGACTAAACATTTTTCTATAGTTCCGAAATTTATTTCTATTTATCCTGCCTCCCAGAAAAGCTGAGAGTGTTTGGCTTTTGCTCTACTTCCCAGTGTCAGGATCAGGAATTACTTGAATCGTCTATTATAGCTTATAGACACTGAGAATGATGGATGATGGATAAGCATTTTCCTTCTAAGGGCATTGTGTACTTTCTCCCAGAAATCACACTAAGCACTCTCTTGCTCTCTCTCATATCTCTCCTTTTCTCTTTCTCTCTCTTTAGGTTTAATTCATAGATTGAGAAGATATTCATAGAGAAGATTATGTGGTCACCAGCAGGTATCTTAAACAAGAGACCTGATATATTTGGGAGAATAGGTGGAGGAGTTTTGGTCCTTCCTCACTCTGACATTTGTCGGCTGATGAGGCTTTGGGGGAGCAACTAGCTTGCACCTCTGTGTTGGAAAATATTGTTGATACCTTTTTATATATGCTTACTGACTTTACTTCCTTCCTTCTGTCTTTTTTGGTAAAAACCAATTGACTTAGCCATATCTTGTCTCTGCCTGGTTATTCTGAAAATCAATATTTATTACTGGCATTTTCCAATACAGTAGATGTACAGTTATTCTGCTTGGATTATAGAGCATTCTTTTTCTGACTCTCTCCATAATTTTTAGAAATTTTGTCTAGGATTAACTTAGTCAAACAAAGATCAGAGATAATGTTATGCAGGGATTTGTGAAGATTAGAAATAAAATATGAAAGACACCCGTCACACTGAGTCTTGCTAAATAAGCATTGCTTTCTTTTTTATTTTGAATAAATGTCATGATATATCACAAGAAGCACAAAAATTTGAGTCAAATAACTCTTGAGTTGAATCAGCTCTTCCACTTATTAGTCGCATTACAATTCCCGAATTTTTGTATTCTCACCTCTATGCTAAAAATACTAATTATGCTCCTCTTACAAAAATTAAATGTGACTTAAATACTACATGAGATATGTTTTTGGTGGTTTGAAGCTGTATGTACCCCAGAAAAACATGCTCTTAAATTTAATACATTCCTGTGGGTGTGAAACCATTGTAAGTAGGACCTTTTCATGTGGCTACTTCAGTTAAGGTATGGCCAACCTCAATCAAGATGGAACTTAATCCTATTACTCTAGTCCTTTTTAAGCAGAGTGAAATTCAAACAGATGAAAACCACAAGAAGTAAGAAACTGAAATCAAACAAAACCTGGAAGGGAACAGAGAGACCACGAAAACCCACCATGTGCATTGCCATGTGAAAGGGGAATTAAGGACCGAGGATCACCATCACGCAGCCCCAGAACACCAAAGTCTTTTGAGAGAAAGCATTGCCTTGATGATGCTTTGATTTGGATATTTCCCCAGCCTCACAACCATGAGCTAATAAATTCCCATTGTTTAATCCAAACCATTTCATGGTATTTGCTTGAGTAGCCTGGGAAACTAAAACAATGTCAAATGCATAATAGAGTTCCCAGCAACATGCTTTGTATCTGACAAATACGATTTTATTTCCTTTACAATTAGCAATGTTGTTTTCAGTAAGCAAACTCTTGTGAAAAAAGAAAGCTTAGCAAAAATGTTGAACTTATATTCATCAAGATTTTTAAAATTGGCCTCTTTCCTGCCAAGTTTTAGTTTGATGTTATCAAGACTTGCACATGCCATATTAGAATAAACATTTTATAAAGCAGTTTTTATTCTTGCCTTATAATTTTCATAGTTAATAGTTTTACTAAAATAATTTTTTTAAATGTAATCATCCTTAACTTGTATTAACTGCTGCAATAGCAAGTGGAAAAATTAATATTCTGACATTATTGAAAGAGGAAATGTCACAGGAATGCAAAACAGTAGTGACCTGTGGTATCAAGTGAAAGTGCTCATGATATTAAATAAGACTTTTATTGCACAGACTTCTAAAGGTTGATCTGTTTTTTTGTTAGAAGCATGCTGCTCAGCTAAGAATTGCTAGGTTTATAGTATACACTGAAAACCATAATTATTCATCCCGCTTGCCTCACTAGAATCTATCTGCTGTTCATTAGGGCTTAGAACAGCAATGCATAGTTACCAACATGGATGAATTATTTTTTGCAAAATCATTTTCTTCATTTAAATACACAGGCACAGGAACTAATTCATTTCATTTCTGCTGACCTAAATGTGAAATGGAATTTATGAAAATTTAGCTCATACTCCTGGATATCAGTTTGGAGAATCTAGTTAACTGAATAACTACTGCACTCATATTCCTATTCCAATACTATGAGTAGAATCCATAATCATATTTTAGTTTTTTTTCCTAACTTTATTAATAATTTGGAAGACTGCAGCAAATGTGGTAGATTGTATTGCCTGGATAACTAAAAGCACTTGCACATTTTGTGTCAATAAAAATGAACTTTACTTACATCATAAGAATGACCCTAATGAAATGCAAGTGACACTAATAAGATTTATGGATGCTATCTTGCATATTCAAACATAGCCTTAAGCTTGAAAATACATGACTTCCAACACAACCTTTTAATTACTAAAACTTTAAAACTTATCACCCTAATTAAGTAAAATTATTTTGGATTTATGATTAAATAACTTTGTACACAAAGTATCTTTTGTTGGTATTTTAACTTTCAAATAGAGAATTTCACATCATTCATTCATTTTTGTAACACCCACCAGCACTTTATTAAATGCTATAAATTGTTTAGCACAGAACATTTCCCCAAAGATATTTTTAAATCAACTCTAATATGCCTTGCAGAATCTAAGATTTTAAAAAAATTTTCAAACTGAGATAGTAAAAACATGCATTTATCTGTCTTTTTGTCTTCATTGAAGAGTCAAATTTGTAGTTCCTTTACAGCCTTTCAACACCTGGAGGGCTGAGAGAGTTAACAGTAACTTAGATAAGGTACTAAGGTTCAGATCTACTTCTCAAATATCATCAAGACCATGTTCTTTATGTCACAATAGGTAGGGGGATTTAGGTTTACAAAAGAGTTATAAAAATTTACTGTGCCAAAATTCATATCACTGATGAGAAAATAATATTTTTTAGCTGTAAAATCCTACTATGCTTTACTCCATTGTAGATCAAATTCTCAAGTATGTGTATTGAGAAACATGAATGGGTCACATGGGTACTTCCCTCAGGACAGCTCTGTGGGTAATAGCCTCGTGTCTTCGTTTCTAAGCACAATGAAGCTTTCAGTATCTGAAACTCAGGTGCTTTTAGCGTATTTTCAGTATCAACAGAATAAAGAGCTCCTTTCCCTGTCTCTGTCTCTCCCATTCTGTCACTGTTTCTCTTTATAAAACATTCCTTTGAACTCTGTCAATATTTATGCAAGTAGATTTAAGAGATATTTTTTCTGCTTTTATACATCTAAGATAAAATTCAAAGTTGCAAGGGTCTGTAATGAGATTAGGATAAAACAATGGCAGACACCTGGTTTATATTTGCAGGTATAAACCATTGCCTCTATTTTAACATGAGAATGATTTCATATGGGATTTGCCTCTTTAAAATATCAGGCCCATTTTTTTCAGATAAAACAAAAGCAACATTTATGTTTTTATTTCCTAGGATGGATATAATGAAAAGTAAAATAAAAAATGGTCTTATTTGAAAAATAAGTACACAATACACCAGCTGGGACAGTCCACAGGGAGACAAAGTGGGTCTTTGTCTCCCTGTGGACATCAGCACTTCTTTTCTCCAGCAAATCCACCTGGCTGGGCCACAGAGGAAAGAGCCTAGATAGGGCTTTGGTAACAAATTCCATTAGTAGGAAGACAACTGCTCAATTTTGTGGCCTAGTTTAGTTTTATTTTCAAATTGAGTATTACCAGCCCCTATTTTGGAGGACTCTTTCTTTGAAAATAAATTTGTAAACAAAAGGCAATATTGTATAGTGGGGAGATAATGGGGTTTGGAAACAGGCAACCCTAGGTGTGAATCCTTGTTAGTACAGATAACATTATCATGGGGGCTACTATGCTAAATTATAATTTTCATTTACTGAATGGTGGGCTATGGGAGGTGCTGTGTAACTGTTTCACATGCAATATCTCATTTATCTTCCCATTTTCCATATTGAAAAACAAACAATTGATCAAACAAGAAACAACTGATTTTAGAGAAGTTGAGTTGTTTTTTCAAACTTTTCTGCTAAAAGGTCAAGGTTGAGTTTATTTTCTGGCATTTTGACTCTAGTTTCCCCTTTATAGATACCATTAGACTCACTGATTTCTTTCTCACAAGCAGAAATAAAAACCAGTTAGACATGATTGCATGAATTAACATATATATATTTATATACTTACATTTTTGAAATCTTTCTTTCTCTTATGACCATTTTGAATATTATTCTGTGTCCTTCAGGATAACAGTAGTTTCTTTTAGTAAAATTCTTCCAATTTATCAATATTGCGAATAAAAACACACATTATTCAAGTGTAAGAGACACCTGGAAAATATTTTCCAAAGGGCATCTGTTTTCCACCTTTCATATATCAAGCCAATGAAAATTCTAATATATTTCCTAACATTTAACGTAATGCATTTGACAATACATTACTCACAGGAGTGAAATAGAAGCATCCACAAAGAAATCTGAAATTCAAAGTTTGGTTTACTGAACTATGCTACTAGAAATTGGCCTGTAAGTATAGCTCTTTATGTTTAGAAGGCTAATTTAAGTTCTGTATCTCATAAAATTAATCAACATATTCATATTCCAGAAAGGTTATAATAGGAATGATGTTAGCTGTTCATAATTTTATGAGAATACTTATTCTGCTTCTTAGGAAATCAGTTTTCCATTGAAACAATATCCTGTTTAAATTTTCATGAACAAATTTGTATCTATTGAAATAGTTCCAGTCTTTAAAAAAAGTTATGATTTTTACTTCCAGTTGGATTTGTATTTTGAAAATGCATGCTGATTGATATTATTAACATTCATCATTCCGGAACTCTTTTCGAAATAAGTGCATTCAATGACAATTCTATATAATTTTTGGCTGGGCAACAAATTTGTGTCATTGATTTTTTTTCAAATTTATACTATTATAAACTTGGCTTCACTGCTGACATTTTTGGCAAATAGAAATGATTATTCTTCCTTCACTATTTTATAGAAAAAGGGAAAATTATTGTCATTATTTTTGTATTCTGAGTCTGCTGTGGAGTTATTTCTAAGAGTACCTGATTTGTTTTTATCTATGGAATGGTTCTAGAAGGAGAACAGGGAATTGAAGTAGTTCCTTTGACCAGAATGGCAAATGTTCTATTTATCCGAAATTTCAGATAATTAAAAGCATTGCTTTTCTGACTTTTTATGATTAGACCCTTAATTGCATAATTATTTTATGCTTTTAAAAATACCTTCACTCACTTTAAAGATTGTGTGAAGTAAAACATATGAATTTTGTTTTAAAGAATCAGTACACATAAAACCTAAACAAAGCAAGTTTAATATTCTTGTTCATCATCTTTGCGTAAATGTTTTTGTACATTACATAACTTTTTCTTCCATAAGGTCCTTCATGACCTGTGGATGATTTATTTGTTCATATATTTAATGGCACAGGCTATATAGTTCATACATTTTGAAAGGTAGTTATATAACTGTAATACATTTACAGATAATGCTGTTTATTATAATGATATAATCCTGACCTCATTTTGAAATCTGCATTATTTGATTAAGCTTATGATGGCAATAAGATTGACAGGTAGCAATTGGTTATGGCAGGTAAAGGTCTCTTGGGAATTATTCAACATAATTTTAGTTGCCACAATTAAGTGAAAGAATGAGTCTCTTTAAGTCTTGTAGGTGTGCAATGTTAAGATCCTTACATCCATACTCCTATCTCAGCCCTTTTAATACATCAGTTTCAGTTCTGTCTTCCTAAGTAAACGCTGTCCTTGAGCTCTTCCTTTGCTGAAAACCTTTTAGTTAAATAATTTTTCATTTCTATGACAGTGGATTTCAAGATACTCTTCTAAGACCAAAGAGATCCCAGAACTTGCCTTGGGTATGAGTCAAAAGGCCACGCCCCATTTATCTTTATGTCCCTGGGCCAACAGAGAATGTCTTCTTCTAATAAGAAAAAAGAATTAGGGAAAAATGTAAAAAGAATTAGGAAAAAATATTAGAGGTTCACTGATATAAGTAGAAGAGGCAATAAAATATGAATTTGTGAAAATATTTTCAGTCCACAAAACATTTTCTGTGTGCAAGAATGGAGTAGGGATTCTGTAATACAGACAAGTTTTAAAAATTTATTTAAAGCAGACGGACCACTGTGTATGAGATTAAAACAAGCATGGAAGTTCCCTAAGTCTGAAAGATCCTGTGTGCCTTTGCTGAATTTAACTATTGAGTGACTTGCCAAGGTTAGACAACTTGGACTACTCCAGTTGGTGATCTGCTGTAACAGTAATTTGGTATCACCCAACAGACATCTCTATCGTGTGGACTGTTCTGGCTATCAATTGTATTTCCATATACTCTTTCCGCCACCCATATATCCTTTGATCCAGGCAACTCGTTATAAATATTAACCCCAACAGAGCCTATCTTAACTATTTTTGTTTCCTATAATTCAGTTTTCTTTTTCTAACATCTGACCTATCCAACTATCACTTACCCATTGTGGTTGACTGTATTTTTCCCATTTATAAAAGGATTTAATTTCACTGCCTTTTTGAAATTAGACATTTTGACTAATGACATGTGAATGGATACGACAGAATACAGAACTTTTTAGAGCTACCGTATGTTTTCTTCCTTGTTCTTTTGCCCTAATGCATGTGGCTGGGATGTTTAAGAAAGGATTTTCTCCTTCAACCTATATCCTAAAATGAAGAATACACAGGGACATATGACATGAATGAAATTAACTTTTGTAGTCATGACCCTCTGAGAATCTAGGACTATTTGCCACTGCAGCAGGATTTAACCAAAGCTGACTGACAGAGCCATTAAGTTTCTATTTTTCATTCCAGTGGATTTTTTTTGTTGCTACAAACTAACCTCTCTATTTAATCCATAATTTTTAGCCATACCTACCTTGGGTTTGTTGATCTTTGTGTACTATTTAATTTTGACAATAAAGTGGTTTGTTTTATGTATTAGAAACTAAGGCTTAGATAGAGAATGTGTGATGTGCCAAAGGTCACAGAATTACTACTTTACACAGCTAAACTTTTAATCTACTTGCAGGTAATGCCAACATTATCTGATATGCTGTATCATACATATAATAGATATTCAAGTATTTGTTGAATAAGGGAGTTAATGAGAGAATGAATGAATGTATGATTTAAATAATGTACAATAGATTCTCGAAAAAGCATATGTAGCTCATGTAATTACATAGCTTATAATCTACAGGGGAGCAGAGAATAAATTCTCATTTGCAATAAAATGAGGGGAGAGCAATGATAGGAATATGAACAGGGCTTATGGGTCACCTGCTCTAGAAAATTGGGTACTTTTACACAATATCACCTTTCTTTATTGTTCCTAATAATCTCAAGGAGTAAGGCATATCCACTTTTTAAGAATTCAAGCTGATAAAAGTTAAAAAACAAACAAACAAAAAACTAGAACAGTTGCAAATAAGGCCAAATCCAAATTTAATTTACTAAAAAACTCATGCTCAGTTCTTCAGTATCTGCTGCCTGCTAAAAGTCATTGATTAATAGATTCTGAGGTTTCAATGATTCAAAATGTTTTGTATGCTCAGTTCATTTTTCCATGGTAACTTTCAATTTAGCCCGAGGAAAAGTGGTGAACTGCCCTCTGTCTGCCCTGGCAACTTGCATCCTGAGACAATTCTTGATGAAGGCTAGCCAGAAAAGGCATGGCCTCCTCCAAATAGATGTGAAAGTCCATTATAAACTGTCAAGCACAATTCTGTGGTCACTTTGTAATTTTTATTAGCTTTAGTCTGAGAGAGACCACAGTCATGGACAACTCAAAATATGGTAGAAGAAAGCAGAGTAGAAGAAAATAGACTTGGTTATCTTATAAGGTCTGACCAGTTGCAGTTATTTAAACCTCAGTTACCTATCAAAATTTTAAGGGCAAAATATAACAAAGATATAGAGCTATAATCAAATTGACTGCATAAATATCAAGTGGTATTTCATTGCAAAATGGTATAAAACTATGTTCTTATTTACATAAATAATAAAATATTAATAATGCATCCAATATAAATATTTATCATGCTTAGTTTACTTCAGTGAGTGAATGACAACCTTTTCCCCTTAGGACAACTCAAGTAGCAAATTGATAGTGTGCAATGTATTTCATGGATCAAGAGATAATATGTGTCATATAAGCACTACTGTCAGAAAACCCTCCCTGGAGAGTTAATTTATATTCACTGCACCAGTGTTCATATTGCTTCGAGTTGGCAAGTAGACTCACATTTTTTCTTCCAATATATTCTATACTGTGAATTCCAAGTTGAAACTGCTTTCTAACTCTGTATGGAAACATGACCTTGAAAAGGTACATTTAGGAAGACAAGGAGTGGCGGGTACCAGGCAATACAAAATTAAGCACAAATTCAGGATTAATAGTATTAATAATTATACCATTTCAAATAAGCAAAACATTACAAGAATAAAGCATAAAAAATAAAGACAAAATCATCCTGTCCATTGGCTCTCTCTCTTAAAATGATTGATAACACAGATTCAGCTCAATTTTTCAAGTGTGTAAATTACTACTAGGAAATAATATATATGCTTTTGGGGAAGACGCTAATTCTTAGTCCTTTGTAATGCTGGAAAGGATGCTGTTAAGTTGAATACTGATTGCAATTCTTGTAAAAGAGCCTGGTAATATAAGTAATCATCTCTTTTATTTATACAGAACTTTAAAGTTTAGAAAGATCTTATGCGTATACTATTTCAGTCAATGTTAATTGAACCCTTAGGTATGGGTATATATTTAACCTATATTTGAACATGAATTAAAGTCCTTTTTTTTAAATGAAGAGAAAACTTTTCCCTGTGCCTGGAAACTATCTGGTTTCTCTGTGCCTGGAAAATATCTCTCTATTCGTCCCTGGTCTCTTTTCAGAGTCTCATATAATATATTTATTTGATTTGCAGATACAGAAAAACCAGAAGAAATTAATACATTCATATATATATACATACTTACATATGTACAATAATTCTGTATTCCAGGTATAATGCTAAGGACTTTATAAGACTTAGCATATTTAACACTCGTTAAATAACCGTGAGATACAACTACGTACTATAATTTATCCATTTAATGAATGAGGATGCTAAAGCTAAGAGATCATAAATTATTTGTTCAAAATCATGTAGTTAATACAATTTAAAACAGAAGTGCAATTGAAATTCCAGCCCTCCTATCATAAATTATGTTCCTAATAAGAAATCATTAAAACCGAAAAAAGGAACAAAGCAAATAAACAAGATACCTTGAAAACTCTACTATATACAGTATATATATATATATTATATATATGTAAGTTTATTTATTTTTTTAATTTCCAATGGGCACATTAGGCTTTTCCTCACATCAGCACCCTCACCATGGCATTTATAAATCCAGATCATCAGTCTTAACAGACAGTTATTTTGATTTCTGCATGATCTGGGGTCCATTCCATATCAAATTTAAATGGCATTAATGGCTCCATTGTAACTGTGTTACACTTTTGATAGTGTTAGAATTCTACCAGAGTTTTCCATGAATTAGACTCAACTTACAAATTGTTAAAGTTTTTAAGGAAGAAAACTATGTCTAATTGAATTCAAAGGAACAAATATTTCATGAAAGTTAGTTTTATTTTCTTCTTTTTTAGAGCATTTTACCAGAACATTGCATAGAAGAGATCTTATGCAATTAATGATTTAGTTCATCCATAAATAGATAGCTTTTCCTCAGTGCAAAATAAATTTGAGACAATAAAAGCACATGAGTAAGACATGGCATCTTGGTTGTGTGAACACATATTAAAAGGCCCAAGAATGTATTTTTTTCAATAAATTGTTTCTACGACAAATGCAATACTCATTATAAAGGATTTAGAAACCTTAAAGAGGGAAATTATCAAACAGTCACTCCTGAAATAAACACAATTATCATTTACATACAGTTGGTTGCTCTTACATTTCACTTTCTTTGCAATTTAAACAAAATGATTAACATAAAATAAATAAACAAAATCTGTTTTCTACTTTCTATAATTGTATATTTTTATAGAAACTTTTCCTAATTTATTAAATTTTCTTTGAAAATATTGTATTAATGGCTACATGCTAGTCTATTCCGTGGATAAACCATCATACATGCCAAACAATTTCTTACTGTTGGATAGTTAAGTTGTCTCAAATTTCTACTTTTATAAAGAGCAGTGTCATGTGCACCTTAAACTTAAACTCTGTTTTTTATTTTTATTTTTTTTGAACTTAAACTCTGTTTCTTTTTATTTTTTTAGAATATGGTCCATTTACTAGTTTAAATCTATGAATTTTAAAACCTCCCAATACATATTGAAAATGTTTCTTTCAGAAAGATGTTTATTTACAAATAATATTTTAATCTTTTAAGTAAGTTTGTTCCAGTTGCATAAAACAGATTAACTTCTAGCAGGCTTTTGGCATGCAGAGACTTGGCTTCTTACAACCTATCCAACTCCCACATCCAAAATCTAGGATCTTTATTAAACTGGCATTTTCTGTCTTGCCATGTGTTTTCCCTTGCTCCCAGCTGTGCAGCCTTGTCTTTGATGGAGCAGTAAATCATGTAAGCTACTTGATTCAATTCCTGAAACAGTTAGACTTCACCTACAGACTTAAATCTTGTACTCTCTTGCTCTATTTTTCCTGGTTACATGTTTCTTGGTAGTTAACAACAAATTCATTCCTCTCTTCCATTCCTTCTATTTTGTCTCTGATCCATAGTTACTCCAGTCATACAAATCAAGCCAAAAATGTTGAAATTTGAATTTTCCTAGAAAATCTGTAAATTAAGACTTGTATGATATAGGTAAATTGAAATAAGAACTAAATTTTGATCTCATAGCACTGCATATTTACCTATTTCAATATTATTACTATTATATTTTATAATGGATAAAAACGTTTGTGTATTTATATATTTGTGACTATATATTCATGCATTTTATACAATTATGCATATTAGGTTTGCAAATTATACATTTATAATGAGTAAAGAACATATTGTTATCTTACTTTTAAGAATTAGTCTACTGTTAACCCATAAACAATCATGGTTAGGTATTCAAAGTCACATTTGATTTAGCTTCCTTGGAAGTAACCAATCTATAAATAGAAATATCCAATACTTGAATTATATTCAGAGAATTTTCTTTCACAAGATAGCCAGATACTACTGAAAACACACACACACAGACACACACAAACACACTAACTTTGTGTATATGAAAATTCCAAAATTTTCTCAAGTCTTTAAAAAATCAAAACCTGGATTAAAGGCTTCCCTTTCTATTTTAAGAATACTTTTATATTAGAAATCAGTAGATTGTGAATTTATAAGAGAATTTAGAGCTGAATCCCCTCAATCATGCATATATGCTCAAATATACTACTTCAAATTTATTATTTACACATTCAAAAAATACAATCGAACATTGGAAATAGCATACAGAAAAATTTTCACAGTTGATCTATTGTTGGACTTTTCATTTGCATATTTTGTCTCCTTAGACAAAGAACTGGTGCTCAGAGTTCATGCTGTCCATGTAGTGAGACTACTTGAAAAGTTAATGACTACAAAACCTTCAATTATTTATGCATCATGTTTTCAAGTACCCTTTCCTTAAGAACTTATTGATGTGAATAACACCAGAAAAATCACTGCTTTTTGTTTGGTTTTTAAATAAAAGTCACTCTCCAATTTGAAAAAATTGATGTAAAAATGTAAACAGAATTTAAAAATATATATGTGACATGTTTTGTTGTGGTAGCGTTTGGCATTAACCTGATTATATATATGACATATTGTCTTGTGACTCTTCTGCAAAGTATTACTTCAATCTCATATCTTCCAACATTCTTTAGGAATTACAAATTATTGAAGGGAGGCAATAATGAAATTATTTCAATAATGCAATCAAGGGGGGAAAAAGCAACCAAAACCTTTCATGAACAGATTTCTCATTGTTTTAGTTGTCTTGATTTATATCAAAATAAGTTAGCCCTTTAGAGAAGAGTGCCATTAATTAAAGAAGGAAGAAAAATATTTAATTATAGAATACTAGTTAAGAGCAAAACAAAAAGTCTCTTGCATATGTTGTTATTAATTTTTAAAAATTCATTTTGCAAATGTATTTTTCACAACAACAATTTAAAGAAGATATTATCAGCCTGATTACTGTCAATCAAGGAAGGGACACTTAGAGTTTAATTAACTTTCCCTAAGTCATACACTAGCAGAATGTATAAAGAAAATAGAATCCTTCATGATTTTCGAGCTGTATGAGACTGTCTTCTAACAACTAGGGATCTGAACAAAGGGACATACAAACACACAAGGATTATTAAAAAACATGTTCCTTCCTGGTCTGTATTATTCCTTTTGTTGAAGGATATTTTTTCCATTTGGCACCACTTTGGTGATTATTAATATGTAAATTCATGATTAATAAGTAAATTCTATTGGCATTTTCATCAATTCATCTACAGAATCCAACCACTTCTCATCACTTCTCCCCCTCTCACTCTTGTCCAACCCTTTATTTTTTCTCACCCAGAGTATTCCAGTAGCCCCAAAGGGGTGCTTTTGTCTTGACCTACTGTGATGGTTAGTTTTAGGTGTGAACTTGCTAGGCTATAGGACCCAGGTGTCCAGTTGAACTCTAATGTAGGTATTGCTGTGAATCTATACAGTTGACTTTAAGAAAAGTAGAACTTTCTTGATAATCTATGTAGACATCATCCAACCAGTTGAAATACCTTAAGAACAAAAGAGGTTTTCCTGAGTAAGAAGAAATTCTGTCTGTGGACTGTGGCAGCAGGAAGCTTGAGAGTTTGTATCCTGTCAGCCTGTGTATGAATATCACACTTGCCTTGCCAGTCCTCATAATCTTGTAAGCCAATTCTAGACAGATGATAGATAGATGATGATAGTTATGATGATAGAATGATAGATAGATAGAATATACATGTAGATATAGACAATATAAACAGATACAGATATAGAGGATAAAGATAAAGATATATTTATAGATAAATCTATATTTATAGATAAAGATATCCCACTGGTTCTGCTTCTCTACCTTCAGTGTATTCTCAGCAGCCCAAGTGATCTTTATAAAATAGAAGTAGGAAAATATCATTCTGTCCCACATAATCCTTCATTGACAGACTAAAGCTATGAATGTCAACGAATTCTGATTCTCTTTAACCACACTCTTTTAGAAATATTAAATGGAATTTCTCTTCCATCACTCATCTCCTTGCTCTTGTGTTTCAGCCAAATTGACTACCTTTCTAACTTCATGTGAGAAAAAGCATGAGACTTTTAACTAAAGAGATCTTAGTGAATGCCTAAAATCTCTTCTTCCCTTTGCTCTCCAATTACTCTGCTTTATTTCCTTCATAGAATATACGATGCCCTATAAGAACCATGTTTATTTATGCATTTATTTGTTTATAATTTTCTCTTTACATTAGACAATCAACATTTTAGCTCTTACTTCCAGTGTGTCTCAACCCTGCTTAACAGTATAATGTACAGAGAGGACAGTTGAGTCAATAGGCTTCCATAACACCCAAATTCTGATGTATCTTTCCAGCGTTCAAAAATTTCTCCCCTTCCTGGAATCTTGGAACACAGGAATTTTAATGGGAGAATTTGAATGTATTGATATGTATTTATTTTCAAAGGCTATATGTGCTAGAAAAAACTTCAGGAATATTCAGGAATATTCAGGTTCAGTGCTACATATTTACACAAAACAGGCAAACAGATTTCTGCCTAATTTCTCTATTGAGTGTTTGAACAGCGTCAACTCCTCAGGAATTATTTTGGCTATCCTTCCTTTTCCATTACAAATCATGGCATTTTAATATAGGGAAATATATATTTTTCCAGTTATAACCCACTGATAGCCAGTAAGTTAAAGCGGAACTGTCTATTTTTGTGCTTACACTTTTTGTTCTGCTTTGGGGCAAAATCATGCTTTTTAGATGTCTTTTATTAATATCTATTTATTTATAAAGCACTGTAAGACTGACTTTCATAGGCGATTATCTCAAATCTATTCTCACTGAAACATAAGCCCTCTAATACATCTCCCTTTCCATAACCCTCAAGGACAAAGCAAACTAATGTATATGCTATTGTTATATAAGTGTCACATGCTTTCAAAGCATGAGCATTTATAAGCTCCGGAATTTGTTTGTTTTGTTTTTATCTGTCAGTGGCACTTTATTTTCCCAAGTATAAATATTTGCAATGCAAGAACTCAGACCAACCAGGAAACCCCATATAAATCAGAAAGCACTAAGAAATCACACAGATTTTTATAGCACATCAAGATTACAATGCCATTGAATTTCCATTTTGATTCCTTTAAAAATCCCAGTATCTTATTCAAATATTCAAATAAATAATCACCCTAATTATTTCTCTTTGCCCTATAAAAGTACATTTAAATTTTATGTAAGAAAGATTTCAGAAATACGTAGTGTGATTTTTAAAAAAATGTCATAGAATTCAAAATAAGGAAAATATTCTTCTCTAAGGGTGCCAGAAAATCTCAGTGCCATGCCAGGCTAGAAAACTAGCCTTTGAGAATAGGAATTATTGGCCCCGATTTCTGAGAAGCAGATTTTAATTGAAGTCCCCTTACTAACTCCATTTCCTAGAATGAACATAGACCTTTGTACTATCCTCTAAATGAACATATAAAAATGAAATGGTTTTACTTAGGCACCTTTTGCAAGCATTCTGTTTGCCTTTACTGGTATGGAAGTTCATATTTAAATGTGTTCATCTGCCATTTTCATTTTTGGGGCAAGACAATCTAATGTATTTGCTTTTTCTCTACAAGCAGCATAAAGCAAGTTTCATAAGCAGTAAAACTAGATTTCCCAAAGAAGATATTGGATGAGGATGTTGAGTCCTATTCACATGAACCATGCATAACAGGACAGATGGTTGAGAAGATAAAAGGAAATGCTTTTGTACCTTAATCATTAAATGCCACATATTTGTCACTGAGCAGACAGGGCACAAACATTTGGACTATTTCAAATAGACAGATTCCTCAAACTGTAATTCTACCTTTTTCAAACAGAACAATGGATTTCAGTATTACTTAAAATGGATTTGTAAAGCAGAGACTTTTCACACTAGTCTAATTTCTTTCATGATTCTCAGTGTGAGTGCAGTTCTGATTTATCTGGTTGAATGTCCTCTGTGCCCCATTCTAATCACTTTGGCTATATCTTCATTTATAATTAATAGCATGGCTTCTATTATATTCCATAGCATATATTTAGTAAAATTTAAAGAATTAATGCTTTTGAATACATTGCAAACAGGCAGAACATGTGGAAATCTGAACACTTAATTGTTCCATAATCAATGAGGTTCCATATTTGCCACTTAATTTAGACCTAAATCACTTACCTCTATTTTATTTTTTTTTTTATTTTCTGATTGATAAAATCTTTCTTCAATAAGGAAATCAAAGATTGTGGTGTGTGGTAGGCAGAATTCTAAGATGACTAACTCCAAGAACACACCCTCCCCCCATTCATCCCATTGGATGGGCAATCCATAATGCTTGGGTCTGTGAACATAAAGGGTTCTTCTGTTATGATTATCCAAGTGGAGCCTAAGCAGTTGAGCTCTTAGAAGGACCCTTAAAACTAGTTTTTTCCTGAAGTCAGAGATTTGATGTGTAAGCAGGATTTGATGCAGGGAGATTCTCCATTGTTGATTTTGAAGATGGAGGGGGCACATGGCAAGGAATGTGGGTGGCTTCTACAAGCTGAGAGTACCACCCACCTGACAGCAGCAATGAAACAGAGATCTCAGTTTTAGAGCAGCAAGAAGCTGAATTCTGCTATGGCTTCATGAGCTTGGTAGAGAACCTTAAGCTCCAAATGAGGATTCAGACAGGCTGACTCCTTGACTTTAGTCTTGTGAGACCTCGAGTAGAGAACACAGCCACCCTATGCCATACTTCTGACTTACAGAACAGTGAACCCATATGGGTGTTGTTTTAAGCTGCTAAATTTGTCACAATTTGTTATACAGCAGCAGAAAACTAATACAGAATTATTGCTTTTTCATTCATGTAAAAATCATTAGAAATCATTTTTATTAGAAATAATTTCCATTTATAATTCTGTATTACCAGACTATTCTACATCCTCTGAGCAGTCCAATTCCATTATTTTAGTTTATTATTATTATTCTTTAATGATATTTGACACCTCAGTGGTTGAAAATGCAGGGTTAGAAAGATATTGGATCAAATATTGGCTCTAGCATCCATTCATGTTTTTCTCTTTCTAATGTGTTTCTACCTATGTAAAGAAAGTATAATTGTAATTCCTGACATACACATGTGTTTTAAGGATTAAATGAGAGGATCCAGAAAAGTTCTTAGCAGATTACTTAGCATATAGCTAATATTTAATACATATTAGCCAGTAGTAATAGTATTGGTGGTAGTAGTAGTGATTGTGGTGGTGGTGGTGGTAGTTTACACAGTTGTAGAATATTTGATAGCTGTCAAATGATGGTGTTAAGAGACAGTAAAATCTGCTTGGAAAAAAATACATACGTAGAAAATTATGTTCTAAATTACATAGTGTTAAACTTCTCAAGTAACATTGAGTTCAAAATCACACAATTTTAATAAAATAAATTTTTGTATATTTGGGGGCTAAAGTTAATTTATTATTTTAATAACATTTTATCTCATAAATGAGTAAGATAATATTTTATAATAAAATTTGTAAACAGGATAGTGCTGATCCCAGTAAAGCAAATTCTCCTGCCTTTCTCTTTTTTGCCCCTTTCCTCTTCCACCTACTCCTTCCTTTTCTTCCTCTTCTAGAGTGTCAAACTATTCATGGAACTTTAATTTCTATATGGGTTTTAGAATTTAGTAATATCCATAAAAATCCTAGTTAAATTTTGAAAAATAAAGTGGTTTTAGGAGAACTGACATAAATAAATTTTGCCTCTTGTAATTCCATAAATATGCCATATCTCTCAATTTATTTAATTCTTTTAAACTTTCTTTTTAATGTAATTTATTTCTGGTTAGCAGAGTTGTAAATCTTTTGTTACATTTATCAGTAATTTGATAGATTTGATGCTATTGTAAACATAATCATGTTTTTAATTTGATTTTTCATTTGTTGATTATACATAAAAATAAAATTGATTTTTGTATATTGTTCTTGTAGCCAGAAGCACTTTCTGAGTCATTTATTTTTGCTAATACATTAACTATAGATTCTATTGGATTTTCTATCTGAATGAATGCATTCCATGGAAATAATAGATTATTTTGTCCCTTAGGTTTCTATATGTTTTGTTGTTTTCTTTTGTTATAGCACTGGCTTGGACTTCAAGGATATTATTGAAAAGAAATACTAAATGTGGCCATCCTTGGCTTTTTCTTATTTTCAAAAGAACGACCATCAAAACTTCTATATTGAGTACTATGTTTAATATGTTTTTTAAAGCACTTGTTAGGAAAGTCATGATATGGCCCCTTTTTCATCTAATGCTCCAATTTATTTATTAAATCATTAGTATTTGTTATAGTTTATCTGTTTTGTTTTGTTTTTTGTTGCATTTTTTTAAGTTAATCATAGGATAATCTCCTTTATTTTGTTAATGTCCAGATTGCTTGAGTGTTCAGGTTTTAAACCAAGCTTTTGTCTTTTGTCTTTTTTGATGTTCTCTATTTACATGCACATATTCTGTTTTATTAATAACTGTTCTTTATTATACCCTATTTTATATTATTACTTTATTCTTTTAATATAATTCTGGATTTTATTTGTTTTTACTTTTAGGATTTTTGCACCCATTTTCATTAAGGATATTGGCAGTTATTTTTTTTTTTTTCCTTGTTAGACTCCCCCCCACCCCAATTACGGTAATCTCTCAAAATAAGATGCTCGGTATGCCCTCTTTTTTCATTTCTTAAGTATTTATGTAACAATAAATGTTTTTTTTTTTACCTTTGAATGTTTTGTAGAATAAACCAATAAAGCCATTTGGGCTTGGATTTCTCTTCATGGCAAAGTTTTTAATTAAAAATTGAATTACTCAAATAGTTCTACATATGTTGAGTGTATGCTACTATTTAAGTCAGCATTGGTAAATAGTATTTTCTCAGAATTTATTCAATTCTTTTAAATATTTCAAATTTATTTGAGTGAGAGTTTTTAAAGAACATATCTTTTTGACATTTAAAACATCTTCGATTATGTCTTCCATTTTATTTCCAACAGTTTTTTTTTTAATTTTTATTTATTTTCCTTGATCAGTTTTGTGAAGAATTATTCTGTCTCTCAGTTTTCTTATCTGTAAAATAGAGAAAATAAAAGTAATTACTTCATAGGATTGGCATAATGATTAAACATTATTTTCCATCAAAAGATCTTGGAATAGTTCTTGGAAGTTAGCAAGTTGTCAATAAAGGTTACCTGATTAATACTACTTCTACTATTAATTTCTCTTATGCACATTATCACTCCACCTACATGTCTTAGAGCTATAGGCTCAGTAGAATGTCTTCCAAGTCACAGCAGATGACAGTTTTAATGAATGTTGTGTCACTTCCAGTAAAGGTTTTCTATCTCTTCAGCCTCCAATATAGTTCTTTGCTGTCCTCTACCCAATTATGAAACCAATGTCACACATTATGGGAAATATTTTTATAGCCTCACTTCACTTATTTCTATATTAGTTAAGATAATGTCAGAGTACCAAAAGCTAACACCTGTAATCTCTGTGCCTTATGTCTGTAGAAGTGTATTTTCCACTCACATAAAGAGCAAAAGGATGTGTCTTATCAACAGATTGTTCTCTTTTCAGTGGTGGGTCCGGATTTTTGATTATTCTCCTATTTGGGATATGCCATTTCATAGAAAGGTAATTTTTAGTGAAAGGGCAAGTGAGAGAGAATCATACACAGGAGGTAACAATGGCCTCACTGTATGTGGACACAGCACTTCCACACACATTCCATTAGTTGGAACTCAGTAATACGAGCAGTCATTAACAAGGCCATACCTGAAGACAAAGGGAGCTGACAAATGTACATTTGTTATGTGTGCAAGGCAACAAGAAGAGTGGTTCAAGTGTTTGGTGAACTATTAGCTGGTCTCTTCCACAATAGGCTAACCAGTTAAGTGCTGAATATTTGTTTGAAATATCTAAGTTGGAAATATCAGCTAAACTGTAATCACAACAAAGGAAGAAAATATGCCTAGCTTTTATATACCTGTAATCTCAGTATTTAGTATATGCTATAAAATGTGGTCAACAGCATTTATTGAGTTAATGAGTTTCCAGTAGTTACTTGGATATGAGTGTCTTTAAAAGTGGGCATCAGTTAGGAGCCTTAAGAAGGGTGATTATTATTTGGAGTAGCTCCTTGAAAGGACCAGGAGAAGTGCCAATTTGGTGAAAATCCAAGGAACTAGAAGGGAAGAAACTAGAGGACAGGTGTTCATAAAGATAAGAAAGGAATGAACAGAAATTTGTGTTAAAAGGACTCAGAAAATTCATTTATTTTCTTACATGTGGAGTAATGATGCATTTGTTCTTGTCTATTTTCATTGTTTCATAAACTTTTTCCCAATTTTTTTTTTTTTTGCATTTCATTTTTTATTTTGATGTTTAAGCTCTCATCCTAGGTTTTACAAGATGGTGAACCCTGGCAAATTATTTCTTCCACAGAACTATGCATGGAGTGTGTCCACATCTTCCCAGGCAGTATACACACATGTCTGAACTAACATGTGAAAGAAGGGGAGCACATTCTATCTTCAGTGTCCATGCAAAAAGAAAGTTTTATTCTGCTTATTTCTACAGGTCTTTAGAGCATACAAGGTAGTCTCCTACGTGACTGTCCTCAGGCATTTCAGGGAGGGTACATTCTCTCCAAAGCCATGAGGTGTATTTACATATCTTTAGTCTTAAGGGACAATTTCTTTGGGGGATAGACAGGAAACAGCAGGGGCAGGGGGCGGGAGGCAGGAGACAGGAGCACGGAAGGAGCCCAGCCGGAGCTCAGAGACTATTCCCTCACCTAAATTGCAGTTCGCTTTCAGACATGCAAGGCTTTTGGCCTTTTCCCATTCTGGAGCCTGCCTTCAGGTTTCCAGATTTTGGGAAATGGGCCCTATGTATAATCTATTGAGCCAGCGGACCTTCCGTGTCTCAACACTAACATTAACATCCATCACCATTTTATCAATCACATAATAAAATAAATTATCAAGTAACCCAAATATTAAATTACATAGCTAAAAAGGCATAGAAAATATTAGATGTCTACTGAATTATTAGTAGAAATCTACTTCTTTATTTCCAAGAGAGGTTGAGAAAAAAAGGAAAAAGTCACACTTCAAACAAAAACAACACTTGGTAAACAATTTCTGAAAGATATGGATAAAAAATTACAAGAATTTCAGAAATTTTATGATTAAGAATTATGGTAGCTACCATAATTCAGCATCTCTACCTTTAAAATATTTAATAAAATAAAGAGCATACTCTATATGTTCTGCACAAGACAAAAGAAACATTTTACTAAAAATATTTAATAGTTCCCTCCCATTCATTTGTCAGGCCCTTCTGGTTAAATTGAACCCCAAAGTGCAAACATTAAATTAACTGAAAGGCTTTTTTTGTCTGAAAACATTAAAGTCATGTGTTTCTGTACAATGTAGATTTTTAAAATGGAGGTTTATTCTAATGTCAAAAAATGAGATTCATAGATAGTAAATAATCATTTTCTGACTAGGTAAAACACAACAAAGTCAATGGCTGTGCAAACCTGATCTATACTGGTACAAATGTGGGAGATGTAAGCAAAGTGAGCAGGCAAATTACCACATAGGCCCAACTTCCAATGTTTGAAATGACTGAAGGAATAAACCACAAAAGGTCTAGAGTGTTCATAGTTCCTTGGATTTTAAGTTCTGTCATAATACTAAAAATATGCAAGTGTTGTGCTGGGTATTTTGGCACCTAATCTCTCTAAATTTCTTATATATTGATAAGATTCTGACATGAGTATAGTTTAAAGAAGACTTATAACTCAGTACTGCATGATTTCAGGAAAGGTCACTTGTTACAAATGATAAACTCATTTTAAATGCTGACCAGCAAGAATCTTTTGCTAAGTGTCTAAATAGGTTGATTGTACCCCAAACATAAAGGTTGCAATTTTGTAAAACTTGTAGCAGAGTAAAACTGCTTTTCAATACTCCTATGGAAGCTACATTAGACTTATTCACCAACATGCTGGCTCATAAGTATGATAAATTAGGTCTTCCCTCAATTCTACTTCCAAAGCAAGAGCTTCAGGTACCCCGGTTTTATTGAATGCAACAGTTGTTTCTTGAACATTGGGGTCTTTGAAGTGCAGCTGCATTTTGGGATGATACTTCTCCAAATAGAAAAGTTGCTTGCTGTTAAAAGCTCCATGCCACTTCTGTCTTATGAACTGTCCTGCATCTTCATATTTCATTCTACCTTCAATCTATGCTAGGGCAATGTTCTAGCTTGCTAATGCTGCCAGAATGCAAAACATCAGAGACGGATTGGCTTTTATAAAAGGGGTTTATTTGGTTACACAGTTATAGTCTTAAGGCCATAAAGTGTCCAAGGTAAGGCATCAACAATAGGATACCTTCACTGGAGGATGGCCAATGGCATCCAGAAAACGTCGGTTAGCTGGGAAGGCACGTAGCTGGCATCTGCTCCAAAGTTCTGGTTTCAAAATGGCTTTCCCCCAGGACGTTCCTCTCTAGGCTGCAGTTCCTCAAAAATGTAACTCTTAGTTGCTCTTGGGGTGTTTGTCCTCTCTTAGCTTCTCTGGAGCAAAAGTTTGCTTTCAATGGCCATCTTCAAACTGCCTCTCATCTACAGCTCCTGTGCTTTCTTCCAAGTGTCCTTCTTGGCTGTAGCAAGCTTGCTCTTCTGTCTGAGTTTATATAGTGTCCTAGTAAACTAATCAAGAACCATGCTGAATGGGTGGGGCCACACCTCCATGGAAATTATCTAACCAGACTCATCACCCACAGTTGGGTGGGTCTTATCTCCATGGAAACACTCAAAGAATTACAATCTAATCAACACTAATAATGTCTGCCCCCACAAGATTACATCCAAGAACATGGAGTTTTGGGGGACATAATACATCCAAACCAGCACAGGCAACAAGCACTGGTGTTCTCCCAAGATCTGCAACACAATGAACAGCAATGCAGCAACCAATTTATTCACAAAATTTAATTTTTACAAGACTTAACCAATCATCAAGAATGGTTGGTTGGATGCACCATTGATAAAAGGCCAATCAAGAACATGGATGTCTTCTTTCCCTACAAGACCAGTGTCATAAGTTGCTTTACATATTCTTACTATTGTGTTAACTCCATACTTCTCAAGTTCCTCTAAATATTTGCTTAAGTTTGCATTGGTTGGATTGTGTGTAATAAATGTCATGTTCTTTTATGTGACTTCCACAGGAGCTGGATACTTCATTGGAGACATGATAATTTAGTTTAAAACACTCAATAGGGTTATGAAATAATTTTAAAAATTAAATTCAGAAATGATGTAAAGAAACTGAAGTCTGCTTCAATATACTCCACTGGAAATTCTTAGTGCTTTGAGCATGAAGTCGGGAATAATGGGTAATGAAATGAGCATCTTAACAAGAAGCAGCAATTCTTCAATCCAGTAATTCTGCGACAATTTAAAGAAGTTCTCTGAGACTTATCCCATCCAGGTCAGAACTCTTGTAAAATGCTCTGTGGATTTCAATTCAACACGTCCTTATCCAGGGTAACCACTCCTATGGGGGGTTCTTGATGGAGTAGTAACGAGTTTCTACAGTTCTCTTGTCTGCACAGAGGTCATTCTGTGCCTGGCAGCAATCTCCAGTGCCCTTCAGAAACTCCAAACATGTGTGACTGAAAGTACCACAGAACTGAGGACTATGTTTACTCATTGAAGACTGTGGCCTAATCATACAGCCAGTTCAGAGGTAGTGATGAAGCAGCGGCAGTGGTGGCACCAGGCTCTACCCTGTGCTGAGTGACTCTGAGAAAAGCATATCCCCAAGCTGGCTCACAGCTGAGGAAGCCAATAAGCATGCCAAAGACCCAATCAATTTTTAACATCTTCAAGAGTAATGAAAATCGATTAAAAATTATCATCCTCATAATAGCTATTATAGATCTTGTACATAGTGAATATTAATGAACCTCTTCAGTTGCCTGAGAACTCAAAAGAAATCTCCTTAAAATAGAAAAAAAAAAATAAAGACAATATTAAATTCACATTTTCTTAGCAGAAGCACAAAGAATGAGAACATGTCAGTTTGATGCAGTCATTAATGCTATCAGTTTATTTTATCATGTCTTGAGAAATAATTTATTTCTGTAACATAAATAAATCAATGCAGAAGCTGCATTATACAACATGATCCTGAAATATTTTTACACCCCAAATTTCAGAAAAATAAGTGCCATTGTAAAGCACAATCAGGTGCATATGTTGTACCATAAAGCAACACAATGAACAAGGATATTACAATGCACGATTGAGATTGTGTCGCCTTGTTTATGGGAAGGGAAGCAGTAATTTCATAGCTTTAGGAATGTATGTTATATGGACAGTCTAATATTATACTTTGTCATCCATATTTTAGTGTATCTTGGAAGCAAGCACATTGTTTTATATAGCAAATTCTTTAGAAGACTTTACTTCAACACAGGTGAAATGAAAAATGTACCCCATGTCCATAGTGTCTGCCATCTAATTAGGTCCCTTGCTGTTGGGATGGTAGGATGTGAAATTATGGCCCATGTATCTGCTGAATCAGCCTTTCTATTCTAATCTTACTGTTATTACTGCTAATCCTTTTCCCTTTCCTTGGCTGTTCACAGTCCCATGAGGCTCCTCAATCAAGGAGCCTCAATAAAAGGCTGAGCAGCTCCATATGGCTGCATTGAGGTGAATATATAATGGGTTATTGGTGAGAACTTTCAGGAAGAATAGGACTAACAGATTCTGTGCCTTCAAAGTCTATAATTTCGGGTGATAATTAGAGGAAACTACAAAAGGAGTCTGTTTCCAATGGTATAATGCTCTATACTGGAAATTCTCCCTAAAACTGAGGATAAATCATATCCATTATTTTAGGAAAGAGAACAAAACACTATAAATCACCTTGACTTTATTTGCAGCTTGAAGACAAAATCTTGCCAGGTGCTAAAATCAAGTTCATAATACAGATGTTTCAGAAATTAAAAAAAAAAAAAAAATGTTCTGATAGTGTTCTGAAAAATTTGTAAAGCTACCAGATCCAGGAAAAATGCATATATACATGAAAACAGATTTTGAGGATTGAATTCTGACATTTATTTGGTAGTACTTGGTATTTATAATTTTACTTGTCTCACCTGTAAAATAGTATGGTAATAATTTGCATTATTTTTAATATTAAAATAGGGTAATATGTATAAAACTTCAAATACACTACTCAGCACATTCTCTTTTCTCAACTTATTGTTTTGGATATTTAAAACTGAAGCAAGCTGAAATAATTCAGTAAATCCTAGACACTGTGAAATGCTGTTTTTTGCAGTCATGGATGGGACTTTTTGTTGCCTACTCCTTTTGCATCTAAGAACATGTAAATTGGAACCTCCTTTTGTGGCCCTCATCCTTGCATTGAGTTTCTATATCTTCTTTCACAAATTTAAATTGAAAGCCTATTTGATGTAAAATTTCTTTAAACCCTGTACAAAAATAAAAGTTTGAGTTTGAAATATCTTAACCTATTAATTGCAGTTTGAAAAGAAAGTTGTATGAAAAGACTAAGATTTGACTAAGAATAAGTAAAATGAGGAAAGAAGTAAATTGTGAAATCAGATGCAGCAAAAAGAAGCAAGAGAAATTAATAAACAGTAAATGTATTTATACAACAGATCTCAAATCATATTAATAAGCTAGAACAGAGCTTTGAAATACCTAAGGCAATATTTCTGAGTTACATCTATTCTGTGGTTCTCTTTATGGAATTTTTGTTCTTCTAGCCTAAGTCTTCCTTTGAAATAAAAGTTTGTGTTTTATTTCCTTTTTCTTTTTTGTATTCCTGAGCTACTAATGGGAACCGCTAATTGTTATTATATTAAAGTCAAAGATGGTATGTTGAGAGTCAAAGAAGAAGCCTGCTTGTTTAATTTCCAGTGCTCACGCTTTTGATATGCATATATTTTTAAATTTGTGTATTAGTATGATTTTCTCTATGGCCTTAAGTTGGACAGAGAGATAATAAATATGATTTTCTTACAACAAAGTTGACTTTTTCTTAGGAAAATTTGGTTTAAAATAAATATAAGTCAAACATGTGGGAAAACTAATATTACAAAATTGTAATATTGGTAGACAAAGAGAATGAAGATGGTAAACCAGGAGTTCTTGCAATTTGGTTTTGAAAAGAGAGAGGAGATTCTTTTATGTCAAAAACACTAGGATCCAATTGGGATTATGATTTAAATAGCATCCAAAAATCCTTAATGCAGTCTCTCCCAATGTTTTGCTGAAGTATGAAATAGAGGGAAAGATATAAATTGAAAATGCCTCCATCAAAAAGACTAGTATTTAACCAATACCCAGAATCCCTGTGAAGATTTGAAGAAATCTGTGGAAGATACACTAGGAAATAAATTGGGCTGGGGCAGTCATGCTTACACTACCATCCCCATATGAAACGAAGTATTCTCCCTTGTCTTACACAGAGTAGAATTAAACTCTGAACTTATCCATTGTCTAGCCTGTCTTTAGAAATGCAGTTATTTTTTTGCTTATCTGATAATGTTTCTAAGATGGACAGGATTCTCTTCCTTCTTCCTATTTCCCTTCAAGTGTTTTCCTCCCTGGTTATTTTGTAACTGACAGAGACCACCGGTGAAAGTCAGCATTCTAAAACATCATAAAAACCAGAAGACAAAGCAAAGCTTTTAAATTTATTAGACGTACTATGGTAAGGGGGAACTATCTGGAGTCATGTCTAAAATTGGGAAAATTAGGGGAGGGGCACTTGTTGAGTTTTAGGGTCCAGGAGTGTCTTACAAATTGGGAGACTGGGCAACACTGAATTTATAATAGGATTGGTGAACACTGTAAAGAAACGGTCTTGAAGTGGGAAGAAAGCTATTTTAGTTGGTTCACAATGTTACCTTCAGTAGCAAGTATTTTCTGGTGATAGTAGCTGTTATTTTTTTTCTTGTTCTCACTGTTGTTTAACACATAAAAAGGAAAAGGTACTATGTTTCACCCCAAATTAGTACATATACAGGAAATTATTTTTGCTTCAGTTATCAAAACATATGGTAGTAATTACAGACTGGGAAGGAAAAAAAAAAGGAACAAATGTTGGCATATTGAATCTTAGAGAGATAATTATGGATTACTATCGAATGAACAGGAGTAGAATACAGGACAAATAGATAATGAAGATTGTAGTGTTTCAAGTATTTCATTGGTTGAGTGACTGTGGACCAGGGAATGGGAATCATATTTCAGTCAAAATCTTTAGAGACTGGGAACTGGAATAACTTTTATCAGGGCTGTTTAGTTTTGCAAGGGACGAAACCCCTATCCACCTAGTTCAAATAAGGAAGTTTATAGAAAGTAAGGTTACATAATGTTCTCATGGAATCCAAATAAAGTAAGTTAAGCAGACTAGCTTCATCTAAACTCTAAAGCTATGAAAAATGACATGCTTGAAGTTTAACAAGGAATTAAGAAAGACATGGGATTAGAACCAAGGTCATGTGAAACCCAGGATCTCATTACAGTATACTATGCTCCATGCTTAAGACATTTTTACCAGAGCACATGGATTTGTGTACATCCAATTAAATATTTACCACACACACCCACATTTCATTGGCTAGTTTCCAAATGCAGATTATCGATTTAAATAAAAAAAATTATGCTTACTAGACAAAGTTTATCTGCTTAGTTTTATTACATTGTAATTGGGAGAGTGTCCTAGGCATGAAAGAATGTTTGGAGCAATATAAAATTTGATTAAATTACATGCTTAAAAGCTTTTATAGCAAAATCAAAATAAAATGAATATATAAATAAGCAATCAGAATTATAGCATGACCTTATTTTAAAGAAATATTAAAAATAGAAAAATTGAAAAAAAGTATTTAAATTGTTGCTGAAGAAAGTGTTAATAATAATTATACATAAGAACTCTGCTACATAGTTCTTGGAAATGAAAATCCTTGTAATCACTTTAGCATATATACATAATCGATGACCCAATAATTTCATTCACTTGTATGAATATGCAATTCTCACAAGAAATTCAAATGGCTAGAAAACATGTGAAGATATTCTCACTTCCTAATAATTTTGGAAATGCTAATTAAAGCAAATATGTGATTTTTTATCCATCAGATTGGCAAAAATGTAAGTATTCAAAATACCCAGTACTGAAAGCATCAACACTTCATCATTTCGTTCTAACGATGAGCACTATCCTGATGTTAACAGGAGAGGTTTTGTTTTTTTGTCTTTTTGCCTGGCTTTTATCTTTAAGTAAATTAAATAATTTCTTATGCATAGCTTCTTTTGTTAAACATGTTGATTAGATCTACCCAGGTTAGTGCATGTAATGTGTATAATTCTATATGGTATTCTAATGAAAAATTTTAAGTCCATTTTAATTTACAACCTATTTTAATAATGATTGAGATTTGGGTTATTTCCAGATTTTTGTTGTTGTTGTTATTCAAAGAATAATGTGGTATGCACTTTCTTGTATTTTTTTGTTGTTGTTGTTGCAGAAGTACATGGATTCCCTATTGGGTATATTCATGTAAGTGAAATTGTTGGGTCATTGGTTATGTATATATGCTTTAGTGATTATAAGAATTTTAATTTCCAAGAACTGTGTATGAAATTTCTTCATTTGTCATACCTTTCCCAAAAATTTGTATTTTCAGTTTTTTACAAAATATTATCAATTCTGATGGGTGTTTAAGGTGCTTAAGTTTTGGATTTAATTGACATTTTCCTGATTAGTAGAGGACATGATTACATTATTGACCATTTCACTCAGTTAGATAACTCTTGTTAAATGCTCATTCAAGTTTCTTGGTTGATTTTCAGTTGGATTGTCTCTTTTTTTCTTATTTAATCCATTTACCTATAGTCACATTCATATCTATCTATCTGTCTATCTATCTAGTCTAGTCTAATCTATCTACTTGCCTACCTATGTATCTATCTGTAAATATCTAAACGTAATTTTAGATAGTGACCCTTTTCCAGTTACATGTACTGCAATTATCTTCGACCAGGCCATTGCTTGTATTTTACTCTCTAAAATGTATCATTTAATGAAAAGAATTTGTAATTAAAATGTAGTCTAACCCAAATGTATCTTTTACTCAGTGTCCCCTTAGTTTCAAGCAAAGAATGCCTGCAGCTAATTGTGCAAACACAAGGAAAAGTGGGATTAGAAGGAAAGTTAGAGTGGAAAGGGGCAAAAGTTTTAACTAATTGTGGTTAATATGACTTACTTTGCAAATTTTATAAAATGATATCACTGTGTGAAATATTGCTAGTGCCCCTCCCAAGTTTGGAAGGGGTCAACGTAAATGAGGAGTGTGAGAATTAATCTCATTAACTTCATGGAAAGTCAGCCTTTTTGCTATACATTTGGTTTATTGACTTTGTTACAGTCTGTCTCCCCTAACAGAATATGAACTATAGATGATAGAGAATATTTACTTTTTTTTTTCCCACTGTTGTATGAAAGAATGTTGGTCAAAAGAATGAATGAATTTAATAAACCTAAAAAATATATATCAGGAAGAGATGACCCAATGGTTATGGGGGTCAATGCTGTCAAGGATTTTGTCTCCAGGATTGAACATAGAGAAAACTGTCACCTTTTATCTTTAGATTCTTTTGGTAATTTCATCTCACTTTCTGAGCTCTATTTTTCTCCTCTGTAAAAGTGAGGGAATTGCAATAAAAGTTAAACTCTCATTTAATACTATATTTCATTTCCAAATCCTTTGTCCCACTACCTAGAAACCATGATGCTCTGATTCTGTATCTTTTCTGGTGGTAAAATATTTTTAAGGACCATTGAAATTTTTTATGGGGCATTGCAATGGAACTTTAAAAACATGCATGTAAATGAGTATATGTAAAAGTGTGGTAATAAGTGCCTTGTGCTTGGTGAGTCCTCAATAAATGGTAGTTAGTGGAAATGTTACTGCACAAATGAGCCAAGTTCATTCATGTGGTGATTGATACTCATGGTGAAGTTTAAACTTAATGGTAGAATATAAAGCCCTTCCATCTGAAGTAGTATTGCAGGAAGATTTTCCTTTAGGCTGGGGAAAAAAGAAGAGGAAGAAGATAAATTTACTTCATTTTTGATAATTCATTTCCTGAGGCAGTCAGAAATAAAACAGCACAAGTTAATTTAATACACTGTCTGATCTATTTTCAGGCAGGTAGAGTCAGATCATAAGAGTGAGGCAAGAAGAAAAAAAAAAATTCAGACCAACTTATCTCCTTTCTGCCTTGGGTTTTGGATTTGAGGAAACCAGCTGATCAGACATCTCTTTATATATAACACATTGGGAAAGGAATAGGAGCAGGAAAAAGACAGGAATTACTCAATGGAAGTTTTACTGCAGTATGAAATTAGCCCTAACTGCAAATTAAGTACTTCTCCAAAGTGAAACATTGCCCTATTGATCCAAAAGTAGCAGGAAAAAATCATGTGCTTCAAGGGAAAATAATTAAAATCTGGAGTAGTTCCGCCAGTCATGATTACCACTCAGGTATTCAGTTTCAAATAAGCTAAATCTTTAGAGGTTGTGTTTATAGAAGGAATAAACATTTCTATAATAAAGTCAATAGTTTTTTATTGAAGTCATTTAAAAAACAATGTTATTTACTTTGAAAGCTTTCCTGAATAAATTTGAGATACTCTTTCCTATTGAGATCATATTTTTATACCTACTATATGGAGTTTGCAATGCCCTATTTTTAGGTTCTATAAAGATATTGTTAATAGCAGGATATGGACATAAAATAGAAAAAAAAAACATTGAAGTGTGGTGATCAGGTAAACTGCTGTACAGCAAGTATAAAGGCATAGCTTTTATGAACCTCTCCCCTGCCATAGGGTGACTTCCTATATAGTACCTATCATCAGTCTCAAACACTCAGTGTCATAGCATTTGGTTTTGTTTTATTAAAAATTATGTTGTTTGTAATCATAGAATGCATTGTATGCCTCTGAATCATTAAACAAAATAAAATATACAATAAATATTAACAAGTATTTGTTGAACAGTGTTTCACTGTATATCCTCTCCACTTCCTTCCTCCATTTACTTAATAAGTAATCTTTGAACTTCTAACACTTGCAAGCGTTCATCCGGAATCCCAATTCTATGTGTTATATTGTTTAATTCTGCTCTCTGTTTTTAACCTTACTCCCTGGCCTCATTCTTTTGTCCTTTCTTTCTTCATTTTAGATATTTCTATTTTTTTTTTCTAGTACTCTATTCATGTTTCTGCTGTGTTTAACTTTCAGATATATCCAACCACTGAAGTGAGGCTAGAAATCAGTGAAATAGAAAAAAGAATAGAGAAAATCAATCAAACCAGAAGGTGAATCATTGAAACCCTCATAAAATTAAAATAGTGTTATCAATTAATCTTGACTGTTCAAAAAAAACAGACACAAATTACCAATATCAGGAATAAAAGAAGAGATATCACTACTGACCTCACAGGAATTTCATCTAAATGGAACCATATATTATGTTATATTTTGAGATGGGCTTCTTTCATTCAGCATGAAGATTTTAAAATCCATCTAAATTGTTATATGAATTAATAGTACATACATTACTGAGTTGCATTTCATTGTGTGGATGCCTAACGGTTATTTTATCCTTTTACCTATTGAAGGACATTTGGATTATTTTTGGTTTTTAGCAATTATGAATAGAGTTGCCAAAAACATTCATGTTCTGGTTTCTGGGTGAATATAGTTTTCATTATCAATGACAAATATCTAGGAGTGGGATTGCTTGGTTATGTAGTAAGTGAGTGTAGAAACTACCAAACTGGTTTTCAGTGTCACTGTTCCATTTTCTTCAAATTATCCCTGAAATTGTTACTGCAATTAAAAAGAAATTTGGTGGTTATTATTGTTGATTAAAAATGTAAATATAGTACTAGATACTATCAGCATTTTTTATTTTAGTCTTTCTAACAGGTACTTGGATTTAGTTTGATTTTCCTTAATATTTATTGATGTTGAAAATCTTTTCCATCCACATACTCTTGAGTAAGGTGTTGGCACAAATCTTTTGCATGTTAAAAAAAAAATGTGTGTGTGTATTTTCCTACTGTTGAATTTTGAGATTTTTGATATATTCTAGATACAAATTCTTTGTTGTATATGTGGCTTGCAAATATTTTCTCCATTTCTGTAGCTCATCTTTTCATTTTCTTAACATTGTCTTTCACAAGGACTTTAATTGTGATGAAGTACAATAGATTGATATATTTTTTTTTTTCCTTTGTGGGTCATGATTTAGTGTCAAGTCTAATAACTCTTTGCCTGACCCAGTCCATAAATATTTTCACCTATGTTTTATTTCAATAGCTTTATTGTTTTTTATACTATGTTTAAATCTATGATCCATTTTGATTTGGATTTTTAAAATTATTTTCCAGTTACATGTCAATGTTCCTTTTTTGCATGTGGACATCCATTTTTCCAGCACTATTTGATGAAGAGATGGTTTTTCCTCCACTGAATGACCTTTGTAACTTTGTCAGAAAACATTTGCCTATATTTGTGTGTGTCTATTTTTGAGCTCTGTTTTCTGTTCCATTGATCTTTGTTCTATTCTGAGTGTCTGGATTACTGTAGATTTATAATAAGATTTATAATAAAATTTAAAGTAAAATTTATTCTGCTTTTTCCAAATTGTTTTAGATATTCCATTCACTTTGCATTGCCATACACACTTTACTTTCAGCTTTTCTGTATCTATAAAATGCTTCCTAGAATTTTGTTTGCAATTGTATTAAATCTGTAGATCAATCTGGGGACAACTGTCATCTTTACTTTGCTGAGTAATTTTGTTTGGATTGGACAAAAGGAAAAGTTGAACTCTAATCCAAGCTCCATAAACCTCAGCCAATATGATTGGGAACTGTAGAGTGAATATTACCCTTCCGAGTGGGCCCACAACAAGATGAAATAACCAAGCCTATTATTCCTGCCTCTTTCATTCACTGGAAAATGGGTGACTTGGGAAGGGTACACCTTTGGGGCAGGCACATTTATCTGCAGAGCCTGAACTGACAGATGAAGTTTCCCTGCTGACCACACTCATGACTGCTGGGTAGCAAATCTTTCATGGAAAGAGGATTTCGGCAGAGCACCTCCTTTTCTATACTTTCCCCAAATATTTCCTTCTGTCATTTTTTCACTTCCCTTCAAGAGGACTCCTGTATATCTCTGTTCACCTTACAAGAGTACAAAATTGTTTTCCTCAGTAAAGACAGTATCAAAAATTACAACCTGGAATTAGCATCTCAGGTCAGTGGAGATCAGCAGCTGAGTTACATGGCATGAAGTAGATCTGCCCTTTGTCCAGGCTTCTACAGCCTTGGGGAACACAACATGACTTAGTATCTTAATAGATTGTTCTACCATACTTTTTTGCCTGTGAACAATTGGGACCAGAAAAAACTGGCCGCCATCATATCTCTACCCCCTTTCACAATCATGGATGTATTATGTGCCTAATCATCTAGGTCTGTTTCCTGAGACAGTTTTCCCCCAAGAAAATAGTTTTCACATGTAGAGCCAATACAGTTCTGTGAGTGTCTGTCTTTCAAAGATATCTGAGGGCAGGCACGAAAAATTTCAACCTCCTTTTTTACAAGAGAAGGTCCGCTTGGAAAGTCTTCTTTGTTCAAAAATAGGTCCTTCAAACTCAGAATGCTCAGCCTAGGAGAAAACATTTTTGGAATCAAGAGAAATATCTCAGTGGCTTTAAAAAATTTGAAGTAGAACAGTTATCTTTGGCTTAATGTAAGCCAAGTACTCACTCTTGTTTTGAGATTATCCCCTGACACAAAATTTCATGTATTTTTTTTTTCATCCTTAAAATCATTGCACTACCCCCATGGTCCTAGGAACCAATTTTAGCAAGATCCGTGGGCAAACACCATTTTTGATGCCATGACTTGCCTGAAGTCTTTAACCTCCCCTTTGAGGATCCTGGATGTTTGATACTACAGAGGAAACAGCCAAAGCTGGCTCTGTTTCTTTTCCTAGCTTTGATTTTCCAAGGCTCACTCTCAGTCATTTTAGAGTTCTATTACAGGTCATGCTAGGATGCAATCCAGGATAATCCAAGAAGACAAACTTGTCTTCACTTCACACTGGTCACCTCTGTCATGCTCCATATTCAAACCTTCACAGTCCTTGCAGATAGCAGTTCTGTTCTGCACATTCCAAGTTTGGACAGAAGTAGTTTTGGCTCAGACAGAATATCCAGCACCTAGTTTTCAACCTCCAGAGATGGCACCATGGTTTCATGCTATTTCAGGGGGCTGCCAAAATGTAATTTCTTCCTGGGTGTTCAGAAGCATCCCAGATTCATTCTCTGCTCTTTCTGCTATTAACTGCATTGCACCACTCCCATATTATGAGCAATCAGCTGCATGGCTCTCATTCCACTATCCCAGCGTAACTCCCTTCAAGGATCCTATATCAGCAAAAAACCAGTGCTTTGAGGCAAGAGAACATAGAAGTTTGGGGACAGAAAAATACTCATTCTGTCTTTCTTCAGGGTAGCTGGGCAAAACATATAATATCTCACCACACTGGGTTGCTGTAGAAAGTTTTGTCAGCTCACCCTAGTTCTATCTCCACTTATCTCACTCATCACTAGTTACCATTTAACTGTTCATAGCTACTATTAATAGAATGCTTTCTATGTTTCTGACACCATACTAAGCACATTTTTTATCTCTTTTAATCCTCATAAAAAATCTATGACATGGATACTGCTGCTGTGGTGGTTAATTTCATGTCAATTTGGCTGACTTATGATGTCCAGTTGTTTGGTCAAGCAAACACTGACCAGATGGTTAATTACTGTGAGGGTCTTTGGTGGATGGGTCTAAGTCATTAGTCAGTTGGTTGCATCTACGGCTGTTTACATCACCAAAGGAGACTGCCTACAGCAATGAGAAGAGTGGTCTCCTTATCCAATCACTTGGAAGCTGAAAGAGAGAACTGAGGATTTCAACAGTCAGAAAGAGGAATTTCTATCTCTACTTCCAGACAACTAGCTTCTGGGAAATTCAACATTAACTTCATTGAGTTTCCAACTTGCAGCCTTCCCTATGGAATTCAGATTTTCCAATCCCCATGGTCTTATGGTCCAATCCCTATAATAAAATCTCTTTATATATGTATATATACACATATATATATCTTTAGATATAAGCATTTATTAAAAGTTTTAAGAACTTTGTACACCAACTCAGAAGGCCTTCATGTAAGCTTTTCTATTATTAAGCTTCCTCAGCTGCATATTAAAGCCTTTATGGTCCTCAGAGGTATGTCGATGCTCCAGCTGCACTATGTAACAACAGTGGCAAATTTTGAGGTTTAATTAAAGAATACTTATCATAGTTGCATGGCAAGGGAATGTTGAATGACAAAGCCCTGGTGTTGCGAAATTAATTACATCACCATAGTGGACCCAGTGCATGTGGAAAACCTGAAACCAAAGAAACAACTCATTAATCTTCACAAGCTCTTTCCTAAGGTAGGGGAACTAATTTTTTTTTTTTTTCCTGCATTCACAACAAGCCTCCAAGAAGTAACCTCTGAGGGATTTTTTTCCTTGTTATGACAATTGTTTATGTTGCAGAAATAAATTAAACCTAAGAAATCCTAAATGTTAACAAATACAAACAATTTTGTTGAGCCAAGATCGTCAAATCCTCGCAAAAAAACCTTTTGAAAAAAAGCCACAGTTACAATGTTTAGTTACTATTTATTTGGCACTTACTATGGACTGTGCATGCAACGAGATCCTTCTCTGTATTATCTTTTTCAATATCATAACATTTCTAATTTTGCATGCTACCATCCTTATTTTGCAGTTGGAGAAACTGAAGCACATAATGGTCAAGTAACATTCTTAAGGTGATTCAGTCAATACTGGTGGAGTCAGGTTATGAATCCAAGTTTCTATTAGTTAAAATCTACCATCCGTGTTATTAATTTCTAAGCATATGGTCTTCCTAAAACAAGCAGACAAACAAACCTTCAAAACTTCCAGGAGAGAGAAGTTGATACAGAAATTTGTGGCATTAGATCTTTAAAATACATGTGTTTCAGATGTGGCTTGTGAATGAAATTATTTCATATTTTGTTTTCTTGGAAATCCCTGAATAATGTCTAAATCAGAATGTAAACACAAATAAATCATAGCATGTATTGAAAAAGGCATGTCCTGAAAGAAAATATAACTCTAAATTTAATAAGTTTAATGATAAACAGCATACTATCTCTGGACACCTAATAACCTATTAGAAATTGGTGAAAATGGTGAGCCAATTTTTTTGGCAATGAGTTATGTATTTATTTCTCCTGAGTAATGAGTTACAGCAATTTAAACACATTGAAGTTCTCAGCTTCACACAACATTGCTGACATTGCTATATTTTGATGACTATTTCACCAATTTATACATATCTTCCACAATTAATGAATACTTACCTGATAACTTCTTTGTGCTCAGCACTCTCTTTAGTTACAATGTTTATAGAATAGTTACTGGATTTACCACTATTGGCTCAGGACCTTTTTTTTCTTCTGTTAAAATGTGAGTAAGGTGGCCCATGGTTCATATTCAGAGTTGACAAACCTCAAATTTGCCCCAAGAAGTTTAATGATTATTTTCAGGGCCCATTCTGATTGCGCAATGCCTATGTTAAACCTGACATAAATATTTAGAGTATTAGCTCTGCTCATTTTTACAATAATTTGGAAAATACTTTGCATGAGATCAAGATACTCCATGATAGTACCTTTCATTGACTTCTATCATAATTTTTACCACATTGCTAGAAATTTTCAATCTCCTTTTTAACCTCCTCATCATATTCTGAGCTCTTTGAGGACAGGTAAAATGCCCCATCAATATTTGTGTTCTTAAAGACTTACACAGTGCTTGCTGCATAGTAGGTCCTCCACAGATCATCCTTGGATTGGAAATTGAACTCCATAAATTTTAAGTTTACTATAACTAAGCATAAAAGGATAATGGTCATTCCAATACTCTATTTTTCTGAGTGTCATAATTCTCAGACGAGATCACAATGTTTTTAAATGGGAACCTCCCATTTTTATTACACAGTGTTTTTTGTTTTTTGTTTTAATTTCTGTGGGCAAAATTTGAGTGTATTATGAGCCTGAGGGAGAATTCATCTAGAGATCCAGCAGCCTAATAATTAATTTCTCTTGACATAGTGATGGGTCCTTCGCAGCTGTAACAAATGCTTGTGTGAGACCAACTTTGACCCCATATTCCAATCTCTGCTTTTCCATTTATTTACATGTTCCCTATGTCACCAGCCTGTGATTAGTTACATTTCCAAAACTCCCCACTTAGGATTTTTCAAAACACCATTCCACTTAACTATGTGTGATACATATGAGAATGTGTGCCTATTTTAGATGTGAGAATGTAAAATCCTTAAGGACTGGGCCTTTGTCTGTCCTTTTCACTGCTGGAGGTATATGGCATGTGGAAAGTAAAACGTGAGTCTTTGTTTTCTGATTACAAGAGTTCAAGTCTTTTACCACCTTTTCTGGTTAAGATATTTCTGAGATTTCCAAGGAAATGATTACTTAATTCATACTTAGGCATTCTGCTTTGGAATGTTCCTCTACACTTCCCAGAACTACTGTTTGCTTCCCTCCAACTCACTTTCTGTCATCTTGAGACTGACATCCCTCAGGTTGATGCTACTCCACCTCTTCTTCCCAAACATGAGCATAGAACCTTCCCTCAGACTTGTTTCCTAAATATAGAGAAACTCATGTTGTAAGAAGCCTTCAGAATAGCCTTTTTAGCCTTGGAGTTTGAAATAAACGTATTGAGCCGTTTCTGTATATTTACCCAAGAAGAGGCATACAACTCTTTATAGTAGTGTTTATTAATTACTAACAAATTATGTTTATTAATTAAATATACAGCCCTTATGTCCATGGAGCCATTGTGTAACACAGAACTACCAAGCCTTACTGAAGAAATAATTAATTGAATTCACAATCAACTTGACATTATATAATAGGATGAGGATTCTTGAGCTGGAAGAAAAGACATTAACATCCCTAAAATTCATTTTCTTGACACTTCAAAATTACATTTAAGAAAAGGAAACAGAATTTGGGTAGCTGACCTAACACTGCATACCTAAGCCTGGTATGAGCAATTTGAAGTCAGAAGCTTTGAAACACATGTACAACTAGTAAGTTTAAAGCCCAGGCAGAGACCTCACTGAAAAACATACTGAGAGAATATTTGTTCTGTCTTATTCATGTGTAAAAGGCTATACGTGAAAAGGCATTATGCTCTCTAAAATATAAACATTGCCAAGCCAGAGGAAGTCCAGTCTGTGAATTTCAAAGTCAAGCTGCAGCATCCTGTACCCTGAGGCCATCTGTAAAGGCCCTTGGGTGGTGCCTTTACTGAGTTGCTCTGTGACTGTTGTTCTGTCCCTTAGGCTAGCTCAGCTTCCCTGGGAGCAGTTTTCTCGCCAAGGTCAAGATGTAACATCTTTCACTCTGAGGCCCTCTTTTGTTAAGCCCTGAGCCTTTCTTGAAGCCCATTCATTTCTTGAGGTCCATGTACTTGCTTAAGCTATTCAGGCCATATTAAAACTGACATTGTCCTGTGAATATAATTTGTATAAGTAATGGAAAACTGAAAAGAACAAATCCCATATGATTTCAGTCTTAAAGCTACTGCCAAGGCCTCAGAAGTTAACAGCAACACAGCAACAATATTATATAATATAGAAACCTACAGATCAAAAATCTGCATCTATACTCACTATGGCATCAACAATACCAAAACCATCCTGGCCAAACCGGAAACCCCAATTAGTCCACCAACCTTTGCATATATATTTTGTTCCCCCAATTTCCTATTAATATTTCCAACAAATGCAGCAGATACTGGGGCATGCTTTGTCTCAATAGCCAACATGTCCTTCCCTCACCTAGGTTTTAACCATTTGAGAGATAGGCCAAAGCCATGTTGACAAATCCCAAATGTCACTTTTAGGTATGTACAGAAGTTGGATTCTTAATATGGTTCTTCAGAAAACAGGCAGACTTGTCTACCCAGTCTTGGACCATGCTACTCCATGTTAGGAAATGAGAGAGGAAGAAAAGAAAGCCAAACAAAATCTAGTTTGGAATAAGAAGTACTAGGCTCTAATTTGACCCAAAGTAGAGGCCCAAATTCAAAGTGGCTCAAGTGTGGGTAGCTACTGGAGGGATTCTTTGACACAATACTCCTCATTTTTTTTTTTTTCCTCAGTACACCCTTATGCTTCTAAAAATTATTTTAGATCCTAAGCACTTTTATTTATGTGGTTTAATGTCTATTGATATTTACTGTTTTAAATTTAAACTGAAATTTATGTATCTATTTTGTATTATTATGTATTTATTTTTTATGCATGTATTTTGTATGTATTATGTATTTATTTTTTAATTACAATAATAAATTCATTATATTAACATAAATATTTGTGAAAAGTAACTATATTTTTTCAAAACAAAATAAATTAGTGAAACCAATGGCTTCATTTTACATTTTTGCAAATCTATTTATTGTCTGGCTTAATAGCAGACAGCTGAATTCTCATGTCTGCTTCTGTATTCAGTCTGTGCAATATGTTGTTGGAGGTGAAGTACGGGAAAAAAGCATTCACACAGATATGTAATTCAGAAAGGATGGGATAGTTTATTGCCTGTTAGACAAAGAATATTCTTCTTTGAGAATATACTACATATCAACAAGTGGTAGTTTCTTTAAGGTTTGAAATGAAACACATTCTGAAACACTGAACTTTTCATACGCTGATATATTAAAATCTATTGGCCTTTCTTGTCCTTTAAATGGATCTTATGCCTATCATGATTTTGTCATATCATGTATTGCTCATTTGTAAAACATTTTTTTCAATGACTTCTTCAAATCTTTCGATTGTTGACACATTTCATTATGTAATATCAAAATATCACATTAATTAATATTGCCACTGACCTTTTCAGAAAATCTTTACATGTTGAAAGATGTCAAGTTCATACTGGCTTTGATGGTTAGGTTCATGTGTCAACTTGGCCAGATAAGGGTGCACAGTTGTCTGGTCAAGCAAGCACTGGCTGAACTGCTACTGAGAGGGTATTTCCTGGGCTTAAATCATGAGTAAGTTGATTGCATCCATGGCTGATGAAATCCACAAGAAACTAAGGGGAGTGTCTTCCACAATGAAAGATGTGTAATCTGATTATTTGAAGGCTATAAAAGTAGAAGTGATGACTTCCACAGTCAGAAAAGAGAATTTTCATCTCCACTTCACCCAGCCAGTTTCTTCTGGGGAATTCACCAAAATCTTTCATCAGAGTAGCCATCTTGCAGCCTGCCCTATGGAAACTGGACTCATGGTCTCACAGTTGCATTAGACACTTATAAATTCTCATATTTGCAGATATCTCCTGTTGGTTCTATTTCCCTAGGGAACTCTGACTCAAACAGCTTTGTTACCAGGAGTAGTTCTTGAGAAGCAGAACCTTTAAAATAGGTTTTTGCAATTGGTTTTCTACTCTGATTAGATTCAAAGGCACTAATGACTCTATTTCAAATAATTAAGATAACATTGGCAGTCCATGGTGTGAGTTGGCAATGGAGATACCCAAAATATCACCACTGGATATTGCTACTTATGTGCTTATAAGAGGCAAGGTCTGGTTGAGAGTGTTTTTGACACCTTAACAGAGATTTTTGGCATTAAAAGGTATAATGATGTTGGCTGGTTGTTCCTAGATATGCTGGATACAATTATAAAAGAAAGGGATGAGCTGAAGTCTTCAAATTTGCATCTTAAGCACTGTATGAAAGATGCAAAAATTTCTACATGTGCCCTGAAAGAAAGTCTTATTTCCTGTGGCTGTAGACTTGAGAGCTCTGAAAACCAGACCCAGAGTCTCATTGTGTGAGTAGCAGAGTTGCAACATAAACTAAATTTTCAACATTGCAGAGTGTCTGCTGCCAGATAAACCCATAATGGCCTGCCTTGAGGAAACAGCTGCCCCACTTCCAGCCTGCCCTGATGAAACAGACATCCTATCTCCAGCTTTCCCTGAGGAGACAGCTACCAGGACCTCCAGCATGTCTTAAAGAAACAACTTCCCTGTCTCCAATCTGCCCTGAGGAGCCTGTCATACAACCTCCACCTGTAACTTAGCATAAAAGGATAATGGTCATTCCAATATTCTATTTTTCTGAGTGCCATAATTTTCAGAGACGATTACAACATTTTTAAATGGGAGCCTCCCATTTTTATTATTATTATTGTTTTTTAAGAGATTGATCCTACAGTGCCTGCTAAACCTGTAATCACCTCTGCTGAGGAAATATCCATCACTCCTCTGTCTCAAGAGATTAATCCTGCTTCACAAAATGAAACTGAAACAGAATTCCCTGAGGTAGTTGGCTTTAAAGACACTTCTAATGCTGTTCATGACCAACTCCCATTACCCCTCTTATCTTTCAGATCTATCACAAGACTAAAGTCCCAACAGGCCCAGAAAGGTAAGGTACAAAGTGTGACTCATAGGAGGTATGCTAGACTCCAAGACAACTGCATGATTTTCCCAATTTATATAGACAGAAATCAGTGGAATATGTGAGGGAATGGATATTAAGGATGTGCAATAATGGTTGAAGGAATATAAATTTGGATCAAGGTGAATTTATTGATATGGGCCAACTAAGCAGAGATTCTGCATTCAATGTTGTAGCTTGAGAGGTTAGAAAGGGCTTTAACAATTTATTTGGGTGATTAGCTGAAACATGGATCAAAAAGTGGCCAATATTACCTTAGGTCAAAATGCCAGAACTACTGTGGTATAATGTAGATGAAGGGATACAAAGGCTTAGAGAGATTTGACTATTATAATGGATTTATCATGGAAGACCTGCACACCCACCCTAGGAATGCCCAGAGGACACACTTTTCAGCAGGATTGTGGGGAACAAAATTGTGAAACTAGATTTTGCTTTAATGAATTTTGAAATCCTGTATAAAAATACATGTACACAAGACCATATTAAATAAATCATTATGTTGTTGTGATGGAGAAAAGCCAGGTGGTGGTATCTCCTTAGAATAGTTACATAGGGCAGGTCTCTGAGACCTGGAAGATGAGAAGGAACCAGCCATTGTGAAAAGCACTGAGTAAACATTCCAGACAGAGGAGACAGGAGTGCAAAGTCTCTAGGATAGAAAACAGCTTCTAGTTTTTGAGAAACTAAAACCCAAAACAAAAAGGATAGAGTGGTTTCACCTCCTCAGTGAAGGGGTGAAGTGAAAGTCAAGTCAGAAAAATGGGCAAAAGTGAAAGCAAGTGTAGGCCAAAGTAAATAGTTTGGATTTTACCCTAAGTGCTGTGTATAGCTAGGTCTTTCTTTACTTGGCCTCATTTGCTGTGCAGGATGACTGTCTGCCCCTAAGAATGAAAAATTCTTTGGTTTTGCTAAGGATTCTCATGCACTTTAGTTTTTCTAAACAATGCATTCAAGATTAGGTCACACAACAGGCAGACCTTCCATGAATTCTTTGCTTTATTCTTGCCCAGAAAGCATTTTTTCTGCTATTGAAACACACAGACTTTAATGTACCCACAGCATTTACCATCTGTTATCAGTTTGCATTGCATCCCTGGAGTTTTAATTTTTCTTATGAATCACTGTTGGGAGAAAACTGACATGGAGAGAGATGCACATGCTTTATTTATTATTCAGTTTTACTGAGATATATTCACATAAACTACAGTCATCAACAGTGTGCAATCAATTGTTCACAGTACCATCATATAGTCATGCATTCATCACCAAAATCAATTTTTGAACAGTTTCATTACTCCAAAATTTTTTTTTTAAATAGTAAAAATGCAAGCAAAGAAGAACACCTAAAACATCCCTTCCCCCATTCCCCCAATTATTCATTTAATTTTTGTTCCCATTTTTCTACTCATCTGTCCATATACTGGATAAAGATAGTGTGAGCCACAGGGTTTTCATAATCACACAATCACACAGTGTAAGCTACATAGTTATAAAGTCGTCTTCAAAAATCAAGTCTAAAGGGTTGCAGTTCAACAGTTTCAGGTATTTCCTTCTAGCTACCCCAATACACTTAAACTAAAAAGGGATATCTATATAATGCATAAGAATAATCTCCAGAATCACCTCACAACTCAGTTTGAAATCTCTCAGTCACTGAAACTTTATTTTGTTTCAATTCTCTTCCCCCTTTTGGTCAAGAAGTATTTCTCAATCCCATGATGCTAAGTCCAGGTTCATCCCCAGGAGTCATGTCCCACATTGCCTGGGAGATTTACACCCCTGGGATTCATGTCCCACATAGGGGGAGGGCAGTGAATTTCCCTGCTGAATTGGGTTAGAGAGAGAGGCCACATCTGAGCAACAAAAGAGGTTCTCTGGGGATGACTTTTAGGCACAATTATAAGTAGGCTTAGCCTCTCTTCTGCAGTAACAAGCTTCATAAAGGACAGCCCCAAGATTGAGGGCTCAGCCTTCTAAATTGGTAGTACCCAATGCTTGTGAGAATATCAGTAATTCCCCATGTGGGGAAATTTGATATTTCTGCATTTTCCCCCAGTCCCTCAAGGGGATGTTCTAGTTTGCTAATGCTGCTGGAATGCAAAACACCAGAAATAGATTGGCTTTTATAAAGGGGGTTTATTTGGTTACACAGTTACAGTCTTAATGCCATAAAGTATCCAAGGTAACACATCAGCAATCGGGTACCTTCACTGGAGGATGGCCAATGGTGTCTGGGAAACCTCCATTAGCTGGGAAGGCATGTGGCTGGCATCTGCTCCACAGTTCTGGTTTCAAAATGGCTTTCTCCCAGGACATTCCTCTCTAGGCTGCAGTTCCTCAAAAATGTCACTCTTAGTTGCACTTGGGGCATTTGTCCTCTCTTAGCTTCTGTGGAGCAAGAGTCTGCTTTCAACGGCCATCTTCAAACTGCCTGTCATCTGCAGCTCCTGTGCTTTCTTCAAAGTGTCCCTCTTGGCTGTAGCAAGCTTGCTCCTTCTGTCTGAGCTTGTATAGTGCTGAATGGGTGGGGCCACACCTCCATGGAAATTATCCAATTAGAGTTATCAACCACAGTTGGGTGGGGCATATCTCTATGGAAACACTCAAAGGATTCCAATCTAATCAGCACTAAAATGTCTATCCCACAAGATTGCATCAAAGAACATGGCTTTTTCTGGGGGACATAAAACATTCAAACTGGCACAGGCGGCTTCACAAATATGTTTTTATTCTCTGCTGAAATTACTCTGGGATGTATCAGGGTTTCACAAGAATCTGTACAAACCGACAAGATCTCACTCCCTGTTCAAAGTTCCATGCAATTATGGTGTTTGAGTAAACTGACCATACAAGTTAAATCCTGTGGTATGCTACAGAAAATACAGATTTTGCACCAAATATACATATTTCCTTTGATCTCACACAAAATATGAGATTTTAAAACACAGTCAAAATTTTCGTTTATCCTTTAGTCTGACTTGCCTTAGTCCTACCAGATATGCTTCATTCATATCTCTAATTGAATTCTGAATTCTTTTTCAGCTTTTTTAACAGTTGCTGTGGGATAATACTGACATTCATAGCTGCCAAACTATGGTTCTGAGTCTCAAATGTCACACAGATACTCAAAGTTCCAGGGACTGCCCAGGTCCCTGGAACTTCCTAAAATCTAGGAACCTTTAAAGTAAGCCTTCCCCTGATAACCCGTTCTCTTAGATTCAGTTCTCAGAGTTTGCACATTATAGTCTATATTAGTGAGGTGTTATAATGTTTGTCCTTTTTTTTCTGGCTTATTTCATTCAAAATGTCCTCAAGATCCATTCACCTAGTTGCATGCCTCACAACTTCATTCTTTCTTGCAGCAACTCAATATTCTATTGTATGCATACACCACAGTGCGCATTCTGTTCATTAGTCAATGTACCCTTAGACCACCTCTATCCATTGAAAATTGTGAATACTACTGCCATAAATAATAGTGTGCAGATGTCCATTCACATCCCTGTTCTCAGTTCTTTCAAGTATATACTCATTAATGAGGTTTCAGGATTTTACAGCAACGACATACTTAGCCTCTTGTGGAACTACCACACTGCCCTCCAGGTGGTTGGCACCATTCTACTTCCCCACCAACAGTGAACAGATACATCCCTCTCTCCACATTTTTCTCTAGCATTTGTATCCCTTGTGTTTTTGTCCCCTCCTGCAATTTTATAGAGATATATTCATATACCATGCAATTGTTCATGATATACAATCAATTGTTCACAGTGTCATCATATAGTTGTGCATTCATCACTACAACCAGACATTGAAGATACTCATTACTCAAAAAAAATCAAAATAAGAGTAATAAAAATTATAAAAGAAAAAATAAAAATTAAATAAATTTAAATAAAATTAAAAGGTCAGACATCACCATCACCACAAAGAATCCCATACCCCTCCCTTATATCCCCCTCTTACAGACATTAGCTTTGGAATGCCTTTGTTACAATTAATGGAAGCATATTACAATGTTACTGTTAACTATATACTGTAGTTTTCCATGATTATATTTTTCCCCAATACCATCTGTGATGGTTAGGTTCATGTGTCAACTTGGCCAGGTGATGATATCCAGGTGTCTGGTCAAGAAAGCACTGGCCTAATCATTACTGCAAGGACATTTGTGGCTGATTAATAAACCAGAAGGCTGGTTTATTAAATCATCAGTCAATTGGCTGCAGCTGTGACTGATTACATCAACAAGGGGCATGTCTTCCAGAATGAGAGAATTCAATCAGCTGGATTTAATCCAATCAGTTGATAAATTTTAAGTGAGACAGATAGAGGACCTTCACTTCTTTGGCTAGCCAGTAAAGCATTTCTGAGGAGTTCATTGAATACCTTCATCAGATTTGCCAGTTCGCTGCCTGAGGAGTTCATCAAAAGACCTTCACTGTAGTTGCCCATTTGCTGTCTGCCCTATGAAATTTGGACTCGTGAATACCCACAGTTGTGTGAGACACTTTCATAAAATCTTATATTTATAGATATCTCTTGTTGATTCTCTTTCCCTAGAGAACCCTCCCATTCTCAACATCTTGCAAAGTTGATATTCGTTTGTTCTCTCACATGGAACAACATTTTTATATTTGTACATGTAATCACCATCATTGACCACTCTAGATTTCACTAAGTTGTATAGTCCTCATCTTTATCTTCTTTCTTTCCTTCTGGTGGACATGTTTTTGAACACATCTGAAAGAGTTTGTGATACAATAGGTTTATGGTTTTCTCATGTGGCAGTCCTTGAGTTGCGTGGCTCAGACTGCCCTTCAAGAGAGCCTGCTGTCACTTTCAAGAGGTCTCCAACTACTGCACTTTTGGGTCTGCCATAGCGTTTATGTGAAGGTCATATCCAGGTAGCTTCCAGCTAATGACTGAGCCCTCTGGGCATACTAGAGCCCAGCCATTACTGCCAAACTTGGTAGCCCTTCTATGGACAATCTTGGTTCTCAGCTCCAATTGGCCTGAATGAGACTTTCTCACTGCTGAACTGCAGCTGAAGCTACTCCTACCCAATCCTCCTTGCCTTCTATTTTCCTTTCTCAGGTGCAAGACCTGTACTGAAAGGCTCTTTCTGCTTATTCCTGCTCCTTCTTCTCTTTATCTTTCAACAACATTCCCCTCAAAACTTGCACATCATATTTCTTCTTGGTATCTGCTTCCCAGAGAACTCAAATCACACCTAGTTAACTGTTTGGTGTAGACAGTGAATCACCAAGCTGGTGCCAAGAACAGGAGTGAGTCACAAAACTTTTCCATCCCTTTTTGGACTGACCATATTAGCTCAGAGATTGACACGTGCATAAAACAACTGTGTTTCTAAATTTAATCCTGCCACTCTTTTACTTAATATAAAGTGCTCCTGACTCTGATCATTTTGCCTTTATAAATGTGTGCATTCATCTTTTGAGGGAAAATTCAGACAGTTTATATTAGCTAAGCAGCTATCACTTTTAATATGCAAAAGCTTTCACACATTTCTGATAATCAATATACCTCTTTGACCAACCAAATACATTAAAATTTCATGTTATCCTTCTGCAATTGTTTCCATTTTTTTCTGATATTGGTATAGCCAGGTAGTACTTTGCCTCTTTGTATAGTAAGTAGAGTCTTTGAGATTTTAGTAAAACAACAAAGTATGAATTACCAAAACACCACTCAGTTGGTGATCTCCAGCATTATGATTATTTTACATTCTTCTAAGTAGTCAGAATATTAGTAAATTTGAACAAACACAAAAACATATTTTATGTACAGAATATATTTACTAATAAACAAAAGAACACTTATGTTATTAAGACTATATGTGTACTATTCAAATCAATTTCCCAAAGATTAAGATTCACATAGTCCAACATCAAATCAATTTTTAAGGAAATATATGCAGTTAAGTACTCAAAGATACAGCTAAAGAAGCTTACACTGTAATGGAGAAAATGTGTAAAATAAAAAATAAGAGGTCAAAAAAAGTAGTTGAAATTTAAAAATGCCTTCAAAGCCCAAATTTAAGAGCATATGCAGATGCTGTGGAAGATTTAATTGAACACTATCAAGAGTACAGTTTTAGTGGAGTGGTATAATTCATACTGCAAGGAGGATGAGGAGAAAATGAATAAAGAGAAAATGCAATGATAAAGCAAGACAACTCTCCAAAAAAAAACGGTAGAGAAGAGAAAATATAAAATAAATGGAATACCAACTGTGAGGGGAAACTCAACTAAGGATGTGTTTTGAGTTTCAGAGTGCAGAATTTGCCCAGTTCTCTCCCTGACTTCATTTTATGATGTAGTTATAGCCCCTAAAGATTAAGGGACTTTCTCAGGTTACACAGCTTGTTCAAGGTTAGGCTGGTAATGGGACATGTGTCCCTCACTTTATTTCTGTGTTTCTTTTCTCTTTCCATTATATCATCTTGCAAGAGCCTAAAATACCACAATGCATATAAGATACTTTATTATAATAATTTTTATGGCCTTGTATAATTTGAAGAGTACTGTAAATTCATCCACACATTTAAATAAGCATCCAACTCTGGCTACTCCATTATTCTAAGACTAAAAATGTTTCAGCTCCCTGCCAATCTGTAATAAGCAAGGATAGCTCTTACTATAGCATTGCCTTACTTGGTTAACAGAGACTAGTTTTTCACATATTCCTTGCCATTCGTAGTTGAAAGCAGTATTTCTGCTGCATAAGGATGTGTGCATGAGGGAGTTGTACATGCAGCATGATATCTGTGAATGTGGGTATTAAAGAATATAAAATTCTAATGTAAAAGAGGGAAAGAGGCACCAAGACTATAGACAAAAGTTTGACAGGAGAGTGATTTTTCTTGTTCTTCCAAGTACTGTTCACTTCATCTTCAACTCATTCTTAATACAGGTACATCGAAAATCAGGTGAAATTTGGGGAGGAAAATAGGTTTGTAAAATCTTTGTGAAAGCCTCTCTCTAACTTAACTTGGGATTTTTCTTGACTTGCATCATATGGTGAAGTTTCATAGCCATATAGTTTTCCAAGCTTCTGCCTTCAGTAGCTATTGTCAATAATTATACTAGCCGGGGACAATAGAGGCAACTGTGCCCAATTCCAAAATTATGTAAAATACTGTGGTTGAAAATATTTTAAGTCAATTTTCTTCTCTCTCCATCTACAACTTGAAGGAATAAAATAGAAAGGAGCAAATTTGGGAATATGAATATGATTATAAAATAACATGTTTTGCTGATTTTTACCCTCGCATGTAAATAATGAATCATTTGAACTTTTTTAGTATTAATATTAAAGAAGTTGTGAGTGTACAGAAAAATCATGCACGAAATACAGGATTCACATATAGTACCCTATTATTAACACCTTGCATTGATATGGTACATTTGTTACAATTGATTTTTTATAATTGTTCTAATAACTTTGGTCCATGTTTTAACTTTTGGTTCACTGTTTTTGGTGTGCAGTTCCATGGATTTTTTAAAAAAATTTATTCTACTAACATACATACAACCTAAAATTTCCCCCTTTAACTGCATTTAAATATATAATTCAGCACTGGTAAGTACATTCACAATGTTGTGCTACCATAACCACTATCCCTTAACAAAACTTTACCATTGACCCAAATAGAAACTACATATTTAAAACCTTAACTATCTATTCCTTATAAGCAACTGTCCCCTTGTAAACTGTATTTTAGGTTCTGACCCTATGAATTTGTTTATTATAATTATTTCAGATCAGTTGAGATCATACAATATTTGTCCTTTGTGTCTGCCTTATTTCACTTGATTTAATGAGAGAATATTTTCAATGTTTGTCCATGTGTTGCATGTGTCAAAACTTCATTCTTTTAAGGCTCAATGATATTTTATTGTGTTTACATGTATAACATTTTGTTATCCATTCATTAGTTGATAGACACTGGGCTGCTTCCTTCCTTTGGCAATTGTAAATAATGCCGCTATGAACACTGGTGTGCAAATATCTGAGTTTGTGCTTTGCAATTATTAGGGGTATAGACCTAGAAGTGGGATTGCTGGGTCAAATGGTAATTTTATACTTAACTTTCTGTGGAACTGCCAAACTGTATTCAATAGCAGCTGCACCATTTTATTTCTTACCTGCAATGAATGGGTGTTCTATTTCTCCACATCTTCTCAAACACTTGTTAATTTTCCATTTTTTAATAATAACCATTTTAGTGGGTGTGAAATGGTATTATATTGTGGTTTTGATTTGCATTTGCCTAATGGCTAATGATGTTAAGCATCTTTTCATATGCTTATTGGCCATTTGTATCATCTTTGGAGAAATGTCTATTCAAGTTTTTTGCCCGTTTTTAAAATTGAGTTGTTGGCCTTTTGTTACTGAGTTAAAGGCTTTCATTATATATTTTGGATATTAAACTTTTATCAGGTATGTTGTTTCCAAATATTTTCTACCATTGTGTAGGTTGTTGTTTTACTTTCATGATAAAGTCCTTAGATGCAAAAAAGTTTATAATTTTGATGAGGTCTCATTTACCTACTATCCTTTTTGTTGCTTGTGCTTTGGGTATAAAGATGAAGAAACCATTGACACACAAAATCCTGAAGAGTCTTCCCTATGTTTTCTTCTAGGAGTTTTATATTTCTGCCTTTTATATTTAGATGGTCCATTTTGAGTTTGTTGTGAGGCAGGGGTCCACCTTTATTCATTTGCATATCGAGATCCAGTTTTGTCAGCACCATTTGTTGAAGAGGCTTTTCTTTCCCAATTGGGTGGTCTTTGCCACTTTGTCCAAAATCAGTTGGCCATAAATGTGAAGGTTGATTTCTTAGCTCTCAATTTGATTTCAGTGATCTATCTTTTGTCAGTAATGTGCTTTTTTGATTACTATGGCTTTGTAATAAGTTTTATTATCTTCATTATCAACATTTTTGGCTATTTAGGGACTCTTCCTTTGTTATGAATTTGATGACAGTTTTTTTTTTCCATTTTTGCAAAGAAGGTTGCTGGAATTTTGATCGAGATAGCATTGAACCTGTAAATTGCTTTGTGTTGAATTGACATCTTAACTATATTTAGTCTTATAAACCATGAACAAAGAATTCCTTTCTATTTATTTAGGCCTTTTGTGATTTTTTTAGCAATGTTTTATACTTTTTCTGTGCACATGTCCTTTGCACCCTTGGTTAGATTTACTCCTAGATATTTGATTCTTTTATTTGCTACTCTAAAAGGATTTATTTATTTCTTCTTCCAATTGTTCATTTCCTAGTCTATAAGAAAATGACTGATTTGGGGTAATCTTGTACCAGCCCCTTTGCTAAATTTGTTTGTTAGCTCTAGGAGCTTTGAGTGTATTTTTTTTTTTTTTCAGTTTTTCATTTAGGATCATCTGCAAATAGAGAAAATTTTACATCTTCCTTTCCAATTTGGATGTCTTTTATATCTTTTTTCTTCCCTAATTACTCTTGAAAGTACTTCTAGCACAATGTTGAGTAACAGTGGTGACATCCTTGTCTTGTTCCAGATCTTAAAGGGAAAGCTTTCAGTCTTTCACTGCTAAGTCTGATGTTTGCTGTGGGTTTCTCATATATAGACTATATCTTGTGGAGGAATTTCCTTCTATTCCTACTTTTCTAAGTGTTTTAACCAAGAAAGGATGCTGGATTTTTTCAAATGGCTTTACTATATCTATTGAGGTGATCACTTTTTTTTATTAACTTTATTTATCCAAAAAAAAAAAAAAAATTGAGTTGATCACTTTTTTCCTTCATTCTGTTAATATGGTGCAATGCATTAATTGATTTTCTTATGTTAAACCACCCTTGCATAATTGGGATATGACCAAATTGATCATGGGGTATATTTCTTTCAAAATGCTTTTGGATTCATTTTGCTAGTATTTTGTGAAGGATGTTTGCATCTATATTCATAGGAGATATTGGTCTGTAAGTTTCTCTTCCTGTGATATCTTTATCTGGCTTTCATATGAGGGTGGCATTGGTCATGTAGATTGAAAAAAGGGAGTGTTTCTCACTCCAGTTTATTGGAGGAGGCTGAGCATGATTGGTGTTAATTCTTCTTGGAATTTTGGTAAAATTCTCCTAAGAAACCATCTGGTCCTGGGCTTTCATTGTTGGAATTTTTAGTTATTGATTCAATCTCTTTACTAATTATTGGTTTGTTGATATTTTCTATTTATTCTTGAGTCATTGTAGATAGTTTGTGTGTTTCAAAGAATTTGTCCATTTCATTTAAGTTATCTCATATGTTGGCATACAGTTCTTCATAGTATCTTTATATAGTAGTTTTTGTTGTTAAATCAAGTCAATGTTATATTTAATGACCGTTGGGAAGAGAACATTTGGATAGGTGTATGCACTTGTGTATGCACATGGGCAAAATGCAATTTCTTACCCAATGCCAGAATGTTTTACTAGGTACATTTCCATTAGCTGAACAAACAAGCTTATAAACTCTTATATTATGTGTAGTACTTTTATTTCAGTGGGGCTGGTAGTAATGTCCCCTTTTTCATTTCTGATTTTAGTTATTTGTGCCCTGTCTCTTTTTTTCTTCCCCATTCTAGCTAAATGTTTGCAAAGTTATTGGTTTTTTCAAAGAACCAAATTTTCATTTTGTTTATTTTCTGCTGATATTTTATTCTCTGTTACATTTTTTTCCTGCTCTAACCTTTTTTATTTCCTGCCTTTTGCCCAATTTTGGGTAATTTGTTCTTCTTTTTCTAGTTTTTCCATTTTTTAAGGTAGGTCTCCAATTTGAATCTTTCTTCTTTTTTCATATAAGCATTTAAAGCTATCAATTTGCCTTAAGCACTGCCTTTACTGCATCTCTTTCATTTGGGTAGATTCTATTTTCATTTTGATTTGCATCAAGATATTTACTAACATTCCTTGTGAATCCTCTTTAACCCATTATTTGTTTAATAGTGCATTGTTAAATTTTCATGTATTTGTGAATTTTCTCCCTCTGTTCTTGATTTCTACCTTCATTCCATTGTGGTCAGAGAAGGTACATTGCATGATTTCAAGATTTCTTAATTTATTGAGACTTACTTTGTGATCTAATATCTAGTCTATACCAGGTAATGATCCATATGCACTGAAGAAGAATGTGTATTCTGTTGTTGTTGGATGTAGTGTTTTATATATGCTTGTTACATCTAGTTGGTTTAGAGTACAATTCAAGACTTCTGTTTCCCCATGGATCTTCAATGTAGATGTTCTATGCATTATTGAAAGTAGTGTATTGAAGTCTCATCTCATCTATATTAATATGGACCTATTTCTACCTTCAAATTTGTCACTGTTGCTACATATATTTTGGAACACTGCTGTTATGTGCATATATATTTATAATTGTTACATCTTCTTGTTGAATTAACCCTTTTATCAATATATGTTGAATATTTTTGCCTCTCATAACAGTTTTTGTTTTAAAGCCGATTTTAACTGATGTTAGCATAGTCATCCAAGCTCTCTTTGTTATTAATTGCATGAAATAGTTTTTCTATCTTTTCATTTTCAGACAACTTATGTCTTTGAATTTAAGTGAGACTCTTGTAAAAACATGTATTTGGTGCATGCTTTATTATACATGCTGCCAATCTCTGCTTTTTGACTGAAGAGTTTAATCCATTTACTTTTAAAGCCACTACTAATAATGCAGGACTTTGTTCTGCCCTTTTACTATTTAGTAAGTTATATGACTTTTTTTCCCTTAATTCTTCCATTAATGTTACTTTCATATTTATTTGATTTTTTTTTTTTTTGTATTTTACCAAATTGAGTACCATTTCATTTCTTTCTGTATATATTTTTCATATATCTTTGTGGTTACCATGGAGTAAAAATGTAACATCCTACATCTGTAGCAATCATGTTTGCTTTCATATCAAGTTGAATTCAATAGCATACACTAACACTGTTCTTACACCCCTTCATCATCCACTGTTTTTGTACTTGTTTCAAATCATATATTTGTACATTGTATGCTAAAAACATATTTACCATTAATATTTATACATTTGCATTTTTGCACTCATATGGAATAAGAAGTGGAGGTATGTGCTGAAAAAAAAAACAATTGTCATTGCACTTTTGATTATATAAATGGTTACCTTTGCAAGAGGTGTTTATTTTTTATGCTGCTTTGAACTACTGTCTAGTGTCCTTTATCTCAGACTGAAGAACTTCCCTTAACATTACTTGTAGAACAGGTCTAGTGGTGATTATCTTCCTCAGCTTTTGTTTATCTGGGAATTTCTTAATCCTCTCATTTTTGAAAGAAAGTCACACTATATATACAATTCTTCATTAACAAATTTTTTATCACAATAATATGTCAACTCACTGCTTTTCTACCTCCATGATTTCTGATGAGAAATCAGTGTTTAATATAATTGGGACTCCCTTGAACATAGCACATTGCTTTCCTCTTGCAACTTTCAGATCTCTCTTCTTTTCCTTTGCATTTCAAAGTTTGATCAGTGCATGACAAGGAATATTTTTCTTTGAGTTTATTCTGTTTAGTATTCTTTTGTCTTCTTAAATGTGCATATTTATATCTTTTGCTATGTTTACAAAGTTTTCTGTCATTATTTCTTTGAATATTTCTTCTCCCAATTTCTTTCTTTCTTCTCCTTCTCTGAATCCCACAATGCATGTATTGGTATGCCTGACGGTGTCCTAAAGATCTCATAAGTTGTTTTCTCTTTTTTTAGTTCTTTTTTTTATTTCTGCTCCTCAACATAATTCACTTCCATTGTCTTGTCTTCAAGTTTACTGATTCTTTCTTTTTTCTGCTCCCATCTGCTATTGAAACCCTCCAGAGATTTATTTGTTTATTTATTTATTTACTTATTTATTTATTTATTTATTTTAATTTCAGTTATTGTGGTCTTCAACTCCAAGGGTGATGTTTGGTTCCCTTTTAAAATTTCTGTAACTTTATTGAGATTTTTATACTGTTCGTTAATTTTTCCTGATATCCTTTAGCTGCTACTCTGTAATTTCCTTCAACTCACTGAGCACATTGAAGATTATTTTTTAAAACTCTTTGTGTGAGGCGGGGCAAGACGGCAGAGTGGTGAGGTGTATGTTTTAGTTACTCCTCCAGGGAAGTAGGTAGAAAGCCAGGAACTGCGTGGACTGGACACCGCAGAGCAATTTGACTTTGTGCATACTTCATACAACACTCATGAACATGTGGAGCTGCTGGGATCAGAAAAATCTGTAAGCTTTTATGTCCAGGGAACCCATGCCCCTCCCTGCAAGGCTTAGTCCTGTGGGAGGAGGGGCCATCAGCACTGGATACAAGGAGGGAGAACTGTAGTGGCAGCTCTTATTGGAAACTCATTCTACTGATCCAAGCTCCAATCATAGATAGACTGAGACCAGACACCAGAGAATCCAGGAGCAGCCAACCCAGCAGAGAGGAGATAGGGATAGCAAAAACAGCAAGAAAAACCCAAAAATAAAAGCAGAGGCTTTTTGGAGTTCTGGTGAAAATAGAAAGGGGAAGGGCAGAGCTCAGGCCCTGAGGCTTATATGCAAATCCCAAAGAAAAACCAGTCTCTCTGCCCCCTGGACCTTTCCTTAATGGTCCTAATTGCTTTGTCTCTTAGCATTTCAATAACCCATTAAATCTGTGAGGAGGACCCTTTTTTATTAATCTTTTTTTTCTTTTTCTGAAACACTTACTCTAAGAAGCCCAACACAGAAAGCCTCAAAGACTTGCAATTTGGGCAGGTCAAGACAAGAGCAGAACTAAGAGAGCTCTGAGACAAAAGGCAATAATCCAGTGGCTGAGAAAATTGACTAAAAACCACAACTTCCCAAGAAAAGGGGGGTGTCTGCTCACAGTCATCATCCTAGTGGACAGGGAACACTCCTGCCCATCACCGGCACCACAGCCCAGAGCTGCCGCAGACAACTCAGTGTGATGGAAGTGCTTCCAATAACATGCAAACACCACAAAATCAGGTGTGGACATTAGCCTTCCCTGCACCCTCAGCTGGTTGTCCCAGAGTTGGGAAGGCAGAGCAGTGTGAATTAACATGCCCCATTCAGCCATTCTTTCAGCAGACTGGGAGCCTCCCTACACAGCCCTGCAGCTCAGAGATGCCCTGGGGGGATGGCACTCACCTTTGACATAGTGCAGTCATCCCTCAACAGAGGACCAGGGGGTGCACGGCCTGGAAGAGGGACTCACTCGCAAGTCTCAGGGGCCATGCACCAATACCAAGGACTTGTGAGTCAGCAGCAGAGACAAACTGTGGCAGGACTGAACTGAAGGATTAAACTATTGCAACAGCTTTAAAACTCAAGGAACACGAGGGATATTTGATTGTTAGAGCCAGCCCCCTTCCCTGACCGCTCAGACACACACCCCATACACAGAGCAGGCAACACCAACTACACACACAAACTTGGTACAACAATTGGACCTCACAAGACTAATTCCCCCACTCACCACAAAGACAAAGTGGGGGAGAACTGGCTTGAGGGGAATAGGTGGCTCATGGATGCCACCTGTTGGTTAGTTAGAGAAAGTGTACACCATGAAGCTGTAGATCAAATTAGTGGTAAGGATTTCAATCAGTTTACAAATCCTAAAAGAACCCTATCAAGTTAAGCAAATGCCAAGAGGCCAAAAACAACAGAAAATTTTAAAGTGTATGAAAAAACCAGATGATATGGATAACCCAAGCCCAAGCACCCAAATCAAAAGTTCAGAGGAGACACAGTACCTGGAGCAATTAATCAAAGAACTAAAGGTGAACAATGAAACCATGGCACAGGATATAAAGGACATGAAGAAGAGCATGGAACAGGATATAAATGACATCAAGAAGACCCTAGAAGAGCATAAAGAAGACATTGCAAGAGTAAATAAATAAAAAAAAAAGATGATCTTATGGAAATTAAAGAAACTGTTGACCAAATTAAAAAGATTCTGGATACTCATAGTACAAGACTAGAGGTAGTTGAAAAACAAATCAGTGACATGGAAGATGACAGAATGGAAAATGAAAGAACAAAAGAATGTGGAAAAAATTGAAAAAATCAAAATGGACCTTAGGGATATGATACATATTATAAAACATCCAAATATAAGACTCACTGGTGTTCCAGAAGGGGAAAAGAACGGTAAAGGTCTAGGAAGATATTCAAAGAAATTTTGGGGGAAAACTTCCCAAATCTTCTAAACACCATAAATACACAAATCATAAATTCCCAGTAAACTCCAAATAGAATAATTCCAAATAAACCCACTCTGAGATATATTCTGATCACACTGTCAAATATGGAAGAGAAGGAGTAAGTTCTTAAAGCAGCAACAGAAAAGCAATTCACCACATACAAAGGAAACCACATAAGACTAAGTAGTGACTACTCAGCAGCCACCATGGAGGCATGAGGCAGTGGCATGACATATTTAAAATTCTGAGAAAAATTTCCAACCAAGAATACTTTATCCAGCAAAGCTCTCCTTCAAATTTGAGGGACAGCTTAAATTTTTTCACAGACAAATGCTGAGAGAATCTGCTAACAAGAGACCTGACCTTCTGGAGATACTAAAGGGAGCCCTACAGACAGAGAAACAAAGAAAGGACAGAGAGACATGGAGAAAGGTTCAGTACTAAAGAGATTCAGTATGGGTACATTAAAGGATATTAATAGAGAGAGGGAAAAATATATATGACAAACATAAATCAAAGGATAAGATTGCTGTATCAAGAAATGCCTTCACGGTTATAATGTTGAATGTAAATGGATTAAACTCCCCAAATAAAGATATAGATTTGCAGAATGGATCAAAAAAAATGAACCATCAATATGTTGCATACGAAACAGTCATCTTAGACACAGGGGCACAAAGAAATTGAAAGTGAAAGGATGGAAAAAAATATTTCATGCAAGCTACAGCCAAAAGAAAGCAGGTGTAGCAATATTAATCTCAGATAAAATAGACTTCAAATGCAAGGATGTTATGAGAGACAAAGAAGGCAACTACATACTAATAAAAGGGGCAATTCAACAAGAAGAAATAACAATCATAATTGTCTATGCACCCAATCAAGGTGCCACAAAATACATGAGAGAAACACTGGCAAAAGTAAAGGAAGCAATTGATGTTTCCACAATAATTGTGGGAGACTTCAACACATCACTCTCTCTTATAGATAAATCAACCAGACAGAAGACCAATAAGGAAATTGAAAACCTAAACAACCTGATAAATGAATTGGATTTAACAGACATATATAGAACATTACATCCTAAATCACCAGGATGCACATTCTTCTCTAGTGCTCATGGAACTTTCTCCAGAACAGATCGTATGCTGGGACATAAAACAAAGTTCAATAAATTTAAAAAGACTGAAATTATTCAAAGCACATTCTCTAACCACAATGGGATACAATTAGAAGTCAATAACCATCAGAGACTTAGAAAATTCACAAATACCTGGATGTTAAGCAACACACTCCTAAACAGTCAGTGGGTTAAAGAAGAAATAGCAAGAGAAATTGCTAAATATATAGAGATGAATGAAAATGAGAACACAACATACCAAAACCTATTGGATGCCGCAAAAGTGGTACTGAGGGGGGGAATTTATAGCACTAAATGCATCTATTTAAAAGGAAGAAAGAGCCAAAATCAAAGAACTAATGGATCAACTGAAGAAGCTAGAAAATGAGCAGCAAATGAATCCTAAACCAAGCAGAAGAAAAGAAACAACAGGGATTAAAACTGAAATAAATGACATAGAGAACAAAAAAAAAAAAAAACAATAGAGAGGATAAATAACACCAAAAGTTTGTTCTTTGAGAAGATCAACAAGATTGACAAGTCCCTAGCTAGACTGACAAAATCAAAAACAGAGAAGACCCATATAAACAAAATAATTAATGAGAAAGGTGACAGTACTGTTGATCCTGAAGAAATTAAAAAAATAATAAGAGGATACTATGAGCAACTGTATGGCAACAAACTGGATAATTTTGAGTTTGTTGACCAGAGAAGAAACAGAAGACCTCAACCAACCAATCACAAACAAAGAGATCCAATCAGTCATCAAACAGCTTCCCACAAATAAATCCCCAGGGCCAGATGGCTTCACAGGGGAATTCTACCAAACTTTCCAAAAAGAACTGACACCAATCTTAAACTCTTTCAAAACATCGAAGAAAATGGAACACTACCTAACTTGTTTTATGAAGCTAACGTCAATCTAATACCAAAACCAGGCAAAGATGCTACAAAAGAAAACTACTGGCCAATCTCCCTAATGAATATAGATGCAAAAATCCTCCACAAAATACTTGCAAATAGAATCCAAAGACACATTAAAAAAATCATACACCATGACCAAGTGGGGTTCATTCCAGGCATGCAAGGATGGTTCAACATAAGAAAATCAATCAGTGTATTACAACATATTAACAAATCAAAAGCGAAAAATCAAATGATCATCTCAATAGATGCTGAAATAGCATTCGACAAAATCCAACATCCCTTCTTAATAAAAACAGTTCAAAAGGTAGGAATTGAAGGAAACTTCCTCAATACGATAAAGAGCATATATGAAAAACCCACAGCCAGCATAGTACTCAATGGAGAGAGACTGAAAGCCTTCCCTCTAAGATCAGGAACAAGACAAGGATGCCCGCTGTCACCACTGTTAACATTGCGCTGGAAGTGCTAGCCAGGGCAGTCCGGCAAGACAAAGAAATAAAGGCATCCAAATTGGAAAAGAAGAAGTAAAACTGTCATTGTTTGCAGATGATATGATCTTTTATCTGGAAAACCCTGAGAAATAGATGATTCAGCTACTAGAGCTAATAAACAAATTTAGCAAAGTAGCGGGATACAAGATTAATGCACATAAGTCAGTAATGTTTCTATATGCTAGAAAGGAACAAACTGAAGAGACACTCAAGAAAAAGATACCATTTTCAATAGCAACTAAAAAAAATCAAGTACCTGGGAATAAACTTAACCAAAGAGATAAATGACCTATACAAAGAAAACTACATAACTCTTCTAAAAGAAACAGAAGGGGACCTTAAAGATGGAAAAATATTCCATGTTCATTGATAGGAAGGCTAAATGTCATTAAGATGTCAATTCTTTACCCAAACTCATCTACAGATTCAATGCAATCCCAATCGAAATTCCAACAACCTACTTTGCAGACTTGGAAAAGCTAGTAATCAAATTTATTTGGAAAGGGAAGATGCCTCAAATTGCGAAAGACACTCTAAAAAAGAAAAACAAATTGGGAGGACCTACACTCCCTGACTTTGAAGCTTATTATAAAGCCACAGTTGTCAAAAAAGCATGGTACTGGCACAAAGATAGACATATAGATCAATGGAATCAAATTGAGAATTCCGAGATAGACCCCCAGATCTATGGCTGACTGATCTTTGATAAGGCCCCCAAAGTCACTGAACTGGGTCATAAAGGTCTTTTCAACAAATGGGGCTGGGAGAGTTGGATATCCATATCCAAAAGAATGAACGAGGACCTCTAACTCACCTTACACAAAAAATAACTCAAAATGGATCAAAGATCTCAATATAAAAGAAAGTACCATAAAACTCCTAGAAGATAATGTAGGGAAACATCTTCAATACCTTGTATTAGGCGACCACTTCCCAGACTTTACACCCAAAACACAAGCAACAAAAGTAAAAATAGGTAAACGGGAACTCCTCAAGCTTAGAAGTTTCTGCACCTCAAAGGAATTTGTCAAAAAGGTAAAGAGGCAGCCAACTCAATGGGAAACAATTTTTGGAAACCATGTGTCTGACAGAAGACTGATATCTTGCAAAAGAAATCCTACAACTCAATGACAATAGTACAGACAGTCCAATTATAAAATGGGCAAAAGATATGAAAAGACAGTTTTCTGAAATACAAATGGCCAAGAAACACATGAAAAAATGTTCAGCTTCACTAGCTATTAGAGAGATGTAAATTAAGACCACAATGAGATATCATCTCACACCAATTAGAATGGCTGCCATTAAACAAACAGGAAACTACAAATGCTAGAGGGGATGTGGAGAAATTGTAACTCTTATTCATTGTTGGTGGGACTGAATAATGGTTCAACCACCCTGGAAGTCAGTCTGGCAGTTCCTTGGAACACTAGATATAGAGTTACCCTTCAATCCAGCGATTGCACTTCTCGGTATATACCCAGAAGATCAGAAAGCAGTGACATGAACAGATATCTGCATGCCAATGTTCATAGCAGCATTATTCACAATTGCCAAGAGATAGAAACAACCCAAACGTCCTTCAACAAATGAGTGGATAAATAAAATGTGGTACATACACACTATGGAATACTATGCAGCAGTAAGAAGGAACGATGTCGTGAAACATGTGACAACATGGATGAACCTTGAAGACATAATGCTGAGCGAAATAAGCCAGGTACAAAAAGAGAAATATTATATACTACCAGTAATGTGAACATTGAAAAATGTAGAACAAATAGTTTATAATGTAGAACTTGGGGGAACTAACAATAGAGAGCCATTAAGGAAGGGGGAACAATAATCCAATAAGAACAGATAAGCTATCGTGGGTAAATGTAACGTTCTGGGAATGCCCAGGAATGACTATGGTCTGTTAATTACTGATGGGTATAGTAGGAACAAGTTCACAGAAATGTTGCTATATTAGGTTACTTTCTTGGGGTAGAGTAGGAACACGTTGGAAGTAAAGTAGTTATCTTAGATTAGTTGTCTTTTTCTTACTCTCTTGTTATGGTCTCTTTGAAATGTTCTTTTACTGTATATTTTTAAATTTTTTTAATTTTTTATACAGTTGATTTAAAAAAAAGTTAAAAAAAAAAAAGGAAAAAAATATGCAGAGTCCCCTTGAAGAGCTGGTGGAGAATGCAGGGGTATTGGCCTGCCCCACCGCAATGGTTGCTAATGTGCTCACAGACATAGGGGACTGGTGGTTTGATGGGCTGAGACCTCTACCACAGGACTTGCCCTTGGGGAGTCTGTTGCAGCAAAGGAGAGGCTAGGCCTCCCTATAATTGTGCCTAAGAGCCTCCTCCCAAATGCCTCTTTGTTGCTCAGATATGGCCCTCTCTCTCTAGCTAAGCCAACTTGGCAGGTGAAATCACTGCCCTCCCCCCTATGTGGGACCAGACACCCAGGGGTGTGAATCCCCCTGGCAATGTGGAATATGACTTCTGGGGAGGAATGTAGACCTGGCATCATGGGATGGAGAACATCTTCTTGACCGAAAGGGGGAAACAAAAGGAAATGAAATAAGCTTCAGTGCCAGAGAGATTCCAAAAGGAGCTGAGAGGTCACTCTGGTGGGCACTCTTAAGCACAGTATAGACAACCCTTTTTAGGTTCTAATGAATTGGGGTAGCTGGTAGTAGATACCTGAAACTATCAAACTACAACCCATAACTCATGAATCTTGAAGATGATTGTGTAAAAATGTAGCTTATGAGGGGTGACAATGGGATTTGGAAAGCCATAAGGAGCACATTCCCCTTTGTCTAGTTTATGGATGGATGAGTAGAAAAATGGGGGAAGGAAACAAACAAACAGATAAAGGCACCCAGTGTTCTTTTTTACTTTAATTGCTCTTTTTCACTTTAATTATTATTCTTGTTATTTTTGTGTGTGTGGTAATGAAGGTGTCAGGGATTGATTTTGGTGATGAATGCACAACTATGTAATGGTACTGTGAACAATCTAATGTACGATTTGTTTTGTATGACTGCGTGGTATGTGAATATATCTCAGTAAAATGAATATTAAAATAAAATAAAGAAAAGTCATTGTGTAGTATGTCCACCATCTGTTCTTCTTCATTGTGGTTTTCTGGATCTGGATTTTTATCCTCTTCCTTTGAATGAGCCATCATTTCCTTTCCCTTTTTTTTGTCTTGTAATCTTTTGTTGAACACTGCACATTTTAATATTTTAAAATGTTACCTCTGGGGATTTATTCTCCTAAATGTCTGTGTCTTGAGTTTGTATCCAGCTAGTACAGTGATATGACTGTAATTTTCTTGTGTCAGGAGCTAATACCATCAAGCAAATCTAAGTACGAAAACACCTTTCACCATCTTTGGATATTGACTTTCAATTGTCTAGTGCTCTCCATCAGCTTTCAGCCCTCTTATCAGGCAGGTCAGCTGAAGGTGACTACAGAGTACAGAATTCTCCTTGTATTTTCTGGTCCTGTGTCTTTTCCTGGATTTGTGCTTGCTTTAAACTCCTGTTTATAGGTGTGTTTATGCCCCCTCTACTTCCCTGGAATCACCTTCTCCCTCTCTCAGATCCACCACTGCAGGATTTAAAGGAGGTAACCTTTGCCCCAGGTTATCCAGCTTAATTATTCCTTACCCTGCTTTCCTTGTCCTACCTGCTTTTGCCTGGAGAGTAATTTCTGAGATGCAGATGCACGCCAAAGAGGAGCTTTCCAAGTTAGTCTTTCCCAGCCACAAAGGCCAGACACCCTCAAAGGTGTCATCCAGCTCCAAGCTGCCCTGAAGAGGGGATGAGGGAGGGGCCAGGAGTGGCACCAGGAGCTTCTTCCATGGCTCCCTAAAGCTGAACCTTTTGATTTGGCCCCTGCCTGACCAATTCAGTCTTTCAACTGTTCTCTACAGTTCTGAGAATGCATGCCATCTTTAAGTCTCCTCCACAACTTTTGTTAGGGGTGCATTGGAACAATGGCCACCTACAAGGTTCCAGGCCCCCAGTGATCTGAAGTAGCTAGTCAAAAACCATGATCAGCAATCTGCCCATGCCACCATACCCTCTCCTTCAGTTTTGGGGAAGTGGAATTTTATGTCCTTTTCTGGAAGCAGCAAGCTAATTTCAGGGGCAGAATTACACTGCTGATTTCTGTAAGAGTGGGGCATGAACAAAAATAACCATTGCATGGAGAGATAATTTACTGTATTTACTGTTATTTACCAGCCTCTTCCTTCTGCTCTTCCCTGAATGTTGATAATGTGTTCTACTGGACTGTGGAGTTTGAAATAGTTGATTCAGACAGTGCTTGGCTGTTTAATAGTTGTTCTGGTGGGATTACTGATTCCTGAATTTTCCTCTTCCACCATCTTCCCACCTTTGAGAGAAATTGGCAAACCAGACACTGGGTCATTTTAGGAAAAAAAAAAATTTGTTTTCAAGAAAACTGCTTTTTAGCTTTTTTCCTTAATTTATTTAAAATTTGGGCATATGTTTTTAGAGAATGTATTCTATAAAGAAATAGTTAAATGCACATTATGAAAAAGAACTAGATATTCCTTACTAGAGAAATTAACTGTGACATTTTTAAATGACAATTGTTTTTCATCTTATTGGCCTATACTCTACTAAATTTTAGATGCATTCTATTATCAAGGATAAATTTATCTTTTTTGACTAAGGAGAAAATACTGCAGGAATATGGCTATTACTGACTATTGACAGAGTATTCACTGATTCAGCTACACATCATAGATTTTTTTCATCATTATATAACACAAACATTGAATCTACATTTATTGTGGATAAAGATAAATAAGCTCAAATTCAAAATCTTATTGTCATTCCTTTCTGGTTTTTGCCCTGATATAGATACTAAATTATTCCACTTAAGTTATAAGCATGGCAAAATACAATAAAAAAAAATCTTCAGACATTTAGCAATATATTAAGCCTCTCAACATTTTAATACTATTATCTGAAAATACAAAAAATGATGTAAATTCAGGAAGGGGTAACATATTGAATAATTAGGTACTATACAATTCCTTTATTTCCTTATAAACCAAACCAGTGATATAGTCAACTTATGACAGAAGGGGAGTTTGCTTTTTGCAACTGTACTCCTGTGGCAAGACACAGGCCCTGACTGTAATGGCTTTATAATCCACAAGGCATAATTTAACAGATGTGCTTTCCTCTAATCCTTAAAACAATGCTATGGTGTAGTGATGAAGGAACAGATTTAGCAATTGTGGTAGCCAGAATGCAAATCGGGTATTCTGAATTTGGGACTGGTACTATTTTTACTATATAATTATGAAGGAAATACAAATTTGTTGAGATAATACATAGAATGAATATATATAGTCACCACTCCTAATTTTAAACATGAAGTTCGACAGCTGTAGACTAAGCAATTCTATCAACAATTTATTCTACATGGAATAATAATCTAACTTTATAAGATTAAGAACTTTTCAAAGCACAACACTCTAAAACTAAAATGCAACATTTAATAAGATGATTTCTATCATTTGAGGTGCTGAAAGTGTCAGAGCAATTTGTAATTTCAGAAATAGTAGCTGTAATGATGTAAAGCTGTGTGTACCCCAGAAAAACATGTGCTTAGATTTAATCCCATTCCTGGGGATGTGGACCCATAGTAAGTAGGACCTTTTGAAGGGGCTACTTCAGTTAAGGTGTGACCCATCTCAATCAGAATGGGTATTAATCCTTTTACATGGGTCCTTAATAAATGGGATGATTAAAGCAAGACAGAGAAAGCCAAGGAAACAAGAAGCTGAAAGCAATGAAACCTAGAAGAGGAGGGAGAGACTGGCAGATGCTTCCATGTGGCAAAGGAGCCAAGGTTTGCTGGGAGCTGGTTGCCAGGAAGAAAGCATCACTTTCTTGATGATGCCTTGATTTGGATACTTTCCCAGACTAAAACTGTAAGCAAATAAATTCCCATTTTTCAAACTGAACTACTCCATGGAATTTGCTTTGAGCAGCCTAGGAAATTAAAATGGAAGACATTTAAATAATTGTTGGAACATATCTGTTATAGAGTATAAGTTAATCATCTTAATGTTTACAATGTTTTTCCCAGTCTCTTTTTTTATATCAAGTGACATCACCAACTGATGTCCTTTTTTGCTAATAGTATTTATAAAACAAGTAATATAACTCCTTCCCAAGAAATAATTTTAAAATATTTTTCCATCTCACAATGAGCTCATTCCTACTAGAGAGGTCAATGTAATATATTGAAAAGTTTCATTAACTTTTGCATGAGTGGTTTCTAAACTTGCTTCGGCCACTTAGCACATATGTTGTTTTGGGTAATTGACCTAACCTCTCTTATCATCAGTTTTACTCATTGTAATGTGGGCCTGACACTGTTTATCTCATAAAATTGTAAAAATTAAATACAATGATGCTTGATGTTTGTTGTATACTTGGCACTCAGTAATGGCAAGTCTGTCATTTTTAAAAATATAATTTACTTTCAAAGACAATGTATATTCAAAAGCCTTGTTCATTTTTTAAATTATCAAATTTACTTTTATTATGGCCATCTTCCCATAAAAACAGCATTATTTAAAGTCATGGGAGAAGTTAGAAGTCTTCTCAGTAGGGGAGGAAACACAGTGTCATGATTATGAGCAAGTGCTTTGGGGCCAAATAATCTGGTTTTATATACCAGGTATGCTTCTTATTGTGTGACAGTGAGTATGTTAATTTCCTTATCTGGACAAAGGTAATATATAATATTACTCAATCATGACATTGTAAAAATATGCTACTGTAAATAAGAACTCAGTGCAGTGTACAACATATGATGATTTCATAACAAATGTTAGCTATTATAATTTTAACTAGACCAATAACTTTCTCTGTGCAATGAGTAATGCCTTTTTGTTCTAAATGCACTAAATTTCTTTAATAAGTTCATTATAATAGAATTGGAATTGGAAATATATGCATGCATATATAAATATATTTATTTGGAAGAGAGGATATTATTTCCTTCCTCTTTCAGGATAATTTAGAAGCTTTGTTTTTTTAATCTCAAAAAGCAAATGGAAAGACCATAATTATTAAGTCCATAAGTGACTCCTCTGTTTCTTGTATAATTAGACACCCCACTCTTTTATCCACTATACATAATTACAAAATTCTTTGGTGGACTCTTTCTATTGAATTTTAAACTTCTTATGAATAGAAATCATATGTATTAGTTTGTTTGCTAAAACGTTTGATAGATATGTATTGAACACAAACCATATGCAAGGTGTCATGGCTGGTACAATAGATGATCCAAAATAGTTCTTGCTTCCAAGGAATTTAACTTTCATACAAGAGACAACATTTATGCACATTTGATCATAGTTCAGAAAGGAAGTGACAATTACAACACAAGTTATGTAAAATTTGTTTTGAGGTCCAGAAGAGGCAATCTACCTCTGCCTGTGAAGGTCATATAATAATTTTTGAATAGGCAGGCTTTTAGTTTTATGGATCTCCGGAGACTTAGCTGGTGAATATGCGGGGACTGGGTAGAAGATCCTTCTGAATTATGAGGAGTATACTAGTGAAAAAATTTAGATGAGAAAGTTTAGGCTGAATATGGAGGAAATTATACAGTTTATTCTAATTGAAAAGTACTGGTCATAAAGGGAACATTGGGACAAAATGAGAAAATGAGGTGTACATATATTCAGCCTCGTATCCTAGGTTTGACTTGGGTTTGATACTTAGTGCTGCCATTTACTAGTAATTTTGTTATACAGATTACTTAAAGTTTCCAGTCTTCAGTTTCTTCAGTGGTGAAGTAAGGAAAATTCCCTTCTCACAAAGTTTGCAAAATAATTAAAATTGAGAGGGTATTTTAGGAATCCAGAATGGTGGATTAAGAGTCTTTGAAAATCTCTTCCTATATAAATACAATGAGACCATTGACAAAAATTGTCAAAATCAGCTTTTTGCATAATGCTGGAAATTAATAAAGGGCTTGCAGCAATCTGAGGAAAAGTTATTCAAGTAAAGCAGCTAAATTTCTGTAAGAACAGTTTGAGGTGTTTTAACTTGCCCCATTCCCAATCTCCACTCCCAACTGCCTGGGGATCCTTGAAAACCAGCAACCGTGGAAGAACAAAAGAAGTGAAAGCTGGTAACCCAGCAGCCACTGGAAGGGGCATAATGGGATTGCAGCACCACCAAAAGCCCTATTCCTGTAGAGTTTTCACCTTTTTACTTATCTGGGAGCTTCCTGGAAAAATCCCATTCATGGATGTTGTCTTTATTTGACCTGAGTCAGAACTCAGTCAGTGAGGAATGCCCTATTATCCAGGGTTTTCACTGAAAATTATCAGAAATAATTGTTTAACATTGAAGCTCTCTGAGGTGGCAAAACCAGTTGGGGTGAACAGGAAGCTTGACAAAAAGCTAAAAAAAATCTGGAGAATGAGGTATCCATAAGGAACTTTGAAAAGCTCTGACAATATCTAGAAATTTAAAAAAACACTCACAAATGCAAGGCAGTGTGCATGCCTAAGAGAGACCTAAGAAAACCCTAATCTCTCACCTCTGACTCAGCCTGAGACTCTGAACAAACAAAAACTGAAGGATAACATGGAGGCATAAACTGCTGCAGGGTTAAAAGTGAAGCCTAATACACATGAAGAACACCCCCCTCCCCCAACCCCACCACATACAGACACACACAGAGTGGGAATCTTACTGATTCAGGGAATTTAAGGGATCTCTGACCAGTCGATCTTCAATTTTCTTTTTCCTTGCTATATTGGCTATGCAGTCTAGTACAATATAGTATAAGTAGTTTTGAATCATACTTCTATTATATTTTAATATTACAGCTTCTTGGTGTATCTTACACTATTTTATTACTTTTAGTCCTTTTTTTCCTCTCTGAATAAATCTGAATATTTTCTTCTGACTGACAGGCCAAGTCACTAATTCTCTCTTTAACTGTGTGTAATCTACTGTTAAACTGTCTTTTGAGCTCTTAATTTAAGTATTATATATAGTTTTTTCAGTTCCCTGATAAAATTCTCAATCTTCTCTGTTGAGATTTTAAGTCATTGATTCTAGTTGTTTTAAAGCTCATAATACTCATCTCCATTATCTGGGTCCCTGTGGGATGCTTTCTGTTATCTCTGGTTTCTCTTTGGGTCATGTGGTCCTGTTTCTTCATGTGCTTAGCTAGATTTTATTGAGTGCCAATCATTATAGATGCAAAATAGTAATGACAATTTGAGATACTTCTGTAACATTATCTTCTTCATAAGTGTAATTAAATTTGCTTTTATCAGGCTGTTAGCCTTAGGGCAGTAACCACTTTAATCAAATAAGGAATTAAGTAATTGGAACTGGAGGCTTAGTTCCTCTGAGAACTTATCTGTGTTTACCTCTCCCTTATTCCCAGTGTCTAGGCCTTTGGAGACCAACTTAAAATTTGAGTTGTTACCGGGAACTTTCCTCCATAACTGGATCTGTATTTCAGTTTTTGTTCTCCCAGCCCTGTCGGTAAGATTAATGCTCTGTAAGGCAGTTGCCATATATTGTAAATACTTATTAAATGGCAACTCTAATTAGAGCTTGTGTTACAATTAGTATTAGACACTTGAAAAATATTTAAGGCTTACTGTTACCCCCACCTAACTAGATAAATAATATGATTTTGACTTTAAGACTGTAGTAAGGCCCAATTGAGGTGAGACTGAGTTTACTGATACATGATATGCCCTAGAAAATATCTCAACAACTGATATACTGCATCTGCATTTGACAGGCAACACAAACTTCAACTTTGAAAAGCTTTGGGATGCAGGCTCTGACAAGTAGAATGGGGCAGAAGTAGGCTTTATAACATTTTAAATGTACATAGTTATGTAAATGTACATAGTTATGTGTTAAAAAGCAACATTTTCTCTATTGAGTTCTCAATGTTCAGAATAGAAACCAAGCAAATTAAAGTTATGTAATGAAGCAAAGATGTTTTTCTCAGCCAGGAAATCATTTGCCTTGTTTTATTCCCCCATGATGATTCACATCAAAAGAAAAGATGTAAAACTGCTAATATGAAATTAGCCAATTAGAAACAGACTGTTGGAACCCATCAGTTTATGTGTGTTGCTTCCAGTTGCCTTCCCATTTGTTTAAAAAAAAATATTTTGGCATGGAAAAAGCTGTCATTTTCCTCCACTTGTTTCAATCTTTATATTACTTCTCAGAAAAAACTAAATGTTCCATCTTACTTATTGTCTACAAAAGAAGATCCTGGTAAAGCTTTGTTTTGCTTCAGATTGGATATATACCTTTGCATATTCTCTCTCTGCCATCTTAAGCAAAGGTATTTTTCCTTATGGCTTTCATAATGGAATGTAGTCGACTCCTTCCAGTTATCCCTAATTAAATATTTAAACACAATACATAATTTTATATATATTATGTCAAATTCTAACATCCACATACCTTAGGACCTATATTTTCACATTTGTATCACATTGGTGACATATGCCCATTGGGTATTATGCTGGTTTGAATCTGTTATCTACCCTAGAAGAGCCATGTTATTTTAATCCAATCCTTTGGGGGCAGACCTATTATGGGTAGGACCTTTTGATTAGGTAGTTCCCATGAATCTGTGACCACTCCCATTCAAAGTTGGTTTTAATCATTTTTGCTGGAGTCTTGTATGAAAGGATAAAAAGCAGAGACATTTTGGAAAGAGCTCAAGAGACAAAAATGCCCCAGGAGGAACAAGCAAGGACACACAGAAGCCCAGAGACATTTTGGAGAGAAGGGCCATAAGATGTTGCCATGTGCCTTCCCATGTGACAGAGGAACCAGATGCCATCAGCCTTTCTTCAGAGTCAAGATATCTTTCTCTGGATGCCTTAATTTGAACATTTTCATGGCCATAGAATTGTAAATTCGTAACCTAATAAATTTCCATTGAAAAAGCCAATCCATTTCTGGTATTTTGCATTTTGGCAGCTTTAGCAAATTGAAGCAGGTATCATATGCATATATTGTTACAGTTAGTACCCATCTGTAGAGTTGTTTCATTTCCTGCATACTGAGAAATCACTTTGCCCCACCAAGTGTTATGAGCTTTTTTGGGATTGAATTTTGTTCACCCAAAAGATACGTTCAAGCCCTGACACTTGGTCTTGTGAATGTGATCTTATTTGGAAATAAGATATTTGAAGATGCTATTAGTTAAGATTAGGTGAAACTGGATCAGGATGGGTGCAAATCCAATATGAAGGGTGCCCTTAGGTAAGAAAGGGAGAATTGGATACAGGTAGAGAGAGATGACCATGTGATGGAGACAGAGATTGAGTTATGCTCTAGCCAAAGAATGCCAAAAATCACAGGCCACCCACCAAAAACTATGAGTGGGGCATGGAACAGAGTCCCCTCTTTAAGAAGAAACATGGCCTGTGGATACCTTGATTTAGGATATTGCTAGCCTCTGAAACTGTCAGACAATATATTTCTGTGGTTTTAAGCCACAGAGGTCACGAAAATTTGTTATGGAAGCCCTAGGAAACTAAGACAAGCTTTCATTTCTGCCAGTAATTACTCTTATATTTTAGATATCCTAATGATAAGTTATTTAATCTAACTCAAGTTTGAGAAAGCTTGTCTTCAAACTAATTAACTAACAGTACTATACTTTCCAAAGTGCACAAATATTCTGTCCGTAATAATCTGCTATTTGGACTAGGGATATTGGTAGTCTTCTATTGGTGTCCCCTTTAAGAATTGACCACAGCACATGATTTCATTTAATACTTGGCTCTGAGGTATTCTTAAATATGTATAAAGGTGGCTTGACATTTTACCTAACTTCCCATTCCCCTAACTGCTTTCTAAATTTATCCATTTGGATGAGCCATTGCCACCTAAAGATCACATAGCTTAAATCAAAGACATCATCTTCCCCACAACCAACAATTATAGTTCCACTTCTCTGTATTCTGTTTCTAGCAATTCTATCATATTCAATTAAAGTCAATAAACCTCATTGGGCACAGCAATATGTAAGACATAAATCATTCTCTAACAAATGTGCTATGAATTTCATGTTGCAGTGTACAATTTTATGTCACTGGGTCAGTTTTTCTTTTTATTCCTAACTGATGTCCTTGGAAAATAAAGGCATGTGATTCTCATTCTCCAGGGCATTTCTAGAATGCAATAGTGGCCCAGAGTCTCTTCTTACTGTACATATGGTCCTTGAGAAGTCCAATTATTTTCTAAGAGTGCTTATAGTACATACGAAAATGCCCTGTGTGTTAGGGAAGTCAAGGACAAAGACTCAGCAGCCATCTCCCATCCTAACCTCCCCTCCTCCACCTTACTGCCTCTTCTACTGTGAGATGGTTTCAATCTGCTTCCATTCCATAACCCAGGGGAGATGTAAGGCCTTTTGTAAAAGTATGACTAAACCTTAAACCTGGAAATGGGAGACAAGCACCCCAGATGCGTATAAGGACAGGAAACTCTCAGCAACAGCTCCCCCTCCCCCTGGGGTAGATAAATACCAACTTTGGACAGTGCAGACTTGGTTCTCATTTCTGATGCCAAGTAGAACATGCAGAGCTGCTATTCGTTGACCCTGACCTGAGCAGTTTGGTCTCCCAGGGGACTGGCCACAATGGGATCCCTTCCCCTGCTCTTTTGGACTTTTTGTTCTATGTAAGTAATAAAGCAGTCACTTGTTGAAAGTTCTTGTTGTACCTGAGCCTGTGTTCCCATGATGCACTATATAGCAACTCACTCTACAGATTATGGTGCAGTGAGCAAGATACATGGAAAGAATGGAGTGGGTCGGTTTCTTGGTGTTTTTTTGTTGTTGATGCTGTGTTCCTTTTGGTCAGGAGTGTCTTGGGGAGGACTCAGGGCTTTGTATGCTAAACTGAGGGGTCAGCCTCACACTACCAGCCTGGGTAGAGGTACTGACCCATGGCTAGAGGACCACGGGTGTGCTGCCTCCAATTTTGGAGGGAGAAAATGGATTAAATAGGACTCCATGAATGTCAAGGAGTTGGCTAGCTGGTTCTACACTGAGAACATTGAGGTTGGGATTTCCACTGCCTGGCATAAATTCCTCTGGCTCATGGCTTCTTCTGTCTCCTATCATTCTGGAATCAGGAGGACCTGCATTCAGGCCACTCAGACTGATCTTGAGTTTAGTGTGAGGCCAGTCGTTATTCAGGAGATTAGAACTTTAGATGTGGGACTGTAGGTGAAAACAAAAGTGTGAATTTTTGTGGAGGAGATACAAGATGTGAAAGATAGATACATGAAGAAGCCAGAAGACTTCCCCTCTCAGGGCTGTCCCAACTTCACAATGACAATGTGACTTCCAGCCTGATCAACCAGACTGAGCGGAAAAGTCTTGGCTGCCTTGCATGCAACTCCATCCTTGTTTCAGTTTGCTAAAAATGCCAAAATACAATACACCAGAAATAGGTTGGCTTTTACAACAGGAAGTTATCAGCTTACAAATTTACAGTTCTAAAGCTACGAAAGTGTCCAAATCAATGCAACAAGATGATACCTTCTCTAAAGAAAGGCTGCCAGCATCTGGGACACCTCTGTCACATGGAAAGGCACATGGCCAATGTCTGTTGGTCTCTTTCTTCCTGGTTTTATTGCTTTTAGCTCCTGGTTCCAGTGGCTTCCTCTCTGAGCTTCTGTGTGTCTTCTCTTAGCATCTCCAGTGCTTTGCTCTCTAAGCTCTCTCTGCTTTTTCTGTCCCTTATCTTCTCATACAGGGTTCCAGTAAAAAGGATTAAGACCCACCTTAAATGGAGTGAGTCACATCTCAGTTGAAATAACCTAATCAAAAGGTCCCACCCACAATAGGTCTGCCCCCACAGAAATGGATTAAAAAGAACATGTCTTTTCCTGGGGTACATAACAGCTTCCAAACAGCACAATCTTTCAACAGACTCAGTCAGTTGGAGGTAAGACAGGAGGAAGAGGAGGATGGGGAAAGAATGGCAGATCATACAGGCACTCCAGGTACCTGTTTGACTGAGTCCTAAAGGGGAATGGACAAGCATATCACACTCGCATCCCTCATATTCCAACTAAATCTTGGAGTAATGAGGAGAAGCTATTGTCATGCTGCAACAACTAGGTGTTAACATGTGGATACTTCACCACTGCCAGAGGGATCTAGCTCCTCACCAGATTCCTATTTCATGGCAAAGTAAAGATTCCATTAGAAAGGATCCCTCTGAGTGAGGTGGCAAGCCGATTTTGCTCCTCACTCCAGGGATTACCCTGGGAGATGTGATTGAGTAGGTTTATTGTACCCTACCTGTTTTTGGCAAGGGCTCCTGTATTAATGGATTGACCACTATAGTGACTGGCCAGGGAGTCAGCCAGGGGGCTGTGTGCACATCCTCTTACTTTGGTGGGGCCTATAGTCCACAAGTCAGGTGGACAGCTACACAGTCCTATTTTAGCTCCTGCTCACCAAGCTATGTTCTTCTGTTTATGAAAGCAAGAGGTCCCAAAGGACACTATAGATATGATCTTCAATGGAGAACTTTGGGAAAAATACAAACCAGAAGAAAGTCCCACAATCCCCAGACATAGGCAGTAGAGGAGGCGGGATCTGGAAATCTCCTGCTTCTCCCATTGGCATCAACTAAGGAGTCTGGCCCTCAAAAAGGACCCATTTACTCAAGCGTGACTAAATAAAAAATGGCCTAGTGGTGGGACCAATGGCCCTGTCCACCCCCTGGGGACCAATAGTTCTATGCCGCAGTACATTTACAATTTGGGGACAGTGAACAAACCTTAATGCCACTTTTGGACACAGGCTCCCAGGTCACTATTATTCTGGGAGATGCGGAGGGTTGGGGGGAGCCAATAACACTGAGAAGTTTTGGGCATGCCACACAGTATGGGGAGGTGAGACTACTGCCATCCCTAGCTTGGTCCTTATGGCCCTCTGACCACCCCTGTGGTCATGTTTCTCTCTGAAGAATGCATTATAGGACTTGATACCTCACATTGCTTTGACTCCTAGTGGCAAATGCCATGATATGCTCCCCCATCCCAATAAATTCTGGTCAACTCAGTTGAGCAAGAGACAGATCAGGTACCCCTAGTTTTCCCACCCCCTCACTGCATTTGTCCAGCAGTGGCAATATCACCTCCCACATGAAGAAAAGGGCATTGCTGAACTCATAAAAGACCTTCTATCTGTAGGTGTCCTCCTCTCCAACATCTTTGCCCATAAGAGTCTGGTGTAGAACACGAAAAAGGTGAATGGAGTGTGGTGGCTAACAATAGACAATTGATGTTTGAATGCAGAAATACCCACTTTGGCACCTGTAGTCCTAGACAATGTGACTCTCAAGGAAGCCATTATTTCCTCTACAGGTGTTTGGTATGTGGGTCTTGACCTGGCAAATATTTTTGTGTGGTCCCACTCTGGAGGGAGGACCTGGATCAAGTCACTTTTCAGTGGCAAGGCCAACAGTGTACCTTCATTGTACTGCCACAGGGGTAAACTCCCCCACCGCCAACATGTGGGACAGGATTTGAATAAGGTACATGTGGTGGCTTAGATTTATTATGTACTCCAGAAAATCCTATTTCTTTTAATCCAATCTTGTGTGGGCAGACCTATTGTGGGTGGGACCTTGATAAGGTTGTTTCCATGGAAACGTGACCCTGCCCATTCAAGGTGGGTCTTAATCCCCTTGCTGGAGTTCATTATGAGATGATAAAAGACAGATGAAACTGAGAGAGCTCAGAGAAGCTAAGAGAGACATTTTGGAGAGACATTTTGGACAAAGCCATTTTGAAACCAGAACCAGGGAGAGGAATGTGGCTTCCCATGTGACCAAGGGATCCCTGATGCTATTAGCCTTTCCTCAGAGAAGACACCCACTTCTTGATGCCTTAACTTGGACATATTCATGGTCTTAAACTATAACTTTGCAACCTAATAAATCTCCACTGAAAAAGCCAACCCATTTCTGGTATATTGCATTCTGGCAGCTTTAGCAAACTGAAACACTACCCCTGCTTAAAGGACTCAAATTTTCCCATTATGTTGATGACATAATGTTGGTGGGCCAGAGCAAGGAATAAACTGTACAGGGCTTGCACACATTGCTAACTGGGCTTTAACAGCCTTAGTGGGCCATAAATTCCAACAAGACACAGACCCAGCCCAGCAGGTTATTTTCTTGGGTAGTATATGGGCTGGAACCCAGAACTTTATACCTGACCTTGCATGGGACAAATTACTGTCCCTAGGTCACTCACTTCCAAAAGGGAGGCCCTGCAGTTGATTAGGCTATTTACATATTGGTGCCAACATATCCTACATCTTGGTATCCTCTTGGTACCCCTATACTGGGTGACACAGAAAGCAGATACTTTCCACTGGGGAAAAGAGGAGGAACAGGCCCTGGGAGGTAAAATTGGCTGTTTCCACTGCCCTATCTGGAACTTTTAGAGCCTACAGGTTTCTGTCATCTGCACCCATAATGACTGGTCTCTGGCATAAGGAGAGAGCAAAAGGAATTTGTGGTCCCCTGGGCTTCAGGACCATGAAGTTCCCAGATGCAGCACAATGCTACTACATCTTTGAGAGGCAATTTTTGGCATGCTTTTGGGCCTTTATAGAAACAGAAAGGATCTCCAAGAGCTCTCAGGTATTCCCAAAGCCAGAAATCCCTATCAGGTCCTGGATCATGAGTAATCAGAGCACTCACCCAGGCAGTGCCCAAAAACAGAGCCTCATCAAATGGAAGTGGGATATTCAACATTGTGCTTGCCTGTGCCTCCAGGGAGTGACATATTTGTATGAGCAGGTGGCAGAGGACTCCCTCAATAATGATCCTTTTACAACACAGATAAGGGGCTTTCCCTTCCTGCATTGGCCTCTTGGGGACCTTGACTCAGTAAAGCCCCACCAGATGCTCAGTGCTGGTTCACTGATGGATCAGCCAAGCTGAAGCCATCTGGCATCCATTGGGCAGCAGCTGCTGTTTCTCTTGCCTTGGGCAGAGTTTACACCACCTCTGGCACTGGAAAGAGTGCCCAATGGTCTGAACTGTGAGTGTTTCTTTTATCCCTGGAATAATCAGAACCAAGTACCCCCATGTATATGTTTACTGACTCATGGGCTGTTGCCAATGGCTTAACTGTCTAGTCAGGTTCATGGAGGGAATGCAATTAGAGAATCAGAGCTTCCCCAATATGGAGAAGAACATTTGGAAACAGTGGGCAGCTTGGAAGTTCACCATTTATGTAACACATGTTCATGCACATAGTAAGGGCCCATATCACAGTGAACATTACTGGAATGACTTAGCCAATGCACTGAGCTGCTTTTCACACCCAACATAGTTGGAGATCCTCCCAAGAGAGAGACAGAGGATAATATTTGCCTGGAGGATGTGGACAATGAACTTACCCTCACTGACATCTGTGAAATAGCTGAACTCTCATGGATGCTTCTGCTGCTGGGTGGATCCATCACCAAATTGGACAGGGAAACTCTGGACACCATGTCCAGACATCATGTCCAGACAATCCAGACACCAGGAAACTATGGGCCTGGGAACTTGGAATAATTCTCTCATTAAAAGAGGTCAAGTTTGTCATATACCAATGTGAGAGATGTCAAATTCAAACCAGATCCCAAAAAGGGCAATTGAGATTTATTCCCAGAGATACCTCACCAGGCCAGTAGTGGCAAGTGTACTAAATTGACCCATTCTCACCATACCAAGTTATGGCTTATGACTTGTTTGTAGTAGACACCTATTCAGGTTATACATATGGCTTTCCAATTCAACATACAGATGCAGTACATACAAGAGATAACTTAAAAAAAGCAGTTTTACCACCCCTTTGGTTAACCACATGACATCTTCTCTGACCAAGAACCCTACTTGCTGTACAATCCACTCAATGATAGACTGAGATCCATGGAATTAGATGGACCTTCCACATCACCCACCACCCACAGGGAGCTGGCATTTTGGAGTGCTTTAATGGCCACTTAAGAAAGGATCTTTGGTATCTACATTCTTACAGCTCTCATAATGGATGGACTGTCTGCCTTCCTTGGACCCTCTTGAGGCTGAACTCTGTGGTTCCCCAGAAGGGAAATACAGCCTTTTCCCACTTAGCACAGGGAGAGGATAAGTGAGGGGGAGGAACCCAGGCTTTGTTGCATGTCCACCATTAAGTTGGACCAAGACACATCACTTGAGACTCTATTTTTCAACCACTGTTAGGGGACCATCTGCTTTTTAACCCATTACACCATCCCCATGATTCCCAAGATGGTGAGAGTTTAGGGCCACCAGATGGGAGGCTTTGAATTTAGAAGTGTATGTAAGACTACTTAAAACACATGAGGTGACAATCCAGTGGGTGGGACCTGAGCTACCTGACACACATGTATTAGAGGTGGGCAACACCTACCACTGGTTGAGGCACCACTCCTTTTGGGAATGGCCATGCAACACCTTTGAGGAATCCTGACAACACCTACCTCTCTGGAAAGGGTAGAAGTGAGCGAGAAGATAGGGTAAGACACTCAGATAAATGGAAAAGGGGTGATATTATAGCTCAGGGCATGGGGCAGCATACTGAGAAACCTCAGAAGAAAAAATAAGTTACTACAAATAGGCCTAAAGAAGTATTTCCCACGGGAAGTGGTTGTACCCTGTCAGGTCTAGTTACTGCTTCCTTCTCTTGTGTTCTACAGATTTGATTTGGTAGCAAACTGGAAGGAAGGCAACTTCCTCTAGTTGACATGAGACATTGTGGCAGCAGGAAACCTGATTGATTACTGGATCTGTCATCTGATCCCTTGCTCCTGCTCTCCTCTTTGCAGTCTGGATTGACACTCAAGGAACTGACCTTCCCTGCCTCATTTTTGAACACCAGGAAGTACTTCATTTTACAACTTGTGACAAATATAATGTCACAGCTATTAACTGTATATTCTTCTCCACACCCCTGGACAAACTGTCAGGATGTAACAACTTCCAATGTAGTGAAACTAGTAAATGGATCAGTCATCTTTCCAATTTATTATCTCAAGCAAAGCATGATTTTCCTTGGGGAAGAGGGATCCGTGATCCTGGATTTGCCTCTTTCAGCAGATCATTATTGCTGTAGCTGGGAGTAAGCTCCAATGAACACATGATCTACAATCTGTCAGTCACTTTGGCTGACGCTTTGAATTCACAGCATGGGCCCTTCAGACTCAGCAAAAATCATTAGACTCTCTAGCCAAAGTAGTGTCTGATAGTTGCATTGCCTTAGACTTCCTTCTATCCCAACTATGATGCATATGTGTGGTTGACAGCACCCCTTGCTATATGTGGGTTAAACCTGAGGGGAGGTGTAACAGAAGGTGACTAAAATCCAACAGCAAGCCCATTGGCTGCAAAGTATACTATGTGGGACCGCTTCAGCTGTCTCCCAGGGTGGGGAGGAGAATAAGGATGTGACCATCACTTCAGACCGACTTAATAACCCTGCTTAGAGTAATTGCCTGCATCTATAAAGCATTTCTAGTGCACTGCTGATGCTCCCAAACCTTTACTCTCAACATTGTTGAGAGCCATAGGCCAGCAGTCCTGACCTGTTTCTGCTTTCATGTCTGAGGTGGAAAGTGGACTTATGTTTTGGAAGATAATATGAAGGAGTAGGCTAGGCTTGGTTGAGACACCAAGGAGTAGACTGCTGTGGATGTCAGGGACACACACTCAATGGCTATCTCTTAGTTCTTGACTATCACTGCCACCTCTTCTATTGTGCAATGATGTTTCATTCTGTTTCCATTCTACAACTTGGGGGAGATGTTAGGTCTGATGGAAAGTCTTGACCAAAACAAACCTGGAAACTAGAAACAAGCAGCTCATATGCTTATCAGAGCCAGAAACTCTCAATAGCAGTGTCCCCTCTCCATGAGGTGGATAAATAACCTCCTTAGGCAGCACACACTTGTCTCTTGTCTCCAATGCAAAGTAGGTGGGTGGAGCGGCTATCCACCAATCCTGACGTAAGCAATTTTACCTTTCTTGGAGACTGGCTATGATGGGATCTCTTACCTTGCTCTTTTGGCCCTTTTGTGCTGTGTAAGTTATAAGGTATCATTTGCTAAAATTTCTGTTATGTCTAAGCCTGTTTTCCCACAATGCACCATGTAGAAATTTGCTACACATAGATTCCTTAAGACACAAACATAATAAACCAGATGCGTAAGAAACATTCAAATGTGAGCAAGATCACAGATTATTAGGCAATGATTTGCTACAATCATTACTCCCCAATGAACATAATGGCATGAAGAACAACTGTGTTCTTAGACACTCAATGGGATTTCCTTCTCTTGTTAAGAAACAATGTGGTGTTTGAGGCAATTAGTGCTTCACTCAGTGACTGACCAAGGATTTGATATGATTCTCAGTGTCATATATTTGATAATTTTTCTTTTATGATGGCCTATCTTTATCAATATGAGAATTAGTTAGTTTTTGTACTGCTCCAATGAACTTTACTTTTTCACATATATTAAAAATACTGACTGAAATCCAACTATGTTCAAGGCTTCTGCCTCCAAATGAATCTAATCTTCTCTTATTAGCCTATATCATAGTATTAAACATGAACGAAAATGAAAATGGAAGATGATTAATTTGAGGATGATTTAAGAACCATAGATTATTTTTCTTCTATCAGATTGTGAAAAGATGTTATTAGCTAGATTATAAATCTAGGTCTCTTTTGAGAATGTGAATCCAATCATAAAACTATGAACTTGGTACTACCTTTCCCCTCTTAGAACTTAAAACATTCCATTACTCTGTCAAAGGAACACCCTTAGAAGTAGAAATGGCTAAATTTATGCAAAAAAAAAAAAAAAAAGGGAACTTCACAGTTTATTTCTCTGAGTTTCAGAGACTTCAATTTCCTATTTTTTGTCACTCGTGGTGATCACAATCAGTGAAAAGTGCCAATAATAATAGAGGCATTTTCACTGCTGCAAATTTTTAAGTGGAAACTCTTGCCAACAAACACCAGCTGTACTGTGATCTTTTACTGCAGTCTCATTTCACTATTCAACAGCTTCTTTCTCCATTTCTATCCTAGCTTAGAAATATGTAGTGAGAATTTCAGATCTCAGTGTATAATTTAGAGTGTCTTAAAAATCATACAGTTACTATGATGAGGAAAGTTTAGATAAACAACAACAGAGAAGAAAAAAAAGACCTCATGCCATCAGTTTAATTACTTCCATATTCAAAGCACAGGCAAGGATCCTATTTGCATCAAATCTGTTAGAACAATGATCACTTCTGCCAGATATTAAATGGTTGCGTAAGCTAACCAACTCCATAAGATGTCGCTGCAGAACTAAGACCTCAAGCACTGATAAATAGACCAAATAAACCTTAAAAAAGGAATTTTGATATTTTTTTAAAAGTCAAGATCTCTGCAAATTTTAGTACACTATTGACTTTAAGAACTTTATTATAAAAACAACGTAACTAATTTCCCCATATTGAGGCCTCATTTTCTCTTTCACTTAATTTCTAGACATTTATTTTATGACAGAGCAAACCTTATGTTTGCTTACTATGTAACAAGGGTATTTGCTAATTCATTATTTTGAATTATTTTCTATTAATTGAGCCCAATGTTTTATAACCAGACTTGAAATATGTTATTACTTCAATCATCCAGGAAATTACTGTATTTCAGAAGTTGCAAATGAAAGAGATGAGAAATAAACCATCAACAGTTTTGGAATAAAATGTATCTGACCTACTAGACCAAGCTTGCACAATGATAGTGTGTAATGATTAAAATCATGCAGAAATCACAGGAGGAACAAATGCAATCTTTACTCCCATGCTCATAAAGTTTAAATTCTACTATTCTTCAAGACCTAGTCTATATCTTCTGATTGATTCTTTTGTGCCTATGAATTCCCATTATACTGTGAGTTCACTTTATTGTCATGTCACACTTTCTGCACTGCACTGTGGTTGCTTGTATGCTTGGCTTTCATTATTCAAGCTTCTTAAGAATAGACATCCTGCCATTTCCCTTCTCATGTAATAAAATCAATAATACTAAAGCAGAAAAATGAAAATAAGTCTTACACATGCAGAAAGCTTTACAGTTTTGGAATCTTTTTAAATGTGTAGTAATCCTATAAAGTTGGTAAGTCAGTTTTTAAATCATCACCATTTTCCCAGTAATTTTCTTTTCTGAAGTTACACAGGAACATATGACAGAGACATCACTCAGAACTGACAGTACATAGCCTTGTGAGAATATTATGGAATATGAAGCTCTAAGAATCAGTCCCTCCAGCAAAACAACTATTGAATTGGCAGGAACTGCTTGAATCAACTATCTTGATACACTGGAGTTTAGTGAAACACTGTGCAGCATCCAATGAATTGTTGGAGGAAGAAGCTGGTAAATTGCCGTAAATACTAGTGAATTTCATCCACCCTGCCATGGCTGCCATCCTTAATTCACCAGCCCCAGCACCAGAAACACTGGAAACAGCATTCTGGATTCCTGATTCAGCTTGCTGATGACTGGATGGGCTATAAAAACCTAGCCCACCAAACTACAGGGATGTATGGTATGATCACTGGTCACTGCTTTTCATAAGTTACTTCAGATCACTGGAGTTCATGTCCAGCAGTGGTCTTTGTTCAAACCCCTTTTAAGCAAAAGTGATAGAGAAATCCTAAAGACACTACCCTTCCTCAAAATTGTGGAAAACAGTAAAAGGGCTGCAATAGCTAGGCAAGTGCTGAATCAAGAAAACACAGCTTCAAAATCCATAGGAGAGACTCCAGATGCCCCTGTTGGTCTCTCTGTCCCCTCCCCAAATCAGGGTGGAGACAGCCTGTACTGCCGTTATGTGTCCCTGGCTCAGTTCCAGAGGGATCAGAGCAACCATTAGGTGCATATTTGGGTGCTTGTATATCAGTGACAATCTTTAAGGGGGAAGTCTGAAAAACTGAACTGGAAAACATGTCTCTGCTAGCCCTCTCTGAATATATCCTGAAGGCAAAGTGTACCATTTTGACATTAAAGCAGTGTAACAAATAATTAATTTGAAGTGGCCTGGGGCAACTTCAAATAATAGAGCAACTGGAAGAGGATGAAAGCCTGTTTTAAGGGGAGTAGAGGTGGCATCATGCAAACTCTTGAAAATTGTAAACAGAATTCCTGAAACCACCAGCAAGCACAATCCCTGAAAAAGAATCAGGTTTCACGGCAGCATACAGACTCAGAGAAGACAGAAAGGAGCCTATGCTTAGCAATCACCTAGGGCTGGTTTTCCTGATAGAAGCGCAAAGCTCTGAAGGAGAACACCAACAAAAGCAGAGTCAATTTACAAAGACAGTGAAAAGTATTTTTCACTTTGTTTATTATTATTATTTTTTTAATTTTGGTTAAGTCCTGACACTCAAGAATATCTCTCTCATTTCACTAGCTGGAGGCAAACATATGGAACAGGCAGGTCAGGGACAAAATATCAGAGTTAACACTTTAAAATATTAAAATATGCAATGTGCAATTAAAGATTACAAGACAAGCGAAGAAAGAGGGAAAGGTGGCCATCCAAAGGAGCAAGATAAAAATTCAGAAAGCATCAAAAAGGACCAGGCTTTTGACTTTCTGGACAAAGACTTAAGAAAACAAACTAACACAAAAGGTCATCAGCATGATAAAGCAGGTGAGAAAAATATGGAGTAAGAACTAAAGGATATATAGGTAAACAATGAATGAATGACATGGGAATCTCTTTGAGATCTCAATAGGAACCAAATTGAAATACTGGAGTTCAAGAACAAAATAACTGAAATGAAAAATTCCTACAGATTTTCAACAGCAGATTAGAGTGGAAGAACAAAGAATCAATAATCTCAAAGAAAATAAAATTGAGTTGATTCAGGCTGAAGAGCAGAAAGAAAAGTAATAAAAAGAGCACACAAAACCTAAGAGGCTTGTGTCAACATACGTATTACGAGAGCAAAGAAATATTCAAAGAAATAATGGCAGTAAACATCCCAAATTTAATGAAGGATATGAATATGCACATTCAAAAGGCCAATGAACCCCAAGCAGGAAAATTGAAAAAGAACCACGCCCAGGCAATAGATATCAAACAGTTGAATGCAAAGAACAAGGAAAGAGTTTAGAAAGATACAAAATAAAAGCAATGAGTTATGTAGAAGGAATCTCAATAAAATTGCATGCCAATTTCCCATCAGAAACCATGGATGCAGGAAGGCAGTGGTATGAAATAATTAAAGCAGTGAAAGAAACTCATTCTTAGCCAAGGATTTTATATCTGGCAAGTCTTTCATCCAAAACTGAGGGAGAGATTAAGACATTCCCAGAAACAAAACACGGAGGAAGTTCATCACCACTACACCTACCCTACACGCAATGCTAAAAGGAATTCTTCAGACTGAAGTGATAGTGCATTAGACACTGAATCAAAGTGGCATAAAGAAAAAAAGACCTCCAGTAAATTAGCCATATGGATAGTTATAAATGCCAGTACTATTGTATTGTACTTTTTGGTATGTATCTCCACTTCTTTCTTCTTACAGGTATTAAAATGCAAATTCATAAAAAGTAATCATAACTCAATGACTTTGGACATATAATGTACAAGAACATAATTTGTAATAAGTACAAAAATGGGGGGAATGGGGGTTATAGAAACAGTGAAAATTTGTGCTACTGAAATTAAATAGGTATGAAATCAAATAAAATTATTGTCAATTTAGGATGCTAAATTTTAACCCAGGGCAACAATAAAGAAAATACATGAAAAATATATTCAGAAATTATAAGGGAATCAAAATGGTACAATACAAAAACATGAAATAAATACAAAAGTAAGGATTTATGGAAGAATTGGGGGTCAAAAAAGGTACAAGACCTACAAAGACCAAACAACAAAATAGCCAGAGGAAGTCCTGCACTATCTTTAGTTACTTTAAATGTGAATGGTTTAAATTCTCGATTTAAAGGCAGAGGTAGGCAGAATGGATAAAAAAGAAGCATGACCCAACTACATGCTCTTACAAAAGATCCACTTTAAATTCAAAAATATAAGTAGGATGAAAGCAAAAAGGAGAAATTTTGCACTGTGCAAATAGCAACAAAAAGAGGACTAGAGTAGTTAAATTAATATCAGATAAAATAGGCTTTAAGTAAAAAACTGTTAGAAGGGGAAAAGAAGGTCATTACAGACTGATAAAGGGGTCAATTCAACAAGAAGACATCACATTTATAAATATATACACATCTAATAGCAGAGCCCCAAGATATATGAAGGAAATATTGATATATTTGAAGGGAGAAATGCATGGTTCTACATTAATAGTAGGAGAATTCAATACACCACTTTTAGAAATGGATAGAGCATCTAGACAGAAGATAAATAAGGAATCAAAAGAATTGTATGGTACCATAAACCAACTAGACCTAAGAGACATATAGAACACTTCACCTAAAAGCAGCAGAATACACATTATTCTGTAGTGCACATGGATAATTCTATAGTATAGACTACATATCACATTACAAAATGCCTTAGTAATTTCAAAAATACTGAAATCATACAAAGTATCTTCTGTGAACACAATGGAATGAAAATAGAAAACAAAACCAGAGGGAGAAATTGAAAATTTATAATTATCTGAAAATTGCACAACAAACTTTTTATTTTTATGATGAGAAAGATGGTAAATGCTTCATTTTAACAGAAGAACAATAACACAGATTAAATATTTGGTTGCCTTTCTTGCCAATTAAGGGATTTATATATTATTGGGGAAATAGCCATTTTAGTGATCAATCCTCCTGTTATTTAAGGGGCAAAATTTAAGGCATTACACTTCAAGAGACCAAGAATTGGAGATTACATAAACTACATATTCATGTAATTCAAAATACAAATGGTCAGCAAATAATTTATTGTGGCTCAATAGTAACAAAGTTTTAAGCAATTAAGTGATAATATACAAGGCAAAAAAGCTGGGAGGCAATAAATACTGCCTTTTCCCTCTCATATTCTTTTTTTAATGTTTATCTTTATTTTATTACTCATCTACCCATATATTGAAATAAGGCGTGTCAGTCCCAAGGTTTTTACAATCACACAGTTGCAGGATAAAAGGTATATAGTTATACAATCATTATCAAAGATCAAGGCTACTGGATTACAGTTCAACATTTCCAGGCATTTCCTCTGGCTACTCTAATACACTAGAAATTAAAAAGAAATATATGTATAATTAGTCAGTAGTTATAATCATGTATTAAATCCTAACTTCTCTGTTACAACTCCTCCCTCTAATTTGATAATTCTCTCAATGTTCATGGATATCTGGGCCATGACCATTCTAACCTCTTCCTGCCAGAAAGGGGTGTTGACCTTATGGGGTAGAGGAATGAAATTGGTTGAAGTTCTTGGAGAGACTTGTACTTCTGTGTTTCAGGGCTTATCTGGCATTGGAAAAATCTAGAGGCTTTAAGTTTCTGAAAAAATAATCTTTATAAATGAAACTTTTCTAGAGTCTTAGATAGAGCCTAGGGTATTTTTTAAGGTTTTCAGGAATACTATTGGTTGGGGCTTGGCGTACTGTGGCAAATTGCAGTACTGGCTGAAGTTTGCATAAGCATAACCACCAGAATGATCTCTCTATTCTATTTGAAATGTCTTAGCCACTGAAACTTTATTTTGTTTCACATCTTATCCCCCTTTTGGTTAAGAAGGCATTGCCAATCTCATGATGCCAGGGCCAGGTGCATTCCTGAGAGTCATGTCCCATGCTGCCAGGGAGATTACACCTCTTGAGACTCATGTCCCACATAAGAGAGGGAGGCCATATCTGAGCAACAAAAGAGGTTCTCTGGGGGTGACCCATAGGCATAATTATAAGTAGGCTTAGCCTTGCCATTACAGAAATAAAGCTCATGGGCAGGCCTCAAGATTGAAGGCTTGACTTATTAAATTGGAAGTCTGTAATTCTTGACAGAATTGATCTATGCCAATCTATGCCCTGCTTCTATCTCCTGATAACCTGTCTTCTCTAACGCAACTCTCAGTTTGCTCATTATAATAATATACTCGTAAACAACCAAAAGATCAAAGAAAAAAATCATAAGAGAAATAGAAATATTTGAGGTGGATGAAAAAGCAACATGCCAAAATTTATGAGATACACCAAAGGCAGTACTGAGAGGGAGGGCTGTGGCTTTAACAGAGATTATCAGGAATTCCCCAGGTGGGGAAGTTTAATTGTTCCACATTTTTCTCCAGTCTCTTAAGGGACTTCACAAATACATTTTTTTTTTTTTTTTTTTTTTGCCCAAAATACTTTAGAATCTATCAGGCTATTACATTAACCTGTATATAATAACAAAATTTCATTCCTTAGTCTAGGTTCCATATAACTAGGTTGTTCAAATAAACTGACTGAACAGGTTAAATTAAATAATGTGCTACAGAGAATTTAAATTTTGGACAAAACAAACATGCCTTCCTTTGGTCTCAAACAGCTGTTAAAGTTTTAACATACAGACAATATCATAGACCATACAATATTTGTCCTTTTGTTTCTGGCTTATTTTGCTCAACATAATGTCCTCAAGTCTCTTTCACCTTGTTGCTTGCTGTTCCAGTTTGCTAATGCTGCCATTTTGCAAAACACCAGAAATGGATTGGCTTTTATACAGGCAGTTTATTTGGTTACAAAGTTACAGTCTTGAGGCCACTAAGTGTCTGTGCCAGTTTGGACGTATTATGTCCCCTAAAACACCATTATCTTTTGTGGGCAGCCAGCTCAGCACCTGGCAGTCGGCCTAGTGGCGCGGTCCCTGGGCCTTCAGTACATGTCGCGGTGACCGTTCCGCAAGGCGGAGCACCGAGTGGCACCTATGACTCCTGCCTAAAAGGAATTTGCTTCTTGCTGCTGTTTCTTATATTCTTACTGCCTCTTTTTCCCATTTGGTGTCTTTTGGGCTCTGTGGTGGTGAAATGCTCCCACACCTAGCTACATTAATGAGCCAGCAACTTACCCTGCATTAGCGTCAGTATAGAGACAATGCCTGCTCCTTTCTTAGAAGACAATAGGTCACCCTTTCTGCTCACTCCCACTGGCCACCTGTCAACTAGGCGGTAATCCCCCTTCCCAAGCTTTGAAAGAGTTAGCTAGAAGAAACAAAAAGGTAATGATTAACAGATTCAAAAACATGAACACAAAAAATAGTTATAGATTGCTTGGTACCAAATAACAGGAACTGTTATGCCTGTGCCAAAAACACTGTGTCGTGCTATGCTCCAGGGAGTCTGTCCCTGCTAGCCCATTGATCACTGTGTAAGAATAAATAACGTCTGAAATTTAGCCAAACTATTCTAGTATTGTATGCCTAAATGCTAGTGTGTATGTTGTAGACAATTATAAAAATAAAGCTCTGATTCTCTGCTTGGTCGGAGATTCCATCTTCGTACCCAGACACGACAAGGTGTCTGTCTTCTTTCTTCGCCGACTCCAGCCCCCCTATCAGGACCCTGACCGTTGCTGAGGCCGGCCCTTGGCAATCTTTGATGTAATCTTGTGGGAGTGGATGTATTGGTGTTGAATAGATTAGAACCTTGTGATTGAGTGTTTCCATGGAGATATGACCCACCCAACTGTGAGTGACACCTTTGATTAGGGTGTGGACTCTTGACTGAATATTTCCATGGAGGTGTGACTCCACCCATTCAGTGTGGATCATTATTGGATCATTGGAGTACTTATTAAGAGCCACACAGGCCCAGACACTGCTGCAGCCCAGAGAGGAAAGTCCCAGGAGAAAGCCATTTTGAAACCAGAACTCTGGAGCAGACATCAGCAATGTACCTTCCCAGCTAACAGAGGTTTTCCAGATGCCATTGGCCATCCTCCAGTGAAGGTACCCAATTGTTGATGTGTCACTTTGGACACTTTATGGCCTTAAGACTGTAACTGTGTAACCAAATAAACTCCCATTTATAAAAGCCAATCCATTTCTAGAGTTTTGCATTCTGGCGGCATTAGAAAACTGGAACAGTGTCCAAGGTAAGGCATCAGCAATAGGGTACTTTCACTGAAGAAGGGCCATGACATCCAGAAAACCTCTGTTAGATGGGGAGATGCCTGGCTGGCATCTGCTTTCTCCCAGGTTTCATTTCAAAATGTCATTCTCCAAAATGCCAGCATCAGCTTCCAGTGGCCATCTTCAAATTGTCTGTCTCAGCTGCAGCAGCAAGCTCCTTCTGTCTGAGCTCTTATATAGGGCTCTAGTAAACTAATCAAGGCCCACACTGAATGGGTGGGGCCACATCTCCAAGGAAATTATATAATCAGAGTTATCACCTACAGTTCGGTCGGTCACATCTCCATGGAAACAACCTAATCCGAAGTTCCAACCTAATCAACACTAATATGTCTGCCTCCACAAAACTGCGTCAAAGAACATTATGTTTTGGGGGACATAATACATCCAAACCAGCACAGATACCTCATGACTTCATTCCCTTCTGTAGCTGCACAATATTCTATCCTATGTATACCCCACAGTTTACTCTTGTGCTTATCAGTCGGTGTAATCTTGGACCACCTCCATCCATTGACAATCATGAATAATGCCACCATAAACATCAGTGTGCAAATGTATATTCATGTCCTTGCTTTCAGTTCTTCTGGGTACACAGCTAGTAACAGGATTGCCAGATGACATGGCAAGTCCATACCCAGCTTCCTGAAGAACCACCACACTCTCCTCTAAAGGGGCTACACAATTCCACTTCCACACCAACATGAATAGGTATACCTCTTTCTTCACATCTCCTCCAGCACTTGAAGTTTCTGTTCATTTTCTAAAATTAGTTTTATTCACACAACATACAATCCATTGTAAGTGACAATCAATGGCTCCTGGTATAATCAAATAGTTATGCATTCATCACCACAATCTGTATGAGAACATTACCATTTCTTCCAAAAAGAAAGAAGGAAAAAATTGAAAAAAAAATCCCATAAAACTCCCTTATCTCCCCTCATTTGCATTCAGTGTTAGTATATTGCATTTGTCAAAATTAATGAAAGACTATTTCAGTGTTACTGCTTACTATAGGCCTTAGTTTGCATTAACTGATTTTCACATATATCTTCCCATAGTTAACACCTTGTTATAGTGACATGCATTGCTCTTGTTTATGTAAAAACTTTCTTATATTTGTACAAATTGCTACCATCATTGTCCACTGTAGGTTTTGCTAAGTTATACAGTCCCAGTTTTTATCCTCTAGCTTGACTTCTAGTGACATACATGACTCTATCCTTACTATTTTCAACCACCTTTGTTAATTGCAATTAGAGAATTGTGCTACCATCACTCATGTTGTGCTACCCTTTTCTGAACCTTTACAATCAACCTTATTGAACAGTCTGTACTCCTTAAGCTTTGATTGCCGAATCTATGCCCTGTTTATATCTCCTGATAACCTGTTTTCTCTAATGCAACTCTCAGAGTTTGCTCATTATAATAATGTACTCTTTTTTTGCTCTGTTTATATAGTTTATTAAGTTTGTACTAACACAGTCTCATATTACCAAGCTAATTTACTGGAAGAACCTTCCCTTTGGTATTTGAATCATCTGAAATAACACAAACAGAACTACACATTTAAAAAGTTTCAATTGGATAACAAAACAAAAAGACAAACAAAGAAATCTTTCCTTTCTAACAGGTGGATATTGAAGTGGACCTAATTTGATTTTCTTTTTAAAAACCTCCAAAGAAAAAAGCAGCTTAAAATCTAATTAAAATGATTTTTTTCTTCCTAAGCTACTTGTCTCCAGCACCATTTACTGTTTTCTGTTGTTTTGATGCAGGTACCTCCTTGACTGCTTCTTATGCTGTTCTTTTTCCTTTTTCTAGCTGCACCATTTTCATACATTCATCATCACTATCAAACTTCATTTTCTTTCCCCAAAACTGTAATTTTCCTTTAGAACACCCAGCCTGGGCAGCTTTCTTTCCCTTTCCTTTTCCTTTAAATCTGCAACCTTTTGATTTCCATTTGTTTGGGAATTCTTGTTGATCTTCTATGATTTTTTTTCAATACATTTTTCTCCATCTCTCCTTCTAATATTTCCCAAGTCGCATCTTTGTTTCTTAATTGTAGGTTACCATTATTTGCATCTTTAGCTTTAGCCAGTGCTTCTTTTGCTTTTTCTTTAAATAGAATTATTCCCTCTTTTGCTCCTCTGAAAAAGTCTATCCATTTTATTACACCATGACTTGAGAAAAAGATGTGCAAGTCTTCTCTACAGACCTGAACATCTAAGGTAACTGGAAATTTCAGCAAGCATCCAATCTTTTCTTCTAGATATTTCATTTCAGCATTTTCTGCCAATTTCTGTTTTTCTTTTTGCTCTTGTTTAGCTCTTAATTTAGCTTCCACTTTATTTGCCTTCTTTCTTCATTCTTTTTTGCAAAGTAATCTTTCTTGAAAAACATTAGCAGGTCTGTGTCTTTTGTATTTCTGGCCAGGGGTCTCTACAAACTTCTTTCAGATTCAATGCTGTCAAACACAGCAAACATTAATCCCTTAAATACTTTGGGTGATGTTCTTCTCATATGAATATTTAGTACTTGATCTTTGCCTCCCAACTATTCTTTTATGTTATCAAGGGTTGCATCAGTTGGGAAGAATTTAATATAAACAGATCTCTTTTTTATACCATTTTTATATTCATCAGTCACTTCAGGGAGAGGTTTACTTGGAGATTTTCTGATTTTAGTTTTATCTTCACTTATTTCCATGAGTTTTGCCTTAGATGTTGTTAGATGATTTAACCTCAATTTGATGACAGATTTTGGCCTCTGGAGCAGCCATTTTTTCATTATCACCATTTTTGGCCATTGTGGCCACCTTTATGGTCCTGATGTCACAGAGCTGCACCTCAGGACCACCAGCAATGACAGCATGTGTGGAGTTCCCATAACAATGTACTCTTAAACAACCAAAGGGTCAAAGAAAAAAATCTAAAGGGAAATAAGAAATACTTGAGGTGAATGAAAATGAAGATGTAACATGTCAAAACTTATGGGATGCTGCAAAGGCAGTGCTGAAAGGGAGGTGTTTTATAGCTCTAAATGCTTACAGTAAAAAAGAATAAAGATCCCTAATCAGTGATCTGACTCAAAACTGAAGAATTTAAAAAGAAGAGCAAATTAAATCCAAAAGTGCAGAAGGAAAATTTTTAAAAATTACAGCAGAAATACTGAAATGGAGAATAAGAAAACAATAGATAGCATCAACAAAAACAAAAGTTGGTTCTTTGAAAAGATCAGTAAAGTTTACTAACCTTTAGCTATACTAAGAAAAAAGATAGAGTGCACAAATAAGTAAAATAAGAAATGAATAGACAATATTACTACCAACACCACAGTTAAAAATAATAGAACTGTAAGAGGATATTATGAAGAAATGTATGACAAATTAGATAACCTACATGAAATGGATAAACTCCTAGAAATCTAGACTGACTCAAGAAGAAATTGAAGGACTCAAAAAACCAATAACTAGTAAAGAGATAGAAATGGTAATGAAAATTCTCCCAAGAAAGAATAGCCCAGAACCAGATGGATTCAAAGGGGAATTTCATGAACATTATAAAAAGAATTAACACTAATCCTGTTCAAACTCTTCCAAAAATTTCAAGGCAAGGAAACACCCCCTAACTCATTCCATGGAACCAGCAACACACTTTTAACAAAGCCAGAGAAAGGTAACACAAGAAAATTATAGACAAATACTTCCTGTGAATATTGTGCAAAAATCCTTGACAAAATACTAGCAAATTGAATAATTGCATAGCAAATTAAAAGAGTTAAACATGATCAAGTGCAATTTACTCCAGGTAGGCAAGAGTGGTTCAACATAACAAAATCAATTAGTATAATGCACCACATTAACAGAATGAAGGAAAAAAAATACCATCTCAACTGATGTAGAATAGTCTTTTAACAACTTTCAGCACTGCTTATTGATAAAAGAAAACTCATAAAACTAGGATAGAAGGAAATTTCCTCAACATGATAAGAAGCATGCATGAAAAAGCCACTGCCAACACCATATTCCATGGTAAAAGAAGAAAGCTTTCCCTCTAAGATGAAGACAAAGCTGCTCACTGTCACAACTCATTCAACATGTACTGGAAGTTGCACCTAGAGCAAGTAGGAAAGAGAAAGAATTAATAGTCATCCAAGATGTAAGGGAAGAAGTGAAATTTTTCATATTTGCCAATGACATGATCTTATATACAGAAAATACTGAAAAATCCACAATGGAGCTACTAGAACTAATAAACAAATTCAGGAAACTGGTACAGTGTAAGATCAACAAACAAAAATCAGTAGCATCTCCATCAGTAGTAAGGAAAAATTAGAAGCAGAAATAAAGAATAATATTCCATTTACAATAGCAACTAAAGAGATCAAATATCCAGAAATGAATCTAACCAAGGATGGAATGGACTTTTGCACAGAAAACTAAAAAACATTGTTATAAGAAGATCTAAATAAATGCAAGGGCATTCCATGTTTATGGATTTGGAGACTAAATATAAAATGTTCATTCTACTTGTGGTAGTATGGAGCTATGTAGCCCAGAAAAAATTATTAACCATTACCCATTCCTGTACATGTGAACCCTTATAAGTGGGCAATTTTGATAGTTTATTTATGTTAGTTGTGGCCCAGGATGGGTATTAATCCTATTACAGGAGTCCTTTATAAGCAGGATGAAATTTAGACACACGGAAGAGAAAGCAGCAGGAAGGCAATGAATGCTAAGAGAACCCAGAAGAGAAAGGAGAATCCAGGAGAGGCTGCCATGGACATTGCCATATGACAAAAAAATCCAAGGATCAAGGATTAACATCAGTCAGTCACAGAATGCCACAGTCTTCTAGGAGAAAACGTTGCCTTGATGTTGCCTTGATTTTGGATTTCTCCAAGCCTCTAAACTATAAGCCAATAAATTTGTGTTGTTTAAGCCACCCCATTGCATAATATTTATTTTAACAGTGAGGAAACTAAAACACTATCTATATTAGTCAGGGTTCTGTAGGGCAAAAGAACCAACAGGAGATATCTGTAAATATGAGATTTTACAAAAGTGTTTCATGCAAGTGTGGGGATGGATAAGTCCAAATTATGTAGGTCAGGCTGCAAGCTGGCAACTCCAGTAAAGGTTTTCAATGACTTTCCCAGGAGAGGCTGGCTGGCTGAAGTAGAGTTGAAAATTCTCTCTTCTGATGCTGAAATCATCACTTCTCTTTTTAAAGCCTTCAACTGATTGGATTAAATGTCTTTCATTGTGGAAGATACTCCCCTTAGTTGATCGTAGATGTAATCAGTCACAGATGCAATCAACTTACTGATGATTCAGTCCATAAAATGTCTTTGCAGTAACACTTAGACCAGTGCTTGCTTTAGCAGACAACTGGGTACCATTTCCTGGCTAAGTTGACACATGAACCTAATCATCACACCACACAAAATGATTTACAGATTCAATACAATCCCAATTCAAAATTCCAACAACTGTCTTTGAAGACCACTTAAGCTAATTAATATGAAATCTAAAAAGAAGATCAATAAGGATATAGAGAAACTGAATGTGGTGATCCGGGGCCCAGGCTTATCCTCTCTAATGGGGCTTGAAGCCCCACAGCACATAGCAGCCTGCTTGACAGGGACAGAAGTTGAAGGTCATCAGACCTCCTTAAGGAAGAAAGTATGTACAGGTGGCATCATAAATAAAGCATTCAAACTCCCCTCCCCTGATCACTGTTGATAACAAATCTCCAGAACCCTGTGCCATGGGACCCTGTTAAAGCTCTGTTCTCATACCCTATGGAATGTCTTTCTCCTAAACCCTTATAAGCTGTCCCTTTGCACTCCCACCCTTCTGGAGCAATAATTCCATTTTCTTCAGATGGCTGCCACTGGGGACCCTCTCCTGTTCATAAATCCTAGTGAACCTGAGCCTCACTGTGCCTAGCATGTTCTTTGGTCTTAAGACTGTGCCAACCCAAACCCACCAAAAGCTGGGTTGGAACACTGAAAAACACCATTAACCAATTAGACCTAATGCACATATGTAGAACTGTCCATGCAACAACAGAATACACATTCTTCTCAAGTGCACATGGTATCATTTTTTAAGCATAGATAACAAGTTAAACCATGTTTTGATTTGTTAAAGCTGCAAAAATTCAATATACCAGAAAAAGATTGGCTTTTACCATGGGGATTTATTAAGTTACAATTTACAGTACTAAGGCCATGAAAATGTCCAAATTAAGGCATCCATAGGAGGATACTTTTTCTGAAGAAATGCTGCTGGCATCCAGGGTTCTTCTGCCAGATAGGAAGGCACATGGCCAACTTCTGCTGATCTTTTGCTCCCAGCTCCATTGCCTTCAGCTTCTGACTCCAGTGGCTTCCTCATTGACCATCTGTAGGTCTTCTTTGTCTCTGAACTCTCTCCAAATGTCTCTGGGTGGGTCTCTCTGCTTTTATGTGTTTTACCCTTTCATAAAGGACTCCAGTAAAGGATTGAGTCCCACCTTGAATGGAATAGGTCCTATAGGTCCCATCTCAATAGAAATAAGTGAAGCAAAAGGTCCCACCCACAATAGTTCTATACCCACCGGGATGGATTAAAAGAACATGGCCTCTTTGTGGTATGTAACAGCTCCAAACCAGCACAGACCATAAACCAGGTCCTAATAAATTTTAAAATACTGAAATCATACACTGCATCTTCTCAGGCCACAGTGGAATAAAGTTAGAAATTAATATCAGAAGGAAAACTGAAAAATTGAGAAATGTGGAAATTTTAAAACACCCTATTAAAGAACCAATGGGTCAAAAAAGAAATCACAAGGGAAATTAGAACATGTCTTGAGATAAACAAAGACGAAAACAAAGGATAGCAAACCTTTTGGCTTGCAGTAAAGGCAGTACTCTAAATGCCTACAGAAAAGAAGAAAGATTGCAAATCAATAACCTAACTTCACAACTAAGGAACGTAATGATAAGAAGAAAAAATTAAACTGAAAGTTAGTAGAAGGAAGGAAATAGTAAAGATTAGAGCAGCAATAAATGCAATAGAAAATATAAAAAAATAGAATCAACAAAGTACAAAGTTGGTTTTTTGAAATAGCAATGAAATTGACAAACTTTTAGCCAGACTGACAGAAAAAAAGAGAGGACACAAATAATAAAAATCAAGATTGAAAGTGGGAACATTACTAATGACCTTACAGAAATAGAAAGGATTATAAAAGAGTACTATGAGTAATTATATGCTAACAAGTTAGAACACCTGGATGAAATTCTACCTTGAAACATAAAAATTACCTAATCTGATGCAAGAAGAAACAGAAAATTTAGCACACCTATAACAAGTAGAGAGATTGACCGAGTAATTAAAAACTTCCCCAAAAAGAAAATCCCAGGACTGGATGGTTTAACTGCTGAATTCTGCCAAACATTTAAAGATTTTACACCAATCCTCCTCAAACTCTTCCAAAAAATAGAAAAGGAGAGATTATCTCCTAATTTATTCTATGAGGTCAGCTTTACCTGACATCAAAGCCAGATAAAGACAGCACAAGAAAAGGAAATTACACACAAATACCCCTTATGAAGATAGATGCAAATATCATCAGTAAAATACTGGCAAACTGAAACCAACAGCATATCAAGAGGATTATATATCATGACCAAGTGGGATTTATTTCAGGAATGCAAGGATGATTCAACATAAGAAAACCATTCAATGTAATACACCACACTAATAGAATGAAGGAAACAAAAACACATGATCACCTCAATTGATGTAGAAAAGTAACTTGACAACATCCAACATCCTTCCATGATAAAAACATACAGGAATAGAAGGGAACTTTCTCCACATAGTAAAGGGCATTTATGAAAAACCCTACAGCAATTATCATACTTCATGGTGAAAGATTGAAAACTTTCTCTTTAAGATCAAGAACAAGACAGAAATGCCCACTGTTACCTGTGGTATTCAATATTGTACTGGAAGTTCTAGCCAGAGCAATCGGCAAAGAGAAAGAAATAAAATGCATCCAAATTGGAGAGGAAGAAGTAAAACTTTTTCTATTGACAGATGACATGGTCCTATGTGTAGATAGGTAATCTCAAAAAATCCACAAGAAAGCTACTACTACTAATACATGAATTCATGGAAGTTGCAGGATGCCAGGTAAACACACAGAAGTCAGTTGGGTTTCTATACACATGTAATGAACAATATGAAAAAGTAATCAAGAATATAATTCCATTTACAATAGCATCTAAAGAATACAATACCTGGGAATAAATTTAACTGAGAAGTGAAAGGCTTGAAACTCAGAAAACTATAAAGCATTGCTGAAAGAAATTAAGAAGACCTAGATAAATGGAAAGGCATCCCATGTTCATGGGGAAGACTTAATATTATTAAGATGGCATTACAGTTTAAAGTGAGCTCCAGTTTCAAAGAGTTTGTATCAAAATTCTAGCAGCCTTTTTGGTGCAAATGGAAAATATGTACAAATGCATATGTTCTTGAAGAAGAACAACAAATTTGGAGGAATCACACTTCCTGGCCACAAACTTATTATAAAGTGATAGTAATTTAAACAGTGTGATAGTAGCATAAGGATAGACATATAGACCAATGGAATAAACTTGAGAGTCCAGAGATAAACTCACATATCTATGGCCAGTTGGTTTTCAACAAGGGTCCCAAGTCCATTTAATGGAGAAAGAATAGTGTCTTCAACAAATGGTGTTGGGACAACTGTAGGTGCTGAATGTGAACCCCTACCTCTTACCATATATAAAAAAAAATAATTCAAAATGGATCAATGAAATAAATATAAGAGTTCATAATATAAAACACTTACAAGAAAGTGTAGGAAACTATCTTCAGGACCTTGTAGTAGGAAATAGTTTTTGTTTTGTTTTGTTTTGTTTTTTTCAGATTTTATACCAAAAATTGGGACAATAAAAGAAAAAAATAGACCAATGGATTTCCTCTAAATTAAAAACTTCTGTGCATCAAAAGAAAGTGAAAAGAGAGCCTGCAGGGGAGAACCTAAGATGGTAGCTAGGAGAGACAGGGCAAAAAAACACTTCCATGAAAAATGCTAGATAAAAACCAGAAAGTGACCTAGAACATCAGTTCCAGTGATGCACCATCTGGACAAGGTCTGCTAAATCCACGGGGACCATGCACTTGGTAAAACCGGGAGTCTGTGTTCTGAAATGAGTGAGTAAGCCAGCTGAATGTCCAGCAGCCATTCTGCGGTGTGTGGAAACTGTGGGTTGGCATTTGGAGGCAGACTAGTTCTTTAAAAAAAAAAAAAAACCCAAAGAAGTTGCAGATATGGCAGCGATCTCTGCACAGTGAAGCATGGCAGGAACAGGCTGTGTGAACGCCTCAATATTTGGCATGGAAGATAGCCTTTTGAGCACTGGCTGCTAATTGTCTCAGAGTGAGGCAGGCAGAGGTGAGCCAAAAGGGGAAAAAAACCACACCCCTTGTAGCCATCTTGCCAGCAGGGTGGGAACGCTCCTGCCCGGCGCGAGAGCCACAGCCCAGAGCTGTGCCAAAAAACCCAGTGCAATGGGAAGTGTTTCCAGCAACACACACATGCCGCAGTATCAGGCATGCACAGTAGCCTTTCATGTACCCACAGCTAATTGTCCTGGAGGTGGGAAGGTGGAGCTGTGTAAAAAGGGGGAAATTAACATGCCCCATACAACCATCCTTACAGCAGGCTGGGAATGCACCTACATGGCACCACAGCCCAGAACTTCCCCTGAGGGATGGTGTGCAATTGTGATGTAGCACAACCTTCCTTCAGCAGAGGCCCTAGAAGGGCATGGCTTGGAAGAGGGACCCACTCAGAAATCCCAGGGACCTTATGCCAATACCAAGGACTTGTGGGTCAGCAGCAGAGACAATCTGTGGTGAGACTGAAATGAAGGTTTAGACTCTTGCAACAGCCTTAAATTTCCAGGAACACCTGGGAGGTTTGATTATTAAAGCTGCCCTCCCTCCCTAACCACTCAGACACACGCCCCATATTCAGGGCGGACAGCACCAACAACACATCCAAACTTGGTGCACTAATTGGACCCCACAAGAATCAGACACACACACATCACAAAGACAAAGTTGGGGAGAACTGACTTGAGGGGAATAGGTGATTCACGGATGTCATCAGCTGGTTAGTTAGAGAAAGTGCATGCCACCAAGCTGTAGACCTGACAAATTAGAGATTAGGCTTTGACTAATCCTACATATCCTAAAAGAATCCTATCAAGTAAAGCAAATGCCAAGAGGCCAAAAACAATGTAAAATTTTAAAGCATATGGAAAAACCAGATGATATGGATAACCTGAACCCAAACACCCAAATCAAAAGATCAGAGGAGATGCAGTACTTGTAGCAATTAATCAAAGAACTAAAGACAAACAAAGAGAGCATGGCACAGGATATAAAGGAAATGAAGAAGAACATGGCACAGGATATAAAGAACATGAAGAAGAACCTAGAAGAGCATAAAGAAGAAATTGCAAGGGTAAATAAAAAAACAGATGATCTTATGAAAATAAAAGAAACTGTTGACCAAATTAAAAAGATTCTGGATACTCATAGTACAAGACTAGAGGAAGCTTAACAAAGAATCAGCAATCTCGAGGGCCACAGAATGGAAAATGAAAGAACAAAGAATGGGGAAAAAATTGAAAAAATCAAAATGGACCTCAGGGATATGATAGATAAAATAAAACATCCAAATATAAGACTCATTGGTGTTCCAGAAGGGGAAGAGGAGGGTAAAGGTCTAGAAAGAGTATTCAAAGAAATTGTTGGGGAAAATGTCCCAAACCTTCTACACAATATAAATACACAAAACATAAATGCCCAGTGAACTCCAGATAGAATAAACCCAAATAAACCTATTACAAGACATATTCTGATCAGACTGTCAAATACTGAGGAGAAGGAGCAAGTTCTGAAAGCAGCAAGAGAAAAGCAATTTACCACATACAAAGGAAACAACATAAGACTAAGTAGTGACTACTTAGTGGCCACCACGGAGGTGAGAAGGCAGTGGTATGACATATTTAAAATTCTGAGAGAGAAAAATTTCCAACCAGGAATTCTTTATCCAGCAAAGCTCTCCTTCAAATTTGAGGGAGAGCTTAAATTTTTCACAAACAAATCCTGAGAGATTTTGCTAATAAAAGACCTGCCTTCCTTCAGATACTAAAGAGAGCCCTACCAACAGAGAAACAAAGAAAGGAGAGAGAAATATGGAGAAATGTTCAGTACTAAAGAGAGTCAATATCGGTTTATTAAAGGACAATAAGAGAGGGATGGAAAAAATATAACTGACAAACATAAATCAAAGGATAGGATGGCTGATTCAAGAAATGCCTTCACAGTAATAACATTGAATGTAAATGGATTCAATTCCCCAATTAAAAGATATAGATTGGCAGAATGGATCAAAAAATATGAAATATCAGTATGTTGCATACAAGAGACTCATTTTAGACACAGGGACACAAAGAAATTGAAAGTGAAAGGATGGGAAAAAATATTTCATGCAAGCTATAGCCAAAAGAAAGTAGGAGTAGCAATATTAATCTCAGATAAAATAGACTTTAAATGCAAGGATATTATGAGAGACAAGGAAGGCCACTACATACTAATAAAAGGGGCAATTCAACAAGAAGAAATAACAATTGTAAATGTTTATGCACCCAATTATGGTGTCACAAAATACATGAGACAAACACTGGCAAAACTAAAGGAAGCAATGGCTTTTTCCACAATAATTGTGGGACACTTCAATACATCACTGTCTCCTGTAGATAGATCAACCAGACAGAGACCAATAAAGGAAATTGAAAACCTAAACAATCTGATAAATGAATTTGATTTAACAGACATATATAGAACATTACATCCCAAAACAGGATACACATTCTTCTCTAGTGACCATGGAACTTTCTCCAGAATAGACCATATGCTGGGACATAAAACAAGCCTCAATAAATTAAAAAAAAAAAATTGAAATTATTCAAAGCACATTCTCTGACCACAATGGAATACAATTAGAAGTCAATAACCATCAGAGATTTAGAAAATTCACAAACACCTGGAGGTTAAACAACACTCTCCAAAAATAAATGGTTTATAATGTAGAATGTAGGGGAGCTAGCGATAGAGAGCAATTGGTGAAAGGGGAACGATAACCCAATAAGAACAGATAAGCTATTGTGGGTGAGTTTAGCATTCTAGGAATGCCCAGGAATGACTACAGTTTGGTAATTTCTGGTGGGTGTAGTGGGAACAAGTTCACCGAAATGTTTCTATATGGGGTGATTTTCTTGGGGTAGAATAGGAACATGTTGGACTCCTTTGTTATGGTTTGTTTGAAATGTTTTTTTTTTTTTATTGTATTTTTTAAAAAAATTTTTGGATATAGTTGATTTTAAAAAAAAAGTTAATTGGAAAAAAAAAAAGCAATAAAAAATATGCAGAGCCCCCTTGAGGAGCTGGTGGAGAATACAGGGGTGTTGGGCTCCCCACCTCGATGGTTGCTAATGTGCTCACAGACATAGGGTGCTGGTGGTTTGATGGGCTGAGACCTCTACCACAGAACTTGCCCTTGGGAAGACTGTTGCTACAAAGGAAAGACTAGGCCTCCCTACAATTGTGCCTAAGAGCCTCCTCCCAAATGCCTCTTTGTTGCTCAGATGTTGCCCTCTCTCTCTAGCTAAGCGAACTTGGCAGGTGAAATCACTTCCCTCCCCCCTACATGAGATCTGACACCCAGGGGAATGAATCCCCCTGGCAATGTGGAATATGACTCCCGGGGAGGAATCTAGACCTTGCATCGTGGGATGGAGAACATCTTCTTGCCCAAAAGGGGGACGTGAAAGGAAATGAATTAGGCTTCAGTGGCAGAGAGATTCCAAAAGGAGCTGAGAGGTCACTCTGTTGGGCACTCTTATGCACAATGTAGACAACCCTTTTTAGGTTCTAATGAATTGGAATAGCTAGCAGTAAATACCTGAAACTATCAAACTACAACCAAGAACTCATGAATCTTGAAGACGATTGTATAAAAATGTAGCTTATGAGAAGTGACAATTTGATTGGGAAAGCCATATGGACCACACTCCCCTCTGTCTCGTTTATGGATGGATGATTAGAAAAATGGGGGAAGAAAAAAAAAAAAAAGAAGAAAAAGACACCTAGTGTTCCTTTTTACTTTAATTGTTCTATTTCACTTTAATTTTTGTTCTTAGCTATTCTTGTGTGTGTGGTAACAAAAATGTCAAAAATTAATTTCAGTGATGAATGCACAGCTATATAATGGAACTGTAAACAACTGAATGTATGCTTTGTTTTGTATGACTGCTTGGTATGTGAATATATCTCAATACATATGAATAAAAAAAGGAAAAATGAAAAGAGAGAGCCTACACAATGGGAGAAAATATTTGGAAGCTTTATTTATGATGAGAATTTAATATCCAGAATTTGTGCAGAACTCCTACAATTCAACATAAAGTCAAAAAAACCATTTTTTTTAAATGGGTTTAGGATTTGAATAGACATTTCACCAAAGAAGACATTCAAATGACCAATAAGTATATGAAAACATGCTCAACATCATTAGTTGTTTAAGAAGTACAAATTAAAACTACACTGAGATGCTATACTTCATACCAACTAGGATGGATACTATCAAAAAATCTGAAAATAAAAGTGTTGGCAAGGAGACAAAGAAATAGAAACCCTCATGCATTGCTGATGGGAATGTAAGATGGTGCAGCTACTGTGAAAAACAGTTTGGCAGTCCTAAGAAAGAACACAGAATTACCATATGACCCAGCATTTCCACTCCTAGGTGTACACTCCAAAGAATTGAAAGCAGGGGCTCACATATTCATTTGTATACTAATATTCATCACAATATTCACAATAGCCAAAAGGTAGAAGCAACCCAAATGCCCATCATCAGATGAATGGATAAAAAATATGTGATCTACCCATACAATGGAATGTTATTCAGTTTTAAAAAGAAAGGAAATGCTGGTACATGTTATAACATAGATGAACCTTGAAGACTTCATGTTGAGTGAAATGAGACAGATACAAAAGGACAAATATTGTATGATTTCTCTTTTATGAAATATTCAGAATAAACAAATTCATAGAGAGGTAAAGTAGAGTAGTGGTAAACAAGAGTGGCAGAAGGAGGGAATGAGGAGTTATTGCTAAATGAGTATGAGTTGGGATGATGAAAATAGTATGCATATAGATCATCAATATTGTTAGCGTCAGAGAATTATCCAGTTAAAATGGTTAAAATGATTTTTGTTATGTATATTTTACCACTATTAAAAATAAATAAAAATTTTAAACATAAAAAAAGTAATAAGGTGATATATGGGAACTCTGTGTTTTAGGCATGAGTTTTCTGTAAACCTACAAATTCTCTAATTAAAATTAAAAACTAATATCAAAGTCATCATTCTTTCCATGAAGAATTTTCCTTGGCACATAAAGTTCACACTGAGTAAGTCTCTGTGTTAAGTCTGTTCATGAATTCATAGATGTTACAAGCAGTCCTTTTCTAAACATATATGTGATCATCTATTATTTTTTACTGCTTGCTTATTCCCTGCAGAGCTGTAGAACACCTTTTCCATGGGTTTGTTGCTGCAAAAAACCTATTTTTTGGGAATTTTATTAAGTTGTTTTTATAGTTTCTCTTCTTTTGACCTATTTAAGGTTGTTGCCCTTATCATGATTTCTGAGTGCAAACCATAGGAATATTCTCTAATTAACTTAATCTGAAAAGAAATGTACTGAAAGGGTATCAGGAATGTAACAGATCAACAGGAAAGCTGAGGGAGCTGGCCTAGGTGGAAACTACAGAAGGTCAGCCACAGGAGAGCCAGGCAGAGTGAGAATTTTCTTAGGACACTGCTGTGGGCTCTGAGACTCTACACTGCCTTTCAGGCCATCGTTGGGATCTCTCTGTCATTCCAAAGGACCCCAAAGAACTGTAGTCTTCCCAGGTAGTCTTTATTGGTTTTTTTCCTTTGGATTTTTATTAAAGAAGTTGTAGTTTCACCAAAAAATCACTCAGAATATACAGAGTCCCCATATACTTCCCCTATTAACACCTTGCATTAGTCTGGTACATTTGTAACAACTGATGAAAGAGTATTATTACAATTGTACTATTAACTATAGTCCATGGTTTATTTTAGGGTTCTCTGTTTGTGTTGTACAGTCCTTTGGTTTATTTTTTAAAATTTGTAAGATATACAACCTAAAATTTCCCCTTTTAACCACATTCAAATATATGATTCAGAGCTGATAAAGTTCACAATGTTGTACTGCAATCACCACCATCCATTACCAAAACTTTTCCATCAACCCAAATGGAAACGCTGAACAATTTAAGCATTATCTCCCTTTCCCTACCCCCTACCCTAGCTTGTTTTTTAAAATTGCATGTCTTTATTTTATTACTCACCAGATAAATTTTGAAGGACCCCTGCCTTTCAGTATTTTCTACAATGTATTGCCTTGAGTGGGAGCACGTGCTTGCCTATGTTTATGCCATGTAAGTAATTAAATGCTAAAGCCCACTCTTAATTTTCTGTAGATGCTCATAAGCTCGAGCTGCTATGTTTCTATGGCAGCACACACTTCCCAAAGTTCACTACTGCTAAGATATAGTAAGGAAAAGAATGCACAATGAATAAGTGATTACTTGATACAAGAAAGCAAATAAATAAAATAAGAATTTTTTTTGTCCACCTTGTGACTCTCAGGCTGAAATTTCTGCCCAGATATCTCCTACCTGGCAGGAAGCCACTGAGTGACTAGGCCTTTTGTAAGTAAGGGCATAGGGTATATATTTTTTTAATATAGGATTCTGAATAAAAACTAAGAATTAAGATTCTCTGTTCCAGTTTTTATTCTTCAATCATGGTATAAAAATAAAAGTCAATACTGGAATTAACAAAAATTAGAAGAGACCTATGTCCATTTTTAAGACTTTAGAAGGCTGCTTTGAGTTTTAGGTCCTGAATCTCTGGCCACAGCAGCTACTAATGTCAACATGGCCAAGTTCTAGCTACTGGTAGGCAACATATAATGATATTTCCCTCTTTTAAAATATCTGAATAGTTTTAAAACTACTATATATTAAAGAATGAGGCACAGAAACCTAAGACTAAAGTGAGCTAGGAATAGAAATTCAAATTAATTCTCTTTCCTAAAGCTCCTTTTTTGATAGAGCTTGATCAACTAACTTAAATATTTTGAGGGAATTTATTTTATGCAGTATTTAACAATTTTTTTAATAAACAATTGGTTACAAATATTGTAAAATTATAAGGAGACCTCTATTATGAAATGCATTATATTCTTATATAAATTATCCAGATTATGAACAATTTAGTCAAAGTCTTCCACAAACTCACTATGTGGATTATGGTAGTGCTTTGCTATCACTCTCCAGAGCTTCAGATCAGAGGCCCTTCCTTTGCTTGTGGAGTTAAAAAAGTCTGGCATTCTATATGCAGTTTTAATTTCATTTACCTTCCTTCCATGAATTGTACAAAGATCAGCTCAAGGACTAAAAAATATTTCAGTTATTCAGTCTTCAGTTTTCTCAGCTGAAAGGATACGTGCAGAAAAATGCTTTGCGCTTGCTTCATATTTAATAGGCTGCTATGTAAGTTGTTGCTATATATGTTGTCTTGGAAGAAAGAAAAATAGATAATCATTTCACCAACAAAAAGGAGTAACAAGAATCTGTTATTTACTTACACTTTATTTTTGTCTTCCATTTAAAATTCTTAAATTCATAGTTGATCTTACATTGAATAGATATCCCACTCTGAAAGGAAAGGGATTGTACATATGTCTCTTCCTTTAAAAAAAAAAAAAAAAATGGAGACAACAGTATTAAATTGTGTCATTAAATAAAGGATTTATATTTTTTTATAAAACTTAAGCTCAAAGTCACCTTAATGTACTGCTTGTTTTACAAAATAGAAAAAGAACAATTGCTTAATGTTTCCTTATTCAGGATATTCACATTCTTATACAGCTCTATTTCTACTTCATACGTCATCCTTGCCACACATATAAGTCTTCTAAGTTTGCCTTAATATTTCTTATCTCATTTAAAATGAAATATAATGTCACAGAAAGTTGCTAAAAATATTAAGCAAAAGCTACTTTTCTAATTGTACAGGAGGATAGGAAAACTAGCAAATATATGAGTTGAAATTATTAGTGCATGAAGCACAGAAGTGATGCTGATTGCTGACAGACATCCAATTTCACACCACTACAATACATTCTTTGGTAAATTTAATGGAAGAAAGAACAAACCAACCAGAAGCAATCTAACACAGTCAAGCAAATGTGTGTTTAATTCATGCTGGTTCCTTAGAAAATGCTAATAACAATGCCGCATGTTAAGTTTTTGCAGTCAAGAGATAACATGATTATTTTCCTCTGGGTCAGCACCTGTTGTCCTTGCCGTCATCATTGTTTCCTGCAGAAATAAAATGCCTAAGGGTTACTACAGGCTGATAAACATGGCATGCCAAATTACACGCTGCATCACACCATCTGCCAAACCTCAGATTTGGAAGATACCGCAGCACTGCAGATAAAAACATCTTAAGATTCTGAGTACCTTAAGAAGACAGGTATTTTCTGATCTACTATCTGGAATTATTTTTGTGAAACTGAAGATAAAGTACACATGACAGGGTGTGAGTGCCAATAAAATCCTAATTAGGGGAGAAATCCAAAAGCCCAGCCCTAAATAGCTCATAAGTCTAACAGAAGAGAATCTGAATTAGCTGGTAACATTTGTTCTATTCTCACTTTTAATTAGCATCAATGAGTTTAATTAGAAGTATAGCATATGAGAATCAGGCAATGCAACAGCTAGAAGGGACCAAGATTTCTCTGGTCCAGCTGCTTCATTTTCCCCAATAATTCAGGGAAAATGTGGACAAGAGAGGAAATGATTTGGGCCTAGAATGCACGGTGTTGCAGATAGGAACACACGTTTGTAGACATGCTGTAAAAATGGAAAGCACTCATTAAAGAATATCTTACTTTTACTCAAAGATTGTCCTCTTCCAGCATTTTGTGGTCCTGTGGATACTGTGCAAGGAGATCACACGAATGACATAGATTCTCATGAGGGTGCTTTGTTTTCTATGTTTTCTCAGAGTCCCTTTATAAAATATAGGGAAACACAGCCAAGTGATTGTACTATAATTTGTTTACTCATTCATTTGTTTAATGATTCAGTAAATATTTTTGAGCAATAGCTATGCATCAGACACTATGCTGGGTAGGAAATGTGTAGGAGGAAAGAAAGCATGGGAATCTTTTGCACGAGAGAAAGAACCTTTAGGCTTAGGCAATATCTAGGTACCACATTACATGTTCTACTTTAACTAATGGATCAGTTATACTCAGATCTCCATCATGTAATCAAGGTTCTCACTGCAACTGTTGATATGACAGCATTCATACGGCCAAATAGCCTTAAGCAAACTGTACTAACCCAGAAATTAGGAGTTCTGGGGTCTAGTCTTGGTTCTGTCAGGACATTAACTGAGTAAAACAAGGCAAATATGTTAATATCAGTTAATTTTCCTATAAAATGAATGGTTAAATTATACAGTATTAAAAACTTTTAAAACATGAATATTTATTGTTTTGAAGTGTTTAATGAGATTATATGTAAATGAAGTCAGACAACAAAAGTGATATAGAACTGTAGGGGAGTGTATGGGCCTTAAGGAGACACTACTTGACATGGCTTATCAAGGATTTCAGGTACTTTGCTTAACTAGTTTCTTTGTCCATCTTTCTTGTCCTTTATCTTGAGGATATGTGCTGAATGATGTGCTGAGGAACAGTTTGGACTCAGTTTTAGATAATTGGAATTTATCCTATTAAGTCAAATGTCTTGGATGAGAAAGTACCTAAGAATTGATTTCATGTGAATTGTTCAAATGGAAAATTAAGTGGGTTAGTCAGGTGGCCTTTAAAACAGGTAGAAAGAAGCAAGACTTAAAAGAAATTCTTCATGTATTTCTAGTATTTCTAACTGATAATATAAAACCAAAGATGAAATTGTCTTCTGTAATGCAGGATAAGGAGTCAATTCAACCAAATTTGTTGTGCCTTGTGCTTGCTATTCTACTCAACATTGTAGTAGAGATAATTTTTGCCATCTATGTGATATAGACAATGATAATTTTTGCCATTTATGTGCATTTACTGCTTAAGGCACTGTTCTAAGTTAATTATAGGTAGTCACTCATTTATTCCTTGCAACTTTATGAGTCTACAATGTCTTCAGTAGATGTATTTGAAGCAGTATTGAGTTGTGGAAGAAATACCCATTTAACTATCAGATGATTTGGGGAAATTAAACTCAATGTATTTGGTGCATCTCTGATAATAGGATGGATGGGTCTGGGGAGTATTTAGAAAAAATTGACTGTAGTAATAAGTTAACCAATATGTTCCATTGCCATAAACTGCCCATGCTAGGAATGGATGATATTGAATGTTCCATCATTAATTATTATGTTAATTTAATGCTATGTTGTTGGTTTAGGAGAAAATAATGATAACAAAAGAAAAAGATTCATACTGATGAAGAAAATACATAAAAAATGGAAGCACTCTTGTTTTTGTAGATAGGATTGTAAAAAGAGCTTGTAGATCTATGACAACAAAAAAAGGCAATATGAAGACATTTCTATTTTAAAGTGTAAATAAGCTGTTTAGAAGCATGAAAATAATTCAGGAAAATAGTACTGAATAAAAGATTACAGTAGAAAAATTGAGAAAAGCATTTTACTGTGGGGTAATATTAAAGAGATCTATTTTTCAATCATAGATTACCTTAAAAGTCTCTATAACTTTAACTGAATTTAATTTAAAAATTTTATGGAAAAATAAATTAACATTCATTAAAATCTTAATTAACATCACAAAATCTATGGGAGAGTGGATTGAGGGATAACTCTTTCATGAAGAGCACAAAATAAGAAGGAGACAAAGAGTTCTCCACTAAAAAGCAATCTAACATTATGGCAGAAACACAACTATAGGAAAAAAAAAACAAGGAAAGAAGAACAGTAAGAAGAATAAAGAATTAAAATATATTATTCAATAGGCATAATTTTATATTAAATTCTAAGTTAGTTTTGAATAAAACTGAAAAGTTTTAATACTTTAATTTTAATACTAAAATTCATTTCATTATACATGCAGTACAGATATTGCTAAAATATGTCAAGCAAGATAAATGTAGGCAAATTAATTTGTCAACCATGGCTTTGGTTGCCATTGTTTTCAGAGCATAGAAAGAAATGGCTACCATAATTATATTCCCATAAGTACAGTGGAAAATTGGTTAAAATCCTTAAGGATTGAGAACACATAGAAACTTGGAATTGTATCGTATAAATTGATATTGCCTGCCTCACACCCCCTTCTCCATTTTTGCCATAAACCTCTTGATAAATGGAACATCATAAGTTATTTAGTTTTACTTGAATAATGAACTCTCAGAAGAAAGAGTATATAGGGACAAACAGATTGCGAGTCAGTTTGATCTTTTTCCATCTGGTTTTAAAATCCGACAATATTTAATTTTAAATACAAAAAAATTAACTACATAAAAATATTACTTTTCTCTGCTGTTTTAAAGAAAATCCTGAAGAATATTGTCATACTAGTGAGGTGAGGGCTATTATGTGGCCCAGATAATTAAAATTGCTGGTGGCAGCAGCAGAAATAGAAAAACTGCTCCACAGCCATGAACAGGTAGAATAAAATAAATGGCTTTGCCCATGAGGGGGCTGTCTTACCTTGTTGTGCAATACCATTTTGAGTGAAGCAAACCATACCACTCCTGGAAAAGCTGTATGTGATCTCCTTATCTGAGAGGGAAAAAACAATAATGGGTCCGGGACTCTGGAGGTCATACCTACTTGAAAATACAGGAGAAAAACTGAAAATTATTTACCACCCACAACCAAGCCATGACCATATCTTCCCTGGACTAATTAAAAAGTTTCTATTGTGTCCCAGCTTCTACTCTTGTCCTCTTAAAACTAATTGTAAAAGTAGTTGTCAGAGTAATCCATTAAAATTGGAAATCAGGGCACATTTCTCTTCTACTTTTAATGTTCCAGTGGCTTCTCTATGAGTCCACCTAAAAGTCTGTAAGTGAACTGGCAATTGCCTAGCTCTGTAACCTTATGTCTTGTCACTTTGCTCCTTGCCCAGTAAACCCAGGAGGCAACACTGGCTGTCTTAGCATCCTTGAATTCATCATGCTCTTTCTCATCAGGCTCTTTTTCCCCTGAGGGTATTTGCAATAGTTTTCCCTAGTTTTTAAATGGTCTTCCTTCTCCATTTTGCCTTTGATGACTTCTTGTCAACCATAGCTCAGCTTAAATGTCACCTTTTCAGACAGGTATCTCCTGCCCAGACAGTCTAAAGTATCATTCAGACATCTTTATGCTGTTTCCCCTTTTTAAGTCTCTGCATAAAGATTAGCACTCTCTGAAGGTTTATTATTTGTTTATTTGTTATCTGTATTAGCCAGTTCTGTTGTAATGAATAACAAATCTAAATCAAAATGGCTTATAACAACAAAGCTTTATTTCTCCTTCAATTACATGTATGCTTCTGGAGGCTATAGTTTTGCTCCAGTCTTACAGTCTGTGACAGTTTCTGGCTAGGTTATAGCTTTGTTCAACAATATTTTTATTTTTATTTTTATTTTTTAATTCTAGGCACCAATTTGAAATAGAAATCTGTGTCAGTAGGTTTCTCCAAAGCAACAGAAGAAACAGTATATATGCATATGTATGAATTGTGATTTATTGTAAGAAATTGGCTTATATGTCTTGGGAACTGGGAAGTCCAAAACCTATAGGGCAGACCATAGTCTGAAAACTCTGGTAAAGGTGATGTTGAATTTCTGGGCCCAAATCCCCCTGGGGAAGCTTGCAGGCTGGAAATTCTAGCAAGAGTAGATGTTGAAGTCTTGAAGCATAAAATCTTCTGACTTCCGGAACCCTCATTCTTGCTGTTAAAACCTCCAACTGATGGAAAAAGATCCTCCCCCATGATGGAAATGACCTCCTTTACTTAAGAACAACTGATTGTAGATACTAATCCCATCTATGAAATACCTCCATCTGTACAACTAGGCCAGTATTTGACCAAACAACTGGATACCATAAACCAGCCAAGTTGACACATCAAATTGACCATCACATGCTCCCTATATGTATATGTGTATTCTTGTGAAATCACTTAAAACTGCTGCTTGGACATGATGTGTTTCATGTCCATTCACGTACGTTGTCCAGAATGAGTCATATGGCCAAGACCAAAGCCAATGAGGTGAGGATGTGTATCATTCCCATGGAGTGTGTGGGAAAGTCACACGGCAATAATTGAAGCTGTATAATCCTCTTAAAAGGAGAAGAATGAAAAATTGTGAAGAATAATAAAATCTATCACATACTGCTTTTAGCTACTTGAAAAGCAATCCATTAAAGCAGTGGCCCTTTCTCTCTAGTTCACTGCTCTAACTCCAGAACCTGGCACTGACAGACATGTATTTTTGGTAATGGATGATGGTGATGGTAGCACAACATTGTGAGTATAATTAACAGCACTGAAATACATATTTGAATGTGGTTAAAAGGGGAAATGTTAGGTTATACATAAGGCACTAGAATAAAATTTTTATTAAAAATCCAATGAAATACACAACACAAAACAGTGAATTCTAAGTTAAACCATGGACTATAATAGCACAATTATAAAACTACGCCTTTATCAGTCACAACAAATGTACCAATCCAGTATTAGGGTGGTACATGGAAATCCTGTATTTTATGCATGAGTGCTCTGTAAACCCACAACTTCTCTAATATATACACACACACACATACACACATATATACTAGCATTATAAAGTTATATCACATATGTTATATATATTAGGCATAATCATATATAAATTATTAAAATTTAATATTGCATACACTAAACTCCTTGAATTATTATAGAAAAAAATCCATTTTATTCAATATTTTGTTTCAGTGACTTGATGAAAAGGCTTATAGCAATCAGCCACAAATTATCATTTTTGCTATATTCCAGATACTAAGAAATTTTCTGATGTCTCATATATAATCTTCGTAATAGCTGTCTGAGGTTTATTAATCCTATTTGAGGGAGAAGCAAAACAATTAAGCCAGATGCATACAACTGACAGTGATATGAAGCAAAGCTAAGATTTGAACTTAAAATTAATTAAAATTAAATTAAAATTCACCCTTTATTCACTAACGTCAACTGCTTATACATAAAGAAATATTTAGTTTACCAGGTAAAAAAAAAAATGAAACATTTAACAAAGATGCAAATTATTTTTTAAGAGAGAGAGACAGTAATGACTACATAACATTGAAAAGAACAAGAATTCATTTCAGTTACCGACTGGACTGTTGTCCGTGAATGCATTGCCTGCTTACACCATTATACTCAGGCAAACCAAGTCATCACCTACACTTTGTCAGGTCTTGTGGCTTCACCAAAGACCCATTTGCCCCTGAATTAAGCATATTTGATTTGGAGTGAATTTAAGAACAACAAAAGATGAAAAGAAAAATAAAGCAAGAAAAACAAAAATAGGAAAAAAAAAAGGAAAGTTTAACACAAAGCACCCCCACCCCCAAATTTTCAAATCTCATCGCGACATAAGAAAAACATCCAAACAAACAAATGAACAAACAAAACTGAATGCTTTCATTTTATTGCCTGGAAATAGGATGCAGTCTTGTTCATAAAAGATTTAATGTTTAAATTCTATAAAAATGAGAACCAACTCCTTTTTCAGGTAAGGTGTAAATGTTTATGTGGTAAACAAGGTTGTCAATTTTTCTATACATTTTCATTTGAATATGTAGATACAGGCAATTTCTATGTGGCTTGTATAAATATTAAACTCACCTATCTGAATTCTCACTTTAACAATTTCTTTATAATGGGATTTAACAGGAAAAGTGAAGAATTACCCCATACTCCTCTTTATTGTATAGAAATATGTATTGAAAACAAATGTTTTGCTCACTTAAATAATGGGGATTTCCTAAATCATAGAAATGTGATTTTGATAAGGCTTGTGATCAAGAATGAAGTCAGACCACATTTGTTTGAACTACTAGGAATCTTAGTAAGACTGTCCATGACTTTATCAGTGGAGAAAGAAATCCACAGAGCAGATGAGTGTCTGGTAGAGTAACTCTTGCCGCATTTTTAAAGTATTGATTACATGGCAAACAATCTCCTGATGGTCTTAATATTTAAGTTTTTTTTCATTTTTTTCCAGCAAATTTTTATTCTCAGGAAATTGGCACAATACTTTTCTGGGAAATGTTAGCAGGTTTTTTTTTTTTTTCCAAAAAATTTCAAATTGTTTATTAATTGGGCTTAATATGCATATCCATGGATAAAGATGAAGAAATGGAGAAGGAAAACAAATATTTTTGAGTTCCTATTACAGGCTGAGCACTTTTGCATAGCCTACATCATTTAACTTTAAAAAAAATATACTCATGGTTAGGTATTTTAGCTTGTTTTTTTTGCAGATGAGGAAAATGAGGCTAAGAGAAGTTATGTAATGAGCTTACAATGATACTAGTCTAATCAAGTATCCTCATTTCCTGTTGATGAGCATTTCCATGGACTTAGAAGAAATGAGTGTATAACTATTTTTAGCCCTTGATCCAAATCATCAGAGCCAATGAAACTCAGATTAGTCTAAGGTCATTATATAGAGAGAAATTGTGTCTTTTTTATGTTGCAGGGAAAATAAATTCCATATTTTCTCTAGATTGCAGTAAAAATACATTAGCTCCTTTCGTGAAAGAAATGACAAGGAAACAATTGAGTAAAGAAAAGAATTGTGATCTCATAGTGTTCAAATAAATTGGAAATATTTTGGACAAATATTTGAGAAAATTTACCAGTAGGAACAGAATTGCCCAATAGCTTTTCATAACTCTTTCCTCTTTATGTCAATCTTAATAGATGATAAAGCAAGAAAGCAGAGTAGAGCATGAAGAGAAAGGTTTATATCCACTCCTCATTATTGCTGTAAGGTGCCATAGTCAAGATGTGGTGATACGGCTTGAAGTAGAATAAGATATTCAGCAAGTCTTTGAAGTCATATCATACCGCAATTGCTAAAGTGTCATGTAACAGACAGAATGCCAATTCATTTTAGTGCCAAAGCCCAGGTATATAGATGTGTTATGTACAGAGGCAGGGAAGAGAACCTTCTACAATGCCTGTCACTTATGTAAAGGACAATCCTTACACCTATGAGACCTAAGTGGAACATCCTATTCCTCTGTTCCTGTTGAAAAAAATATGTGAAAGGTCAACCAGCAGATCTTAGCAAAGGATACGGCACAGCAAAAGCAATTCTATGATTTTCAGTGTAGGTGGGACTGAATATAATTTGGTTTAGAAATTTGGAAAATACATTTCCAAGTTAATGCATAGAAATACACAAGTAAAAACAGTTGAAAATACAGACTTATCCAGAAGCAAACAAACAAACAAAAAACAGATCAAAAGCAATCATTTTCAACTACCTACATAAAGCTGGTAGCTGAGGAAGGTGGAGTAGATTGGATCTCAAATGAATGATATAAGTTGAGTGATGGTATTGTCAGATGAACTAAAGTTTCAAAGAGAAAGTTTCAAAAGGAAGGTGCTATATAACTAACAGTGAGATTCAACAGAGAGGTCTGGCAAGTTAAAGATGTAAAAAAGATTTGCACATTAATTGGTCTTTAAAACTTTAAGGAAACAACCTTAGTGAGGTAGAAGAAGAAAGAAACCTCATAGGTTCAAGTCATCACAAGAGGTTCAAGTCATCACAAGGTTAAGAAGTCTATAAATTGGGACTTACTTTTGAAAAATATGACAGTAAAATGAAGGAGTGATATAAGGCAATAATTTAGACTAATAACTTGTGTGATAGTAAGAGTACTGACTTAAGAAAGCATGTCTTTCTGTGTATACCTGAGAAAAGTTGTCATTCATGAGTGAAGAACCAATGTAGAGGAAAGCCTACAGAGGGGACACAAAAGCCTGAAGTTCAAGAAAAAGCTTTTGAATTGCTGTTGTGAGGAAAGTGTTTCCAAGGTAATGAAAACATTCTGCAAAGTAGTGAAAAGGCAGTTGAAATTTCATAAGTGGAACTTTAAAATAAATCAATTGACTAATTTTTGTTACTTTCTTAGAGAATAGAGAAGGCCATGGTGGAAAGAATGCTTATAGCATGCAAGCTGAGGAGTGAGGCAAAGGAAACAGGGAACCTGACAATCACCTGATTGAGATGAATGAGAATTCAAGATATGGCCTATTCATCAATAAGAACTCTCAGAGTAGCTGAGGATGATGCAAAGCAACTAGACAGGAAAAGGACATGTGAGTAAGGTGATAAAATTATCAAGAAAATCTTGGACTGTGTCCTTAAATAGGAGGTTCAAAAATTTTAATAATCCACCAGACCACCAGTAAGGAAATATTATTGAATGAAGTGTAAATAATAGACAAAAACAAAGTTTGAAGAGTTCAGAAAGCAGATTTCAGATAATTAAGAGCAAGGAAAAAAAAAAGCAAGAAAAAGGGAAATTTTCTCTTGTTTCATATCAGATGTAAGACTTCAACCTTGCATATTGAGTGCCCTTGAAATAATTTTCCTAAGTGTGGTTATCTGAATTATTTCTATCAACTATATCATCCATCAAGTCCCACAGCGGAGTGAAATTCTCAGAGACAGTGGTTGAACATTTTTTTTTGTTTATACTAATGCTTAGAACAGTGCAGAAACTTAATAGACATTAGCTTAAAAGAAATAATCCATAGTGAGTCCAACAAGAAGACTGAAAGTTGGACTAGTTTATGGTATTCATTAAAAGAGATGTTTTACTTTCCCTGCTACACAAAAAAGCAAAATCCTAAATATTATTTTACTAAGAAAATTTATATTTAAGTTGCTTGCAATTGCTATTGGTGAGAAAGCAAATCAATTTACAGTTGACATTTTTTATTGTTGTTATTGCTTCTGGAAATACTCCAGAACAGACTTTCGGTTCATGCATTTAAGAAAATCATCCACTCGTGATTCTTAGATAAATCACTTGATACTTGAAAAATGCCTCATACTGCTGTTACGGTGCCCACGAGTTAAAGTACGAGACAGCCAAACAGAATTTAAGGAGCCTTTATTAGCTGGCCGGTGACTGCTCAGCTTGACCCCCTCTGCACAGGGAATTCAGTGAGCAGCCCCGACCTGTCTGAGATGGTGCCTTATATAGACAGAAACCGTATCCTAGAAATGCAAGCAAGCTATTCTAACAGAAGCAGAGTTGGCAGTTAGCTTTTGATCACAGAAAAACAATTTCACAAAGAGTTTCACTTGGACCTGGAGCAGCTATTGATTATTAAAGGGTTACAAAGAGTTTCACTTGGACCTGGAGCAGTTATTGTTAAAAGGGTTATGCTTGGCTGATGCGTGCAACCGCAGCTTTGCCTCCCCTAAACGGTAAAGCTTCGCTTCCTTTAACTGGTACAGGCACAGTCTTACTGCCCCCCTCCTCATGGCCTAATGCCGTTTACACAACACTGTTGCTTTGCAAATGTTTTAGGATTAAGGAAAAGGGGCCCCACTTCACTGCCATATTGACTATGATGAGACTTTCATTTAAACAAATAAGTGGGATGTATGTGTTTCTGGGTGAGAGTATTTTAATATTAAAAATAATTGTTCACAAAGATCAGGGAGAGCTCAGGAGGTATCAAGCCCTGATACTTAGATCTGAGAATAAGCTAATTTAATATCAGGTTAGTAGGCAGCAGGCTAAAGAGAAAGAGAGAAGGGGGTCAAGGAACAGAGGGTAGGAAATTCGACAGATACTCCTTGGACCAGGCAACGCTGATTAACTTTAAGAGGCAATTGTATCTGGTTTCCAATTTTATAAGTTTCTTTTCTATGTACAATTTCCCTATGATATTCTGGAGTAGTTTTGTGTTACCACTGTTGTCAGGAATGAAGGAAGAAACTGTGTCTATTTTTACAGGGAAAGGATGAGCAAAGAAAACAGAAAGACAAGACTGGAGGGTAAGGAGATGGTCAGAAATAACAAAGAACAGATTGAGACAGAAATTCAGAGGAAAGCCTGACAAGTAAACAACAAAACATGAGTGCCAACTAAGGAATCTTCGAAATATTCTAGAAAGTGGATCCTGCTGCAACAGATTGAGGGCTTTGTTTATTTAATTTGGACATTAAAAGATACAGTATGCCAAAGCTTTGGATCATGTGGCATATATGTTTTGTATCATCAACTGAAACTACCATTTTTAACATGCTACCACATACATAACTTATGAAGAGAAATTCAGACATGATGCATATAAACAATGCTTCCAAAAGTTAAAGTCCACTTGATAATTTTCTCATTTTCTATTTTTATTTATCCCCAGTTATTGGCTTCTTAGAAATAATCTCTTATAACACGATTTCTACCTTCTCACTCTGAGTCTCTTTCTTAGAGTTTGTTTAGGCAGAATACCTAAAAGAATACTGCAGAAGAACTTTAGAAGTATAGCCTTAAAGACTGAAACAGATTAAAGTATACATAAAAATACATTTCTATTTTAAACATTTCTTAATTGGGATAATGTGCCTCTGTAGCAAGCTACTAAAATATACTTACCATACATTAAGATTACTAATTAATCATGAAATATGTGTTAGACTATAATTGTGAAATTTTAGCAACTTAAGGTTTTCAGATAACTTGTGCTAATGGAGAAAAAAATCCCAGAAAAAATTAGATAAAATTATACCATTAAAATTACTTATGATCTGTATATGAGGTATGTATGTATGTATATATCTAATCTGTGGTAGCTTGAATTATGTACCTAGAAAATCATGCTCTTAACCTTAATCTATTTCTGTGTGTGTGAAACCACTGCAAATAGGCCATTTTGAATATGCTATTTTTTTGTTAATAGGTGGCTGTGATGGTTAGGTTCATGTGTAAACTTGGCCAGGTGACCCAGCTGTCTGGTCAAGCAAACACTGGCCTAACAATTGCTGTGAGGACATTTGAGGCTGGTTAATAAACCAACAGGCTGGTTTATTAAATCATCAGTCAATTGACTGCAGCTGTGACTGATGATTCACCAAAGGGTGTGCCTTCCACAATGAGAGAATGCAATTGGCTGGATTTAATCCAATTAATCAGTTGAAGACTTATAAGCAAGACAGATAGAGGACCTTCACTTCTTCTTCGGCTGCCCAGTGAAGCATTTCCTGAGGAGTTCATTGAAGTTGCCGGTTTGTTTCCTGAGGAGTTCATCAAACACGTTCATTGAAGATCTCAGTTCATTTCCTGAGGCATTCGTTGAAGTTGCCAGTTCGTTTCCTGAGGAGTTCATTGGACATCTTCCTTGGAGTTGACAGTTTGTTGACGGCTCTACAGAATTTGGACTCGTGCATACCCACAGTTGCATGAGTCAGTTTTACAATTTGATAATCAGAGTCACCTCTCATTGATTCTGTTTCCCTAGAGAACCCTAACTAATACAGTGGCCAACTGAATCAGGTTGGAGTTTAATCTAAATTACTGGAGTCCTTTATATGTGGAAAGAAATTCACACACAGAGAGAGCCATGGGAAGATGCTAACTCAGAAGCATCTTCCATGTATCGCCATGTGTATCACTCTGTGTGTCACCATATGACAGAAAAGCCAAGGACCCAAGGATCACCAGCAACCAGTCCCAGAATGTCAGTCTTCAGGGACAAAGCATTATCTTGCTGAAACTTCAGTTTTGAACATCTCCTAGCCTCAAAACCATGAGCCAGTAAACTTCCATTGCTAAAGCCAGCCCATTTTATGGTACTTGCTTTAGCAGCTGGGAAATTAAGACACTATCTATCTAATCTATACCTTTGTGTATGTGAGCGCGGGCATATGTATGTATACGTATTGATCAAATTTAAACTATTTGGGATGGAAAACAGAAAATAGTTTTACTCAGTGAATATTTATGATTTTAATACAATGATATAATGATACTATAGTAAACATGAAGAACACCTGGAGAGTTATAAACATTACTTTTTCTCTTTATACCTCAACCTACACACACACACGCACACATGCACACACACACACACATAAAGTTTTGTGTCTATAGCTTCCATTAGAACACAGCAAAGATGTGATGACTCATTCAACATTTTCTAAAACACTGGAGGCCTTATTGCCTCTGCTTTTCATATCCAAAACTATTGTGATTCCCCCATCCTCCCCCCTTCCCTCCTTCTTTACTTCCTTCCTTTCTCCTTTCCATCCTTTTGTTCTCTCTTGTTTTCCTTCCTTTCTTCCTTTTGGCTTCACCCAAATTGACTTGCTTGACTTGCAGAACAGCAGAACCAGATGAAGATAAGCAAATGTCTATTCTGGTTGGTTTAGTTTTCTTAAAGGGATTTACACAAATTCATCATTTCTTGGAATTGGCATATTTTCCTCAGATATAAGTTGCTTCTTTATTTTTTCTAACCTTGCCCTTTATCCAGAAAAGCACTTAATTTCACATTTGTCCACAATTCCCTCAGGGAACAGTCTGACTGCTAAGTCACATTTTCTCTGCTCAGGCTTATATATTGGGTTTTTCTCATCTCAATTTTCACTTCCACTGTAATTGTCATTTCAAAAAGGATGGCATATCATAAAAGACACAGGTAAAATTAAGGGAAAGAAAAAATAGTTACCTGGATATTGTTTTTCTTAAATGTTTTAGCTCTCTTCATTCTTTTTTTTTTTTTTTTTATTTTGCTTTTGGGATATTAAAATGCTCAGAAATTCTTCTTGTTAAATACATTCTTATTTCATCACATCAAGATGTTAGAGAGATCTTTTTTTTAATCTCATGGGTAATTTTCGGTAGGCTGGGGTTGCACTGAAAGATTGTAAGTCAAAGCAACAGCTGTTATTTTCTCTAAGTAGGCATTTTTAAATGTAATGATTTAGACAAGAGAAAACATCTGGCTGTGTGAAATGCAGGATAGCAAGTAGCTCTTGATTGTCTTTATAAAAGGTATACTAAGTTTAAGAAGGTCAAATGTTGTTAAGTCTACAGATTTGGGAGTCTCTTTTAATTCAAAGTTATGAGATGGTTTGCTTGTAACCATCCAATATAACTAGTTCCAGATAATGTGAAAATTGCTTTTATTCAAAATTATAAGAAATGCCTTAAATATACTAAAAATTTTACATATGACCATGCATTATTCTACCATGCTGTGTGATACAGAGAAGAATTTCTTTTCATCAATACTTTTCATTGGTAAAGAAAATAGAATGTTACAATGGAATACAGAGATCAAAAACATGTTCTCAGGAGCCAGAATGTATAGGTCAAATCCTGGCTCTACCAGTATTTGGAAAGTTACTAAATCTTTCAGTGTCTCAGTCTCCTATCCTGCAAAATGAGGATGGATCATAGAGTTGGTATCAGAATTTAGTGTGTGTTTATTAAATATTCAGAACAGAATCTAATACATAATTAGAGTTACATAAAGATTAAGTTGCATTATTTTTTATTTCAACCAAATTCCTAAAAAGTACAAGTATAACTGCATAGAAAGAGAAATTAAACAAGACATCAAAAGGAATTGAAACACACTAATATTGCTGAGAAGAGCTGCTCAAATTTCTGACTGGGCTTACAGTCAGGAGTAGCCCTATGGAATTTTGTTTAATGTGCAACATTCTCTACTGTAACATTTTAATATGGCTCCCTATTCAGATATTCAGTATCATAAACTGTCATTTATATTCTACCAATTCCCTATTACTAATCAAATTTTGCTTGCCCTGGTGTTTTAATCCCTTCATACTTTTTTAATGTTAGATTGATAAAAAAACAAACAATAAAACTTTTATATAATGTCTCCTAGGTATTTTAACCAGCTATTTCAAGAGACAATGGAGTCATATATACCATTTATCCATTTATTCTCTTATTTACTGAATAATTTAAAAAGTAATAATTAAATGCCTAGTATGGACCAGAATCTGTACTGTATTTCAGAAAACCAAAGCCAAATTTACTATGGAAACATCAGGGATCCAGGACTGAAATACAAGTTTGAGTATGTAAACAGTTGCCTTTTTCTTTTCCTAGTTTTGACTCTGCCAAGTGTTTTAAGTTTCCTAAGCGGCTCAAGCAAATACCATGAAATGGGCTCGATTAGGCAATGGGAATTTATTTGATCATGGTTTTAAGGCTGGAAAAATGTCTACATCAAGGTGTCACTATGATGATGCTTTCTTTCGAAGACAGGCACTGTGGGGCTGGCTGTCAGCAATCCTGGCTTCTCTACCACATGGCAAAGCACATGGGGGTGTCTCTTGGTCTCACCCTCCTCTTCCAGTTTCCTTCAAATTTCATTGTCTTGCTTCCAGTGGCTTTCTCTCTCTGAGTTTCATTCTTCTTATAAGGACCCCAGTAATAGGATGGAGACTCATCCTGATTGGGTTGGGTCACACCTTAACTGAAGAAACCTGATCAAAAGGCCCTACTTGCAATGCGTTCACACCACAGGCATGGATTAAAGAAAAGGTTTTTTGCCGTATGTACATACAGTTTCAAATCATCAAAATGAGATTGACTACAATTGAATAATCTGAACCCCTGAAATGTAAATTTCATGGTGGTCATTGTCCAAAAAATTACCTGCAGGCATGAGTGTTTCCACTGGGTTTATAGCATAGCACTGCTTCCCATGCCAAGATATTTTTATTTATTCATTTTTTTCATTTATTACATATCCAGATGGTTGTATATGTATGAAAGTTAGGTAATTTGGTACCCCTCTTCCTTACTTTGGCAATTTATACCATTGCTTATGGAGAGATATAAATATTGATGTAGATGTAGAGATATGGATATAGATATAATAAAGATTAATGCCCTAAGATATATACATATTTTTATTTTGTTGTGGGAAATAAAAAGACTACTCCAGGACTCAATCAGAACAAACTTAAAACACTTGTAAAATAATCTGAAATATATTTTAGATGGAATTACTGCATCCCATGGCTCAGCATTATATCCATGTATTTATTTTCTGCTTTAGTTTTTTGATTCATTTGTGACAATTGTCAAACAATAGGCCTACAAGACAATAAACTTTTTTATTTTTAACTTACTATCTTTTTTATCAAACTTTTTGAGAAATGAATCATTTTTAAACAGGCTAACTTGAAACTAGACCAATATCTCTGACAAAGAAGATAGAAATTATATACACAGAGGGGGTTAGGGAGAATACTTTCATAAATATTTTTTCTTAGAAAAGACCCTGCATTCCTTCACTAAATATTGGTTCAATTTATTCTTAAATAGATAGAGACTTATTGTAGCCTTATCCAGTAACCTCTTTTCTCACCTATCTCAATGTATATGCCAACATGTCAAAAAGCATTTTACTGGGGGATCTATAAAAGACAATGAAACACTACATACCAAAATAAGAACCAAAATAATCCCCTGAACATTATTCAGGGGAAATTTTATATTATGATGACATATAAATTATATCTAATGCTTATAGTTAAAATGGGACAAAAAGAAGGAGGTTGTTTGGAAATTAATTTTTTTAGTTTGATTTTTATAGGTTGCTAACTCAAATTTTACTTCTAAAATTTTCTTTGGAATGTTATTCAATTTGTTTACCTGTGGGAAGAAAATTAACTAGCCAGTTATATAGCACATCTTAAATTATTATTTTCTTCTATTTTCTCAGTGTAAATGTAGCACATGTTCATTATGTTAAAAATACTAAAAAATTTCAACAAAAAATATAATGACTAAAGTTTTACTAAGTAGATATAATTACTGCCAAACTTCATGTGACTATTTAATTAATGGGGCAATAATTTCAAATGTTAACCTTAAGTCTATGGTCATTAGAATGCTAATATAAATGCATATCTGCATATCAAAGCAAACTGTTTGTTTAATGTAGTGTATTTACCAGGTCTCTGTAAAGGGTTACCTGAAAATCAATCCAAATGTTCCAGCCATTTTGATTGTGCATAATGAAGGTGTGCTTCAGATTTCTTTCATCTCAAGTAGGTATAATAATAATACCCACTGTCAAGAACTATAAAATTTCTGAGATTATACACTGCTTACAAGCTAACTAGTTATCCTGCTAAAGTTTCATGGATCCTGGTAGACCACATGAAATTTCTGGGTCAAAGATGAACTAATTACTACTCATAGCAGAAGACAGGCAGAGTATAATTTTTGTGCTGATTTCCTGAGACTCAATTTCCACAGGGCTATGGAAAAATAGTGAAATGACACCTGTATACAGCAGATTATATTACCCTAATTTTAGGTAATTTGAATCTGTTACAATGGTCTGTAAACATCTGTCTTCTTTGTTGTGGAGGAAGATAATATCTTTATTTTCCAAAGCTGTGCTCTACACAAACATGCTTGAAAGAAAATCCAGAATGAAAGACAGTTAATGCCTCCCTTGCAAGATATACAGAAACATGAGACTGATGTTTATCTCAAGAGAGTCACCTACCAACACTCACTCAATAGATATTCTGTGAGGATTGAGTTGATTTATACAAAGATGTTTAAACAGCATCTGTCAGGTTAAGCATGCAATGAATGTCATTATTATTAGCCAATTCACTAAACAAATATTCCCTGAATGTCTCTGTACTGCAAGGTAAGTGATAGGTCCCAAAGATAAAATATTATCAAACCATTTCTGGACACAGACCACATGGAACATTTGCTATAAGGAGGAAACATAAATTTCAACCAAATAACCAAATAAACAATTTAGAAATGATTGAGGACAACTAGCTCTGACTATACCCTATGTGCTAGTTTGGACATATTATGTCCCATCAAAAGCCATATTCTTTAATGCAATCTTGTGGGGGCAGATGTATTAGTGTTGATTAGGTTGGAACCTTTGGATTAGGTTGTTTCCATGAAGATGTGACCCACCCAACTCTAGGTGATAACTCTGATTAGATAATTTCTATGGAAGTATGGCCCCACCCATTCATCATGTGCCTTAATTGGTTTACTAGAGCCCTATGTAAGAGTTCAGACAGAAGGAACTTGCTGCTGCAGCATACAGAGACATTTTGAAGATGGCCTTTGAAAGCTGACACTTTGGAGAATGCTATTTTGAAATGCAACCTGGGAGCAAGCAGACACCAGCCACGTGCTTCCCAGCTAACAGAGGTTTTCTAGATGCCAAATGGCCTTTTTCTAGTGAAGGTACCCTATTGTTGATGCCTTACCTTGGATACTTTATGGCCATAAAACTGTAACTTTGTAACCAAATAAACCCCCTTTATAAAAGCCAATCCATTTCTGGTATTTTGCATAATAGCAGTATTAGCAAACTGGAGCACACACAAGGATAATTCCTGTCCCTGAAGAAATTTCAGTTTACCTGAGATTTGAAACATAAACTGATGTTAAGTAGGCAGATAGCAGTCAGAGTGGGGTATATTCCAAGTACAGGGATAAAAGTTCCTAAGGTTGGGAGGAACTTGGTAGCCTCAACAACTAATGCAGACAGATTTGACTTGAGAGTAGGGAATATGGAAAAAAGTTGTAGAAATGAGGCTGAGGTATGGAATTAGTCCAGACCAGGCAAGGCTTGAAAGTCATGTTGATATTTTGGTCTTTGTTCTATGGGCAAAGAAGTGGCATAAGCAAGAGAAGCTATCCTTTTTCTTCCTGTCAAATCATCCAGGATTCTAACTCATTTTGTTTTAGTCACTCCATCACTATTCACTATTATATGCATAAAACTGAGAGCATAACAAACCCTGGCTTCTTCTCTCCCTGGTTGATTCATCCTAGTCGAAGTAACTATGTTCCCCATGAATAATACAAACACAGTTTTCAGACAAGTTTAAATCCAAGAACACTGAGGGCAAGAGAATTGCCAAGTTTTGATTATTCCCTAGAATTATGTGTGAATTTTGTCATTTTAAAACATAAATGGAAGTTATGTTTTCTACTTGGAAATGGTGAATTATTTGTGGAAAAGAAATTGAAGGCTCTATTTCAGTGAGGCACACAAAGAGAGAAAATGAGTTTTATCAACAGAGTTCCTCTTTTTAAACTTCAGTTGAGAAGTTAAAGAACCATGCAGATTGCAAGCAGTCTGGTCGAGTTAGTGCTTTGAAACAATTGCTGACTTCAGTAATTGTTGGGCAGGCTAAGTTTTGAATTTCTTTCAAAGTCTCTAGAGGCAGACGATGTTTTATTATGTTAATTTAAGTCTACAGAGACAATTTCCTCTCATTATCCAAAAGTGAATACCCTAGAGTTATACTGAGCAAGGAGTATGGAAGGGGAATACATAATTTTAATTAAAAAAAAAAAAAATGAATACCATAATGTTAATGCAGTGAATGAGGGATATATGTAATGTCTCTGGAGTAAAATATGGGAGTTTGTATTTTCTGTAGCATTTTAAGAGCAAAAGAACTCTCAACTAATTTATCATAATTAAGTCCAAAGAAACAATTTTTAAAAAATGTTTTATTACTCATACTTTCACCCAGTTATAGCACCTCATGATGACTAGCTAACTATTTTTTGTAGCCTTCTGCTACCATAACCAAGACTGTTATAAAGATTACAGAAGGATTAAGAAACAACTAGAAACCCATGATAAAATTATGAAAAAATTATTGATGACATTTTGTCAGGGTTAAAATCCCCCCAAATAAGGAATTTGGTGGTACCACCAGTTCTGATGAATATTTGTAGCAACAAAATAACTTGTTTGATTTGAATTATTCAATAAGCAGAGGAAAATGAAAAACACCCAGATAGCAATATTATAAGAAAACAAAGCTGGTAAACGTTTCAAAATTCACCCATGTTAGAGATGCAGTATATTATATATCTTTTCTCATGATACTGTTGCAAAGGATTCTCTGTAGAATAATAATAAGTATTTCAATGTTTAGATGTTGTTTCAGGAATGACATTGTATGCTTCTGACTTGAATATGTTTCTTATATTTCTTCTTAAAATATAAATGTCCATAAATTGGTTAAATCTAATAGGAATATTTTATTTTTTTTCTCACTCTTTTGCAAGCGTGTTAACTAGTGGACATGAAGAAGCAAATTCTACATTTATAATAAAATAAATTTTGTAGAAGAGGATATAAAACAGCCATAATATCCATCCAAAAAAATGAAATATCAAAAATATTGAGCTGACTATATAAAAGGCATTCAATCTAAATGCTTTAAGACATTGACTTCCACATTGTTAAGTAAAATAAAATGGCCCTCTGCACTGGGTATTTATGGGCGGGACCCATTTCTGAAGACGGATTTTCCAGAAGATGAAAACAATTGACCTGCAGGGGCTTTCTAAGAAAGTGGAACAATGGAATGCACCCTATGGAATTTTGGATAAGCGATCCCTGGTGATAAACCAGTTTCATTTCATTCCAGGAATGATAGCTCAACTTATATCTGCTCCCCACTTGTAAGGTCCTCCTGTGTAAAATAGAAACCTGGTGTCAACCAGTCAGGACATTTCCTTGCTTGTTTTCATATTTGCCCTATATAAGCTTCCCCTTTCCATACCCTCAGCAGAACTCCTGTCCACATGAGGTTTCGATGCTGCCCGATTCATGAATCATAAACTTTTCAAATAAACTTTCAAAAATAATATCTTATAGTTTAATTTAAAAATTATATATCTTATATATATATGTGTGTGTATGCTTGTGATACATGTTTATATGTGTATATACGTGTATGTTTGTGATACCTGCTTATGCTTATATGTATATTATCTTTTTTAACAACTGCATTTGCTGTGTGAATTACACATAGTATGGTAGATATTGTTTGTAAAACAAGCAAGGCTGCTGAGCTTAACCACAATGAAAAAGAAGTCTCTTTAAATCTGCTGCTAACAGCATTTTGGTATCTTTTATTGGTGGATATATAAAAGCCCCTTTGAATTTTTAAAATCCATTGCTGCCGCTTTCCTTACAAATGTTGGTACAGCAATATCCTGACTGACCTACATTCTCCAGATTGCTTTAATACTGTGCAGTTTCCTTTCTTACAACTAAAAGAATGTACCCAGGCAATGAAATTGGGAGATTAGTCATTTCTTTTTCTTCCTAGTACTATGGTCAAATATTTCCTTTTCCATTCTGGCAACACTTCCATGTGGTGAAATAAATCCAATAGCCTATATTCCTCATTAGTTAGATACCTACATTAACCAAAGTAGTTCAGTATTTGCTACTGTGCTGGGATACTCTGATCTGTTCCCTTTACTGGAGGCTGCATATTTTCTGAGGACTGAAGGAACTCCAAGGAGCATGTAGATCTGTGTGTGTGTGATACTGTCAGGGGACAAGTCAGACCCTTCACTTTCTTTTATAGAGATAAACTAGTCTGTGAAAAATGTACCAGACAAATTTTTTATTTCTGAACTCCAGTCTCACCTTTTTCCATGGTTTGAATTTACATTTTCATGAATTTATGGCTTTGTTTTTGTAGGTAGAGATGGTACTAGTGGCTATGATTGGTGGGTATCTGTATGTGTGTGTGTCTGGAAACAAACAGTTGTTATTCAGTGATTTCAACATTGCTCATAGATCAAAAGCAACCTCTGTTCTCAGCAACAAGCACTATTTCTAGAATCTGGCTCTATTTGTGTGACTGTCTCCTCAGGTTGCATTCTATCAGGTTCTTTCAGTGAAAAGTCTTGTTTAGATTAGTCTGCCACAGATATATATGCTTGCATCATGTTCCTACCTATAGCTGCCCAATTCTCACTCTGCAGTCAGTGTCCTCCATTCTTCTTGTGTGCAACTGTTCCATTTCAGAGCTAGTTTCTTGAAGGAAGTCAAGAATATGGAGAGTAAACCAGCAGTCAGTAAACCATGGATTTATTTCCACTACCAAATATTTATCGGATCTTGGGAAACATGTTACATCAATGTGCCTTGTTTCTCTCATCTATAAACTGACATAATGATGATTGTCTACCTTGCAGTTTGAATTATGATATTATAAGAGAAAAAACACAATGTAAAGTTACAAATGAAAAACTGTAGTGAACCTAGCAAGAAGCTAGAGGGTGGTAAAAGAGAAAGACCTTATGAATATGGCACAAAGAGCTCTAGACTGTGTTGGGAGACAATCTTCATGGGTCTCCTACATTTCTGGACATCTTGTGAGCAGAGATATTGACTCCATTTGTTCTAGAGAATCTTTTAGTCTGTGAAGAGATAGTGTCTCCTTCCGGAGCAAAGAACAGGCTTGTTTACAGTCCAGTAAAAGATAATGTCTCCCTCTGGAGAAAATTAGGCAAACTTACTGCCTGTTATAAAATATTTGGCATCCTTAAGCATGAAAGTCCTCTCTAATAACACTTCCCACTGCCTGACCAGGCATTACCTGGCCCTCTGTGTGTAACACGGTAGGAATTAGAGCTCAGGGAACAATAAAAATGCTTGTATTTTGGCTACTCCTATTGCTATCAGTGAAAACTCTCTTTTATATCTGACCCATGAGTCTGGAGACCTCTGCCTGCATCCAAGAAACTGGGGCAGGCCTATTGAATAGCTGGTGAGCATGTTAGATCTCCAGCCTTTCACAGTTTTTAACAGACTGGGAACAAGAAGCTTGAGTTCTATATCAGTATTTGTGATCAATATCTCCTTGAATTAGAGCAATTTTCTTCAACTTATCAGAACTCAGGTTTCCAAATTGTGGAAATTCCTATTTCTTATTGATATTGTGGAATCAAACAAAAGCTTTCTAAATTACATCAAGCTTTAAAAGATCATGATCCTAGAAATGGAATTCTTGAAAAATGGGGCAAGTGATAAGAAGAAACGGAGTTGTACCTACTGAGCTGTCTTTACAATGGATTGGTTTCAATGCCATTTAGTAAATTGATGACCTGGTGAAGTTGATTAATTATAATGATTAAATATGCTTTAAAAATATCAGGAAGTATTCAATAGAGCCAAAGTTTTCCAATTTCATATTTCCTACAGTTTCTAATAAAAAGCAAATCTTGGACTTAATTCTATCAATCAAATAGGCATTTATTCACAAGGTGGCACAAAAAGTCTTAACAGTTATACTATATATTTTATAAAGTTTCAGATCTGTTATTTTGTGTGTGTGTGTGCTCCACCAGCACTTTGCATGGAAATTGCATTCAAATAAATTGCAATCACATATTAGTGGCAGAATTCAGCCCAAAACATGATCAATTTCAAACAATAAGAATTTTCAGACTAGGAGGCAAAAAAGTGGGAAATGGGAGCAATTACAGATGATACTAATAGAAAACATAGCAAAATGTTAGATTTAAACTCAAACATATCAATATTAAATGACATTAAGTGTAATTGTCCAAACACCACAATTTTGAGTAGAGGAACTAGAACTAGAGATTGAAAAAACAAAAAACAAAAAAACAAAAAACAGGAACTAAATATGTAGTACAATAAGAAATCCACTTTAAATATAAAAGCAGAAATTGATTAAATGTAAAATTTTGATTAAAATAAAATGTACTGTATTAACACTAATCAACAGAGAGCTGGAATTCTTATATTAATGTTTAGATAAAATAGCTTTCAAATGAAAAAGTACTGCTAGGATTAAAGGAAGTCAATAAGACCATGAGGAAACATAATATCATCAACAGGCTATAATCCTAAAGGCTCATGCAGAAAACAACAATGTTTCAAAAAAGATGAAGTAAAAATTGATAGAACTGGAATGAGACATAAAAAAATCTATGATTGCAGTTGGACACTTCTACACTTCCCTTTTAGTAACTGTTTACTTTTACCTTTTAGCAGGTAGATAGGAAAACAGGACATAGAATACCAAAACAACACTATCAACAAACTTGATCAATTAAAACATTTATAGAATCATCCATTCAATACCAGGAGAATATACATTCTTTTCAAGAGCACATAGTACTTTTACCAAGGTAGACCATATTTTGGACCATAAAATAAGTCTCAATAAATTTAAAAGTATACAAATAATACAAAAGTATTTTCTCTGATCACTATATGTCAATCTCTGCAAATTAATTTACAAATAAATTGCAATATTAATAAAAAGCTCAACAGTCTTTGTAGAAATTGATGGCTACACTGAATCCAAAATTTGGTTGGAAACAAAAAGGGCATGGAATAACCAAAATAATTTTTTAAAAGAACAAAGTTGGAAGAATTGTACTCCTGATTTCAGGTTTTGGTATAAAGCTACAGCATTGAAGATAATTTATTACTGGTGTACAAGGGAAAAGATCAATGCAATAGAATAGGGAGTTCAGAAATAGAGCCATACATATATGGTCTATTGATTTTTGGACAAATGTATCAAGGCAAATTCAATGGTTAATTAATAATCTTCATTTTCTCCTCTCACTCTATCTGGCTTTTGTATCAGGGAGCCTCATGAAATGAGTTAGGAAACAATTCATCGTGTTCCATTGTTTGGAAGAGTTTGGGAAGGGTTGGTGTTAAATCTTATGTAAATATTTGCTAGAATTTAGCAGTGAAATTATCCAGTTCTGGCGTATTATTTGCTGGGAGATTTTGATTACATATTCAATTCTCTGTTGCAATTTTATATTTCTACTTGGGTCAGATTAGGCAATGTGCATGTTTCTAGGAATTTGTCTGTTTCATCTTGGTTTTCTAATTTGTTAGCATATAATTGTTCATAGAACCTTCATGTCTTTTTTTGTTTTTGTTTCTTTTTTTGGTAAGGTCAGTAGCAATACCCCAATTTCATTCCTGATTTTAATTATTTGTGTCCTCTCTTTCTTTGTCAGTCTGGCTAAAGTTTTGCCAATTTTATTGATCTTTTCAAAAAACCAACTTTGGTTTTGTTGATACTCTCTATTGTTTATTCCCTATTTAACTCATCTATCATCTAATCTTTGCTATTTCTTTCATTTGACTAACTTTGGATTAAGTTTGCTATTCTGCTTTCATAAGGTATGAATTTAGGTCATTGATTTGTGATCTTTCTTTTTTTGTATTAGAGGTACAAATTTCTCTCTGAGCACTGCCTTCACTGCATCCCATAAGTCTTGGTATTCTGTCTTTTTAATTTTCATTCATATCAAGGTATTTCCTAATTTCCCTTGTGATTTCTTCTTTGATCTTGTAACAACTATCAAAATTTTTTGTGCCCTGCCTTGGCATCTGTTTTACATTAGCTAAGTCACTTGCCTTAACACTGAACTTTGGCCTACTTAATAAGCAGCTTTCCAGCCCTGGGCTTAAACTTTCCCAGAGCCCAAACACACATCTCAGTTACCACCCACCAAACTCATCCAAAACTTACAGCTGGTCCCAAAGGATAAGTCAACCATCCCTACCATCCTTGTTAACCCTGTCCCTTTCCCTTTCCATTCATGTTTGCTTTAAACTAAACAATTCTTGCCTCCAACAGAAAATCTACTACCTCCACCCCTGAACCACAAAAAAGGCACAAGCCCAGGAGTCCCTCTTGCTTTACCTGTGTGCTCCCAACCTGCTGGTTAGCCTGAGGCAATAGAGCTTCTGATGACCCCTCATGACACCCTTCACTCTCTGGGACCTTATGCTGGTTTTAATCTATTTTGTACCCCAAAAAGTCTGTTCTTTTTATCCAATCTTGTGAGGGCAGACCTGCTGTGGGTCAGATCTTTTGATTAGGCTGTTTCCATGGAGATGTGACTCCACCCTTTAAAGGTAGGTCTCAATTAGTTTACTGGAGTCCTTAAGAGAGTCAACACAGACTGGGATACTTAGAGAGAAATGCCTAGAGATACTTTAGAGAAAGCAACAGAAACCAGAAACTAACCCTGGGAGAGGCCCAGCAGACTCTAGCCATGGGCATTCCCAGCAGAGGTGTTCCTGACGTCATAGGCCTTTCTTCAGTGAAGGTGTCCTCTTGTTGATGGCTTAGTTTGGACACTTTTATGGCCTTAGAACTGTAAAATTGTGACCTAATAAATTTCCACTGACAAAGCCAATCCATTTGTGGTATTTTACCTTCCAGCAGCTTTGGCAACCCAAAACAGATGTGTAAGTAATAAACTATCATTTCCCATTGCATCACACCTGGACCTCCATTCAGATCCTAATTTACATCCAAATTAACTAATTTGGAACAAGTAGAGCAGCAAGCAAGACAACCATGGGAAATGATACACAATTCCTTTTTGGCTGCCCTTGGCTTACTAAACAGTAGTATATGCGAAGAGTCCATGGCTAATTGACATCTGTTTTCTCGGTTTTACATGGCAGCTTGCCTCTGCTGGATTTTGCCTAAGTATCCCACCCCAAACAGGCAGTCCTATAGATCTGAATTCTCCCAAGGAACTAGAAACAGCTAGCCCTATCATGACAAAAGGGGGATCTGTGGTTTCTTATGCTCCCAGAACAGGAATGACTGGCTTTGGGTGACACCAACACTGAGTAAAATTGACAACATAATGAAGGTCATTTTGCAATTCCAACAGTAGGAGCCTACAAGGCAGGAGACAGGCATCCCCTGCTGGAGCTCTGACTCATGAGTGAGGCCACTAGGCTAAATGCATGTGGTCCAAAAGGGAAAATTCCAGACCTTGGCACCTGGACCACAGTAGCTGGGAGACTGCTATGGGAGACTCCAACCTCTGGTCTGTGGACTGTGCATCTGGGTCTTAAACTGGTCCCTAGTCTCAGGGGCACCCCTTCCATGGCAAGCATAATGGCACCCTGCAAGCAACGATACTGCTGGGGTCTGTGATCCTTATGTTTCTGCTATCTCTAGTGTTGCCAATCTTCATCCCCTGACTCTATGGGATATAAAAAAATCTAAATGTTGGTGTGAAATAGCTAATGAACTATTGGGTTAAAAAAAAAAAAAGTAAGGGGCCTGAGTACATTGTGCCAGTATCTCCATAAGACACCAGAGGAAGTTTCTAAGTTGCTTAAGAAATGTGAGATTCTGATGCAATGTACACAGGCCCTACTTAGTACTGGTGCTACACTCCAGGGATCTGGAGGCTATGCATGAAGATCTTGCCACTATCATGCTTGTGAAAACAAACCTCAACCCCCGTGAGGTTGATTGGGACACCCTAAAGACAGAGCAATGGTTGCTTATGAGCCTGGTGAGTGGGAACCACAATTTTTTCCCATCACTACAAGTAAGGTCAAGCAGGGCTCCAAAGGGGAGCCTAAATTGGAAACAAAACTCAAAATTTTACTTTATTGGAGATGCATACTTAAAGATTTTGTTCAAGGTGACAAAGAGAAAAGGGCAGTTTGGTTGCTGAGAGTCTTTAATATGGGATCCTAGTTGTCAATCTCCACCCCCCTCCCCAATGAGGCAATTGACTAGTATCACAAGAAGTTCACCCTCTACTGATTAAAAAAAAAAAGACACACCCATCTATATTGGAGATTACCACCAAGGGACAAGCCCACTGGCAAACAATTAAGGATGCCCCTGTTGTTACTTGAAAAGATTCAGATAATGCAATGTGTTAATTAATTTCAGCATTCAGAAAAAAGAGAACCAGAATTCATCTCGGCCCTAAGGAGATCCCCTTTGACAACAAGTCATGAAAAACTTTTTTATACGGAGCTTGTCCCCCCAAATTACTGGCAGCCTTTTTTCAACCTTATCAATGTGGTTCATACTATCCACAAGGCTATGGACTTGGTAGAGCTATTGGTAGGATATGGCAGGGGATGGGGGGACTCACATCAGAGTCACAGATCATGGCTTATCAGTCCCAAATGGCTACCCTCCAGGAGACTATCACTTCCTTCCCTGCAAATCAGAGGCCTGGTCCACCAACCCCCTGGGAGTTTTGAATACTAGAACAATTCTTTAATATTAAACACCTATCTCTAGTAGTTGCACCCTTTCATCCTACTTTCTTCACTATAGGTATTGATGCTTTAGCATATCACCTGGAGTAAGATCAAACATTTGGCTCCCTTAGTGAGCTCTGCCAAATGGAACCCTATGAGACTGCCCCTGCCAATCAAAGTGATAAATGCTGTAATACTACTTGAAACAATACACTGGGGGATTCTGACCTATAATCCAAAGTCTCCTCAAATAGGGAGACTTCATATTGTAGTACCCATAAAACAGCCCTATTGGGCCAGTTCTAAAAGCCTCCACCAATGAAAGGTGATTAATCATCAATTATACCAACCCTAATGGACAAGTCCAATCCATCAGAACTCCTATTCCTAATGCTATCTAATTAACAGAAATACACCCAGGAGCATAGGCAATTGCTTTACTGTGAATGACTTAGCCAACATTTTTACTCAGTACCAACACCTACAACAACAACAAAATCCTAATGGCTATCATGAGGAACTTCACTAATGGTCTTTACAAAACCACTTAATACTGGCCCTATATTGCTGACAGGTGATTAAGAGACAACTCTAAGGAGAGTCTCTGAGAGGACCTAGCCATCCTCACATATCATTTACAAAAGTAGACTAGGAAAAAGATCCCCATAAAATAAATACAAGGGCCAATAAACAGAGTGAAAGTTGAAGAAAGATCGCACAGGGAGTAACCAGAAGGTGGAGGACAATGGAACCCAGAAAAGAAAGCAGAAGACATTGCTGTATGAATTGCCATGTGACAGAAGTCAAGGAATTCCAAAATTGCTGGCCAGTCAATAAATGCCAACCCTTAGAAGAAGGAAGTCTTCTAGCCTCTGAAACCATGAGCCAATAAATTTCTATTGCTAAGCCAACTTACTGGTATTTTTTTAGAAGCTAGGAAATGAAAACATTTGTCTTGGTATAGATTGCTTGAAGTCTATCCTACTTGGAGTTCATTGAGCTTCCTGGATGTATATATTCATATCTTTCATTAGCTTTAAGAAATATTTGGCAATTATTTTTTTCATATATTTTTTCTGCTCCTTTCTCTTTCTTGTCCTCTGGGACACCAATTATGTATATGCTGATATTGTTGATCGTGTCTCACAAGTCCCTCAGGTTCTGTTGATTTTTCATCATTATTTTTTCTTTCTTCATCTCACCCTGCATAATTTCAATTTCAATCAAATTCACTGGTGCTTTCTTCTGCCTATTCAAATCTGTGTTGAATCTATCTAGTAAGATTTTCATTTCGATTACAGTACTTCGCAGCTGAAAAATTTCCATTTGGTTCTTTTCATAATTTATTTTCCTTTATGTTATTCGGAAAATGTTTTACTAATTTCCACTAGTTCTTTGTATATAGATCTTCTGGCTTGTTCAACATATTTAAGACAGTTAATTTAATGTCTTTGACTAATAGTTGCAATGTATGACTTTTGTCAGGTATGGTTTCCAGCAAATTTATTTTTTTGCTATGAATGTACCATACTATCTTGTTTACTTGTGTGTTTTGCAATTTGTTGAGAACTGGATATTTTAATTATTATTTTGCTATAACTCTGAAAATCTAGTCCTCCCACTGCTATGGGATTGCTAAGAGGTTTGTTGTTGTTGTTGTTGTTATTGGCTGAAGTCAACAATTTGTGTTTTTCCAAACTATTTTTACTCCAAAACAGGGAATGGAAAGAGAAAAAAATAGGCACTGCTTCCTTGAGACTCCTCTGCTACTTTTGCTTGAGGAGGACTGGCACAATAGTTGCCCTCAGAGCCAATTTGGCTCTGACATGATCAGCAGTCATGTCACACACACCCAGATTTTGGAGAACTCATCCCTTATAGACCATCCTGACACCAGCAAGCTGTGCCAGGAACCTAGAGTGCAGTCCTCACTGCTGCCTGCCATCAGTTAGGGGATGGGTGATGGTAGCCACTGTATAGAGGGTGAAATTCACTGATATTTACTGCAATTTACAAGTCTTTTCATCCAGATCTTCTTGGGATGCTGCACAGTGTTCTACTAGACTCCAGAGTTCCAAAATAGTTGGGTCAGACAGTTCCTGCCAGTTCAATGGTTGTTTTGATGGACTGATTCCTTGAGCTTCCAGCTCTACCATCTTCCCACAATTTTCTCTCCCTTTCATATGACTTTTTAATCACTTTTTTCCCTGTCAATATATTGATATTTTCATGACATATTTTTCTTTTACTGTTGACTATCTGTAAGTCATCTATATTTTCTAAAGAGTTAACAATGGTCATAGCACATCAGATCAGTCTGTGTTCTTTAAATCATCTACTAAATTTATTAAATTGTGCTTACTGTGAGCCCATCAAATATCAAACTAAAATTAAATCAAGAGGAGTGAAACCTGGGGACTGGTAGCAGATGCTAACTATTCTCATTAATTGTCTAACAGCATTTATGCAGGGACAGTCTCCAAGGCAACTAAGACATAAAGCCACACAAAGATCTTGATTTTATGTTGATTGAAGGCAACGTCTTGAATTGCACAAGAAGGAAAAGAAAGAAAGAAAGAGAAAGAAAGAAAGAAAGAAAGAAAGAAAGAAAGAAAGAAAGAAAGAAAGAGAAAGAAAGAAGGAAGGAAACAGAAAGACAGGGAGGAAGGAAGAAAGGGAGGGAGGAAAGAGAGGGAGGGAGAGAGAGAAGGAGCAGGCTGTCATCATAAGGAATAGGTTAGTGTAAAATATGATAATAATGATCTGTAGAAATTACCATTAGTTTAATGCCCAGTTGAGTCAGCTTAACCTAGGATGGCAAAAATGCATATATATAGATGCATTCATATGCTTCTTTGTATATATTGCAGACATTCTTGTTATTCACTTTGAAGACTCTACATGGAGATGAGCTCTGGTCTAAGGACATTGACTATTACTCACTGGGTGTGAAATTATGATGAAGAGATTGGGTCTCTCCACTCCAGGTCTCAGTGGGGTGAATGGCTGCTTTCAACAGTCAGGAGTACTGTGACTTTTCCCTATAAGGGCAAGCAAATTTCTATAATTCTGACTTTCTGTGCTTAAACAGTCATCAAAGCATAAGAAGCTAAGGTTACTTCACTTATACAATGGAGAATTGAAAAGAAAAGTCCACACTGGATACTATCATTACCTCACTGTGACAGAGAAAGATAGCTTTACTCTAAATACAATCTCATAGGAGCCCTTTAGACTAGGGATCATTATTAAAACTTCAGTCAGCGAATTGTATACATATTCTTCACTTTCACATGGCCTGGGTAGACCGATGTATCTTTAGTTTTCATCATATAGCATAGTGAGATACACATTGACCAAATCAGTCATGGTTGCCTTTTTCTGGGCAATAAAACACTCAAAAATTAAGTTAATTGCTTAAACAAACAACCATTTATTAAACTCTTGATTCTGAGAGGTAATAATTTGAGTTGGGCTCATCTGGGCGATTCTTCTGTTCACCTTGGCTGGACTCATTCATCTGTGTTCAGCTTCTTTCTGGTCAACTTGACAGCTGTTTTAAGAGGTTGACTGGATGGCAACTGGGACAAAAAGAAGTCTAATCTGAGCTTTTTCACATGATGATAAAGTTTTCCAAAAGTAGCTAGAAAGGTCAAACCCCAATGTACAAAAGTTTTTCAAGCCAATGCATGCTTAGCTTCACATTTGATAATTTTCCATTGGCAAAAGTCAGTTACAGGGCCAGTACAAATTCAAGGTATGGAGAAGGAGACCACACCACTGAAAGAGGAAAAATTGTGATTGTTTTCGTAGTCTCTCATCTGGCAATATTTATTCACATTCCTTTTGTATACAAAATTCTTTTTCTAAATACAAAAAATATTCACCCCCTTCCTAGGACTACCAAAATTTTCACACAATCTTGGATCTCATGATGGACATCAAGTCCTGATATGGCTTCTATGCCTTCAGGAAAACTTATTTGCTTCCCACATTCTACATTGTGTCATAGCTCTCTCACCTGTTACCTCTCTCTCTCCCTCTCTCTCTGTCTCTGTCTCTGTCTCTCCCTCTCTCTCTCCACACCTTTTTCTCTCTCCTCTCTCTCCTTCTTTTGTTCCTTCCTCCCTCCCTCCCTTCCTTCCTTCTTTCCTTTCTTCCTTCCTTCCTTCCTTCTTTCTTTCATTTTTCAGGTTACATTGATATTTATTTGAATATCTGCTTTCATCCTAAAATGAGTAAAAAGGTGGAGTCAATATTTCAGATATTCTGCATATTTAAATCCTAACCTTCTTTATACAATGGATTTTTATAGAAAATTTTGAATGAATGAATGGTTGAATAAGAGAATGATATAAGTAGAAAGCATGATGACACAAAGTCATTCTTCTTTATGTATAATTTTTTTTTATTGGAGAAGTAGTAGGTTTACATAAAAATCATGCAGAAAATAGAGTTCCCATATACCCCCATGACACATAGCTCTATTATCAACAATTTACATTAGCATCATACATTTGTTAAAAGTGATGAAAGAATATTATAATTGTTCTATGAATTATAGTCCATATTTGTAATATGCATCACTGTCCTGTACATTCCTATGTTTTAAAAAATTATTACAGTAAAATATGTACAACAAAAATACCCTTTTAATCACATTCAAATGAATAAATCTTGGCTAATTACATTCCAATGTTGTGCTACCCTCACCACCTTCCAAAATGTTTCTATCATCCCAACCAGAAAATCTGTACAAATTAAACATTACCTCTCCATACCCTAGTGATTCCCTGAAACCTGATAACCTGCATTTTAGTTTCTGACTATAAATTTGTTTATTTCATACCAGTAAGATGATACTATATATATATAGCTTCTTTTGTGTCTGGCTTATTTCACTCACCAAAATGTTTTCAGGGTTCATGCCTATTGTCACACGTATCAGAAATTCATTCTATGTTCTGTTTTTCTGTTCATCTGTTAATGGACACTTTGTTGCTTCCATCTTTTGGCGATGGTTAATAAGGCTGTTATGAACATTGGTGAGCAAATATCTGTTTGAGTCCCTGTTTTCAATTATTGTGGGTATATACCTAGAAATTGGAATGCTGGGTCATATGATAATTCTATACTTAACATTCTGAGGAACTGTCAAACTGTTTTCCACAGAGGGTCCACCATTTTATGTTCCCACCAACAACGAACACATGTTCCTGTTTCTCAACATCCTTTCCAACACTTATTATTTTCCTTTTCTTTAACAGTAGCCATTCTAGTGAGTGGAAAATGGTATTTCATTGTGGTTTTGTTTTGCATTTTCCTAACGGCTCATGATGGTCAGCATCTTTTCATGTGCATATTGGCCATTTGTATATTGACTTTGGAGAAATGTTTACCCGAGTATTTTGTCTTTTTGTTGTTGAGTTGTAGTATTCATTTATCTATTCTGGCTACTTAACCCTTATTGGATATCTAGTTTCCAAATATTTTCTCCCATTCTTTAGGTTGTCATTTTATTTTCATTATGAAGTACTTTGATGCACAAAAATTTTATGTTTTGCTGAATGTCTAGTATTTTTTTGTTGTTGTTGCTGTTCATGCTTTTGGTGTAAAGTTGAAGAAACCATTGTTCAACATGAGGTCCTGAAAATACTACCCTAGGTTTTCTTCCAGTTTTGTAGTTTGGGTTTTTGTATTAGGTCTTTAATTCATTTTGGGCTTTTTTTTTTGCATATTGTGAGGTAAGGATCCCCCATCATTCTTTTACACATGGCTGTCTGGTTTTCCCAGCATCATTTATTGGAAAGACTATGCTCTCCAATTGAGTAATCTTGGCAGCCTTGAAAAAATTAAATTGCCCACAGATGTGAGGATTTATTTCTGAACTCTCAATTTGATTCTATTGGTCTACGTGTCTCTACTTGTGCCAGTAACATGTTTTGATTACTTTAACATTGAAATAAGATTCATTATTGGGAAGTGAGCCCTCCAACTTCACTCTTCTTTATCAGGATGATTTTGGCTATTTGGCGACACTTACTCTCCATGTGAATTTAATGATTTGTATTTCCATTTCTGTAAAGTAGGCTATGGAAATTTTGGTTGAGAATGCACAGAATTTGAAAATTACTTTGGGTTGAATTGACCACAATATTTCATCTTTCAATCCATGAACATAGACTGTCCTTCCATTTATTTTGGTTCTCTTTAATTTCTTTCAGTCGTATTTTGTAATAAACCATCTATATGACTTTTACATTCTTGGATATATGTATGTGTGTGTGTGTGCTAGAACCATTTTAATATAATTATATGTATCTGGCAAATGCAGGAAGAAAAGGTTTATGCATATATAACTTTTCCAGTTACCATCTGCAAGCATAAACAACGATAGTTCATAAATTCATCAGGGTCAAAGAATTGACCATTGTCTTGTTATCATTAGGTTTACTAATAGTAAATTACAGATGAATTAGTGTCCTTTTGTTTCTCTTTCTTACTTTCCTTGTCCAGAGACATTTTGTTGTATAGTTTTAGTGCAGCTCACCTCCAGCCAAAGGTAATCTTTTTAGATAAGTACACAGTTGCTTTGAATTTTGCTTATAATTAAAACCTATGTAATCACAAAAGAACTCCTGCATACAACAACAGAAGATCACAGTTTATCCTGTGGAATAACAGGAGATCACAAAACTCTTTATGAACATTATTTTTTAAATAAAGTAGTGTACCTAGGAATAGGTAGATAGATAGATAGATAGATAGATAGATAGATAGATAGATATTGTATTATTTAAGCTGCTATTTAAAGTGGAAAATTTTTTATGTACTCCCTTGTACATAGCACATTGTTTTCCCCTTGTAGCTTTCAGAACTCTCTCCTTGTCCTTGGCATTCAAACTTTGATTACTGTGTATCTGATGTGGTTCTCTTCAAGTGTATCCTGTTTGGGTTTTGTTGGGATACTTGAATGTGCATACTCATGTCTTTTGTTAAATTTGGGAAGTTTTCTGACATTATTTCTTTGAATATTCCTTCTGCCCCTTTCCTCTCTTCTCCTTCTGGGACTTTCATAATACACATATTGCTACACTTGATGGTGTGCCATAGACCACATAGAATCTGTTCACTGTTTTTTATTCTTTTTCTTTTACTTTCTTCTCAATTTGAATCATTTCAATTTTCTTTTCTTAAAGATTGCCGATTCTTGAGCGAACTACTTACCAGATGTTTACCAGCTCCTCACATAAAATAGTTGTGCTAGATGATCTCTAAATGCATGTACATATTGTGTTAAATATTGGTACCTACCAACTTTATATGTGACTTCAGGAAAGTTGTATTATTTCCTTGAGACTCAATTCCTCATTTGTGCAATGACTGCAATATTATCTACAGACTTGAGTTCTGTGACAATAACATAAAAGAAAATCATGTATGAATTACATGAAATGAAATATCTTAAGTGCAGAGCACAGTGCTTGACATACAAAAGGTATGGTGTAAATCTTAGTAACTCCAATTCCTTCTCAGAAGTAGAGTAAGAGAGAGAATTCAGATAACAGTAAAGTGAAAGTATCAACCTTAATATAAACAAAAATCAGTTATTATTGTATTCCAGGAAATATGAGGTATAGTTTTATTAAACTATCCATCTTCAAAATCAAATAAAGGAAACTAAATAATAAAAATTAATAATCAAAAGCAATTTACCTTATAGTACAAGTATCTGAATGACAGTACAAACTTTTAAGATTAGATTGATTTTCCTAATCTATTAATTTTCCAAAACTTGATACTGAAAAATAACCCAGCAGTTTATGGTCAAATGATAACATTATTCTCCTCTGCATTTTATTTGAAAACTCTTTGCTTTTTGCTTCAAATAGTTTCTAAATTGTAAAAAATATTATTGTTATAATTGCAATTAATTATTTCCCAGTATCCATCAACCCCTGAAATGATTTCCCTTCTAAGGCATTCCATCACTAACACATTTTTTTGTATTGTTAAATTTTAGATGTCTTCAAATTTAGTTAGTTAAACCCTTTCCATTCCTACTCTTACTTCTTTACACTAACCTCCCACCAACAGAGTATAAGACATTCAAAATATCTGAGACAATGAAATGGCATTAAACATTTCCTAAATCTCATTAAGAATTCTATGCATCAAAGCAATAAACAGAATATACATATATATAGCTGTATCTTGCAGATATGCTTTTAGTTTATGATCTGATTGCAGATATGTTTGCCATTATAGGACATGTAAGCAAGTTGGGTTTGTTGCTACAGGACATAAGTATATTGGATTACATAAAAAATGATAGCAGACTATGACCTTGACTTTCTTCCTGGTACTTCTTAAAGATTGTTTAAGAAATTGGATTCTAAGTATTCCTTTTCCTTCATATATACTCTTCTCTTTCAGGTTTCACTTTATTTAAGCCACTGGATTATTTTTAAGCAGTTAATTTACACATCAAACAGCTGGATCTAACTCTTATGGATAGCTTATCTTACTCTGACTTATTGTCTCATCTCCCTTAATGTGCTATGAAAACAACCAGCTTTTTATTTAGCATAGTAAGCAATGTTTCTAATGCTGTAAAGAAGAAGAAGAAAAAAGAACAAGTAAAATCAAAATCATTTTCCTTCTTTTGTAGATATTATTTTAAGTAATTTTTCTCATGGTTACAAAAAGTTCCTTTGGACAAAGGGTGCAGATTAAAAATACACTATTCCTTTTCATTCTAAGGAAGGCATTAGACCAAATGTAGTCTTTATATGCCTACCCCTAGTTTTTACAGTGTACCATTTCCCCTGGTTGAAATAGATGGGAATTGCAAGGTTGACCTTCTAGAGATTTCTCAGTTCCTTCTACGCATATTTGGGAAAAAATGAAATGACAGCTACTATGTTTGTTTTGCACAGTGAAAATTTGTGTTTGAGACAAAGACAGGATATTAGACCCTCTAAAAACTAATTAAAATTGTTAAAAAGCATAGCCAAGTAAGTATTCATTTCTTTCCCAAATGACATCCATGAAAATAAACTTATAAACTAATTATTCATTTATATTTGCTCATATAAGAATCATGATTCACATGTGTATGTGTGAATATGTGCATGTAAGAGAGAAAGAGAGAAAAAAAAAATTTTCCTATTCAAAGTAAATTGCCAAACAAAATTTCCAAAACAGAATAAACAAAATCAGCAATCATCTAATGGTGCTTCTTCTCCATGTGATTTTTACTGGCCAATCTGACAAAGACTTTAAAACTGTTGAGGGTGTCAAAAGAGTTAATTGAAGACATAATTGCTATTTTAATAGAAAAATTATTGATCAAAAACAAAGTTGAAAACAACCAAGTTTAGATATATGCATAAAAACAATTAAAATTCTTGAAAATGAAAAACATAGTTGATGAAATTGAAAATGCAATAATGAGAATAGTTTTTAGATAGAATAGAATCCACAAATGAATTAATGAGCTGAAACAGAACTGAAGAATTCTACCAATAAAAAAACAAAGGTAAATAGGAAAAAGTCAAGATGCCAGTCAGAGAGGCTCTGACACTTGTAAAATAGGAGATGATGATGAAAAAAATAATAAAAGAGTGGAGAACTATTTGAAGAAATAATTATTGATAAGTTTCTAGAATTGAAGAAGGAATAATTGCTCAGGATTAATGTATTCCAAGAACAGATGGACTTAAATAAAAATAAATCTACCCTTGAACATATTATAGTAATTAATAGAAAGAGAATAATCTTAAAAGCTAGCAGAAGAAAAAAAAATAAACTTATGAACTAATTTACTAGGCTGTATTTTCTGATGTAAGAATCAAATCTATTTCAAATTTGAAAAGAAATAGAAATACTGAGATAGGGTGGTCACGCTCTATTTTTAAAAAGAGATAACTGGCATCATTGGAAGAAAATGGTGGCATAGAGAGGAGTGGAAGCTACTTAGTCCCTCTGGAACAGCAAATAAACAGCCAAGAATAACTAGTAAATAATCTGGAATAACTGTGGGGGGACAAACATGACTGTCCACACATCATACACCAACCTGGATTGGGAGGAATGCCTGAGATCGCAGCATAAAATCTGTAAGCAAAAAGTACAGACGCGCACCGAGAGCCCCTCCCCCATGGCAGCCCAAACTGCAAAGCCTCACTGTGCTAGAGAGCAGCACTCTCAGAACAAGTGAATATACTTCAGCCCATCTCCAAATGAGGTTTTAATTAACAAATGTTTGCTCAATACAAGCTATGAATCCCCAACAAGCAAACAGAGGCTTTTGGTGATGACTAACCTTGGAGAGCCAGAAGACTTCTCTGGGAGGAATGGGGGTTGCCCAAAGGACCAGGTGCTATCTCTGGCCAATGGGTGAAACCGAGGGTGGCTGTGGATTGGCTCTGATGGGGACTTTCTGTTCCTTTGTTGGCTTAGTGGAGAAAACCTCAGCCATTTTCATTTCACAGTTCTCTGACCCAGACAAGGGTATAGATAGCAGAGTCAGAGACACTATTCAGATGCAAATGATATCTCCCCAGGTGTTGTATCTTCCTTCAGAGGAAAGAGGTGGTGCCACGCTCTACTGACCGCCTTCCATTCAGAACCAGACCCCAGAGCCTGGGGAAAACAGCCATGGGCCAAACCTCCTTACACCAGTCTGGAGTGACAGGCTGACTGGCACCACCATCTAGGCAGAAAAGCTCAGTGGCTTGAAGCCTCAAAGTGTGTATCAATCTTCTAAGACACACCCTCAAGGAGACCTGATAGTGAATATTGTCCCCTTCTGAGATCTGAGCCCATTCTGGTCTGGGAAACCCAGATTGGGGTAACCAAGGAAACCAGATGCCTAGTGTGCCAGTTTGAATGTATTATGTCCACTAAAATGTCATTACATTTGATGCACTCTTGTGGGGCAGACTGATTATTTTTTTTGATTAGGGTGTGAACTTTCGATTGAGTGTTTCGATGGAGATGTGACACAACCAACTGTAGGTGATAACTCTGATTGGATCATTTCCATAGAGGTGTGGCTCCACCCATTCATCATGGGCAATGATTAGTTCACTGGAACCCTATACAAGTTCAGACAGAAGGAGCAAGCTTGCTAGAGCCAAGAGGACACTTTGAAGAATGCCCAGGAGCTGAGAGAGGAGCTGAAGATGAGAGAGTTTGAAGATGGCCATTGAAAGCAGACTCTTGCTCTGGAGAAGCTAAGAGAGGACAAATGCCCCAAGAGCAACTGAGAGTGACATTTTGAAGAGGAGCTGCAGCCTAGAGAGGAATGTCCTGGGAGAAAGCCATTTTGAAACCAGAACTTGGAGCAGATGACAGCCTCATGCCTTCCCAGCTCACAGAGGTTTTCCAGATAACACTGACCATCCTCCAGTGAAGGTACCTGATTATTGATGTGTTACCTTGGATATTTTATGGCCTTAAGACTGTAACTGTATAACCAAATAAACCCCCTGTATAAAAGCCAGTCTATTTCTGGTGTTTTCCATTCCAACAGAATTAGCAAACTAGAACAGATTTTTGGTTTCAGTGGTGGGGTGTTCATGCTGCTGAGTTTACAAATACCAAACATGTTGGAATGGCTTTTTAAATGGATAAGGGGAGGATTGTGGAAGAACTGTGAGGAGCTTGATGGAAAAGGCCTAGACTGCTTTGAAGAAACTGTTTGTGGAAATATGGACTCTAAAGATACTTCTGACGAGTCCTTGAGCATAAATGATGAATGTGTCATTGCCAACTAGTAGAAAGGTGATCTTTGTTTTAAAGTGGCAGATAATTTGGCAAAATTGGATCCTGGTTCAGATGGAAGACAGAATTTGAAAGTGACAAGCTGGAATACTTGGCTGATGAGATTTCAAAACTAGAAGTTGTAGATATAGCATGACTTCTCCTTGCAGCTTATAGTAAAATGTGAACCAATAGAGATAAACTTAGAACTGAACTCTTGGGTTAAAAGAAACCAGAAACTGATGGTTTGGAAAATTCCAAGCTTACATGGAGTGGAACCCCAGAAGCTACAGCCCAACCTGAGGATTTAACCAAATGTGGAACCCAACCCAGTACAAGCCAGGATGGGAGATGGAGTTATCCAGAAAGGATTTGTGGAAAGTTCTGTTGTCTGATGGCTTTGACCCGTGTGCTTCATGAGAAGTCAAAAGAATTTTTGTGAGATCTTTATAGATGGAGCTGCTGCTGGTCTGGACTGGAGGAGACAGACAAGGAACAAATTGAAGGAAAAATTTCTTCAAAGACAGAGCCATGGAGGTTGAGGTCTGGAGTTAGGAAGTCTCAGGCAGGGAGAGCAGAGTGGCCCACACACATGGAATGGATGAGTTTGCCCTGGAGGTTGAGGGTGGGCCTTCTGCCTTGAGGCTAAGGAAAAGTTATGCCACCCTGGGCCCCAAAGAGGGTGGAGCACATTTCCAGGGAACTGGGGAGAGCCTGGCCACCACCCCACTGTTCTGAAGGGGTTGAGCGTGTGCCCCAGAGATGGAAGAGAACCCAGGTGCTGCCCTGATGTTTGAGGAGGGTGGGGCTGGAAAGGTGGTCTCCCCAGTGTGTGGATATTTTGGAGCACTCACCCCAGAATTTGGAGAGAAAAGGGCTGTCACAAAGCCCTTAGGAAGGGTTAGACTCCTGCTCTCTCAAGCCTCAAGGATAAACCATGGAAATGTTTACCCTATGACTGTCCCTCTTTCCTATATTGGAAGCAGATAACTTGTTCTAAATTTCATAGGTCCACAGATAGAGGGGAATTTTATATTAGGACAGACCACACCTGTGACTGATTTTGATGGGATCTAATTGTTACTGAAATGATTTAATGTTTTTTGTTATTGTGATGGAATGAGTGTATATGTATATGAAAAGAGCAGGTCACTTTGGAGTCCATGGGGTAGAATGTGCCACTTTGAATGTATTATGTCCTACAAAACACCATTATCTTTGATGTAATCTTGTGGGGCAGATTGATTAATCTTTTTGATTAGGGTGTGACCTTTCGATTAAGTGTTTCCATGGAGATGTGACACACCCAACTGTAGGTGATAACTCTGATTAGATCATTTCCATGGAGGTGTGGCTCTGCCCATTCATCATGGGCAATGATTAGTTCACTGGAACCCTATATAAGTTCAGACAGAAGCAGCAAGCTTGCTAGAGCCAAGAGGACACTTTGAAGAATGCCCAGGAGCTGAGAGAGGAGCTGAAGATGAGAGACAGTTTGAAGATGGCCATTGAAAGCAGACTCTTGCTCTGGAGAAGCTAAGAGAGGACAAATGCCCCAAGAGCAACTGAGAGTGACATTTTGAAGAGGAGCTGCAGCTTAGAGAGGAATGTCCTGGGAGAAAGCCATTTTGAAACCAGAACTTGGAACAGATGCCAGCCACGTGCCTTTCCAGCTCACAGAGGTTTTCCAGATGACATTGACCATCTGCCAGTGAAGGTACCCGATTGTTGATGTGTTACCTTGGCCTTAAGCCTGTAACTGTGTAACCAGATAAACCCCCTGTATAAAAGCCAGTCTATTTCTGGTGTTTTGCATTCTGGCAGCATTAGCAAAATAGAACACCAAGACAACAGGAAATTACAACCTGCACTAAGAAAAACAAAGTTATGGCCCAGTCAAAGAAACAAACTTACACTTCACCCGAGATACAGGAATTGAAACAACTAACGCTAAGTCAATTCAAAAAGTTTAGGGAAAAAGATGAATCATATAATGAAAACAATGGGCATACATAAGTAGAAATTGAAAGTTCAAAAAAAGAACTGGCAGAATGTATGGCAATGGAAGGCACAACACAAGACATGAAGGCCACAATGGAGACATACAACAGCAGAACTCAAGAGACAGAAGAAAACACTCAGGAACTGGAGAACAAGGCACCTGAAAACATACACACAAAAGAACAGATAGAGAAAAGAATGGAAAAATATGAGCAACATCTCTGGGAATTGAATGACAACACAAAAAGCAGGAATGTATGTATCATTGGTACATTGGTGTCCCAGAAATAGAAGAGAAGGGAAAAGGAGCAGCAGCAGTAATAGAGGAAATAATCAATGAAAATGTCCCATCTCTTATGAACGACACAAAATTACTGATCCAAGAAGTACAGCATACCCCAAGCAGAATAGATTTGAGTAGACCTACGCCAAGACACTTAGTAATCAGATTATCAAACATCAAAGGCAAAGAGAGAATCCCGAACGAAGCAAGACAAAAGTGATCCATCACATACAAAGGAAGACTATGTGTGGATTTCTCAGTAGAAACCATGGAGACAAGAAGGAAGTTATGTGATATATTTAAGATACTGAAAGAGAAAAACCACTAACCAAGAATCCTATGTCTAGCAAAACTGTCCTTCAAATATGAGGGAGAGTTTAAAATATTCTTTGATAAACACACAATGGCAGAGTTTGTGAATAAGATACCTGCTCTACAGGAAATATTAAAGGGAGCACTACAGACAGATAGGAAACGACAGGAATGAGAGTTTTGGAACACAATTTTGGGTGATGGTAGCACAGCAATGTAATGACACTGAGCAAAGATGCCTGTGAGTATGGTTGAAAGAGGAAGTGTAGGAGCATGTGGGACACCAGAAGGAAAGAGGAAAGATAAAAGACTGGGACTGTATAAGTCAGTGAAACCTAGGGTGCTCAACAATTGTGCTAAAAGGTACAAATATGTTTTTACATGAGGGACAACAAATGAATGTCAACATCGCAAGTGTTAAAAATAGGGTGGGATTGGGGGGAAAATACAATCAATGCAAACTAGATACTATAATTAACAAAAACATTGTATTATGCTTCCTTCGATGTAACAAAGGCAATATAGCAAAGCTAAATGCATCTGGGGGAGAGGGGTATGGGACTCTTGGCATTCGTGATGTTGTTTGACTCTTGATTCTACCTTAGTTTAATGCTATCTTCCCTTTTGTCGCTTCCTAGCTGTCATGTTTTTCTTTTTTTTCCTTCTTTCTTTCTTTTCTTTTGTCTCTCAATGTTCTTTGACTCTTCTTCCTTCTTTGTGGAAGAAATGGAGATGTCCTTATATAGATAGTGGTGATGGTGATGAATACATAAATACATGATTGTTTATTTAGGATGGAATGTATGGTATGTGAACAAAACTGTCTTTAAAAAAAGGGTTGATGAAGAAAACTTGAGAGCACTATATTGAGTGAAATAACAGACACATATGGACAAATATTGCAGGGTCTCACTGATATATTGCAGGTTCTCATGGATATGAACTAATGATGATATGTAAACTCATAGACATGAAATATAAGTTACCAGGACATATAACAGGACTAAAGAATGAGGAGCGATTGCTTATTCTGAGCAGAATATTCAACTAGGGTGAACTTAGACATTTGGAAGTGGACAGAGGTGATGTCATCACGTTATGAGAATAACTAACAGTTCTGAATGGTCTCTGAATGTGGTGGAAAGGGTAAACTCAGAGTCACGTATGCCACCAGAAGGAAAGTTGGAGGTTAAAAGATGGGAATCTGTAAAACAGTGAATTTTATGGTGCACAATGTCTGTGATTAAGTGTACAAATATTAGAAATCTCTCTCATGAACTAAAACAAATGTATGACACTATAACTAGAAGTTAATAATAGAGGGGCATACAGGAAAAAATACATACCTGTTGTAAACTATACCACAGTTAGTGGTATTTTAACATTCTTTCATGAACAGTAACAAATGTACTATACCAATACTATGAATCAATAATGGACAGGAGGTGGTTAGGGGTATGGGAGGATTTGAGTTTCCTTTTTTGTCTTTATTTCTTTTCTAGAGTAATGAAAATGTTCTAAAAATTGAATAAAATATTAATTGTGGTGATAGATGCACAGCTGTATGATGGTACCATGGGCAATTGATTGTACACTTTGGATCTTTGGGTAATTTTATGGTTTGTGAACAATCTCAATTTAAAAAAATGTCAAAATAAAATGTCTTAAATCCTTGCTAGTTTTTGATAATTTGTTGCCTAGCAATAGAATACTAATACAATCTAAGTTGGTTATTTTCAAAATTTTTGGGGAAGATTCTATTTCCCAAATGAAACCTTTGTAGAAAGTCAACATGCAATGCTTAGGAAAGCAGATCTTAGATTAAAAAGGAGGACATCAACACTGACCTCTGTTTGTCCCATGCGATGCTATCAATGAACCACAGGAATCTTCAGAAACAAAGTGGAACTGATGAACATTAGTGAGTATTATTTTAGTCTTGAATACCAGAGTGGCTAAATTTCAAGTGTTTATTCTGTTTGCTCCTACTTAGAAAGTACACGTGACTTTTAATTAGCCATCTGGATGTATTAAGGCCTAGATACAGCTTTTACCTATATCTTAACTAATAGATCCTAGAGACAATTTCTGGCAATAGCTATTTGTATTTCTGAGTCTATACAAAAACTAGCCTACTGCCAGCTCTCAACTTCCTTTTGGCTCAAACTGCACAAAATCAAAAGAGAAAACATGTGATGGTATTCAGCCCACATTGTAATGATTTCTTGCCAAGCTGCAGAGCATGCAAAAATACAATCTTCCTACACACTTCCTGAAAACTGTGGACCTTTTTATGAGTGTATGTTACCAAAAAAAAAAAAAAAGAAAAAAAATTAAAATCTGAGCTGCTATGTTATAGCAGAGATATCAACCGTTTGAACAAAGGATCTTCAAGAAAACAAATAGATTACTTAGGAAAGCAAACAATTCTAAATTTAAAGTTGTTTTCAGTTTAAAAACTGGAACATGCCTTTTTGATGATACTCAGAGAAATACCTTATCAGGATGATCTATTTTTACAATGACTATTGAGCCAGATATTAGCATTTGACATTTATTGGAAAATACTCTCTAAACTGAGTTTGTACCACATAGAATTTCTTTCTGTGCACAGTCCAATTCTCTATTTTCTTTTCACTTCAAGGGGTTTGTAGAGCTTCTCAAACGGAAGTTCTAGGCAATAGATAATCAACTGAATAAATTTCATGAACAGCAAAACACCAGAGTGTGTTTTGACAGAAGTATTCTTGATAGCTCTTTGTGAATGCTCTTGTTTGTGTTCCCAGTAGAGCCTCAAACAGCTAGTATTCCCTAGTTTTGGATGTTTTTAATAATTATTCCACCTTCCATGTGAGTAATGCTTCCAAATACACAATCTCATTATAGCCTTTTAAACACTCTTTGAAATAGGTAAACCAAAGTACACAATTCCTATTGTGATTTTTCAGGAAAAATTGTGTAAAAACTTTGCAATGGACAAAACAACCCACAGCACTGAATGTCATGTCTAGTACAGCCTCTGGATTTTCTAAATCTGTAAAGAGGTGTGTCTTTCACTGTCTCTGACTTTTTACAACCCTGTAAGTTTTAGAAAAAAAAAACAAAAACTGGTAGCATCATCAATGATGCTTGTCTATAGAAATGCAAATGAGTTTTATCTAGTGGATGCTATTGATCATTTTCCTGTGGATATTGACCATTTCATTTCATTTCACTTCGTTGTTCCTGATTGCTTGTGTATATGACTCCTTTTTTTTCTCTCTGAACCAGTAGCAGCATCTTATTGATTCTCTTATTAATTAATGAGTGTATTTATTTTCTATTGCTGCATAAAAATTACCACAAATTTAGCAACTTCAAACAATACACACTTATTATATCACAATTCCTATGTGTCAGGAGTTTGGGCTCAGCCTGGTGGGGTTTTCTGTTTATGGTCTTACAAGGCTGTAGTCAAGGGGCAGCTTGAGATGTGATCTCATCTAAGGAACAGGATCCTCTTCCAAGCTCACTGTTAGCAGAATTGAGTTCCTTGTGGTATAACAACTAGACCCTCAGCTCCTAAAGGTCCCCTGTTGTTCCATGCTATGTGTCCTTCTCCACAACATGGCCATTTGTATCTTCAAAGCCAACAGGAGAGTTTCTCTTTTCCTTTGAATCTCTCTTACTTCCTCCATCTAAGATCTCTAAGCTTCAAAAGATGGGGCCTGTTTAGTTCAGGCAAACCCACGAAGTGGAACATAGAGTGAAGAGTTTTAAAATTCATCTAATCAGAGTTCCAGAAAGATAAAAGAGACAATAGGACTGAAAATATATTAAAAGAGATAATGGCTGAAAATTTTCTGGAATTGTTTGAATACACCAATTCTCAGAACTAGAAATTTCAATGAATTCCTTTGAGGTAAAAAGAAAAACACATCATTTCACATAATTTGCCATTAAGGTAAGCTGCAGAACACCAAAGAATACAAGATGATTTGAATTGTAGCCAATAATAAAAGATAAATTAACTCCAAAGAATGACAAATAGATATAAAAGTAACTTCTCTGTTAAAACAATGGAAGCCAGAAAACAATAGGGACATATCTTCAAAGAGTTGAAGAAAAATTCCTGGCAAACTGCAGCTTTACACCAAGCAAAATGATCTTTGAGAATGAGAGTGAAATAATAATAGTTTCAGAGAAAAAGAAGCCAAGAACATTTAACTTCTACAAATCCTCAATAACAGAAATGCTAAAGGACTTACATCAGGCAGAAGGAAAATAAGTTCTGATAAGGATTGAAATACAAGAGGCAGGAGTGAATAACAATGACAAAAATATGGTAAATATGTTAGTAACTCTAAACAAACTGGCAATATAAATTTTAAAAATGTCTAATTTGGGAAGAGTGGTAAAAATAAGCTACAACTAAACTACTGACAACAAAAGAATATAAGCTAGAAAGGGTCTTATATTCTAAAGTATGAAGTTTCTAAATGTTTCTAATGTATGTTTCTTGTGTTCTAAAGTATGTTTCTAAAATTAGTAAGAGTAAACGTCACATGATAGACATAGGACATGTTAACTTCCAAACAAGTAAAGGAAAATAAAATGGGATGAGAAAGGAAGAAAATTTAAAACATCAATCAAAAAGAAAATACAAAATGGACAAACAGAAAGTGCATAGTATGGTAGTGGAAACAAATGTAATTGGAGTGAACTTTCTAAGTAAAATGTTCACAAAACTGATTCAAAGACATGTTGATTAAATGAGATACACCTAAAAAAGATTGAAAGTCAAAGTCTGGAATTTTTTTTTTTTTTTTTTTTAGGAATTACTAAAAAAAAAACAACACAATAATTGTTTAGCTTATGTTAATAGCTGATAACATAGTCATAATGCAAAAGAAAACATTATGGAGCACAAAACACTCTAAGATATGAATAAAAACCATGTTTCTCCACCTAACAGCTATTTCTGTCCATAGTTTATGACTAGCAACTTAATACAATATATTCTCTTATCATCAGGACCTAGAGAAACTGTAAATATATATGTATACACACATATAAAATATTGAGTGTACTTATGTGATTATATGTATAGACATACATGTATATGTATAAACACATGCACACACTTTTTTTTTATTAAATTCAATTTTACTGAAATACATTCACACACCATATAATCATCCATGATATACAATCCACTGTCTACAGTATGATAACATAGTTATGCGTTCATCACCACAATCTATCTCTGAACATTTTCCTTTCATCAGAAAGAACCAGAACAAGAATAAAAAATAAAAGTGAAAAAAGAACACCCAAATCATCCCCCCATCCCACCCCATTTGTCCTTTAGTTTTTATCCCCATTCCTCCACTCATCCATACACTAGATAAACGGGGTGTGATCCACAAGGTCTTCACAATCACACTGCCACCCCTTGTAATCTACATTATTATATAATTGTCTTCAGGAGTCCAGACTGCTGGGTTGGAGTTTGGTAGTTTCAGGTATTTACTTCTAGCTATTCCAATACATTAAAGCCTAAGAGGTGTTATCTATATACTGCATAAAAATGTCCACCAGAGTGACCTCTCGACTCCATTTGGAATCTCTCAGCCACTGAAACTATTTCGTCTCATTTTGCATCCCCCTTTTGGTCAAGAAGATACTCTCAGTCCCACGATGCCGGGTCCACATTCATCCCCGGGAGTCATACTCTGCGTTGCCAGGGAGATTTACACCCCTGGGAGTCGGGTCCGACGTAGGGGGGAGGGCAGTGAGTTCACCTGTCGAGATGGCTCAGTTAGAGAGAGAGAGGGCCACATCTGAGCAACAAAGAGGTACTCAGGGGGAGACTCTTAGGCACCATTACATACAAGTTTAGACTCTCCTTTGTGGTAATGAGCTTCATAAGGGCAAGTCCCATGCTCGAGGGCTCAGCACATCAAACCGCCAGTCCCAATGTTTGTGACAACATCAACACCAGTCCAGGTGAGGATGTCCAACACATCCGCACCTTCCCCCAGATCCTCGGGGCTGGGGAGGGGGAGGCTATAAATATATTTTTTATTATCTGCCCAAATTACTCTAGGATGTGTCACTATTTCACTCCAGCCTATACTAACCTACCATATCTCACTTCCTATTCAAAGTTCCATGCAATTGTGGTATTTGAACAAATCGACTGTAGAGTTGTACCGTTTAGAAAATTTAGATACTGTACCAAATAGATATCTCTTCCCTTGGTCTCACATGGAAGTTGAAGTTTTAAAACACAATCAGTTTCAACCTTTACCCTTTGGCCTGGCTTGCCCTGGTCTTAACCAGACCTGCTTCATTCTTATCACTAATTGAAGTCTGGGCTCTTTTTCAGCTTTTTTTTTTTTTTTTTTTTTTGACAGTGGCTGTATGCACTAATACTGACATTCATATCTGCCGAGCTCTAGCTCTGAGTTTCAGGTGTCTCAGAGATATGCATTGTTCCAGAGACCAATCAGTTTATACGCTAGGGGATCAGCATCTCAAAGTTTAGAGATAGGTATTACAATTCAGGGATAGAGTTAACTGCTGTAAGAGCTTACAATCTAGGGACTATTACAATTATTGTGTCCACGTTAGGCTATGTTCTAAGATTCAATTCTGAGTTTACACATTGTAGTTAGTCCATATTGGTGAGGCATCATCCCTCTCACCATATTTTCTCCAACACTTTTACTCCTATATATATATTTTCCTACAATTTTATAGAGTTATATTCACATACCATACATTTATCCACAGTGTACAATCAGGTGTTCATGGTATCATCATAAAGTTGTATATTTATCACCACAATCAGCACTTGAACATACTGATTACTACAAGAAAAATTGTTTTTTTTGTTTTTAGCAATAAGAAAAAATGATAAAAAGAAAAATAACATGTCATACAATACAATATACTACTAAGGACAGCAAATAACACCACTACCAAGAATCCCATATTACTCCCCTATATCCCCCTCTCATATACATTTAGCATTGGCATATTGCCTTTGTTACATTTAATGGAGGTATATTACAATGTTACTGTTGAACATAGACTCCAGTTTGCTTTGATTATGTTTTTTCCTGAATACCATCCCTTTTTCAAATTTCTACATGGTTGACATTCATTTGCTTTCCCACATGCAAAAACATTTTTATATTTGTATATTTAGTAACAGTCATTGGCCACTCCAGTTTTTGCCACATTATACAGTCCCAGTCTTTATCATGTATCTTTACCTCTGGTGTCATACATTCTCCTATCCCACCTCTTTCAGCTTTACTTGCAGACATCTTTGTTCAGTGTACTTACAATACCATGCTACCGTCACACAGTATCATGCTATCTATTTCTGGATCTGTGCAATCATTCCTAAACATTCTGTAGTCCTTCAGCATCAAATGGCTGGTCTCTGCCCTCTTTCTATCTCCTGGTCGCCTGTGTTGTCAGCTTTTAACTCCCAAAGTTTGTTCATTAATGTCTGTTCATATTAGTGAGACCATACAGAATCTGTCCTTTTGTTTCTGGCTAACTTCACTCATCACAATGTCCTCAAGGTTCATCCACATTATTACATGATCCATGTCTTTGTTCTGTCTTACAGCTTCATAGTATTCCATCATGTGTATATACCACAGTTTGTTTATCCACTTGTCCTTTGATGGACATTTGGGCTGTTTCCATCTCTTGGCAATTGTGAATAATGCTGCAATAAGCATTGGTTTACAAATGTCTGTCTGTGTCTTAA